>NC_082670.1:79417911-80042911 GCF_025265405.1 Mesoplodon densirostris
ATTCACTTTGTTATACAGCAGAAACTAACACACCATTGTAAAGCAATTATACTCCAATAAAGATGTTAAAAAAATGTTGTCCATATCTTAGCCACATGATATACTATGATTACATGTCTTTTCTTGTGCATTTTTTCCCCTTGTAGTTGATCACTGTTTTGTTTTGTCATGGGTTTTTCTACATTCCTAACATTAATGCTTCCTAAACTCCCCATTAGCACTGTAAAATCACAACTGATTTTGTTTTTCATTTTCAAACACACCATATTCTATCAGATACATTCTTTTCCTGAAGACTCTCCTCTTGGAAGCCCCATTTTTTTCTGCAAAAATATGGACTGACTGTTCTCTAGATGTGTTTTATAAGTGTCATGCCTTGAATTCCTTTAACCATAATTCTGAAAATTTGCTTTGCTTTTCTATTGGATGAAATCTTCTGTTTCTTGGGTCCCCTATATGCCTTTTTCTGGATTTATTCCTTAATTTTTGTGGAGAATGTCTTCTGGATCTTTTCTGAGAAAGGATGTAAATAAATTTTTGAGACCTTGCATGTCTGCTAATATCTTCATTCTATACTCATTTAATTGATAGATTGGATGGGTGTAGAATTCTAAATAATAATTTTTCTAAATACTTTCCCTTTGGCTTCTGAAGATATAGATAGTTTCAAGGTCTTCTACCATTTAAGGTTGCTGTATAAAGTCAGACATCATTCTTATTTGTAACTCTTTGTATGTAACCACTGTATGTATTTTAAAAAATCCTGGAAGCTTAAAGGATCTTTTTTTTTTCCCCTCCTGTTCTGAAATTACACAATAGTGAGTCTTTTTTTGATGAGTTATGTCTACTGAAAATATCTGGCCTTCAATTTTGGGAAATCTTATATTTCATCGTTTCTGTTTTCTCTAGTCTCTCATCTTGGAATCCTATTACTCTGATGGTTAACCTCTTGTACTAACTTCTAATATTCTTAACATTTCCATCCTATTTTCAGTCTTTTGAACGTCTCCTTTTTTTATTTTATATTTTTGGTTTTATATCTCTAGAGGAAGACAATACAATACAAAGTCTCAAAATAACTCTATAGTTTTTGATTTCAAGTGTCCAGCTTTCACTTGAAACTTACCAGGCATACCAGGAGACAACACCAAGACTAAAACAGGCAATAGAAACAGACCTACAGGAGAGTCACATATTGGAATTATGAGCCATGGCCTTTAAAAATAACTCTGATTAATATATTTCAGGAATTAGATAACAAAATAAAGAATTTCAGTTGAGGAAAGGAAACTATAAAAAAGAATGTAATAAAATTCTAGAATCAAAAAAATAATAACTGAAATTAAGAATGTTAAAGTATGTATTCATTCAGCTCCTTACTAAATAGCCAAAGAAACGCCTACATATATGCTCCAAGAGAAATGTAGAATGATTCAAGTAGCACTATTGGAAATAGCCTAAAATGGAAAAATTAATTGTGGAATATACATACAATGGCATACTATACAGTACTGAAGGTCAGCACCAATATAGTTGAATCTCTATGTGTACTGGGAAGAATGTATTTATGAAGGAGTATGTACCATATGATTCCATTTATATAAAGTTCAAAAATAGGTAAAATTAATATGTGGTGTTAGAGGTAAGGATAGAGTTACCTCTCAGAAGAAGGAAGGAAGGAAGATGGCTATGATTGGGATGGGACATTAAGAGGGCTTCTAGGCTGCTTGTAATGTTCTATTTCTTGATCTGGGTGGTGGTTAACAAATGTGCTCACTTTATGGTAATTCCTCATGCTGTATGCCTACAATTTATAAATGTTTCTATATGTATATAAAAGTTTATAATATAATATACTTCAATAAAATGTTTACTGGAGTAAAGCAGGAAAAATTATTATTTTATAGATGCAATATCTGTTCTTAACTCTGAGAAAAACATGTATCTATTCCTAACTTACCTATTTACTTCTTCCTATTAGTTTTGGTGTCTATCTACCATATATTCGATGTACCTGAGTTCAGGCACTCTACTTTAGTGTCTCTAGAGGATAAAGGTCCTGTTGCATGGTTATATGGAGTTGGAGAGGGGATCTGGGGTCCTATACCAACCGATACAGAATTCTAACCAATCTACCTGTTTTTAGCCATACCGTTTATCCCTGTCTATAGCAGTACCTAGGGCTGACAGTTCTTTTTTTTTCTTCTTCTTTTTTTAACATGGTAACTGTGTTAATATTGTTATAGTTTATTTTAAAAAAAAGATATGTTCCAAGGGTACAGCATTATAATTTGACACCTGTATACACTATAAAGTAATCACTACCACAAGTCTAGTTACCCCCTTCACCATAGAGTTGACCCCCTTCACCCATTTTGCCCACTCCCCCAACCTCTTCCCCTCTGGTAATTACCAATCTGATCTCTGTATCTAGGAGTTTGTTTTTGTTTTATTTTGTTTGCTCATTTGTTTTGTGTTTTTAGATTCCCCATATAAGTGAAATTATACAGTATTTGTCTTTCTCCATCTGACTTATTTCACTTAGCATAATACCTTCAAGGTTCATCCAGGTGTTGCAAGTGGCAGGATTTTGTTCTTTTTTGTGGCTGAGTAGAATTCCACTGTGTGTATATACCACAACATCTTTATTTATTCATCCATCAATAGACACTTAGGCTGTTTCCATATCTTGGTTATTGTAAATAATGCTGCAATGAACATAGGGATGCATACATCTTAATGTTTTTGTTTTCTTCAGATAAATACCCAGAAGTGCAATATCTGGATCATATGGTAGTTCTCTTCTTAATTATTTGAGGAATCTCCATGCTGTTCTCCATAGTGGCTTCACTGATTTACAGTCCCACCAACAGTGTATGAGGGTTCCTTTTTCTCCACATCCTTTCCAGCATTTGTTATTTCTTGTCTTTTTGATAACAGTCAATCTTAGAGATCTGAGGTGATATCTCATTGTTGTTTTGATTTGCATTTCCCTAGTAATTAGTGATGCTGAACATCTTTTCATGTGCCTGTTGGCCATCTGTATGTCTTCTTTGGAAAAATGTTTATTCAGACCCTCTGCCCATTTTTTAATCAGGTTTGTTGTTGTTGTCTGTATTCTTTTTTTTTTTTTTTTTGGTTGTGTTGTGTCTTCATTGTGGTGTGCGGGCTTTTCCTTGAGGTGGCTTCTCTTGTTGCAGAGCATAGGCTCTAGGCGTGCAGGCTTCAGTAGTTGCAGCATGCAGGCTCAGTAGTTGCAGCACACGGGCTCTAGGATGTGTAGGCTCAGTAGTTGTGGCTTGTGGGCTCCAGAGTACAGGCTCAGTACTGTGGCACACAGGCTTAGATGCTCCACGGCATGTGGGATCTTCCTGGATCAGGGATCGAACCTGTGTCCCCTGCATTGGCAGGCGGATTCTTAACCACTGCAACACCAGGGAAGTCCCTTGTCTGTATTCTTTACGTATTTTGGACATTAACCACTTACTGGATATATGATTTGCAAATATCTCCTCCTGTTCAGTAGGGTGCCTTTTATTTCGATGATGAGTTCCTTTGTTGTGCAGAAGCGTGTTAGCTTGATGCAGTTCCATTTGTTTATTTTTGCTTTTGTTTCCCTTGCCTTTGGAGTCAGTTCCACAAAAACATCACTAAGAACAATGTCAATGAGGTTACTGTGTTTTCTTCTGGGAATTTTATGGATTCAGGTCTTACATTCAAGTCTTTAATCCATTTTGAGTTAGCTTTAATGTATGGTGTAAAATAGTGGTCTAGTTACATTTTGCATGTGGCTATCCAGTTTTCCCAGCACCATTCACTGAAGAGACTATCCTTTCTCCACTGTATGTTCTTTTTTTTTTTTTTGCGGTACACGGGCCTCTCACTATTGTGGCCTCTCCCGTTGCAGGGCACAGGCTCCGGAAGCGCAGGCTCAGCAGCCATGGCTCACAGGCCCAGCCGCTCCACGGCATGTGGGATCTTCCCGGACCGGGGCACGAACCCATATCCCCTACATCGGCAGGCGGACTCTCAACCACTGTGCCACCAGGGAAGCCCCACTGTATGTTCTTTGCTCCTTTGTTGTAAATTAATTGTCCACATATGTGTGGGTTTATTTCTGGGCTCTCAATTCTGCTTCATTGATCTGTGTATCTGTTCTTATGGTAGTACCATACTGTTTTGATTACTAGAGCTTTGCAGTCGAGCTTGAAATCAAGAAGCATGATACCTTCAGCTTTGTTCTTCTTTCTCAAGATTGTTCTGGCTATTTGAAATCTTCTGTGGTTCCATACAAATTTTAGAATTATCTGGTCTAGTTCTGCAGGACGAACCTGCGTCCCCTGCATCGGCAGGCGGACTCTCAACCACTGCGCCACCAGGGAAGCCCTAATCTGCCAATTTTTGATTCATTTTTTTCCTTACATTTATTAAAAGTATTAATTAGGTTATGATTTACCTCTTATGATCTGATGTAGAATTCACCTATATTTCTATAAATTTTGAGGTTTCTTATTAGCTGGGTGCCATTTTTTTTTTAATGAAATCTTTCACTTGTATAGCCTTTAAGTGGTATATGAGTGGCCATACTTCCTGGCTTATGATCTTTTTGGGGAACTGTAAATGCGTTGCTGTGTTTTATTATCAAATGAAATTTACAGTGTCCTGTTCCACAGAATGAAACACAGAAGGATTTCACAGGCACTCATCCAGATGGAGCACAAATCTAAAGTCTACATGCAAACTTCTAAGAAATCACCTTTGCCATCTTATGTGCAGTCCTGTTTCCTGGGTTTCTAGAAGAATTGATTTTGTTAAAAATAATCCCAGACGAAAATCAAAAAGAAGCATCAGTAGTCTCTCAATACTTTCAGTTGTTTAAAACTATCTTAGCAGGAGAGTTTGTGCTGCTTTATGAATTCTAGATGGCTCAGTTTCCTTCAGAGTATATTCATTAATTGTTTAATGAGTAATTAATGTATTATTTCCAGTCTCTTTAGAAATAATATGAGGAATAACTCAACCATCTTTCTATTTTAACATGATCATTAGAAAATTAATATAGTAATATAATTTCAGTCAAGATGAATAAGCTCTAGAGATGTGCTGTACAACACTGTACCTACAGTCAACAATAACATATTGTATACTTTAAAATTTGTTGAAATAGGTCTCATGTTAAGTGTTCTTTCCACAATTAAATAGAGCAAGATAAATTTTCAAAAACCACTACCATGTACTCTTACTGTCCAAAGGCATGTCTAAATTTTTTAAAAATTGAAGAACTAAAAAATCTTGATAGCAGCTTGAACATACCGTCTTTATCAGCAGTGTCTTGAGGCCTGCATTTTAAAGTGAAGATCTTCCGTAGCTTACAGTTAGCTGAGACAATAATTCCATCCAGTGACTGGAAAACTGCTCCTTTGAATATTTCACTGGTAAATGCCACCAAGTCAATGCATAGATTGCACCACTAAAATTAAAAAAGGAAAGACGAGTAAGTACCATGTAAAATCACATAAATGAAATGCAAAGTACAGAATTGAGGCAATCGTCTGGGTCGACCAGCCCCAAACCAATTTTCCCCTTTAGGCAAATCTCTCTGTTTTGGCTTCAATTTTCTTAAAAATTGTCTTGATTCTTCCAAAGAAATCATCATGATCTAAACTGTACACTGGTCATCTGGCTAAAGAGTTCCCATTGTGAGACAAGGCTTTGACAACTTAGGGAGGTAACTCTAGATCAGTAGGCAGTATGCTAGTGGGAAGCTAACTGTAGGTGCATTAGACCACTTAAATCTTGAAAATCAAGGATAAGTAGCCAATTGTTCCTTCAAGAGGACTAATTTGATCACAATTAGCCACTTATATTTGTTTAAAAAAAAGCACAGATGAAACTGAAATTAGAAGCTGGGTCTAAACTGCAGCCATTGCTGTTTATTCATAAACAATTAACCTACTGTACAGAAATAGATTCTTCTAAAGAATTTGTAATTATGCCAGGTATTTGCCAATTTTTAAAGTACTCTTGCAGGGACTAATTTCTGCCCATTAAACAATTAGACCCCTCAATACTTCATCACATAAATTCTCTAAATGGTCTTACTAAGTTAAAGAAAAGGAGCAAATAATCGTTTAGTAAAAAATTATGACATATATAAGACAGCAGGGCAAAAGCAGAAAAAAGAATTTTTGCAGTTAAAAGAAAAGCAGTATTTAAAATTGTCTGTGCTAAATATAGATCAATGGAACAGGATAGAAAGCCCAGAGATAAACCCACGCACATATGGTCACCTTATCTTTGATAAAGGAGGCAGGAATGTACAGTGGAGAAAGGACAGCCTCTTCAATAAGTGGTGCTGGGAAAACTGGACAGGTACATGTAAAAGTATGAGATTAGAACACTCCCTAACACCATACACAAAAATAAGCGCAAAATGGATTAAAGACCTAAATGTAAGGCCAGAAACTATCAAACTCTTAGAGGAAAACACAGGCAGAACACTCTATGACATAAATCACAGCAAGATCCTTTTTGACCCACCTCCTAGAGAAATGGAAATAAAAACAAAAATAAACAAATGGGACCTAATGAAACTTCAAAGCTTTTGCACAGCAAAGGAAACCATAAACAAGACCAAAAGACAACCCTCAGAATGGGAGAAAATATTTGCAAATGAAGCAACGGACAAAGGATTAATCTCCAAAATTTACAAGCAGCTCATGCAGCTCAATAACAAAAAAACAAACAACCCAATCCAAAAATGGGCAGAAGACCTAAATAGACATTTCTCCAAAGAAGATATACAGATTGCCAACAAACACATGGAAGAATGCTCAACATCATTAATCATTAGAGAAATGCAAATCAAAACGACAATGAAATATCATCTCACACCGGTCAGAATGGCCATCATCAAAAAATCTAGAAACAATAAATGCTGGAGAGGGTGTGGAGAAAAGGGAACACTCTTGCACTGCTGGTGGGAATGTGAATTGGTACAGCCACTATGGAAGTTCCTTAAAAAACTACAAATAGAACTACCATATGACCCAGCAATCCCACTATTGGGCATATACCCTGAGAAAACCATAATTCAAAAAGAGTCATGTACCAAAATGTTCATTGCAGCTCTATTTACAATAGCCCGGAGATGGAAACAACCTAAGTGTCCATCATCGGATGAATGGATAAAGAAGATGTGACACATATATACAATGGAATATTACTCAAACATAAAAAGAAACGAAATTGAGTTATTTGTAGTGAGGTGGATGGACCTGGAGTCTGTCATACAGAGTGAAGTAAGTCAGAAAGAGAAAGACAAATACCGTATGCTAACACATATATATGGAATCTAAGAAAAAATAAATGTCATGAAGAACCTAGGGGTAAGATGGGAATAAAGACACGACCTACTAGAGAATGGACTTGAGGATATGGGAAGGGGGGAGGGTAAGCTGTGACAAAGTGAGAGAGTGGCATGGACATATATACACTACTAAACGTAAAATAGATAGCTAGTAGGAAGCAGCTGCATAGCACAGGGAGATCAGCTTGGTGCTTTGTGACCACCTGGATGGGTGGGATAGGGAGGGTGGGAGGGAGGGAGACGCAAGAGGGAGGAGATATGGGAACATATGTATATGTATAACTGATTCACTTTGTTATAAAGCAGAAACTAACACACCCTTGTAAAGCAATTATAGTCCAATAAGGATGAAAAAGAAAAAATTTAAAAAAAGAAAATAAAATTGTCTCTGATTAAAATATTAGGCTCCTCCATTATTTGCTTAGAAGCACAGTTTACATAAGGTCTATTTTATTAACTTATCAAAATGAAAAGATATATTAATTGATAAAGGAAATAATGATGTCATTTTAAAAGTCAAATTCCATTTAGAAGTATTGATTTTAATATGCAGGAGAACCTGAGCTTGTTTCCATAGTAGAAAAGTAAAAGAGACTGCAGTAAATTATTGATTAAATATGTAAAATTATTTTCTTTGTAGATGTCTCAACAGTAACATTTTATTCCTAGGTGATGAGAATGCTCTGGTCTTTTGGGGAAAAAGGAGTCAGTTGTAATAAAAGGTAGGAGGTAGGATTGAGTGTGATGTAACAATGAGACTGGCTCGACCAGCAGAATGGTGCGCTCTGGGGAGGTGTGGGAAGTAATGTTGGATAGGGCAGTGAGGCCAGGTTCTGGAGGAGCTGGAAGATCAAGAAGAGAAACTTGGATCCCAGAGGGTCAAGTGTCACTGTGGTTCTTGAAGGAGAATTGAGAAAAGTAGAGTATTGGAAGTCTGGACTAACTCTGATGCAGGAATGTTTGGGGTGGTAGGCAGAAGGCTGAGGCAGAGTAGAGACAGACTGAGGCACAGAAGCACCAATTAGTCTCCACCAGTCATTTAAGCATGAAGTGAGGAGGGTCTGGTTTGAAGGCTAGCATAGGAAGTGAAATGTAAGGGACAAATCCAGTATGCATGCCACATGGTGAAACATCAGGGCTTGGTAAAATTCAGGTTATATGGAGGTATGGGGTTTCCAGCTATCCAACACTAATTATTAACATTATTATACTAGCGTTATTATTGTTGTTACAAATTTGGGTTCCATTCCTTAAAAACTTAACATTATGCCCCAATTCCAATCTTTCAGCTGGTTTTTCCCATCAGGAATCCCATTCATCCATTCTTCCCCACAGGTGTTAAGTGCTTATCAGGTGTTAGACACGGGCTTAACGAAAGTTTTATACAAAATGTATCCCTTTGTCACTTTTCCACTCATGCAATCATACTGCCAACTTCTAACCCTTTTTTCTCTCTGTATTTTAAAATAATACCCCTTGATTCATCAATTTTAGACATTATCTGCTGACTTCCTATTATGGTAGATAAGATTTTTAGCTCACTTATACACCTAACTTTCCTGACTCCATCCTCCCTAGATAATTATCTCTCATTCTTCTCTTTCTCTCTTTTATTTAAAATTCATATTCTGTGTTTTCCTTATTGTGACTATGTAAATATTGTACACATCTGAGCCAAGTGATGCTCTATGATTACCTTTCCTTTCCTTATGCAACTTCTTTAGATTTCTAGAGTTAATAACTGCTTTTTAAATTATCTTTTTTTGTTTGAAATAAATATTTTGAGTCTTCCTACATCTAGGAAATGCTTGGAGGTGACAACTGAGTTTTGTTTTGAACAACTAATAAGGGCTTCCAGGCCCAGGGAGGTATGGGAATGTGCTGGGCATTTTTTCTCAGGACCCTCCCCCTTTATTCTCTGCTTAGATAAACCCTCCAGCTGGCTGCACCTGAAGACCCAATCAGAATCTGCCAGATCTGCTTGGGAATTGGTGTCGACCTCCTTTAAACAGCACAAGTCCAGGAAACCAGGCCCTTACCTTCTACACCCACTTTTTCTCTTTTTTTCCACAGTTTTATTGAGAAACAATTGACATCACTGTATAAGTTTAAGGTGTACAGCATGATGATTTGATTTACGTGTATTGTGAAATGATTACCACAATAGATTTAGTTAACATCCATCATCTCATACAGATACAACAGAAAGAAAAAAAACCATTTCTCCTTGTGATGAGAACTCTCAGGATCTACTCTCTTAACAACTTTCCTATATAGCTCATCAGCAGTGTTAACTATAGTCACCATGCTGTACGTTACATCCCTAGTGTTTATTTATCTTATAACTAGAAGTTTGTACCTTCTGATTACCTTCCTTCAATTCCTGCTCTGCCCTCACACCCACCCCCCACTACATCTAGTAGCCACAAATCTGTCTCTTTTTCTATGAGTCTGGTGGTTTTTGTTTTGCTTTGTTTTCATTAGAGTCCACATATAAGTGAGATCATACAGTACTTATCCTTCTCTATCTGACTTACTTCACTTAGCATAAAATGCCATCAAGGTCTATCCATGTTGTTGCAAATGGTACGATTTTCTCACTTTTTTATGGCTGAAAAATATTCCATTGTACATATATGCCACAACTTCTTTATCTATTCATCTATAGACAGACACAGGTTGTTTCCATGTCTTGGCTCTTGTAGATAATGCTACAATGAATATGGGGGTACAGATATCTTTTTGAGTTAGTGCTTTTGTTTCCTTTGACTATGTTCCCAGAAGTGGAATTGCTGGATCATTTGGTAGTTCTATTTTTAAGTTTTTGAGGAACCTCCATACTGTTTTCCATAGTGGTTATACCAATTTACAATCCCACCAACAAAGCACAAAGGTTCCCTTTCCTCTGCAACCATACACATTTATCTCTTGTCTTTTTGATGATACCCATTCTAACAGGTATGAGTTATATCTCACTGTGGTTTTAGTTTGCAATTACTTAATGACTAGTGATGTTGAGCATTTTTTCATATACCTGTTGGCTTTTTGTATATCTTCTTTGGAAGAATGTCTATTCAGGTCCTTTGTCCATTTTAATTGGATTGTTTTTTTGCTATTGAGTTGTATGAGTTCTTTGCATACTTTTTGATATTAACTCCTTATCAGATATATGGCTTGCAAATATTTTTTCCATTTTATAGGTTGTCTTTTCACTTTGTTAATGGTTTCTTTTGCTGTGCAGAAGCTTTTTAGTTTGATGTAATCCCAGTTGTTGTTTACTTTTGATTTTGTGGCTTGTGTTGTAGGTGTGATTTATATACTTCTTATATATCCTAGTCAAACTGCTTTTATTCCCTCTGCTTGGACTTCATGCTTCATGGAAAGTACTCAACAAATAATGGTATGCATGTGTGTGTATGAATATACGAAGACATGCATATACATACATGCCTACACAAATACTTTCAATCTTTCATTATATCATCATTTGACAAACACCATAAATGTGTGAGAACTGGTAAGTTATTTAGTGAATCCATCTCTTAGAAGTACAGATGGGAGTAATTCCTGAAAAAGATGGGAATATCTTTCACAAATCTTCCTTGGTTAGAGGAAACAGAAAATTTTTTTTTAGTTTAGTGGATAGAAATTTTTTTTTTGGTTTAGCTGATATTTCTAAAGGTTACAATTTTCATAAGCTTCCACAAATAACTCATTATTCATATAAATTCTGTGATAATTTTCTGAAGTTTTAGAAAAGACTATGAACTCTCTACTATCAACAGGTGGGTTATCTGAATTACAGCTGATCTTTATAAAATATTTTCATTATCCTTGGGGATATCATTCACTCTTTTTTTTTTTTTTTTTTTTTTTTTTTTTGCGGTAGGCGGGCCTCTCACTGTTGTGGCCTCTCCCCCTGCGGAGCACAGGCTCCGGACGCGCAGGCTCAGCGGCCATGGCTCACGGGCCTAGCCGCTCCGCGGCATGTGGGATCTTCCCAGACCGGAGCACGAACCCGTGTCCCCTGCATCGGCAGGCGGACTCTCAACCACCGCGCCACCAGGGAAGCCCCTATCATTCACTCTTAAAATCCCTTTTTTGACATTTTTCTTGATCTCTAATCACTTTATTCCTATGTGCAACTCTAGGCCATCAGGGAAGAGCTCTTGATCTAAAATATATATAATTATGGGTCCTTAAGAAATAAGCACAGGAAAGACAGCAATCTTGATAAAGAAGAGACAGTTCTGTTTAGTTTGTTTCTTGGATTGATAAGAGAGTTTATGGTATTTAGTTCCAGCATGGAATTTTACGTGAAACAACTGACTGCCAAAGGGTGAAAGCATTATTCAAAGCATCAGTTTCTAGTTTTTACTGAAATGTTTTGGCCATATGGCTTCACTGTACTGGTGAAACACATGCATGCACGTGCACACACCCCCGCCCCCGCGTGCACACACACATTCAAGAGCTTGCAATAACAAGCGCTTGGTTGTCCCAGAACTCTTTTGATTTCCTGTGCCCCTATTCTCTGCCAATACCATAGGAAAGATCTGAAGACAACTGGATTCATTTTGCCTGTGTGTAAAGAGCCTGAGTCGCTAACAGTACACAGCTCTAGCCAGCATTGCCTTGCTAAAAAGGAATGACAAACAAAAAATTACAATTTCATAACCTAGAATTCCTAAAGTGCATCTTTTCCCAGAATTTTAGAACCTCATTCTGTTTTCATGCTCCTGAAATAACAAAAAACAAGGTTTTAAGACTTTTATTCTTGCTCCTTTTAAAATAATTTTTCACTTTAGCTTTAATTTCTCAAGAGAAAATCTGATTACAATGACTTTATCTATCTTTTTCACCATCATATTGTGTTTATTAAGTGGTGTAAGCAGAGATTGCAATAGTAATTTCCACATGGTCAGGGTAAGTAATTACCTATTACTAGTGTATTAAAAGCAATTTCTCCAGGAAAAGCAAATCACAAGCCCTTATATGGAGAGAGGGGAGTTGATGACTGGAGGTCGGGGCTGCCAGGGTAGTAGCTCATGGCTGAACCAAGGAAAGGCAAATTCCTTGTAGAAGTGTCATCATTATACCTGTTCAGCAATCAATCTCTACCTCCCAGTTCCTATCCTCCTCCAGCAAGCTATCTCTTCCTGAAACAGCTGTCCCATCTTTCTCTTGCTAATCCTCAAGTCACCCTTTCACTGTGCCCTTTGAAATCCTTACTACTGAAAAGTACCTATATTCTTTATATTCTTCTAAGGGTCCTACACACCTTACCTTAACTGAAACCTGGCTTTTCTCTGAGATATTACTTCCCCTTCAAGTCTGGAGTTGAAGTTCACTTACGCAGTTCACCTGTGCTTCTACAGCCCCCTATTTTTTTTTGTGTGTGTGGTACGCGGGCCTCTCACTGTTGGGGCCTCTCCCGTTGCGGAGCACAGGCTCCGGACACGCAGGCCCAGTGGCCATGGCTCACGGGCCCAGCCGCTCCGCGGCATGCGGGATCCTCCCGGACTGGGGCACGAACCTGTGTCCCCTGCATCGGCAGGCGGACTCTCAACCACTGCACCACCAGGGAAGCCCTACAGCCCCCTATTTTGAGGCCATGGGGCGGGGTGGCACTAGAAGAGAGTTTGCTCTTCTGACTGGGAACCCTATCTTCTTTGAAGCCTGAGGCATTGCAGAGACAGGCTCTTCCACCCTTTCAGCTTCACATCACGCCCCAGTCACTCCTACCTCCTCAGGTACACAAGAACCATCCTATACACACATTCCTGGAAAATACTGGGACCAGGTTCATCTTACCTTCTGATTCAACACCCTAAAAGTCCCTTAACCTTTTCTTAAAGTCTTCCTCTCCTCTTCACTCCTTAATCCACTCACATGGTCATATCTTGAGATTTAATTTAATTACCCTGAAATACTTTAAAAATTCTGAATTATATTCTATTCCTTTATCTGTCTGTCAACTCCCTCCAGTTAACCTCTACTGACAACACCTTTTAAATATATTCCTCCGAGGGATGCAAGAGTTTGGGCCCTGGAGCCAAACTGTCTGGATTTGGATTCCAGTTCCACCACTTACTAGTTATATAATCTTTGCAGTTACTTGTCCTCTCTGTGACTCTCTTTCCTTATTTGTAAAATCGTGATAATAACGACACATCTCTCATACAGTTGTTAGGATTCAATGTTTAAATACATGTAAGCACTTCTAATAGTGTGTAGCATATGGTAAATGCTCAATGTATGTTAACCATATGATCTTTTTGACGTTCTTACTGTGAAATTCATAGACTTTGAGGGTGCAGTTCAATGAGTTTTGACCATTTCATACATCTGTATACCATACCCTATCAAGATATAGAACATTTCGATCACTGCAGACCGATCTTTTGTGCAGCTCTCCTATCAATCTCAGCAGTCATACCGTTTAAGGACAAGTACTAACTTCTTTCACTTTAGATCAGTTTTGTCTATTCAATTACTTTATATAAATGAAATCACAGTAAATGGCTTCTTAGAGTTAGGCTAAGATTTGAGGTTCATCAGTGTTCTTGCATGTACTGGTAGTTCATTCTTGTTTTGCTGAGTAGGAGCTCACTATGAATAGACCACAATTTGTTTGTTCAGTCTTCTGTTGTTGGACACTTGCATTATTTCAAGATTTTGGCTATCATAAATAAAACTGTTGTGAAATTCAAATTTGTGTACATATATTTTCATTTCCTTGAATAGACATGAAGAAGTGGAACTGTTGGGTCAAAGGGTAAATGTTTAACTTTATGAGAAACTTCCAAAGGTATTTCCAAAGTGGTTATACCATTTTCCGTTACACTAGAAATTTATGAAATTGCTTTACATCTCAACAACATTTAGTATTTCCTGTCCCTCTTAATTTAGCCATTCTATTGGATGAAGTAGTGATGGTAACTGTGTTTTAAATCTGAATTTCCCTGACTGATGGTATAGAGCTCTTCTTCGTATGCTTATTTAACCAAATGTATAATCTTTGTTTAATTATTTTTGCCTTAAAAAGTTATGTCTCTTTATTATAGAGGTGTAGGATGTAGTCTGAATACAAGTCTTTTGTCAGTTATATGTATTAAGAATATTTTCTCCCAGTTTGTGCCTTGCTTATTCATTTTCTTAATAATATCTTTTTGATGAGCAGTTTTAAATTTTATTGAAGTCTATTTTGTCAATTAATTTTTTATTATGGTTAATGCTTTCTGGGTCCTAAGAAATCTCTTAAAGTAGCTCTTTAGTTTTAGTATTTACATTTAGGTATATGATTCATCTTAAATTAATTTTTGTGAATGGTATGAAGTATGGGTTGAGGTTCATTTTTCTTTCTTCTATATGAATACTCAGACGTTCCAGTTCTCAAAAAATTGCTCTGATGCCTTGGTTGAAAATCAACTGACTATACATGTGTGGGTGTATTTCTGAACTTTTTATTGGTATCTATGCCAAGAACATAATGTCTTCATTACTGTAAGCTTAAACCAAGTTTTGAAACCATGAGGAATAAATTTTCCTTTTTGAAAATTGTTCTGGCTATTCTAGGACCTTTGAATTTCTATGTAAATTTCAGAAGTATCTTCTTAATTTCTGGAAAAAAAAAAAGAAGAAGCCTCTTGGGATTCTAATTGGGATTAGATTGAACCAACAGATTTACTGAGAGAGTATTGGCAGCTTAACAAATACAGTCTTCTGATCCATAAACAACATGCCCCCATTTATTTAGGTCTTCAATTTCTCTCAGCAATGTTTTATAGCTTTCACTGTAAAGGTCTAACATATATTTTGTTAAATTTATTCCTGAATATTTAATATTTTTCATGGTATTGTAAATATTTTTAAGATTTAGAATTTTCAATTGTTTACTGCTACAACTTTGTATAGAAATATATAGAAACAATTGATTTTGGTATACTGCCATTGTATTCTGGGACCTTGATAAACTCAATTACGTTACTAGGTTTTCTTTAGTTTTTGTCGGTTCCCTAGAATTTTCTTTTTTATTAAAACATCTTTATTGGAGTATAATTGCTTTACAATGTTAATTTCTGCTGTATAACAAAGTGAATCAGCTATATGTATACGTATATCTCCATATCTCCTCCCTCTTGTGCCTCCCTCACACCCTCCCTTTCCCACCCCTCTAGGTCATCACAAAGCACGGAGCTGATCTCCCTGTGCTATGCAGCTGCTTCCCACTAGCTGTCTATTTTACATTTGGTAGTGTATATATGTGAGTGCTACTCTCTCACTTCGTCCCAGGTTACCCTTCCCCTCCCCATGTCCTCAGCTTACCCTTCCCCTCCCCATGCATTTTCTATGTCTGCATCTTTATTCCTGCCCTACCCCTAGGTTCATCAGAACCTTTTTTTTTTTTTTTAGATTCCATATATAGGTGTTAGGATATGGTATTTGTTTTTCTCTTTCTGACTTATTTCACTCTGTATGAGACTCTAGGCCCATCCACCTCACTACAAATAACTCAATTTCGTTTCTTTTTATGGCTGAGTAATATTCCATTGTATATATGTGCCACATCTTCTTTATCCAATCATCTGTTGATGGATACCTAGGTTGCTTCCATATCCTGGCTATTGTAAATAGTGCTGGAATGACATTGTGGTAGACGACTCTTTTTGAATTATGGTTTTCTCAGGGTATATGCCCAGTAGTGGGATTGCTGGGTCAGATGGTAGTTCTATTTGTAGTTTTTTAAGGAACATCCATACTGTTCTCCATAGTGGCTGTATCAATTTACATTCCCACCAACAGTGTAGGAGGGTTCCCTTTTCTCCACACCCTCTCCAGCATTTATTGTTTCTAGATTTTTTGATGATGGCCATTCTGACAGCTGTGAGGTGATACCTCATTGTGCTTTTGATTTGCATTCCTCTAATGATTAGTGATGTTAAGCATCTTTTCAAGTGTTTGTTGGCAACTGGTATGTCTTCTTTGGAGAATTGTCTATTTAGGTGTTCAGCCCACTTTTGGATTGGGTTGTGTGTTTTTTGGATATTGAGCTGCATGAGCTGCTTGTGTAATTTGGAGATTAATCCTTTGTCAGTTGCATCGTTGGCAAATATTTTCTCCCATTCTCAGGGTTGTCTTTTCATTGTGTTTATGGTTTCCTTTTCTGTACAAAAGCTTTTAAGTTTCATTAGGCCACATTTGTTTATTTTTATTTCCATTGCTCTAGGAGGTGGGGGGTCAAAAGGATCTTGCTGTGACTTATGTCATGGAGTGTTCTGGCTATGTTTTCCTCTAAGAGTTTTATAGTGTCTGGCCGTACATTTAGGTGTTTAATCTATATTGAGTTAATTTTTGTGTATGGTGTTAGGAAGTGCTCTAATTTCATTCTTTTACATGTAGCTGTCCAGTTTTCCCAGCACCACTTATTGAAGAGGCTGTCTTTGTTCCATTGTATATTCTTGCCTCCCTTATCAAAGATAAGGTGACCATATGAGCATGGGTTTATCTCTGGGCTTTCTATCCTGTTCCATTGATCTATATTTCTGTCTTTGTGCCAGTACCATACTGTCTTCATTACTGTAGCTTTGTAGTACAGTCTGAAGTCTGGAAGCCCGATTCCTCCAGCTGTTTTTCTTTCTCAAGTTTGCTTTGGCTTTTCGGGGTCTTTTGTGTTTCCATACAAATTGTGAAATTTTTTGTTCTATTTCTGTGAAAAATGCCATTGGTAGTTTGATAGGGATTGCATTGAATCTGTAGATTGCTTTGGGTAGTATAGTCATTTTCACAATGTTGATTCTTCTAATCCAAGAACCTGGTATATATCTCCATCTATTTGTATCATCTTTAATTTCCTTCATCAGGGTCTTATAGTTTTCTGCATACAGGTCTTTTGTCTCCTTAGGTAGGTTTATTCCTAGGTATTTTATTCTTTTTGTTGCAATGGTAAATGGGAGTGTTTCCTTAATTTCTCTTTCAGATTTTTCATCAGTAGTGTATAAGAATTCAAGAGATTTCTGTGCATTAATTTTGTATCCTGCTACATTACCCAATTCACTGATTAGCTCTAGTAGTTTTCTGGTAGCATCTTTAGGATTCCCTGTGTATAGTATCATGTCATCTGCAAACAGCGACAGTTTTACTTCTTTTCTGATTTGGATTCCTTTTATTTCTTTTTATTCTCTGATTGCAGTGGCTAACACTTCCTAAACTATGTTGAATAATAGTGGTGAGAGTGGGCAACCTTGTCTTGTTCCTGATCTTAGAGGAAATGGTTTAGTTTTTCACCATTGAGAATGATGTTGACTGTGGGTTGGTCATATATGGCCTTTATTATGTTGAGGTAAGTGCCCTCTATGCCTACTTTCTGGAGAGTTTTTATCATAAATGGGTGTTGAATTTTTTCGAAGGTTTTTTCTGCATCTATTGAGATGATCATATGGTTTTTCTCCTTCAACTTGTTAATATGGTGTATCACATTGATTGATTTGCATATACTGAAGAATCCTTGCATTCCTGGGATAAACCCCTCTTGATCATGGTGTATGGTCCTTTTAATGTGCTGCTGGATTATGTTTGTTAGTATTTTGTTGAGGATTTTCACATCTATGTTCATCAGTGATATTGGCCTGTAGTTTTTTTTTGGGGGGGGACATCTTTGTGTGGTTTTGGTATTAGGGTGATGGTGGCTGGTAGAATGCGTTTGGGAGTGTTCCTCCCTCTGCTATATTTTGGAAGAGCTTGAGAAGGAAAGATGTTAGCTCTTTTCTAAATTTTGATAGAATTCACCTGTGAATACATCTGGTCCTGGGCTTTTGTTTGTTGGAAGATTTTTAATCACAGTTTCAATTTCAGTGTGTGTGACTGGTCTGTTTATATTTTCTACTTCTTCCTGGTTCAGTCTCGGAAGGTTGTGGTTTTCTAAGAACTTGTCCATTTCTTCCAGGCTGTCCATTTTATTGGCATATCGTTGATTGTAGTAATCTCTCATGATCCTTTGTATTTCTTCAGTGTTAGTTGTTATTTCTTCTTTTTCATTTCTGATTCTGTTGATCTGAGTCTTCTCCATTTTTTTCTTGATGAGTTTGGTTAATGGTTTATCAATTTTGTTTATCTTCTCAAAGAACCAGCTTTTACTTTTATTGATCTTTATTACCATTTCCTTCATTTCTTTTTCATTTATTTCTGATCTGATCTTTATGATTTCTTTCCTTCTGCTAACTTTGGGGTTTTTTTTGTTCTTCTTTCTCTCATTGCTTTAGGTGTAAGGTTTGGTTGTTTATCTGACATTTTTGTTATTTCTTGAGGTAGGATTGTATTGCTATAAACTTCCCTGTTAGAACTGCTTTTGTTGAATCCCATAGGTTTTGGATCATTGTGTTTTCATTATCATTTGTTCCTAGGTATTTTTTGACTTCCTCTTTGATTTCTTCAGTGATCTCTTGGTTATTTAGTGGCATATTGTTTAGCCTCCATGTGTTTGTATTTTTCAATTTTTTCCCTGTAATTGATATCTAGTCTCAGAGCATTGTGGTCAGAAAAGATACTTGATACGACTTCAATTTTCTTAAATTTACCAAGGCTTGATTTGTGACCCAAGACAAGATCTATCCTGGAGAATGTTCCATGGGCACTTGAGAAGAAAGTGTATTCTGTTGTTTTTGGATGGAATGTCCTATAAATATCAATTAAGTCCATCTTGCTTAATGTATCATTGAAAGCTTATGTTTCCTTATTTATTTTCACTTTGGATGATCTGTCCATTGGTGAAAGTGGGGTGTTAAAGTCCCCTACTATGAATGTATTACTGTCGATTTCCCCTTTTATGGCTGTTAGCATTTGCATTATGTACTGAGGTGCTCCTATGTTGGGTGCATAAATATTTACAATTGTTATATCTTCTTCTTGGATTGGTCCCTTGATCATTATGTAGTGTCCTTATTTGTCTCTTATAATAGTCTTTATTTTAAAGTCTATTTTGCCTGATATGAGAATTGCTATTCCAGCTTTCTTTTGATTTCCATTTGAATGCACTATCTTCTTCCATTCCCTCACTTTCAATCTATATGTGACCCTAGGTCTGAAGTGGGCCCCTTGTAGACAGCATATATATGGGTCTTGTTTTTGTATCCATTCAGCCAGTCTGTGTCTTTTGGTTGAGCATTTAGTCCATTTACATTTAAGGTAATTATCAATATGTATGTTCCTATTAACATTTTCTTAATTGTTTTGGGTTTGTTATTGTAGGTCTTTTCCTTCTCTTGTGTCTCCTGCCTAGAGAAGTTCCTTTAGCATTTGTTGTAAAGCTGGTTTGCTGGTGCTGAATTCTCTTAACTTTTGCTCATCTGTAAAGGTTTTAATTTCTCTGTCAAATCTGATTGAAATTCTTGCTGGGCAGAGTAATGTTGGTGGTAGGTTTTCCCCTTTCATCACTTTAAATATGTCCGGCCACTCACTTCTGGCTTCCAGAGTTTCTGCTGAACGATCAGCTGTTAACCTTATAGAGATTCCCTTGTATGTTATTTGCTGCTTTTAATATTTTTCCTTTGTAGTTAATTTTTGATAGTTTGATAAATATGTGTCTTGGCATGTTTCTCCTTGGATTTATCCTGTATGGGATTCTCTGCACTTCCTGGACTTAATTTACTATTTCCTTTCCCATGTTAGGGAAGTTTTCAACTATAATCCCTTGAAGTATTTTCTCAGACCCTTCCTTTTTCACTTATTTTTCTGGGACCCCTATAATTCGAATGTTGGTGTGTTTAATGTTGTCCCACGGGTCTCTTTTCATTCTTTTTTCTTTATTGTGTTCTGAGGCAGTTATTTCCACTATTTTATCTTCCAGGTCACTTATCCATTGTTCTGTCTCAGTTATTCTGCTATTGATTCCTTCTAGAGAATTTTAAATTTCATTTATTGTGTTGTTCATCATTGTTTGTTTGCTCTTTAGTTCTTCTAGGTCCTTGTTAAACGTTTCTTGCATTTTCTCCATTCTATTTCCAAGATTTTGGATCATCTCTACTATCATTATTCTGAATTCTTTTTCAGGCAGACTGCTAATTTCCTCTTCATTTGTTTGGTCCGGTGGGTTTTTACCTTGCTCCTTCATCTGCTGCATATTTCTCTTTCTTCTGATTTTGTTTAACTTACTGCATTTGCGGTCTCCTTTTCACAGGCTGCAGGTTTGTAGTTCCCATTGTTCTTGGTGTCTGTCCCCGGTGGGTGAGGTTGGTTCAGTGGCTTGTTTAGGCTTCCTGGTGGAGGGGACTGGTGCCTGTGCTCCTGTGGGTGGGGTTGGATCTTGTCTCTCTGGTGGGCAGGGCTGCCTCTGGTGGTGTGTTTTGCAGTGTCTGTGAACATATTATGATTTTAGGCAGCCTCTCTGCTAATGGGTGGGGTTTTGTTCCTCTCTTGTTAGTTGTTTGGTAAGGGGCATCCAGCACTGGAGCTTGCTGGCCATTGGGTGGAGCAGGGTCTTAGTGTTGAGACGGAGATCTCTGGGAGAGCTCTTGCCGATTTACGTTATGTGGTTCCGGGAGGTCTCTGGTGGTCCAGTGTCCTGGACTCGGCTCTCCCACCTCGGAGGCTCAAGCCTGACACCTGGCCAGAGCATGAAGACCCTTCTAAAACGAACAGTGCTCACGGTCTTTTCCATCCACAATCCAGAGGGATTCATCCAGCCAAGCGTGTTGCTCTGTATCTTTCAGCTCACTGATCTCAATCCAGTGTTCATGCACACTGCATGCATTTGAGACACACCAGGGAGAGTCTCTGCATGTCTGAAGTAAGGTCCCGGAGCAACACCCCACTGTGTGCAGCAGACAGCGGGCAGGACATGGCAGTCCTCTCTAGAATTTTCTACAAGATGATTATGTTGTCTGAAAAGAGAGAAACTTTTATTTCTTCTTTTTCAATCTGTATGTTTTAAAATTTCTCTTTATTATCTTATTGCACTTGCTGGGACCTCTAATGCAATGCTGAATCGAAGCAGTTGGTGTGGATATCTTTGCTTTGTTCCCCATCTTAGGAGGTAAGTATTGATAATATTTCACCATTAAGTATCATTTAGTTGTAGGTTTTTTATAGAGGCCTTTTATCAGGCTCAACAAGTTTCCTTCTATTACTAGTTTGATGTGAGTTTTCATTTTAATGGCTAATGAATTTTCATCAAATGATTTTTCTACATACATTGAGATGACTTTATGACTTTTTCCCTTTATTCTGTTAATGTGAAAAATTACACTGACTAATTTTCAAGTGTAAGACTAACCTTGAATTCTTGGAATAAATACCACTTGGTCATGATGTTAAGGATCCATGTGTCTATGTTCTTGAGTGATATTGATTTATAGTTCTCTTTTGGGAATTAATATATTTCCTGGTTTTGGTATCAGAATTATGCTGGCCACATTTTATTAAGTGAATTGAAAAATGTTCCTTCTCCTTTATTATCTGAGAGAGAGAATTATTCTTTCCTTAAATGTTTGGTTAGATTTACCCATAAAGCCATCCGAACCTGTACATTTTTAAATGTTTTATGTTTTAAATGTTTTAAATTACAAATTCATTTTCTAAAAATAGATATAAGCCTACTCAGATTTTCTATTTCTTTTAGTATCAGTTTTAGTAATGTGTCTTTAAAAGAATTTTCCCACTTAATCTAAGTTGTCAAATTTATTAGTATACAATTGTTCATAATATTCCCTTATTTTCCTTTTTCCTTACATTCATTCTTGATATTGACAATGTGTGTGTGTTCTTTTTTTCTTGATTAGTCTAGGTTTATCACTTAGTAAATATTTTCAAAAATCCAAATTTGGTTTCAGTGATTTTTCTCCATTGCCCATTTTCCATTTCATTGACTTATTCTCTTGATTATTTCTTTCTGCATACTTTAGATGCCTCTAATGCATCTCACAAATTTTAGTATGCTTTATTTTCCGTACCATTTAAAATTAGTAAAAATATCAGTTAAAATATTTGCTAATATTCCCTGTTAGTTTTCTTTTACTTATAGGTTATTTAGAAGTATGTTGCTTTATTTTCAAGTACTTGAGGATTTTTCAATTATATTTTTGTTACTAATTTCCATCTAATTCCATTTAGCCACAGAATATATTTTGTATGATTTCAGTCTTTTTAACTTTGCTGAGATTAATACAGCCTAATATACCATATATCTTGGTGAACATTCAATGCATACTTGAATATAGTGTTATTCTGTAATTGTTAGATTAAACATCCTAGAAATGTCAAATAAGTCAGGTTGACTGATAGCATTTTTCAAGTTTACTGATTTTCTGTTAATTTCTGAGAGGGGAGTGTTGAAATCGTCATCTATAATTGTGTATTTATCTTTCTCCAGTTCTGTTAGTTTTTGCTTCATGCATTTGCAAGCACTGTTACTAGCTATGTACACATGTAGGATGTTATATCTTCTACATGTTTGACTCCCTTATCATTATGAAATATTCCTCTTTACATAATATTCCTTGTCCTGCAGTCTACTTTGACTGATATTAATAGAGAGCCATTCTAGCTTTCTTATAATTTGTGTTTGCAAGGTAAAACTTTTTCTATTAAAATTTTTTTAACCTACCTGTGTCCTTAAATTTAATGTGCACTGCTTATAAACAGAATATAATTGTCTCACTTTTTATTCAATCTAACAATTTCTGTCTTTCTGTTGGAGTGTTTAGTCCATTTCCATTTAATGTAATTATTCTGATGTGTTTGATTTTAAGGCTACCAATTTGTTTTCAATCTGTCCCATCTGCTCTTTGTTTAGTTCTCCTGTAATTTGGATTGAATATATTTTTAGTGCCCCATTAATTTCCTCAATTTGTTGATTAGCAATTTGTTGATTAGCTATATTTATTGATTAGTTGTTCTTTTACTTTTTGCTATGGTTGCCAAAGTTTGCAATATGAATCTTTAACTTCTAACAATTTAACCCTGAATAAATATTAGAATATCTTCTGGATAAGAACCTCATAAAAGTATACTACCATCTCTGTGTTATTATTGTCACATATTTTACTTCTACATTGTTTTTTTTTTTTTTTTTTTTTTTGCGGTATGTGGGCCTCTCACTGTTGTGGCCTCTCCCGTTGCGGAGCACAGGCTCCGGACACGCAGGCTCAACGGCCATGGCTCATGGGCCAAGCCGCTCCGCGGTATGTGGGATCCTCCCAGACCGGGGCACGAACCCATGTCCCCTGCATCGGCAGGCGGACTCTCAACCACTGCGCCACCAGGGAAGCCCAACATTGTTATTTTTGCTTTCAACAATCAAATACTTTGAAAGAATTTATAATATGAATAAAGAACCTTTTAGATTTACCTATTAATTTACCATTACTTGTCCTCTTCATTCTCTCATTTAGATCCAAATTTCTATCTGGCACATTTTTTTCAGCCTGAATAACTTCCTTTAATATTTCTGTAGTGCAGGTTTGCTGATAACCAATTCTCTCAACTTTTTAGTCTGAAAATGTTCTTATTTTGCTCCAATTTTTTTTCTTTTTTTTTTTGTTTCCTTTGCGATACGCGGGCCTCTCACCGCTGTGGCCCCTCCCGTTGCGGAGCACAGGCTCCGGCCGCGCAGGCCCAGTGGCCATGGCTCATGGGCCCAGCCACTCCGCGGCATGTGGGATCCTCCAGGACCGGGGCACGAACCTGCTTCCCCTGTATCGGCAGGCGGACCCTCAACCACTGCGCCATCAGGGAAGCCCTTTGCTCCAATTTTTGAAGAATATTTTCACTAGATAAAGAATTCTAAGTTGACAGGTTTAAACATTTTTTTTCCCTAGCACTATTTCATTGTCTTCCTACTTTCATTGTTTCTGATAGAAAGCTGGTGATATATTTTATCATTGTTCTCTTGTGTATAATTGATTTTTTCTCTTCTTGCTGCTTGTTAAGATTTTATCATTGATTTTTAGCAATTTAATTATGACATACCATGGTGTGATCTTTGTGGGGTTTTTTGTGGTTTTTTTTTTTTTTTTTTTAGTTATGATATACCATGGTGTGATCTTGGTGTGGTTTTTGTGTGTTTCTCAGCTCATAGTTTGTTGAGCTTACTGGATCTATGGGTATAGTTTTCAAAATTTGAAAAATTTCAACCATGATTTCTATAAAGTTTCTCCTGCTCAATCTCTTTTTGCTCTCCTTATAGTACTCCGATTACACATATATTAGACTGATAGATATTGTTTCACAGGCCATTCAGACTATATTCATGTTCTTTCCAGGCTTTTCCCCTCTCTCTGTGCTTCAGTTTGAAGAGTTTCTATATTCTTGACTTCAATTTTACTGATATTCCCCAGTGTTTAACTTAGTGTTAAGTCTATCCAGTGAAACTTTCATTTCAACATTGTATTTTTCCAAATTTCTTTTCATAGTTTCCTTTTTCCATTGGGGTTTCTTAATTTGCTCCCTCATTATGTTCAAAGTTTCCTTTAAATCCTCTAATATATTTATAATAGTTATTTTAAGGCCCTTGAATTTTTATTCTGTGATTTTTCTCCTGGTTATGGATCATGTTTACCCAGTTCGCCTATCTAGTATCCATTTTTTAAAAATTGTATGCTGGACATTATGGTTACTAAGTTTTTGGGCTTTTGGATTTCATTGTTTTTCTTAGAAGAGTCCTAAAGATGTTCCAGGTGGAAGTTTATTTGCAGATCATCTTGACCTTTTGATGTGAGTTTTTATATTTGTTAGGTCAGGTCTAAGGTGACCTTTTCTCCAGGACTAGATAAGTGCCATTTCTAAGTAATATTGTCTTTCTGGAATTTCTCCTGTATGTGTTCAGTGATACCTCTTCACTCTGGCCAGAACTTGAATATCTCCTAGCCCTGTGTGTCACAGCTACTTAGTAGGTGTTCTTTCCCTAGGGGCTAGTCTGTGATTACTTCAGGGGGTCCTACTGTAAGCATGCACGAAGGTTCAAGAAGACCCTGATGTATATTTCTGAAGCCCCTCTCAGATACACTAACCTACAAATTCTGGCTACCTCAGTCTCAGTCATCCTTAACTCTGATCTCTGTCTCTATTCAGCAAGATGCCATGCCCTGTCTGGGCTCCCATCTCTGCATTGCAGTCCAGAATGGGTCTTCAGAAAGCTTGGGAATATAGGACTCATCTCATTTGTTTCTCTCTTTTAAAAGTATGTTGCCTGCTATCCAAATGGTTGAAAAGTCTTATTTCAAATATTTTTTCCAATTTTATATTTGTTTATAGTAGGAAGGACAGTTTGATACCAGATATTCTGTCATGGTCAGAAACAGCAATCTAAGCAGTCATTTAAGCTCCTACAGGATATTTCCCTTGTTGGTAGCACATGTACTTTGCCAGTTTCCAGCCCTAGATTAATTCAGTGCCATTTTCTCCCTTTTTTTCACTAATTTAAATCCTGAATTATCTTTTATATCTATTCTCCTCTTCTACTTCTTTGCTACTACACTAATTCAGGCTAATATGACTCACCTGGACTTCGCACAGCCTTTTAATTGGTCTCTCTGCCTCTAGCTCTTTTTATTCTGACATTGTACTCATTTTCTAGAATACAGATAATATTGTGAAACTTCTCCACATTAAAATTTAAAAAGAAATCTCTAATGGACTGAAAATTTAAATTTCTTATCATGGCTTTCAAGGCCCTTCATGGTTTCATCTAGTCTTCTTTTCCAGCATTGTGATTCTGTACATTCCCATTATACAACCCAGTTAAGGGATCAAACGTGACATGAACTTCCATGCTTTTATTTGTGTGTATTCACAATTTAGCACAAATATCTCCACTTATAACAAGCTCCAACTTGGCTAGAAAAGTCTGATATTTTCCTTTAGCAGCATTTGATTCCTAAGACTAGTTTGGTGTTAACCACTGCCCATCATCATTAACTTGTTTATATGTTTGCCTCCTCTGCCTATTATAATCTCATGGATGAGAAGACTGTGCACCATTCACCTTTGGATTCACATCTTTTGGCACAGACCTTGGCCTACAGCAGGGGCTCAAAAGGTATTTGTTAATTGAAATAAACTGCAAGTTCAGATGTTTATTATGATAACATATTCACAAATTAATAAACATGGATTCAGGTCAAGAGAAAATAGTAAATAACAATATCAACTAACATTAACTAAGCACTTACTATGAGCTTGGCACTATTCTAAGTAATAACTCATTTAATAGTAACAACTCCCCTGTGAAGTAGGTTCTATAATTGTCACGACCTAACCAATGAGAAAACTGAAGCACACAGAGATAATATGGGCCCACAGACAGGAAGTGACAACAGCTAGGTTTCAAACCCCTACAATCTAGCTCTCAAGGCCAGATTTTACCTCTAACACTACTCTGCCTGTTCAAGTGATTTGAAAATAGGGTGACCTAAAGCTGGGTAATCATTCATTTTCCAGAACAAATATTTTTATGTAGTTGTCCCTATTTCACATAACCATTCAGGGTCAGCAGAGAAAAGCATGAAACTGCTCATTTTCCCAAATCTCTTCAACACCCACATTAGACAGGTGAGTAGAGAGAGTGAAAAACAATTATTATTAAATGATATGCACATGAAAACATTTACAAACCCTCAAATAAGTACCACAGACACTACAGTGGATTCTAGGTTAGAATGACTTCATTGAGAGACATTCTCTAACTATGTCTTAAATACACATCTAAAAAAATCTGCCTCCTCCATTCTCTGTTCATTTAATGGCACTTAAGAAATTAAATACTGTTAAGAACCAAAAAATTTCCAAATCACTAGCTCTATGGGAAAAATGATCTTTGAGGGGAAACTTTAAAAACACTATGCCACTCTTTCAGTTTGTAATAAAATCTATAACATATTCTGTCAGAGTTGTGGTTCAAGAAAGTACAACTCCTAAAGAGTAATTCTATCTATCTAAATGACAAACACTGGGTATTTAAGTGGTAAAGGTTACTAAAGGTAACCTTTACTAGGTTACTAAAAGAATTTGGCATTGTAATTTATCATACTACTTTGTTATATCTCCAATGAAAGATTCATTCTCAGCAATATCTCATAACTGAACTTCCTATTCAAATGGAATTAAATTCACTGTACATTAATACATACTTTGGTGGCAAGACATTGATGTTCACCTGATACCATCACCAACTGACTGAAATTATATTAAAGAAGAAGTAAGATTGATTTCAGTGAGTCTTGACTAAGTGGCTACCCCCACTGTTTAATATGATGGTTATTAATTTTTAAAACTATTCTTGTCATTGAAAACCTAAATTAAAAGTATAAATTTTTATAATTTAAATGTTAAAATCAATCCATCATAATTAAGAATAACATGAAAAATAAAATTTTTTATTTGAAAGGTTGAACATTCTATGGTAACTGGAACAGTAAGTGGTCTCTAAATAAATATTCATGTTGGTGTGGCTATAAAAATATTAACTTTATTTGCTGCCTCTGGTTATGTGAAGGTTTTAGTTAAAGAACCAAGGCAAAGTGGACCATTCGGCAATTATCCTCTAAATCAGGGGTTGCGAACTATATGCCTAGAGGGCCGTGGCAGGTCACTTAAATGAGTGAAGCAGGAAGGGTCTGACTGCACCCACATCCTTATGAGTGCAGAGGACTGAACTTCACAGGAGAGCTTAAAGCTCCATTAAAAGTGTGCAGTTGCCACTCTGCTCTAGCTGACTGCTTGCTGCGCAAGAAAGCAGACTCAATGTTAACTTCTGATTTTTTTAAAAAAGAGGTCAGAAATTTTATGTGAAATCTCCTGATTTACAAATGTTAGCTGAAGTGCTTTTAAAATACTGTATTTTGAGGTTTATCACCAAAATATCTATGGCTCTTAAAAAGTAGAATGAAGTGAAGAGTGCTTTGGCAAAAAGCAGAGAACTGAGGCCAACATCACATCAACACCAGGGAGGACCCCAGGCATGGCATTTTAAATGGGTGGAGGGCTCTCTGTCACTTTGCTGCTCTCTCTAGAAATTTCCCTTAAACAAGACTCAGCTTTAATTCAATAAGGGCTCATTTGGAATAGACTATGTTAGCAATGGAAAGGAAAGACCCTCCCTCTGCTGCTGTAGCATCTCCTGGATTGGGAGGAAAATGAGGGGAAATGAGAGCAAGTATTAGAACCGAGTTTCTTAATATTTGCTTGAGTACTCCTGGACATTTATGGAATAGGCAGGCACATTTAGAAAGCTTATACAATTTGTCCATGATAAACTCATTCTTTAATCTCCCAAGTTAGGAGGCACATTAAGACTTGCCAATTTGTTCAACAAACATTTATTGAGCACTTACTACTTGCCATGTACATAGGCACTAGGGATAAAAACCAAATGAGTCATGCTTACAGCCTAAAAGGGGAGATAGGTTAAGTAAACAGATGATTGAAGTGCAGGGTGAAGAAGTGTTATAAGAATTATGAATTTGTGAATGGTAATGATGTGCTGTACCCAAAATGTCTAATCAATCAGCAGAGGGGAAATCATGGAGGGTGTCCTGGAAGAAGTAGCACCTAAAGAGCAAATAGGAGATATAATCCTTATTTAAAGCTTGGTCCATGCCAGGCACTGTTCTAAAAGCCTATGTTTATTAACTCATGTAAATTCCCACAACAACCTTAGTAGTATGCATGCCTCATATTATCTGCATTTTATAAATGAGGAAAATGAACACAGGAACTTGCACAGGGTCACATAACTAGTAAGTGTCAGAACTCAGATGCCATGCTCTTAACTCCTATGTTTATATTTCACAAAATATAGAATAATTAGGACATACTATAAGTAGTTATGATTTGATGATTTCATTGGGATGGGGAACACTATAGAAACAAATACCTTGTCTTGCTTAGGACTGCCTTGAATTACATGAGCAATTTTTCTAGATTCACGACAAGTTCTAGGTATTTTGCTTTTCAAAATTTAGCATGAGCTGAAGTCACCTAAGATATAGACACCAGTTTGATTTTTTCACATTAGGATTTTTTTAAAAAACAACTACATGTAATTTTCATGCCTGCATCTACTTTCTTTTATATTTTCTATTGAGCTGTCTCACTGGGGATGAGAGGATGAGGTAGATAGATGAGCTAAGACACACTGCCCCACAGGGCCTATTACAGCTATTTTCTTTTTAGTTTAAATAGTACATTTCTTATGTCATTAGACACCTGGCACTGCTAGCACATATTCCTCTTAAAGACTCATTTATTAAATATGAAAGATTGTTCAGTGAAGTTTACTTCCTATCTCAGCAAGATATTTGTGTGGTTTACTTTTAACAGACAATATTTTATTTTCAGATATTGTATTCCCACAAATGCCACTGGAAGGGTACACTGTGTGTGTGTGTGTGTTTGTGTGTGTGAAGATTATAGCCATGTACAGAATGATCAGTTCAGATTTTAATATGATATCCAGAAACTTCAGAGTTAGTTAACTGACAAGGGTGACTGAACTCACAAAAGCAAGGTAATGACAAACCTGATTGATTAACCACACACAGAATAGTGTATTAGTCTCATATATGGTTTAACTCTTGGAAACCACCTAACACTGAACTCTAAACAATCTTAGATGAATAAGGAAATCATACTTAAATATAAGAGGATGAATATAATTTCATTTGTAAGGCACTAATGCACTTCCTTAACGTCTTAAATGACTAAACTTTAATAATTGAAGTATTTGAATTTAATCTTTGTGCATTTATAAGTGTTTAGTACACAATGAATTAAAATAATTCTACTGCAAACAGAAACCATCAATTTATTCCAAAATCCAGTACCTATCTGTTACTGGGCTCAATCTCCAGGTTTTCCAGACTCAAAACCTCAAAGTTATCTTTGATTCCTCCCCTCTATTTATATCTACTTGAACATGAAGCCCAGTGGATCAGCCTACTGAAAGCAATGGTCAGGATGCTCTCATGTCTCCATCTTCCATTCGCACGGCCCACTGTCCTGACTCCTTCCTCATACACCAAAACTTGTCAGTGAAGTTACTAATGGCCTCCTGATTGCCACATCCCAAATACTTTCAAATCTTGACATTTTCTCTTACCAAAACTTCCTTGGTTTCCACCACACTGTACTTTGCTTCATGATTCACATCACTTTCTCATTGTTGCCCTGTCTCCTTCAGGGATTCTTCTTCTTTTGCCCATCCTTTTTCTTGGGTAGGCCCTTGCATTTCCTCCTCTAGCCTCTTTTGTTGTTGTTGTTGCCATTCTTACTCTCTGTGCAGGCAGGCAATTTCATCATTCTCATGACTTTAAGTGCCACCTGTATGCTGAAGAAGCCCAAATATCCAGCTCATACCTCTCTCTAGGACTCTAACATACATGTACCCCCCAAATTCTCAATCTTAATGTCTCAGACTCCTTTATCAACATTTCCATCTTCCCTTTCTAACCTTGCTCTTTTTCCTGAATTTCTAGATATTGGTTCTGTCACCAGTCATCCAAAGTAGAAAGTGAACTGAGAGCCATCCTTGACTTTTCCTTCTTCTTCATTTCTGACACCTAATTAATCTTCAATTAAAATTTTTAGTTATTTTTCAACTCTGTTTTCTCATCTCCACTCTGATTTCTATTTTCCAACTTTAGGACTCATCTCTCTTACACCTATATCATTCATCTACTCATCCATCCACTTACATAATTATTGAGTGTCTAGGAGGAGACAGGTACTGCTGCTCTAGGCACTGGGGATACGAGAGTGACAAAATGACACAAAACCCCTCTTACCTTCTTGTGACAATTGCATTGACTTTCTAACTGGTCCTGCTGGCCTCCAGTCTCATCTTTCCCACCCATCCTCCAAAGTGATGTTCTATCTAAAATGCAAATCTGACCATGCCCCCCTGCTGCAAGCCCTTCAAAAGCTCCCTATCACCTATGAGATAAAAGTCCAGGCTCCCTGCCTATAAATATAAGGCCTACCAGGAGGTTGCCCTGTTTTCTTCTCCAGCCTTACTACTTCCCTACCATTCTGGTCTCTCCTCAGCAACACTGGATTATTGGACGTGCCTACACATCTCATGCAGCTACTCTTAATGCTACTCTTTCTGTTCTAGGAATACCACCCCCACTTGAACTGGTTACTGCCTTCTCTCTTCTTCTTCTAATCTTTCAAGGCCCAGCTCAGGCATCCCCTTCTTCAGAAGCCCTTCTCTGATCACTCCCCTGGTGCTCCATAGTTCACTGTGGGTCCTGCTCTCACAGCATGTAACACATGATATGGAAAAGGTCTGTTTAAATATGTCTTAGCTCATTGGACCATAAGCTTCTGATGTTACCTTATATCCATTCCTCTACTGCTACTGCCCTAGTCCTCATTAACCCTAATCTGGAGTACTGCAAATGTTCTCCCCATCTCCATTTTCCAGCCCCTCTAAGCCATTCCAAACGTCACTACCAGATTAATCTTCCCAAAGCATAGAACTGACTGTATGTTCCTCTCCAAACCAAAAGTTTTAATTGCTTCCTTTTCTCTGCTACAGTGGCTCCCAAAGAGTGGAATATGCACCGTTTGTGAAATGGTTTTAGATGGTACATGGGCATGGCATTAAATGACTACAGATCACAGAATAAAAATTTCCATCCATCAGTTTTCTTTCAATCCTAATTATGCCCAAGAAAAAGCTTGAACATGTATCTAACTTTTGATAAACTCTTGTTAATAAAGAGCAGGCCTCAGGACAGAACCCTAAACAGGAAACAGTACTTAGCTAGACTTTAAAATACTGTTTTGTTTTCAGTTATCTTTATTGTTATGGTTAATTTTTATTTCTGGAAAGTTATACTGGTTTTCCATTTATAAGTGTGATATAAAGCTTTTTTAAAAAAATAAATTGGGCTTCCCTGGTGGCGCAGTGGTTGAGAGTCCGCCTGCCGATGCAGGGGACACGGGTTCGTGCCCCGGTCCGGGAAGATCCCACATGCCGCGGAGAGGCTGGGCCCGTGAGCCATGGCCACTGAGCCTGCGCGTCCGGAGCCTGTGCTCCGCAACGGGGAGAGGCCACAGCAGTGAGAGGCCCGCGTACCGAAAAAAATAAAAATAAAAAAAAAATAAATTTATTTAAGTCAAAAAAGGCTGAGTTGGTTTAAAGGAGAGTATTATGTACATACTGGAACAGGTAGTACACAAACATGGTAAAGTCATGAGAGTAGTATTGAAATGACTAACATTTGAGAAAGACTAGTCAGTCGTATCAGGCCCAAACTTGTTAGCCTGTAACCTACGGCTTACTTACTTATATATTATGCTGCTTTAGGTCTCAGAGGTTACACAAATCTCCCAACCTATATCAGGCTCTTGGATTATAGAACTGAGGTTTCCTTAAGGCTATTTAAAAAAATCTGGCAACAATGATGAATCATTCTCTGTCCTCCAAATATGTGCCACTTTCCAGCCTCTATGCTTCTACTCATGCTGTTCCTTCTGCTTGGAATGCTCGGTTTTTCATTTCTACCTATTGAAACTCTAGTCCTTCAAAGTCCATGCCAAGTGCAATCTCCTTCATGAAGCCTTTCCTTGTCCTGCAGTCAGATGGACTTCTTTCCCTCTCACTGTACCAATAGCACTTACTCTCTCTACTGTGCTTCCAATCACAGTTTTGGTGATATTCTAGATATTCAATTATATTCTCTCACCTAGTAGATCTTAAGCTCTTTCATGGAAGGAAAAGAAGAGTATAAATTTCTATTCATTTTTAATAACACCATGGAACTTAACAGAATGCCTCATACACAGAGTAGGCCCAGAATTAATATTTGCTGAAATAAATTTAATATTTTAAGCAATATTCATGACACTTACAATTTTGCGTTTGATCATGAAGAGTGGGATTTTTGCATGAAGAGGGGTTGAGGACAGTTCCTTATGGACTGTTGATAAATATAATCTTCTTTTTATGTTCCTTAAATCAGTAATTCTGAAAAAAGAGAGAGGAGAGAAGAGAAGATTCCCATCAATATAATAACCACACTTCTTTGGATAATCATCAAAATAATATAATTTATTACATAGGCCCTTTCCAACAGGGAGATCAAACTCCGAATTTAAAAATTGCCTTTTTCTTTGAAGAAGTAATAAAATTTCTTTCTTAAGTTCAAAGTGTTCACAAGCCTGAGTGTATAAATTCACTTAATATGCTAATGTATTTCAGTACTCTACTCTATATTTCCACTCTTCCAGCCTATGAAAAAATTCAATTTGTATGAACTGAGAAACTGCTAGCCTTTAATAGCCACGCTTGTTCCAGCTCCTTAAGTTTGTGTTATCTTGGGACATACTGTCACCTACTAAATAGGAAAACATTATGGGTTTCTTTCTCTAAAAATGCACCTGTCATTTTATATACGCTCTTCGTCTGCTTATAGACAGACACAAAACGCTGACTGTCGGTTTCACTTTCCAAACACATGTCTTTGAACCAGAATTATAATACACAAGTTTATTACTCACTACTCAGGTCAACCCACAGTGATAACAAGGACACTGAATTTGAACATCTTTAATAGATTTAGACCACCGCCATGATCACAAAGATTAGGTTTGCTTCAAATTGATAGAGGCTCATTTTTATGTTCTGCTTCCTTTAGGTTTCAGAGGTAACACAAAAGGCTCAAAATCTCCAAACCTGTCTCATGCTGCTATATTGAAGAATTGATGCTTCCTTAAAAACTGACTTTTTATTGGAGAGGAGTGATATTTCCCCCATTTTTTAGCAACTTTGTCTAGGTGTACTAATTGCTAATATTATACAATTAGTAATTCCTCAAGAAGACATTTCATTCAAATATACTGCTACCAATATTTACAGTGTAATTAACTATAGTGTAAATCAACACAGCCTTCTCCAGAGCTCTTCCTTGCCTCCTATTTGCACTTTTCTAATCTCATTATTTCTTTCCTCTAAAATACTAATACACATTTTTTTCTGTAGAAAAACTATCATTGAACAATGTTAAGAGTAAGTACAACAAAAATTAGGTGACATGATTTCAAATATGCCCCAGGCCTAAACATTCTACCCTACCTGCACTAAACAATATCATAAAAAAAAAAAAAGGTTCTGATGAACCTAGAAGCAGGACAGGAATAAAGTCGCAGACATAGAGAATGGACTTGAAGACACGGGGAGGGGGAAGGGGAAGCTAGGACTAAGTGGGAGAGTAGCATTGACATATATATACACTACCAAATGTAAAATAGATAGCTAGTGGGAAGCAGCTGCATAGCACAGGGAGATCAGCTTGGTGCTTTGTGACCACCTAGAGGGGTGGGATAGAGAGGGTGAGAGGGAGACACAAGAGGGAGGGGATATGGGGATATATCTATACATATAGCTGATTCACTTTGCTATACAGCAGCAACTAACACAACATTGTAAAGCAGTTATACTCCAATAAAGATGTTGGAAAAAAAAAAGCAATAAAGCCTTTCAATCCATGGTCAGATGTAAGGTTTAAAGTGCAAAAGTGTTAACACTACTGAAATTTTACACTTACACATATAAGTAAACGTACAATATTTGCCCTAAGGTAGTGTCTTCAAAGTGGGATGTGCACATGGGAGAGGAGGAAAATATTAGAACCATCTTTCATACCATCCTTTTAAAATGTTGTATTTGGGTATGTTTCATTACATATACAGTACAGCAACATATTTATATATGTTTTAAATAAATAAATGTACCTATGTGGTTAGTGTGCGCAAACATTTTACCAATAGGATTCAGGATCAAATATGTCTGGAAGGCATTGTCATGAGGGATGCTATTAAGTCGCTTCTATAAGAAGTTCTGATTAGGAAATAAAAGGAAAGACTATATAGCGATTCTGGAAAGTAAAAGAGAACAAAAAATTCCCTTACATCAAACAAAATGTTTGATTGCAACAACCAAAAACTTACATGAGACACAGTTTTGTTAAGGTTTGCTTTGCTTGGAGGGATAAGACTATGTCATTTTCATTTGAATTGGTAAGGACCGAATTCCAAACAGAGGAACATCTGAGAATAGTCCCATTTTATCAACACATGGAACAATAGGAACATTCATTCATTCATTCCCTCATTCACTCACATATTCAACAAATACTCCCTGAGCCAAGCAACATCCTGGGAATATACTGGAGAATACAACAGTGAAAAGGTCAAGGTTTCTACCCTCCAGGAGCTTTTATTCTAGTGGAAAAGGCAGGTGAATAAAGTATAAAGAGACAAAATAAATGCACGTTATCCTAAATGCAATGAAGGAAACAAAAAAGAGACTGAACTAGAAAATAACAAGAAATGAACTACTTCAGACAGTAAAGCCAGCAGGGCTAGGAATTAATAGGTAAGGGAGGGACATGAGGTAGAAAGGAGAGGTAAGAGCCAAATCACGCAGGGCCTTTATGCTAAGGTAAGGGGTTTATAAATTTATTGTGCACAATAGGAAGCTATAAGAGGGTCAACATTCTACCATGCATGATGAATGGATATCATAAAAATAAACAGATATGGTCTATTTTATTTATTGGGGTAAGATTTGAGTAACTGATATGTACAGATTTTAGTGTTCAATCTCATGTATTTTGGTAAATGTGTATACCCATGTAATCACCACTCCAAATAAAACATAAAACATTTCCATTACCCTAGAAAAGTTCCCTCCTGGTCCCTTTTAGTCAGTTCTCACTCCTGATTTTTATCACCATAGATGAATTTTGTCTGTTCGTGAACTTCTTATAAATGGACTGATGTAGAATATACTCTTTTGTGACTGGCTTCTTTCACTTAACATGAAGTGTATGAGAGTCATCTACGTTGTAGTATGAGTCAATAGTTCTTTTTTTAAATTGCTGAGTCTTGTGTGGCAATACAATTTATTTATTCACTCTCCTGTTGATGAACATTTGTTTCCAGTATTGTTTTTTTATGAATAAAGCCTGTGTGACTATCTATGCTTGAAGAGTCTTCTTGTGGATATGTCTTTTCATTCTCTTGAAAAGCAGGAATGGGATTTCTGGGACATTGGGGAAGATACATGTATAACTTTATAGAAAGAGTTCTCCAAAGTGATTGCAGTGGATCCACATCCTCACCAAGTTTTGGTGCTATCAGACTTTAATGTTAGCCAATTTTAGTTGGTATGAAATGGATACCATTGTGATTTTATTTGCATTTCGCTTATGAATAATGACATTGAATGCTTTTATATGTGTTTACTGGTGTGTCTTGTGAAATATCTGTTAAGTCTTTACTCAGTTTTTATTGGTTGTTTCCTTACTATAATTCTAAGAGTTCTTTACATATTTTAGATACACGTCCTTTGTCAGATATATCTATATCTATATCTATATCTATATATCTATAGTGAGCATTTACTTGCCTGTTATCTTAATGGTATCTTTTAAAAACTTTTTATTTGGAAATAATCTCTAAGCTAGAGGAAAGTATCAAGAATAGCAAACAGAAGACTCTTATATGCTTTATCTAGATTAGCTTATTGCTTAATGATGACTTTTTTTTTTTTTTTCTTTTTGCGGTATGCGGGCCTCTCACTGTTGTGGCCTCTCCCGTTGCGGAGCACAGGCTCCGGATGCGCAGGCCCAGCGGCCATGGCTCACGGGCCCAGCCGCTCCGCGGCATATGGGATCCTCCCAGACTGGGGCACGAACCCGTATCCCCTGCATCGGCAGGCGGACTCTCAACCACTGCGCCACCAGGGAGGCCCAATGATGACTTTTAATTAGCAGAAGTTTTTAATTTTCATGATGTCCAGTTGATCATTATTTATAGTAGTGCTTTCTGTCTTAAAAAATCCTCACCTAGTCCAAAGTTGCAAAGGTACTTTCCTTTGTTTCCTTCCAGATCTTTATAGCTTTAGTTTTTACATTTACATCTACGATCCATCCCACATCAAGTACTTTATACTGTGTGAGGTACTGGGTGTGGTTCTTTTCTTTCTGTATGTTTATCCAATTGTCCCAGCACCATTTATTAAAGACTCTCCTTTAGTCACTGAAATGCCTTGGTACTCTGTTGAAACTCAATTGACTATAAATGTGTGTGTGTGTGTGTGTGTGTGTGTGTGTGTGTCTATTTCTGGACTCTCTATTGATCCATTTGTTTCATTTATCCCTTCTTACACCAATGTTATACTGCTCTGATTACTGTAGATTCAAAGTAAGTCTTAAAACTAGGTAAAGAAACTCTTCAACTTGGTTTTGTTCGAGGTTTTTTTGGCCCTTGCTTTTCCATATAAATTTTAGGATCCACTTATCATTTTCTGTTAAAAAAAAAAAGCTGTTGAGAGTTTAACTTGGATTGTGTTGAATCCATAGATCAATTTAAGGAGAACTATATTGAGTCTTTCAATCTACTTACGTGATGTATCTCTCCATTTATTTAGGCCTTGTTTAATTTGTTTCACAATGTTTCATAGTTTTCATTTTAGAAGTCTTGCATATGTTTTGTTAAATTTATTTCTAAGTATTTTATTTTTTGATATGACTGAAAATAAAATTTAAAATTTCATTTACCAGTTGAATGCTACTAGTATATAGAAATGCTATTGATTTTTGGTATGTAGACCTTGTTTCCTGTGACCTTACTTAATTCATTCGTGAGTTCTACTAACTGTTTGGTAGATTCCTGAGAATTTTCTACATATACAATCAGGTCTTCAGTAAATAAAGACTTCTACCTTTGCTTTTTTCAATTTTTATACTTTTTCTTTATTTTTTCTTACATTACTTCCCTGGTTAGGACCTCCAGCATATACTAAACGGAAGTGATGAGAGTAGAAAATCTTGCCTTGTTCCTGATCATAGCGGGAAAGCATTCACTATGTTTCTATTAAATATGATGTTAGATGTAGGTTTCTTTTTTCAGAGGAAGTTCTCTTCTATTTCTAGCTTTTTGAGAATTTTTTTTTTAATCATGAAAAGGTGTAGAATTCTGTCAAATGCTTTTTCTGCATCGATTGAGATGATCCTATTGTTTTTCTCCTTTATTCTTTCCATATGTTGAATTATATCAATTGATTTTCAAATGTGAAACCAACCTTGTATTCTTGGTGTATATTTCAATTGTGCTAGCATTTTTATTGAGGATTTTTATACCTATGTTCATGAGGGACACTGGTGTGTAATTTTCTTATAATATCTGTGTCAGGTTTTGATAACAGAATTTAATTCCATAAAGTGATTTGGGAAGTGTTTACTCCTCTATTGTCTAAAAATTTGTTTAAAATGCTGCTAAATATTCTTTACATATTAATAGAATTAATTTGTCTGAAGTATTCTCCTTGGTAAGATTATGGTTTACACATTCAATTTAATTTACATACAGGGCTATTCACATTTCTAATTTTTCTTGTTTCAGTCTTGATAAGCTGTGATTTTCATTTAAGGCTGCTGAGCTTATTGCCATAAATTCCCTTTATGTAGGATCAGTAGGATCTGTAGTGGTATCCCTTCTCTCATTCCTGACACTGGTAATTTGTGACTTCTTTTTAAATTTATCAGTCCTGCCGTGGTTTACCAAGTTCATCCTTTTAAAGAAACAAGTTTTGTCTTTGAAAAACTTGTCTGTTCTTTGTTTTCAATTTTACTGATTCCTGATTTTATTTGTATTATTTCTTTCCTTCTACTTACTTTGGGTTTAATTTGTTCTTTTTTCCCACTAGCTTCCTAGGATGGGAATTTTTCTCATTAATTTTAAACCTTCCTCTTTTCTCACACAAGCATTTACAACTACAAGCTTTCCTCTAAGCATTATGTTAGCTGCATCCCACAAATTCTGATTATGTTGCATTTTAACTTTTATTCAGTTTGAAATATTTTCTAATTTCTCATACGATTTTTCTTTGAATCTTGGATTACTTAGAAGTGTGCTATTCAATTTCCAAACAGTACAGTTTTTTTCTATATATTGCATTGCTATTGATTTTTAATTTAATTCCATTTTGGTCAGAAAACATACTTGGTAAAGTTGGCTTTTTATTAAGAAAAAAGTAATAAGATATTGTATGACCCAGCATATGATTGGTGAATGGTTTATATGCACTTAAATTTCTTTGATGCTAACATTTTAAAACTTCAAACCATTAAAAACTACTTTCCCTTAAGTCTAGTCAATACTGATCTATCATCTACTGCTCTTTAGGACATTTCTTCATATTTCCGGGCAATTATGGCACCTGAATCACAATTTTCCTCTTCTGTCATCATTCTGGGTGACTTTAAAGAGAACAAGTTTTAATCTAAACCTAAACCTCTTCCACAATGACAACCAATATTTCTATTCCATTTTAGCGACTTAGATGAACAGTCCTACTCTGTTGCCAATCATCACTAGAAACTATTCAACTTTGAGGTCTTCTATTCAAATTTTTCCCCTGATTCATTAGTTCATTCAACTAACATTCAGTCAATGCCTTAGCGGCACAGTATAAGGTACTAGAGACATGGAAGTAGCTAAGACATGGAAATCATATTCTAGTGTGGGTGTAGGGGAAAATATTCTTAAGTAGCTGTTTTTAGTACATTCCATAGACATTCTCTTATTAAATCTCACATCAGTCCTTCACTGCAGGTAGTATATTCATCCTCCATTTTGTAAATGATGAAACTAGACTCTAGAAACCAGGACAGCTTCTAGTCCATAGATATACAGCTAGTAAGTAGCAGAGACAGGTATTAAAACTTGTCTCTATAGAATCCATTGTCATTTCTGTGATAAAACTGTATGTCCACTACTATACCAGGCTGAAGCTCTTTCATTCATTTATGCTGAGTGACTACTATTTGTCAGGCATGTGCTGACAGCGACAAGAGTGCCTGGTTTCTGTCTTTGCAGAACCACAGCCAAATATTTTCAATAGAATACTGTTTATCAGATAAAAACCATGAATCCTTTCACTTCTCCCCCTTTTTCACTCTTTTAGAACCGTTTTCTGTTCCATTCTGGATTCCAGTTCTGAATCTAATCTTCCAATAGGTAACAAACATATGCCTTCCAACCACTATACCATGTAAAGCCTCCTGAAAGGGTGATCTCAAAGTTGGCAAGACTGGGGCTTCCCTGGTGGCGCAGTGGTTGAGAGTCCACCTGCCGATGCAGGGGACATGGGTTCGTGCCCCAGTCCGGGAAGATCCCACATGCCGAGGAGCGGCTAGGCCCGTGAGCCATGGCCGCTGAGCCTGTGCGTCCGGAGCCTGTGCTCCACAACGAGAGAGGCCACAACAGTGAGAGGCCCACGTACCACCAAAAAAAAAAAAAAAAAAAAAAAAGTTTGCAAGACTGGAGTGTAATCTGTTGGAATGTGGTAACTCAACTAAAGAAAAAAATCTACAAAGTGTCAGAAAGTTGTCTGCTCAGCACATAATCAGAACAAGTGACTCAGACTACAGTATCTGATACATAGTCCCCAAAGGTATTATTATCATTATTAAATATCTATTATTATTATTATTTTTTTTTTGCGGTATGCGGGCCTCTCACTGTTGTGGCCTCTCCCGCTGCGGAGCACAGGCTCCGGACGCGCAGGCCCAGCGGCCATGGCTCACGGGCCCAGCCGCTCCGCGGCATATGGGATCCTCCCAGACCGGGGCACGAACCCGTATCCCCTGCATCGGCAGGCGGACTCTCAACCACTGCGCCACCAGGGAGGCCCTAAATATCTATTATTAATTGGGCATTTTTTATATGCCAACACTGTATTATGCATGCTCTATGCATTATCTCACTTAATCTTCCCATAAACGCTACAAGATATCTACTACTATTATTTCTACTTAACAATGAGGAAACTAAGGCTTAGTATGGTTAAGTGACTTTCCTAAAGTCACGTATCTATCAGAGTACAGATTTAAACTCAAATCTAATTGATCCCAACATCTACATTGTTAATCACAGGCTTACTTTCTTCTGGGGCAGGCACTGCCTATAAACATATCCATAGTAGCATACTCTTTGCTCCTGGGGAAAAATATTTAATATCTGATGCCTAAGACTCTTACCCTTCACTGTGTTTGGAAGAAAAGAGCCCAAATTTGCCTCTGTGTGTGGGTGTGCGTGTGCACATCTTTTTTCCATGGACAAATTCTTCCTTTAGATTTGTTAAAAATAACCCTCAGATCCAATAACTATTATCTTAAAATTAAAAGCTCAGAGGCTAATCTTACTTTACTCACTTCCACGTTCTTGCAGGTCACTTCACTGTCTCACCATAGGCCTCATATACTTACAATCCTCTCAGCTATTAGTGAGCACCACCGAGAACGACTGATTGCTTCCTATCCTTAACATCTAGGCTTCATCAGTCCAATTAGCTGTCACATCCTGTCAAAGTCACTTCCCTAATAGTTTCACATCTGTTTCTTCCTTTGGCTTCTACAGCTACAATGCTAGTTCACCTGATGCTTTAAATATTCTCCCTTACTAGTCTCTCTACCTCTAATCTTTTATCTCTCAGTCCATTCTTCATGTGGACCAGCCATGGGGACTGAACATCAAGCTTTGGCTCCATTTCCTTCTTTGTCATCCTATAGTCTAAGGAATAAAGTCCAAAATAGAGCTCCTTATCTTGTTATTCAAGGACCTCCAAAATCTGACCCTCAGCCATTACTTCAATATCACCTTTCACCATGTTCCTCTCCATGTCAGACATCATATAATAAGAGTACAAGATGCAAACCAGGGGGATTTCAGAGATATCAGGAGAGAATATCAGAATTGGGGTGGGAGAAAGAGTGGAGTTGCAGAATAAAGCCAGGGTTCGGTTGTTGGGAGTCTTAACATGAGATACCAAGAAGTTCTCCATAGGGGAGATACCAAGGCTGTAATTACAAACAGAAAAGGATGGGAAACGGAAGAGCAACATCTAAATCCCTACCATGTGCCAGAGCCTGTACATCATTTCACCACTGTTATTTCATTTATTTCCCTCAACCGCTCTTTGAAATAGGAATTAATATTCACATCTTACTAATGTAGTTAAAGGCTCAGAGATACTACGCCACTTGTTCAAGGTCTCAGAGCTAGTATGTGGCAGAGCTAGAAATCAATCTAAAGAGACAAAGCAAGAGGAATAAAGGATGGTAGTTGTCTGGCTTAGTGTTTTTGAAAGGTAACATGCTTACTAGGAAGAAAAGGGTGTGTGTAACAGGCCTGCACCACATTCTACCCCTTTTCTAAAGGGCATTCCAGAAGAGAAAGGGGACCAGCCGAAGCTTCTTGAAAACATGACTGATCTGGCAAATACACTAATGGTATTTATCAGGGCCAAAGTCCTAATGAAATACTTTTTGCTGGATGTACTCGAACTGTCTAGGATTTCTTATGGCTAATAAACCTGGAATTCATGCACTCATGGGGCATGGCTCCCTGGAAAATGTCACATAAGCCATAAATGTAACAGCTTTGGGTGAGGGATATTCTCTCAGAATCACTCTCTCAGATACTGCTTAGAGAAGTCATCTGTTAAATCTGGGCCAAAGTGCATTGAGAAAGGACTGGAAGACTTCAGTGGAAGTCCTGGATCTCTTTCTGCTTCACAGGTACTTCAATACTGGCTAAAATCTCTGATTCTTGTGAGTCTGTTTGACAATGCAATCCTTTGAGCTATCTCATATGGCTGGTTATGTTGTGCAGCCTCTTGAATACCTACACCCTCAAAAGCAGATTCTGAGAAAAGGACTTAGGTGCCAGTAGTTTAGGTGATTCCATGAAGCAGGAATGAAGGAGCAGGAAGAGGAAGAGAGCAAAAGAGGAAAGGCCAAGATCAGGATGCACTGGCTGCGACACTGCTATAGGCCACAGGGGCTCCATTCTACCAGGGTATCTGGAGACAGGTACAGAACACTTCCCAGATAATCCATTTGAAGAATGGGAGGTGGGAACCTATATCCACAGACTCCCAATCCCCAGTGGTTAAGAGTTGCCTTTGGGGGGCTTAACTCCCCAGTATTTCCAAGCTGTCAGGCTTCTACTGCATCAAAGAAGGCCCTGGGTGGCACTAGATAAGGGATGCTGTCCAATCAAGCTTGCACCAAACTGCTCACTGCAGCTGCAGCTGATACCAGAGGTGGACCCAGAGGATGTAAGGTGGGACACTGGAGTGGGCTGCCACAATGACAATACCAGCATTCTTGCTCCTACTTAAACATACTCCATCCTCTTATATTTTCATGCCTTTGCTTATGCATTTCCCTTGGAAAGTCCCTTCCCTCATTATGCCACTTGAATTATATTCATCCATCACAGTCTGGATTAGATATGCCACCTCCTCCTTGAAAACGTCTTGGATCTGTAAATTAAAAATAATCACTTTTTTTTTTTTTTTTAACTTACAACAGCATGTTTTCAACCCCTAACACTGAATTCTTTTCATTCCTCCTTGGTGCTCTTAGGTCAGTAACTATAGTCCACTTTATAGGCCATGATCGGATGCAAATCTTTTCCTTTGTTTTTACAGGTGAATAACATGTGGTCTCATATATCTCAGTTTTACCACTTGCTAGTAACATTTTGAGTTTAAAAGGGTTACTAGAATTTGGTATTGCAAAGCCCATTTTAGAGTTTAAAGCAGTCTCTCATTCTAAATTCCACAAAGATTTGTAAAGTTCCTAATATGCAAATGTACAAGCACAAGAGAAGTAGAATTTCTGCAATTTAGGGGAAGGACAATTTGTTACAAATTCATCATCAAGTATTGTCATCTTGAGTTGATTGTAGTTTTCAAGAACTGATATATATATATATATATATATATATATATATATATATATATATATATATATATATATATATACATTTTTAAAAAATAATAAATTGTTATTATTTTAGACTACTCATTATCAACAAGTGGGGAAATAGGCCATAATACTGAGCAATAACTTTGAAGCCAGAGTTTTTGGGTAAAAATTCTGGCTTCACCATTTCTTAGCTTTGTGACAATGGGCAAGTTACTTAACCTTTTGTGCCTTAGTTTCTTCATCAGTAAAATGTGGAAAAATAATAGTACTCACAAGATTGTTGTGAGGACTGCATAACTGAATATACATAAAATGTTTAGAACAGCGCCTGGCATACAGAAAGCTCTAAGTAAGTACTAACCATTATCAACTTGGGTGGTTGTGGATTGTTTACTGAATGCTTTGTATTTTTGGCCTTTAATTTTCTAATAACTAAAATTTGACTGGCCCATATGTGACAACATAATCCTCTACTGATGTCCCAACCTCCAAAGTGGAAAGTGGGAATGGGTGGGGCTGTGAGCCAAGACATCTTTCATCCTGCCGTGGTGAGTCTTGGTGAAAAATTATGGGTGTCACTGTAGGCTGCTACCTACAGTCTGTCTCTTCTACTGGCCTGAAAGGTCTCTGATGACTGAGACCACATCCTGGTTATCACAGCATCTCACAGAGCTTGGTTCAGAGTTTTGTAGTTAATTGGGAAATAGCTGCTCAACTGTCTTTGTTGAAACCCTATTGGAATCATATATTTGCATGTCTATTTATTAAGCACCTACTTGGTGCCAAGCCTGGAAGGAGATACTGGGGATATCGCAGTGAATAAAAGGAAGTCCCTGCCCTCATGAAGCATATGTTTTAATAGAGGAAGACAGTAATAAACAAGAAACAAATAAACAAGTACACATTATGTCAGCTCTCAGTAAGGGCTATAAAGAAAAGTAAAGTACAAAAAGGTGATAGAGATGGGGTGGAAAGTATTATTTCAGAAGAGGTAGTTAGGGAAGTCTTCCCAAAGAAGGTGCCATTTGGGCAAGAGTTGAATGAAATGGTTGGAACCTTGCAGATAGCTGGGAGATTCCAGACAGAATACTCCTGAGGACTATGTGGAAATCTGTTCCTCTCTATAGCAGGTCTTCCAATGTATTCCAACAAATATATATTAAGAAAGGTGAGTCCCCTGGGCTGTAAAAGCCTGATAAGAACCACACAATGGGTGCATGGCATGACTCTGCCCTCGTGGAGGTCAGGTGTTGGTTTGCACAAAACAGTTCTCAGTTAAATCTAACTATTATGGCTCTGACTTCTGGAAGAATTTCTAAATGATCATGTGCCCAGCTTAGGACCAAGGTATTAGGACTAAGCCACTCACATGATGATGAGGTTTTATTCTATTGTCTTTGTAAAAATAAATATGCAAACATTATCTCATAATCAAGAGTAGTTGGTTTTGGAGGGAAAACAAAATCATGTGCTAAGCTTAAATGGTTCTGAAAGTAAGCTGAATTGCTACTTTAAAAAATTAAAATTAGTCATTCATGAGAGAGAGAATATAAATGCATATATGTGACTACTTAAAAGCTTCATTATGCTTATATGCTTTTTTGGGGACAATTTAGTTGCTGTAAGGAAGGCTGCTTGTAAAACATCTCTTCTCTTGTAATACAGGGTTGATTTTCACCATCTAAAACCTCCTGTGACCTAACAAAGCAGAAAAAGACAAGCAACACTTGCAACACTCCTCTTACGCTTAAAGACACATTCTTTTTTTTTTTTTTTTTTTTTTTTTTTTGCTGTACGTGGGCCTCTCACTGTTGTGGCCTCTCCCATTGCGGAGCACAGGCTCCGGACGCACAGGCTCAGCGGCCACGGCTCACGAGCCCAGCCGCTCCGCGGCATGTGGGATTCTCCCGGACCGGGGCACGAACCCGCGTCCCCTGCATCGGCAGGCGGACTCTCAACCACTGCGCCACCAGGGAAGCCCCAAGACACATTCTTTTTTAAAAAAACATATAGGAGTTAATATTTTTTTTATATCAGTAACTGAGCATTCACAGCTAAGGGTCAGCAATGTGATAGAAAAAGTAATGAGACCACGATGAGAAAAAATGGGGTAGTCAACAGGAAAATCAATCTCATTTATTATAATATTCTAGTGATCAGCAGGTGTATAACTTTCCCAGCTATGGTCATTAACAACATTCATTCCAAACTTAACATCTACATTTGCAAACCAATTGAAAGTAAAATTACTTTTCAATTCAATTTTCAATTCACTTTTTTATCTTCATCTTTGTTTGACAATTTCTTTTTCACAATGGCAACCTCAGTGAGTATTTGAGTAAATGGTACCAACCTTCCAAGAGCACAGATAAACTCATCTATTCAGATTACCTATTCACTTTGCTTCTGTATATACAATGATTTTTAAAAAACATCTTTATTGGAGTATAACTGCTTCACATTATTGTGTTAGTTTCTGCTGTATAACAAAGTGAATCAGCTATACGTATGCCCATGTCCCCATATCCCCTCCCTCTTGTGCCTCCCTCCCACTTCCCATTTCTCACCCCTCTGGGTGGTCACAAAGCACCGAGGTGATCTCTCTATGCTATGCAGCTGCTTCTACCGGCTATCTATTTTACATTTGGTAGTGTATATATGTCCATGCCACTCTCTCACTTCTTCCCAGCTTACCCTTCCCCCTCCCTGTGTCCTCAAGTCCATTCTCTATGTCTGCGTCTTTATTCCTGTCCTGCCCCTAGGTGCCTCAGAACTAATTTTTTTTTAGATTTCATATATATATGTGTTAGCATATGGTATTTGCTTTTCTCTTTCTGACTTACTTCACTCTGTATGACAGACTCTAGGTCCATCCACCTCACTACAAATAACTCAATTTCATTTCTTTTTATGGCTGAGTAATATTCCATTGAATATATGTGCCACATCTTCTTTACCCATTCATCTGTCGATTGAGACTCAGGTTGCTTCCATGTCCTGGCTATTGTAAATAGAGCTGCAATGAACACTGTGGTACATGACTCTTTTCAAATTATGGTTTTCTCAGGGTATATGCCCAGTAGTGGGATTGCTGGGTCAGATGGCAGTTCTATTTGTAGTTTTTTAAGGAACCTCCATACTGTTCTCCATAGTAGCTGTACCAATTTACATTCCCACCAACAGTGCAAGAGGGTTCCCTTTTCTCCACACCCTCTCCAGCATTTATTGTTGGTAGATTTTTTGATGACAGCCATTCTGACAGGTGTGAGGTGATACCTCATTGTAGTTTTGATTTGCATTTCTCTAATGATTAGTGATGTTGAGCATCCTTTCATGTGTTTGTTGGAAATCTGTATATCTTCTTTGGAGAAATGCCTATTTAGGTCTTCTGCCCATTTTTGGATTGGATTGTTTGCTTTTTTGATATTGAGCTGCCTGAGCTGCTTGTATATTTTGGACATTAATCCTTTGTCAGTTGCTTCGTTGGCAAATATTTTCTCCCATTCTGAGGGTTGTCTTTTCGTCTTCTTTATGGTTTCCTTTGCTGTGCAAAAGCTTTTAAGTTTCATTAGGTCCCATTTGTTTATTTTTGTTTTTATTTCCATTTCTCTAGGAGGTGGGTCAAAAAGGATCTTGCTGTGATTTATGTCATAGAGTGTTCTGCCTATGTTTTCCTCTTAAGAGTTTTATAGTCTCTGGTCTTACATTTAGGTCTTTAATCCATTTTGAGTTTATTTTTGTGTATGGTGTTAGGGAATGTTCTAATCTCATTCTTTAACATGTAGCTCTCCAGTTTCCCCAGCACCACTTATTGAAGAGGCTGTCTTTTCTCCATTGTATATTCTTGCCTCCTTTATCAAAGATAAGGTGACCATATGTCCGTGGGTTTATCTCTGGGCTTTCTATCCTGTTCCACTGACCTATATTTCTGTTTTTGTGCCAGTACCATACTGTCTTGATTACTGTAGCTTTGTCGTATAGTCTGAAGTCAGGGAGCCTGATTCCTCCAGCTCCGTTTTTCTTTCTCAAGACTGCTTTGGCTATTTGGGGTCTTTTGTGTTTCCAAACAATTGTGAAATTCTTTGTTCTATTTCTGTGAAAAATGCCATTGGTAGTTTGATATGGATTGCACTGAATCTGTAGATTGCTTTGGGTAGTAGAGTCATTTTCACAATGTTGACTCCTCCAATCCAAGAACCTGGTATATCTCTCCATCTGTTTGTATCATGTTTAATTACTTTCACCAGGGTCTTACAGTTTTCTGCATACAAGTCTTTTGTCTCCTTAGGTAGGTTTATTCCTACGTATTTTATTCTTTTTGTTGCAGTGGTAAAGGGGAGTGTTTCCTTAATTTCTCTTTTAGATTTTTCATCATTAGTGTATAGGAATGCAAGAGATTTCTGTGCATTAATTTTGTATCCTGCTACATGCCAAATTCACTGATTAGCTCTAGTAGTTTTCTGGTAGCATCTTTAGGATTCTCTATGTATAGTATCATGTCATCTGCAGACAGTGACAGCTTTACTTCTTTTCCAATTTGGATTCCTTTTATTTCTCTTTCTTCTCTGATTGCCATGGCTAAAACTTACAAAACTATGTAGAATACCAGTGGTGAAGGTGGGCAACCTTGTCTTGTTCCTGATCTTAGTGGAAATGCTTTCAGTTTTTCACCATTGCGAATGATGTTGGTTGTGGGTTTCTCATATATGGCCTTTATTATGTTGAGGTATGTTCTCTCTATGCCTACTTTCTGGAGGGTTTTTACCATAAATGGGTGTTGAATTTTGTCAAAAGCCTTTTCTGCATCTATTGAGATGATCATATGGTTTTTATCCTTCAGTTTCTTAATATGGTGTATCACATTAATTGATTTGTGTATACTGAAGAAACCTTGCATTACTGGGATAAACCCCACTTGACCATGGTGTATGATCCTTTTAATGTGCTGCTGGATTCTGTTTGCTAGTATTTTGTTGAGTATTTTTGCATCTATGTTCATCAGTGATATTGACCCGTAGTTTTCCTTCTTTGTGACATCTTTGTCTACTTTTGATATCAGGGTGATTGTGGCCTCGTAGAATGAGTTTGGGAGTGTTCCTCCCTCTGCAATATTTTGGAAGAGTTTGAGAAGTATAGGTATTAGTTCTTTTCTAAATGTTTGATAGAATTCACCTGTGAAGCCATCTGGCCCCGGGCTTTTGTTTGTTGGAAGATTTTTAATCAGTTTCAATTTCAGTGCTTGCGACTGGTTTGTTTTATTTTCTGTTTCTTCCTTGTTCAGACTCAGAAGGTTGTAGTGTTCTAAGAATTTGTCCATTTCTTCCAGGTTGTCCATTTTATTGGCATATACTTGCTTGTAGTAATCTCTCATGATCCGTTATATCTTTTCAGTGTTAGTTGTTACTTCTCCTTTTTCATTTCTAATTCTATTGATTTGAGACTTCTCCCATTTTTCCTTGATGAGCCTGGCTAATGGTTTATCAATTTTATCTGCTCAGGGAACCAGCTTTTAGTTTTACTGATGTTTGTCATCATTTCCTTCATTTCTTTTTCATTTATTTGTGCTCTGATCTTTATGATTTCTTTCCTTCTGCTAACTTTGGGGGTTTCTTTGTTCTTCCTTCTCTCTAATTGCTTTAGGTGTAAGGTTGTTTATTTGACACTTTTCTTGTTTCTGGAGGTAGGCTTGTATTGTTATCAACTTCCCTGTTAGAACTGCTTTTGTTGCATCCCATAGGTTTTGGGCCATCGTGTTTTCATTGTCATTTGTTTCTAGGTATTTTTTAATTTCCCCTTTGATTTCTTCAGTGATCTCTTGGTTATTTAGTAGCATATTGTTTAGCTTCCATGTGTTTGTATTTCTTTACAGTTTTTTTTCCTGTAATTGATATCTAGTCTCATAGCATTGTGGTTGGAAAAGGTACTTGATACGACTTCAATTTTCTCAAATTTACCAAGGCTTTATTTGTGACCCAAGATATGATCTAACCTGGAGAATGTTTCATGAGCACTTGAGAAAATAAGTGTATTGTGTTGCTTTGGACGGAATGTCCTATAAATATCAATTAAGTCCGTCTTGTTTAATGTGCCATTTAAAGCTTGTGTTTCCTGGTTTATTTTCATTTTGGTTGATCTGTCCATTGGTAAAAGTCAAGTCCTCTACTATTATTGTGTTACTGTCGATTTCCTCTTTTAAGGCTGTTAACATTTGCCTTATGTATTGAGGTGCTCCTATGTTGGTTGCATAAATATTTACAATTGTTATATCTTCTTCTTGGATTGATCCCTTGATCATTATGTAGTGTCCTTCTTTTTCTCTTGTAATAGTCTTTATTTTAAAGTCTCTTTTGTCTGATATGAGAATTGCTACTGCAGCTTTCTTTTTCCCTTGCAGTATGCGGGCCTCTCAATGTTGTGGCCTCTCCCGTTGCGGAGTACGGGCTCCGGACTCACAGGCTCCGGACGCACAGGCTCCGCGGCCATGGCTCACGGGCCCAGCCGCTCAGCGGCATGTGGGATCCTCCCAGACCGGGGCACGAACCCGCGTCCCCTGCATCGGCAGGCGGACTCTCAACCACTGCGCCACCAGGGAAGACCTGCAGCTTTCTTTTGATTTCCATTTGCATGGAATATCTTTTTCCATCCCCTCACTTTCAGTCTGTATGTGTCCCTAGGTCTGAAGTGGGTCTCTTGTAGATAGCATATGTACAGGTCTTGTGTTTGTATCCATTCAGCCAGTCTGTGTCTTTTGGCTGCAGCATTTAGTCGATTTACATTTAAGGTAATTATCGATATGTATATTCCTATTACCATTTTCTTAATTGTTTTGGTTTGTTACTGTAGGTCTTTTCTTTCTCTTGTTTATCAATTTTATCTTCTCAAGGAACCAGATTTCCCTAGAGAAAAGCTGCCTAGAGAAGTTCCTTTAGCATTTGCTGTAAAGCTGGTTTACTGGTGCTGAATTCTCTTAGCATTTGCTTCTCTGTAAAGGTTTCAATTTCTCTGTCACATCTGAATGAGATCCTTGCTGGGTAGAGTAATCCTGGTTGTAGGTTTTTCCTTTTCATCACTTTAAATATGTCCTACCACTCCTTTCTGGCTTGCAGAGTTTCTGCTGAATGATCAGCTGTTACCATTATGGGGATTCCTTTGTATGTTATTTGCTGCTTTTCCCTTGCTGCTTTTAATATTTTTCTTTGTATTTAGTTTTTAATATGTGTCTTGGTGGGGCTTCCCTGGTTGTGCAGTGGTCAAGAACCTCCCTGCCAATGCAGGGGACGTGGGTTTGAGCTCTGGTTTGGCAAGATCAAACATGCCACGGAGCAACTAAGCCTATGTGCCACAACTACTGAGCCTGTGCTCTACAGCCCGTGAGCGACAACTACTGAGCCCACGTGCTGCAACTACTGAAGCCTGCTCACCTAGAGCCTGTGCTCCGCAACAAGAGAAGCCACCAAAATGAGAAGCCCACGTACCACAACAAAGAGTAGCCCCACTCACCAGAACTAGAGAAAGCCCGTGCAGAGCAACAAAGACCGAACGCAGCAAAAAATAAATAAATTTTAAAAAAAAAGTGTCCTTGCATGTATCTCCTAGGATTTATCTTGTATGGGACTCTCTGAGCTTCCTGGAGTTGACTATTTCCTTTCCCATATTAGGAAAGTTTTCAACTATAATCTCTTCAAATATTTTCTCAGTCCCTTTCTTTTTCTCTTCTACTTCTGGGAACCCTATAATCCGAATGTTGGTGCGTTTAATGTTGTCCCAGAGGTCTCTGAGACTGTCCTCAATTCTTTTCATTCTTTTGTCTTTATCCTGCTCTGCAGTAGTTATTTCCACTATTTTATCTTCCAGGTCAGTTATCCGTTCTTCTACCTCAGTTATTCTGCTGTTGATTCCTTCTAGAGAATTTTTAATTTCATTTATTGTGTTGTTCATCATTGTTTGTTTGCTCCTTAGTTCTTCTAGGTCCTTGTTAAACGTTTTTTGTATTTTCTCCATTTTATTTCAAGATTTTGGATCATCTTTACTATCATTACTCTGAATTCTTTTTCAAGTAGACTGCCTATTTCCCCTTCATTTGTTTGGTCTGGTGGGTTTTTACTTTGCTCCTTCATCTGCTGTGTATTTCTCTGTCTTCTCATTTTGCTTAACTTACTGTGTCTGGGGTCTCCTTTTTGCAGGCTGCAGGTACGTAGTTCCCGTTGTTTTTGGTGTCTGCCCCCAGTGGGTAAGGTTGATTCAGGAGATTGTGTAGGCTTCCTGGTGGAGGTTACTGGTGCCTGTGTTCTGGTGGATGAGGCTGGATCTTGTCTTTCTGGTGGGCAGTACCATGTCTGGTGGTGTGTTTTGGGGTGTCTGTGAACTTATATGATTTTAGGCAGCCTCTCTGCTAATGGGTGGGGTTTCTGTCTTGCTAGTTGTTTAGCATGAGGTGTTCAGCACTGGAGCTTGCTGGTCGTTGAGTGGAACTGGGTCTTATTGTTGATACGGAGATCTCTGGGAGAGCTCTCGCTGATTGATATTACATGGGTCCAGGAGGTCTCTGGTGGTCCAATGTCCTGAACTCGGCTCTCCCACCTCAAAGGCTCAGGCCTGATACCGGCCAGAGCACCAAGACCCTGTCAGCCGCACGGCCAGGTACGTGGGTATTTTCTTGCCTTTTGGGAAGTCTGTGTTCTTCTGCCAGCGATCAGTAGGTGTTCTGTAGTTGTTCCACATGTAGATGTATTTCTGATGTATTTGTTGGGAGGAAGGTGATATCCACATCTCACTCCTCTGCCATCTTAAAGGTCCTCTATCATCTTAAAGGTCCTCTGTATGTACAATCATTTATAACCATTTGTGAATGCTCACTTCAGGTCAGAATGAACTTGCAAAACTGATGTCAGACTTCTGATGATTTGATTAATGTTTAGAATCATTTGTTCATGATTTGATTAATGTATTAGAAGGCAAAATGGTATTTATTTTTCTTATTATGATCTAGGAAGGACAAACTTTCAATGTACATCTTCAGTGATGCTGTCAAATAGCTCTAGGTATAATTACAAGGAAAAAGTGAGTTTGCAAAATAGCATATTTAAATATGTTCAGTGATGTTTAGGTATATAGTTAATATGGCTGTGTACTGAAATTTAAAGTTTTACAGAAGGTGGTTCCATGTACAAGGCCTCCCTTACACATTCATTCCCAGGCTTCACAATCATCAAAGGGAATTTTATTCCATTAGTTTTTCCTGGATCACTTCTGCTAAAGTTTAAATTCATTGAGGACTCTTTTGTCCTTAATAGAGAAGTAATTCTGCACCTAAAATGCTTTCACATTCTTATTAAAACACAATATAGCTTTTTAGTGTTAACATTTATTATGACGCATATTTCACATATGTGAATTTAAATTAATAACTAGTGCTCTTGGACTCTTTCTTTGAATATCACTTGATTCCCTTTTTAAAAACAACTTTATTGAGGTATAATTTACATGCAATAAAATTCTCCATTTTTAGTATATTTAGGGAGTTATGCAACCATCACCAGACAGCAGAATTCAGTTGTCAAATATTCTCATCAGCATATAAGATCTCTCATGCACTATGGAGAACAGTATGGAGGTTCCTTAAAAAACTAAAAATAGAACTACCATATGACCCAGCAATCCCACTACTGGGCATATACCCTGAGAAAACCATAATTCAAAAAGAGTCATGTACCACAATGTTCATTGCAGCTCTATTTACAATAGCCAGCATATGGAAGCAACCTAAGTGTCCATCGACAGATGAATGGATAAAGAAGATGTGGCACATATATACAATGGAATATTACTCAGCCATAAAAAGAAACAAAATTGAGTTATTTGTAGTGAGGTGGATGGACCTAGAGTCTGTCATACAGAGTGAAGTAAGTCAGAAAGAGAAAAACAAATACCGTATGCTAACATATATATAGGGAATCTAAAAAAAAAAAATGGTCATGAAGACCCTAGGGGCAGGATGGGAATAAAGACGCAAATCTACTATTAGAGAATGGACTTGAGGACACAGGGAGGGGGAAGGGTAAGCTGGGACAAAGTGAGAGAGTGGCATGGACATATATATACTACCAAATGTAAAACCGATAGCTAGTGGGAAGCAGTCACATAGCACCGGGAGATCAGCTCAGTGCTTTGTGACCACCTAGAGGGGTGGGATAGGGAGGGTGGGAGGGAGGGACATGCAAGACGGAAGAGATATGGGGATATATGTACATGTATAGCTGATTCACTTTGTTATAAAGCAGAAACTAACACACCATTGTAAAGCAATTATAGTCCAATAAAGATGTTAAAGAAAAAATGTATAACATCTGACCCAGCAAGTCTATACTTAGAAATCCTGGAATAAATCCTTATAAATTTTACAAACATCTGTATGGATTTATACATATATTCTCAAAAGCACTTAACAGAGTTTGCTCTTATCCATTGTGAAAAGGAAAAACTGAAAACAACCTGAAGGCCCATTAATAGAGTTAAGTAAGTTATGGCACAAATGCAATAAATACAACAGCTAACAAAATAGGTAGGTTGTACATACTACCCTGAAATAATGTCCATAATATATTATTGTGTGAATAAAGCAAATGGAACATGATTTAGTAGAAACAATTAGTGAAAATATTATGGAATTGTACTGAATTTATGGCATCACTGCCTCTAGGGCAGCGAGTGCTGTGCATTGTTTTTATAATTAAAAGTATTTTTTGAAAAAAAAAAAAGAGTGAGACATGTACCACAACGTTCACTGCAGCACTATTTCCAGTAGCCAGCACATGGAAGCAACCTAAGTGTTCATCAATAGATGAATGGATAACGAAGATGTGGCACATATATAAAATGGAATATTACTCACCCATAAAAAGGAACGAAATTGAGTTATTTCTATATAGTGAGGTGGATGGACCTAGAGTCTGTCATACAGAGTGAAGTAAGTCAGAAAGAGAAAAACAAATATCGTATGCTAACGCACATATATGGAATCTAAAAAAATGGTACTGATGAACCTAGTGCCAGGGCAGGAATAAAGACACAGGTGTAGAGAATGGACTTGAGGACACGGGGGGGAAGGTTAGGCTGGGAAGAAGTGAGAGAGTAGCACTGACATATATACACTACCAAATGTAAAATGGATGGCTAGTGGGAAGCTGCTGCATGGCACAGGGAGATAAGCTCGATGCTTTGTGATGACCTAGAGGGGTAGGATAGGGAGGGTGGGAGGGGATATGGGGATATATGTATACTTACAGCTGATTCACTATGTTGTACAGCAGGAACTGATACATTGTAAAGAAATTATACTCCAATAAAGATATAAAAAATAATAAAGTAAGTTATGGAAAATTCAAAAAAAGAAGAAAAAGAAAGAAAAATCCCTCATGCCGTTCACAGTCAATCCCTGCTCTCACCTACAGCACCAGGCTATCACTAATCTGGTTTTGGTCTCTAAACATTTGCCTTTTCTGGATATTTCATATAGATGAGATGAAAATATACAAAATCTTTTGCATCTGACTTCTTTTATTTAGCATAATGTTTTTAGGATTCATCCATATTGTAGCATGTATCATTACTTTTTACTGCAGAATAGTATTCCAATATGTGGATATGTTACATTTTGTTTATCCATTCACCAGCTGAATTGATGAAGCTATACACTGTCTTTAGCTTTAGCCAATTTAAATATTGGTACTAAAAACATTAATGTTCAACTCTGTGTGTAGGCATAATGCTTTCATATTTCTTAGGTACATATCCAGGAAGACAGTCATTATGATGGATATAAGGTGGTATTTCATTGTGGCTTTACTTTGCATTTTCCTAATGACAAATGATGTTAAGAATATTATTATGTGCTTTTTACCCATGTGTCCATCTTCTTTTATGAAGTGCCTATTCAAATCTTTTACCAAGTTTTAAACTGGGTGATATGTTTTCATATTAATGAACAATAAGTTATTTTTATATTCTGGATATAAGAACTTAATCACATACATGATTTGTAAATATTTTCACCAGTCTGTGGCTTGTCTTCATTTACTTAATGGTGTTTTCTGAAATGCAAATTTAAAAATTTTTATGAAGTCCAATTTATCATTTTTTCTTTTATTATGTTTTTGTCATACTAAAAAGGGCTTTGCCTTTGTAGCAACCCAAGGTTGTGAAGAAGTTTCACACTTTTAACTCTTATATTTAGGTCTACATTCCATTTTGAGCAAATTTTTGTATAGTGTGTGAGGTAAGGCTCTAAATTAAATTTTTTTGCATGTGGGTATCCAAATATCTCAGCACCATTTGTTGAAAAGTCTATTCTTTTATCCAGTGAATTACCTGAGTACTTTTGTGAAAAACCAAGTGACCATAAATGTAAGGTTTTATTTCTCGATTCTGTAGGCTGCTTCATTCATTTATTTTCTTCATGCTATAATACCTTACTGCCTTGATTACTGTAGCTTTATTGTAAATTTTGAAATCAGTTAATTAAGATGGAATTCTCCATCTTTCTTCTTCTTTTACAAAAGTGTTTTAGTATTCTTTTGAATTTCCATATAAACTTTAGGATAGGTTCATCAATTTCTACAAACAAACAACCACCCACCTGCTGGTGAATCTTTAGATCAGTTTGGGGAGAACTGTCAACTTAATATTGAATCTTCCAATAAAATGGCTCTCCATTTATTTAGATCTTTAATTTCTCTCAGCAGTGTATTTTAATTTCAGTATACAAATCTTGCACTAACTTTGTTAAAGTATCCCTAAGCATTTTATTCTTTTTGATGTTATTGTAGAATTGTTTTCTTAATTTCATTTTTAGATTGCTCTGCTAGTATATAGAGGTACAATTGATTTTTGTATATTGATTTTCATATTCCTCAACCTTGCTGAACTCATGTTTTACTTTTCCACAGACATTCATGTTGTTTGTGATTAAAAACAGTTTTGCCTTTTCCTTTCCAATATGGATGTCTTATATTATTTATTTATTTTTTCTTGCATTATTGCATTCACTAGACTCTCCAATACAATAATTAATAGAAATGGTGAGAGAAAACAGCCATGCCTTGTTTCTAATTGTAGGGGGAAAGCATTCAGTCTTTCCCCATTAAGTATAATAAGCTACATGTTTTTCGTAGACAGCCTTAATAGGTGAAGGAAATTCCCTTCTTATCCTAGTTTATAAATATGGATCAAGGGTGTAAATTTAAGAGCAAAAACGATATGACACCTAAAACACAAGCAACAAAGGGAAAAACAGTACACTGGGTTTCATAAAAACTAAAACATAAAAACTTTTTGTCCTTCAAAGGGCACTATCAAGAAAGTTAAGGATAAAAGAAAATTTTTACAAACCATATATCTGATGAGGGCCTAGTGTCCAAAATGTATAAAGAACTCATACAACTCAACAATAAAAAGACAAATAATCCAATTAAAAAATGGACAAAGAATCTGAATAGATGTTTCTCCGGAGAAGATATAAAAATGGCCAATAAGCAAATGAAAACATGCTCAACATTATTAACCAGAAGGGAAATAAAAATCAAAACCATGAGATACCATTTCACAACTACTGTGATAATAGAAAAAGACTAATAACAAGTGCTGCTGAGGATGTGGAGGAATTGGAACCTTCATACACTGGTGGTAGGAATATAAAGTGGTACAGACGCTTTGGAAATGGTTGGCAATTCCTCAAAAGTTAAACACAAAGTTTATATGACCCAGCAATTTCACTCCTAGGTACATACCCAAGAGGACTGAAAATATACCTCCAAACAAAAACTAGTACATGAATGTTCACAGAAGCATTATTAATAATAGCCCCAAAGTGGAAACAACCCAATTGTCCATCGACTCAACAGTGAATAAACAAAATATAGTAGATCCATAAAATGGATTATTATTCAGGCATAAAAAGGAATAAATCACTGATACATGTTACAGGATGGATAAACACTGAAAACATTATGGTAAGTGAAAGAAGCTAGGTATGAAAGACTACATATTGTATGGTTTCATTTACATGAATTGTTCAAAATAGGCATAGAGATATTATAAAAAGAAAGGGCTGGGGGTAGCAGGAGTGGGGAGTAACTACTAATGGGTACAGGTTCTTTGGGGGGTGATGAAGCATTCTAAAATTACATAGTGGTGATGGCTGCACAACTCTATTAAGTATACTAAAAACCACTGAATCATACACTTTGAAAAGGAGACTTTTATGGTACATGAATTATATCTCAATGAAAAAGAAAGCTGTTACTAGTTCAATCACTTACTGGTGATGGGACTTTGGATAAATGGAAATTTAGGAGAAAATAATAAGAACTATTATTTCAATTCCATTAGTATGAAACAGATAATTTTTTTTGTGACACTCTTGTGCTCCTGCATTCATTCAATGACTTGCAGTCATTTTGGGGTGTTGAATTGTGTCCCCCAGAAAGATATGTTCAAGTCCTAATTCCTGATACCTGTGATTGTGACCTTATTTGAAAATAGGGTCTTTGTTCATATAATCAAATTAAGATAAACTCATGATGGATTAGAGTGGGCTGTAATCCAATGATTGGTATCCTTAAACAGGAGGGAAACTTGGACACAGACACAGACAGGAAGAAGATGGAGGCAGAAATTGGAGTGATGCATCTACAAGCCAAAAAATGTCAAAGACTGCTGGCAAGTGCCAGAAGCTAAGAGAGAGAGACATGGCATGGATTCTTGGTCAGTGCTTTCAGAAGGAACCAATCCTGCTGACATCTTGATTTGGGATTTTCAGCTGTGAGATGGTAAGTTTCTATTGTTCTAAGCCATCCAGTTTGTGGAAATTTGTTACAGCAGACTTAGGAAACTACTACAGTAATATTTATGCATTAAAGACAAAGGGTTACAGGAATTAAGAGTCAAACTCTTGGAGTCTCAATTCTAGGGGATAATAACATCTGTCTGTTCATCTGCTGAGAGAAAACGATTGTGAAGTGCTTTATAAATACAGAATATTACTCCTCCAGATGTATGCTTCTAATTGATTTGTCAGCTCTAATGTATTGGGTCATCTCCTTCCCTTTCTTCAAGATCATCTGTTTTCAACCAACATTCACTTTCCTTAGAGAAGCTACAGTTTGGGTATACACTGTCTACTTAAAAAAATAACCGGGCTTCCCTGGTGGCGCAGTGGTTGAGAGTCTGCCTGCTGATGCAGGGGACATGGGTTTGTGCCCTGGTCCGGGAAGATCCCACATGCCGCGGAGCGGCTGGACCCGTGAGCCACGGCTGCTGAGCCTGCACGTCCGGAGCCTGTGGTCCACAACGGGAGAGACCACAGCAGTGAGAGGCCCGCGTACCGCCAAAACAAACAAACAAACAAACAAAAAAACCATCTCTAACAAAAAAGTGAGAATTAATATTATGGTACTCTCACATCACCCACTCTCCTACCCACCCCCACCCCCGCCCCCGCCCCCAATGCACGTTGCCATAAATTGCCAATGAATTCACCTGTAGTTTAGGAAATACAAAACCAAGCACTGTAACATTTTGTTTATATATAGGGTTAGGGCGTTATTTGTTCCAAGTAATGGATTATTCTGTTGAACTGAATCATAAATGACCACCTTCTGAAGACTACAATAAAGAAGATACTTGGCACTAAAATTATTACATTTTTCACAAATCACAGATCAGTTAGGATGATCAATTATCAATATAAAATACTGCACAGGGCTTCCCTGGTGGCGCAGTGGTTGAGAGTCCGCCTGCCGATGCAGGGGACACACGTTTGTGCCCCAGTCCGGGAAGATCCCACATGCCGTGGAGCGGCTGGGCTCGTGAGCCATGGCCGCTGAGCCTGCGCGTCCAGAGCCTGTGTTCCGCAACGGGAGAGGCCACAACAGTGAGAGGCCTGCGTACCGCAAAAAAACAAAAGAAAACAAAACAAAAGCAAAAAAACTGCACAAACTATGATTATGAGAGATTTCCAATGATTTAGAGTCTTGAAAACTTAAAAAGAAGTTGCTGTAAGTTGCCAGTCAGTGAAAATTTGACAGTGTCCAACAAGGGGGTAGAGGGATATCTGTCAAGTATCTCTGAACACCTCCAACATTCACTTTTTAGATTTTTCTCTCCCTTCTCACCCCTGCTCTCCTAAATGTATCATTACAGGTATAGAAGATTTTGGCACTTTAGGTAATATATACATTCTCCTGTTCTATTTTTTACATGAAAATCTCACATATCTTTAAATGGAGATTTCAAAAGTACATAAAGATACACTTACATGGATGTTAATTATAACACTAATAGAAAAATGAAGAAACGGGAAATTTAGAGGTCCACCACAGGTAACAGATAAATATACTATGCTATACCCATGCAATGATACCTATTGCAGCTAAAAAGAATAAGATTAGTATATAGTATTATAGAAAGATTCCCAAGACAGATAAAGTAGAAAGCCCCACCGTCATCACACCACACCAATTTCCAGAGAGTATGAATGGTATGATTCTATTTGTGGAAAAAATAACCATGATATCTCACACACACACACACACACACACACACACACACACACACACAATATCTGAAGGTATTTACAAAAAAACTATTAAAAGCAGTTACCTTTGAAGAACGATTCTCCAAATTTTCTTATTATGGGCATATAATTTATGCCCATAAATTACATAATTATTTATAAATTACACATAATTTATAAATGAAAGAGTTTTAGCCCAGAAGGACAAAACACTGATTAGCAGTTAACTATCTGAAATAAAATAAATATTCTATGCAAACAACAATACAAAAAAAAAGAATGTTAAAAAATTCTCTAATTCTGGGGACCTCAAAAAAGACATTATGCAACATTTACAGGTACCACATGGGAATTGTAGCTAAGGTCGTTCTACTAGGCCCATACTCAATGTGGGGAATCAATAGACTATCCTTTGAGGTCAGAGCACAGCAATTTACTTATAGTGGTTTATTGAGTGCTTAGTTCAATACGAGTGGACATGTTGTCAATAACATTCTAATGGATGCTATAGATGACAGTTCGATACTATAATGTATAAGCTAGAAGGCCATATAATAAAATCTATAGGCCCCTGGAGTCAGGGGGATGAAAATTTGTAGAAGACCTGAAGAAAAACACCAAGACATGTTTTGATGCAGGGCCTGATGATTGTTTTGAAGTAAAAAAGCAAACAGATTTGGTTATTATGGGTTGCATTAGTGGTAACACGTTGGTGCCATTTTTATATATTCTTTTATCTTAAAAAATTCTAGTAAATGAAAGGTGAAATTAGAAAGCTTTCCTTAATTTAAATTAGGCTGGAAGCTTATCAATGTAAACACATTTCCCAATTAAGCTAGACAATATGCAGAATTCACCACCTGAGCATAAGCCTGTTGGTTAGAAATAAGAACTTGAGATGAGGAGGCAAATTAACTCATTCAGTTCTACTGTCAATTGACAAAGTTTCCAGCACAAGGCTAAAGTGGTCACATGAGCTATATTTGTGCCAACATTCACAGCAGAAGTATGTTTCTAGAAGGCATAGGACTATATTGCTCTTTTAAAAGATACGTCCAATTAGATATCAAGTTTATTTTATTTTATTTTATTTTATTTTATTTTTATTTATTTATTTTTTTGCGGTATGCGGGCCTCTCACTGTTGTGGCCTCCCCCGTTGCGGAGCACAGGCTCTGGACGCGCAGGCTCCGGACGCGCAGGCTCAGCGGCCATGGCTCACGGGCCCAGCCGCTCCGCGGCATATGGGATCCTCCCAGACCGGGGCACGAACCCGTATCCCCTGCATCGGCAGGCGGACTCTCAACCACTTGCGCCACCAGGGAGGCCCTCAAGTTTATTTTAAAGGGAGAAGTATAATACCTAGCATTTTCATACTTGATTTCTGAAGCATTCATTATTTTCATTTTTTTCTCTAAAGCTGGATTTATATATTATTTAAGCAATATTTTGGGAGGAACTAAAATGTGCATTCAAATAGCTCCTAAAGACTTTAAATCAGGGAGCTCCCGGGTTGTCTTCTCTATTTTTTTTAAACACTGTTTCCCTTAGGGACTATTTCCACTCCCACATCTGATTTTATTTATTTATTTATTTATTTATTTATTTTTATTTATTTTTTCTTTTTGCGGTATGCAGGCCTCTCACTGTCGTGGCCTCTCCCGTTGCGGAGCACAGGCTCCGGATGCGCAGGCCCAGCGGCCATGGCTCACGGGCCCAGCCGCTCCGCGGCATATGGGATCCTCCCAGATCGGGGCACGAACCCGTATCCCCTGCATCGGCAGGCGGACTCTCAACCACTGCGCCACCAGGGAGGCCCCCACATCTGATTTTAAATGTTATCCTTATGTTGACAATTCAATCTACATTTCTAGCCCTGACTCATTTCTTGAACTCCAAACTGCCTACTTGAATCTTTTCCTGGATATTTCACAGACATTTCAAACGGAACACATTAAGAAAAGAGCCCAAATTCCCCATCCTCACCATTCCCTAGTGGCTCAAACCAGAAAGTTAAGAGTCACTCTTGATTCAGAGTTCCTCTCTGCAAGTCTATCAGTTCTATACTGAATCCACTCCTTTCTCTATTTCCTATGCTATCACACTCTGGCTCAGGTACCACTGTTCCTTGCCTACACAACCTTCCAACTAGCTTCCCTGCTTCCATTCTCATCCTCCCTTCCAATATCCTCAGGAGCAGCCAGAGTGACCATCTTAAATGGGGATCAATTATCCCATCATATTTCAGTGGCTTTATGCTGCTCAGAGAAAAAACAAATCTAAAATCCTAGCTTACAATGTCTATAAATTACCTACCCTTCCTCACTCATGAGGCCTCATTCTCTATAGTCAGGGACCTCAAAGGAAACAGAGTTCACACCATATAGTTCAAATGGAGAGGTGATTATGAAATGACTCCTTACAGAGGTATGGGCAGGGTTGAAGAAACAAAGGATGGTCAGAAATGGAAAAATAATAACAGTGGGCAGCCATTACTATTCCTAGGTCTTCAGGGGAGAGGGGAGGACTGAAGCCAGAGCAACTGCATCTTAATAGGAGGGGACATCAGCAGGAGGAAAGGGAAGAAATTCGCTGCCTTCTCTCTTCCGGCCCTCCGATCTCCCACTGCTACTTCCTGTTGCTTGGGAAACCTTGAGGTCAAAGGAGCCTGGGTGATAAACACAGTGGGATGAGGGAGAACAGGAGGGATCTACCTTCCAGAACACACAGCACATGAGAGAAGGCAATGCATGGATCTGGAGGGGTGGAGGGGGATTAATCAGCATACATGCCAATCTCATTCATAACTATCCCCTTTCCTTACTGCTCTCTAACTTCATACTTGGTGTGTGCTTATAACAGGAATTTGCACAGGCTTTTTCTTTCTGTGGGTACCCTCCCTCTTCCTTCTACTCTTGGGATGCCTAGCTCTTCACCCTCCTTCAAGTCTTAACTTAAATATTGGTATCACCCTATCAAGAAGCAGGTACTTCCTTGCTTAATCATTTGCCTGTTTCCTTCAGAGTACATACCAAAATCTGTTTTATTTCCCTGTCTTCTGTGGAATATAAGGGTGGTGGTGATGTGTCTAACAGATACTTGCCACATAGGTACTCAGTAAATACTAACTGAATGAATGTTGGCCAAATCATATAGCAAAATTGTAAGACTGTGTAGAGAGACAATAGGTTCATAGAAACATCTGCATGAATTCTAAACTGAGGCAGCATTTAGAAAAACCCACTTAATCTTTATTTTTCTATGTGGCATGGTTTTAGCTAAAAAAAGAAGTTTTTGTGTAAAGTAAAAATCTACATTAACAGATGTTCCATTCCTTGTTCACTTAAAAGGGGAATGTCTATTATGGCACTAATGGTCTAAAAGAGAATAACTGAATCATTTAAAAGCAAGGTTTATACTCATTTCTTTTACTGCTGTTTATATAGCAATAACGTAAAAGCACCTGCTTTGGTCTGTGATGCTCTTGGTACTGGAGTATTAGTCATTTCAACATCTTTTTTTTTCTTTTTTCTTTTAATTGAAGAAAGGGAACAAAGGAACAGGGAGTAGTTTTGAATGTAGGAACACTGGACTGTAGATAACAAATTTAGACGTGCTAAGACGGCAACTGCAAAGCACAATTTACAGTGGTGACAAAACTTCCACATTATTGTATATTTAAACGTTCAAGTGCTTCTCTCACCTCCTCTGAAAGAAGAGCATCCGCTGATCCTAAATTTCAGAGCATTTTAACCTTCATTATGAATGACAAGGGCCTATTTGCTTTTGCAGAAACAACCTGTAAAAAGCAACCTTGGGCTTCACTTATACAACATGTTATTTTTATTTTTAAAGATTTTTTTTTTTTTGATGTAGACCATTTCGAAACTTTCCACTAAATTTTGTTACAGTATTGTTTATGTTCCATGCCTTGGCCCTCTTGGCTGCGAGGCATGTGGGATCCCAGCTCCCTGACCAGGGATCGAACCCTCACCCCCTGCACTGGAAGGCAAAGTCCCAACCACTGGACCGCCAGGGAAGTCCCTAGCATGTTATTTTTTAAAGGCAACTGCATTTATAATGGGCAACCTCCACTTATGGTTCATTCAACCAAGTGCACCTCAACATCTAAGCAGTTAATCGAGATTAAAAGTAATTTTGAGTGCTGGCGGGAGAGGGAAAGTCAGGAAATATTCTAATTCCAGAAGGAGGTAAAAGTGGAAGTAAAAGTAGGTGAGGAGGGCCTCCCTGGTGGCGCAAGTGGTTGAGAGTCCGCCTGCCGATGCAGGGGATACGGGTTTGCGCCCCGGTCTGGGAGGATCCCATATGCCGCGGAGCGGCTGGGCCCGTGAGCCATGGCCGCTGAGCCTGCGCGTCCGGAGCCTGTGCTCCGCAACGGGAGAGGCCACAGCAGTGAGAGGCCCGCGTACCGCAAAAAAAAAAAAAAAAAAAAAAAAAAAGTAGGTGAGGAAATAGAGGACCAAGGGAAAATGGAGGGCTAAAAAGGGGATGAGAAAGAACGTTGCCAAGACACTGTGTTGCTGCTCCCAGGCCTGATGACCTCATGACCCTTGCTAAAGGAGCAAGGGCAGCAGCACTGGCTTAGGAGAGCTGTCCATGCTGTTAGGACCATTACTGTCATCACCCGGCATCCTGAAAGAGCAACTGGAGTGACCATAGGCCACAGACACAGGCCAACTTGGCTTAAAATCCTGGTTCTACTACTTACTGTCTGTGAGACTTGAGCAAGTGAGTAGTTGTAAGAACATTAGTTTCTCCATCTGCAAAATGGGGCTAATACCTAACTTGCCAGGCTATTGTGAAAACAGGAGGCTTGCCTCTTTAATATAATCTGTTCCTACGCTCAACCAAACCCTTGCTGCCCTTCCTTTGTTTGATACTTAAATTAAACCAAAATACCTAAACCATTAGCCTTTCTTGGCTAAAAATTCCTATGTGGATATATGAAGGCCTACAATCAGAATTAAAGGAGGTAAAACAGTTGAAGCAAATATTTTTCATAAGCAACAGTAATCATTAAATACAGAACAATTTCTGAAAGAAGACACCAGTCATACTGGGGTAAGTCCTGACTTAGCCAGGAAACTGTGTATGTTGGCCTTGTGGGTAGCCTGTGTGTCACAAACAGTGATCTCCGAAAACAAGTACTTATTTGAGGGCTTACTAAATAAGCATGTGGCAAGACATCAGGGAGATAAAAATTCTGGACAAAGTTTATTCCTTGGTAAAAGTTTTACAGCTTCTTGTCTGATATTTGGAATGGTGAAGACAAACAAGTGAAGTGGGATGAAAGGAGGCGGCAGATTTAAAACCCGGCGGAGACAATGTGACACTGGAGACATAGGAAAATCGCTGCCGTTGGCAAAGAGGAGCTATCTCATGCTTCCCCTTTGTCTCCCCACTCCACACTGGTGCCAAGGCCAGCTAGAAATCTGCAGAAGAACGTGAGAAGGTGAATGCAAGGAGAGGAGAGTGGTCTTTCACCACTCGTTTCCAAAGAGCAATTCTACGTGGGGAAACCCCAGCCCCGCCTCTCAGGAAATGAGTGGGGAAAGGCACGGGTGGTTCCTTCCTAGAATTAATGGAATCCAAGAGGACAGGGTCTAGGGATGCCTGCATAGCTCTTTGTTCTGAGCTGGAGTAGGGAGGGACCGGAAAAAAAAAAAAAAGTGACACGAGGCAGCTTCTCCTTACATTCACCTTCCTGCCTGCCCTTCTTTTCAGGTTCTCAATGTTAGTACGCCAGCCCTCTGGCTTCCCCACTCCCCTGCATTCTAATACCTCCTGTCTCTGACCTTCATACCTCCCACCTTCTTTCTAAGCGTCAGAAGCCAGAAGCTTTTCCCTTTTCCTATTTTCTCAGACTACAAATCTCAACAAAAAGCAATCTAATTGTCTCATAGTTGATAGGTCCTCAAATGTATGAGTGTTAAGAAAAGTCTTACTTTGTTAATTAGAACAAAGCAATATGGAGGAGATATTTCTGGACTTGGGACTTCATAGTACTTCTGATGCAGGTGGTCCAAAGACCACAGTTTGAAAAACATGGCTGACTTCACTGGAAAAGTACTTTTCTGGTTTTTAGTTCTCATCAGTTCCTGCCTCTTCTTGGCTACATAATAAATACCCACCCTAACCCCAGGCCCTGAAGCATTCTTGCTATATTCTTCAAGCCTAAACTTAACTAGGGTTCTTTATTATCCTGGTGGTGGTGGTGAGGCTGTGATTCATCAGTACCTTATCCCAGGGCTAAAGTTCTAGAAGTTACTATGCAAGAAGGTCCTGCATGACCAAAGGGCTTGCTTCTTTGAAACCAGAGGCAGGACTGGATGAAATGATCCTTCAAACAAAGAGAATTACAAAACCTGTAATGCAAATGAAGGAGGGGCAGTGTGGGAGTTAAGAGAACAAGCTTTAAGCACAGGGAACCATATTAATATCTTGTAATTTATAATGGAAAAGACTCTGAAAAATAATACATATATTATATATATATATATATATATATATCTGAATCATTTTGCTATACACCTGAAACTAATACATTATACACTTCCTGTACTTCAATTTAAAAAAATGGTTAATAATAAAAAAAAAAGAGAACAGACTTAGCAGTCAGGCTGTCTGGACCAAAATCATGTTTCTTCCACTTAGAAACTTTAGGCAGGTTAGGGTTCCCTCTTTTTAATTTCCTCACCTTTAACCTAGGAATAAAAGTAGGGTCTACCTTACAGAATTGATATGAGGATTAAATGTTATGAGGATAATGTATATAAAATGCACAGCATAGGGCCTCCTTGGTGGCGCAAGTGGTTGAGAGTCCGCCTGCCGATGCAGGGGATACGGGTTCGTGCCCCGGTCTGGGAGGATCCCATATGCCGCGGAGCGGCTGGGCCCGTGAGCCATGGCCGCTGAGCCTGCGCGTCCGGAGCCTGTGCTCCGCAACGGGGGAGGCCACAACAGTGAGAGGCCCGCATACCGCAAAAAAAAAAAAAAAAAAAAATGCACAGCATAGGCTAAATAAGGCATCTATGCGCTTTATGTATCAGCTGTTATTGACTAAATTTTGTACATATTCCAGAACTCTGAGGTTATAACAAAGTATTTATCCAAGTCCTTGCATATAATCAAAGCTCCTAAGAAATGAGCCACTCCTGTTAATCCATCTTTGCACAAAAGACAAGGATTCTCAGTCTGACAAGAATGAAATTCAGGTCAACTCTGATTCCAGCCTGGTACCTAACCTATACTGATCCCACCCACCTTAAGCAACAGCACCGAGTCTGAGCACTTTCGACACATGTCAGAAAATTCAACTATGAACTGACTAAATCTGACACTTGCCAAAGGCTTGCTTGAGATGTCTGATATTCTGAACCATATTATATTTTCCCCCTAAAGAAATGTCTTCACGAAGTTGAGATTTAATGTTTTTTCCTCAGTTTTTTTTTCTTTTTTTATGGAGAATCAATTAAAAAAAAAAGTTTTCCATCTGAAGAAAACTTTATGCCCTGCAAAAATCATCTCCTGGATAGCAAATAGGTTTCATCTTAAGCTCCAATGTCAAAAGACTGGTAGTAACTATGTGGAGTGTCTGTTAAGAAGAACTGCAAGGCTGTCATGATTGATTAGCATTGTCTGCCATGGACATCGACAAGGAAGTGTGGTGCCTTTGTGACATGTTTACCCACACTACCATTACCATAGGTGAAAGCATGGCACATGTACAACATTCCGGACCTGCTAAATGTATATGTCCCTTCTTAAATTCAATGCCATAAACCTCTCAACACTGCGCCTTTGAACATGTTAATCCCTCCGTTAAGTTGCCCTCTTCCCACAAACAAGTAACCCTCAGAACTTGAAGATAAGGTTATCCTAAAAGTTACTATAATCAACTCACAAAGGATGAGATTAGAAGACAGGATGTTTTTCAAATCAAGGCCAAATGAGTAGGGCAAGGAAATCCAGTGGAGGAGAGATAATATGAATTAAACTTAAGCCTGATTAGTGGTATTAAGAATATGTAGATGAAAGGAATTTTGAACAGAAACAGGAGAGCCAGAAGGAGGAAAAAAAATTTGAAGAAAAATGTTGTGACCATGGGCCATTAGGATAATGATGGCATTTCAGACAGCCCCAAATGATAAATCATTGCAGTTTGCTTTAAAGAATTCTTTACCAGAACCATTTTAGGGACATTAAATTGTTTAAGTCACCATCTGTGGAAGGGCACAGCAACTAGGTGGGTTTATGGACCAGTCTGGTACATCCATTAAAATAGCTACACCTGCTACATGGAAGCCGTTGACAACTTTCCTTTGCCAATCATAAATCTGGTTTATCCTACCTTTCTTGTCATTTTAATTTTCTATAGATTACTTAAAGCAGAAGGAATGTGGGTGCACTAAACTGTTTCCAATTTAACAAAGAAAATACATTTTTTAAAAGCACAAAAGTCATACTCAATTTAGACAGCAGTTTTAGAGCTTATGGTTCAGTTTTAAATCTTTTCTACTTGAAAGATTTATACAACAAAAGCAGAGCAAAACACCATAATGAGTAAGCATAAAAGAGACTACCTATTCTTATTCTACTCAAAAATTTGCTTACTGGAAATAAGATATCAACTATTTTATTATCTATGTTTAATAATAATCACCATAACACCTTGAAATAGAAAAGATTGCTTATAAATATCAAGACTGATAGTAACAACAATAAACACTTATATAGAACTTACTCTGTACCAGGCACTGTTCTAAGTTCTTTATGTATATTGTTTAATCCTCAAACAAGCCAATGAGATGTGTCTTCTTATTATTCCCACTTTATAGATGAAGAAACTGAGGCACAGGGGCAGTAAGTAAATCGCTTAGGATTACATGGCTAGTGAGTGTTGAACCAGGGTTCAAATGCAGACAGTCTGGCTCTAGCATCTGTCTTCTAAACCACTATAACATATACTCTCTTCACCTTTGACCCCAAAATTCTAATTTAACCTGTGTAAGACATTATTTCAGCGGTGAGCTCAGGCGATTTCTGAACTTCATAAGTGCCTCTTAGTGTTCCTTTAGTTCCCATCATTAGTCTTTAAGGGAAAAGTGGGGGAAAATGCTTGTGAGTTTTGCTGGGGAGGAAAGGAAGAATCCACTTGGCAGGAAAAGTTGGCGATAGTATTCCAGCCTGCTTAGTATAATCAGATCTTCTCTACTTACTTATATAAAGCCTTTCTTTTGAAAAGTCCAAAAGAACTTCTCCTGCAATAAACTATCAATAATTGTTACTGGCTTCCTATTTCTTCAATTTATGGTGACACTGTATTTGTCAGACATCCCTGAGTGATCACTGTTTTCTGAACTGCAAACTGGCTTAGTGATGAGAGTACAGCTCCTGAATTAGTTTCTGATAAATTTCACCAGAAATTTAATATTTCTGGTGAAATATTAAATTTCTGGGAATAATTATTACCCTTAGCCCCACAGCCCCACAAACCATGTGTTGACACTAACAGAAAATGCAGGGGGGCAGAACTGTCACACTGCAAAGACAGATGTCGCCTAATGACATGGAAAGTGATGCCAAATTATTTTCAGCTTTAGAGAGGCTGGCCTTGCAAGACTTAATTAGCTTACAGTTGAGAAGTAATTTGAAGCTTCAAATTACAGTTATTTAGAAACTCTTGAATTGTTCATTTCACCTTATAACACTACAATATGAAGCAGACTTCCATGGACAAAAACACTTAGAATTAAAAGAAAAAAATTCCCAGAGAGAAGCAACAAAAGGAGTAGAAAGAAAACCAGCTTCGGAGCTGGACAGCCCTGGGTTATGGCTCTGCAGGTGTGATGCTGGGCTATTCATGAACCTCTCTGAGCCTGTTTTCTCATCTATAAATTACCACTATCTTCCAGAGTTGTGAAAGTTAAGGGAACTTTTGGTAAAATGCCTGGCATGGTGTTATTGCTTAATAAATTTTGGTTTCCCATTCTCTGTTTATGCTACTCTGAAATTTTCTCTCAAGAGTCCTCATTTCTGAAATCCACTGCTCCTGCCTATTCACCTTAAATTCTACTCTTTTTTTAAATTTAACATCTTTATTGGAGTATAATTACTTAACAATGCTGTGTTAGTTTCTGCTGTATAACAAGGTGAATCAGCTATATGTATACATATATCCCCATATCCCCTCTCTCTTGCGTCTCCTTCCCACCCTCCCTATCCCACCCCTCTAGGTGGTCACAGAGCGCCGAGCTCATCTCCCTGTGCTATGCGGCAGCTTCCCACTATCTATTTTACATTTAGTAGTGTATATATGTCCATGCCACTCTCTCACTTCGTCCCAGCTTACCCTTCTCCCTCCCCGTGTCCTCAAGTCCATTCTCTACGTCTGCATCTTTACTCCTGTCCTGCCCCTAGGTTCATCAGAACCTTTTTTTTTTTTAGATTCCATATATATATGTTAGCATACGGTATTTGTTTTTCTCTTTCTGACTTACTTCACTCTGTATGACACTCTAGGTCCATCCACCTCACTACAAATAACTCAATTTCGTTCCTTTTTATGGCTCAGTAATATTCCATTGTATATATGTGCCACATCTTCTTTATCCATTCCTCTGTCGATGGACACTTAGGTTGCTTCCATGTCCTGGCTATTGTAAATAGAGCTGCAATGAACATTGTGGTACATGACTCTTTGAATTACGGTTTTCTTAGGGTATATGCCCAGTAGTGGGATTGCTGGGTCATATGGTAGTTCTATTTGTAGTTTTTTAAGGAACCTCCATACTGTTCTCCATAGTGGCTGTATCAATTTACATTCCCACCAACAGTGTAGGAGGGTTCCTGTTTCTCCACACCCTCTCCAGCATTTATTGTTTGTAGATTTTTTTGATAATGGCCATTCTGCCAGCTGTGAGGTGATACCTCATTGTGCTTTTGATTTGCACAAAATTCATTTCTCTAATGATTAGTGATATTGAGCATCCTTTCATGTGTTTGTTGACAATCTGTATGTCTTCTTTGGAGAAATGTCTATTTAGGTCTTCTGCCCATTTCTGGATTAGGTCGTTTGGTTTTTTGACATTGAGCTGCATGAGCTGCTTGTATATTTTGGAGATTAATCCTTTGTCAGTTGCTTCGTTGGCAAATATTTTCTCCCATTCTGAGGGTTGTCTTTTCGTCTTGTTTATGGTTTCCTTTGCTGTACAAAAGCTTTTAAGTTTTATTAGGTCCCATTTGTTTATTTTTGTTTTTATTTCCATTTCTCTAGGAGGTGGGTCAAAAAGGATCTTGTTGTGATTTATGTCATAGAGTGTTCTGCCTATGTTTTTCTCTAAGAGTTTTATAGTGTCTGGCCTTACATTTAGGTCTTTAGTCATTTTGAGTTTATTTTTGTGTATGGTGTTAGGGAGTGTTCTAATTTCATTCTTTTACATGTAGCTGTCCAGTTTTCCCAGCACCACTTATTGAAGAGGCTGTCTTCTCCATTGTGTACTCTTGCCTCCTTCATCAAAGATAAGGTGACCATATGAGCGTGGGTTTATCTCTGGGCTTTCTAGCCTGTTCCATTGATCTATGCACTTCTACTCTTGCTTTTCAAAATCCATCATCACTGGCCTGACTGACAGCAACAGCCTCCAAACTTGACTGACTGCTTCTAGTTTTTCTCTAAGCAACTTAACATGTCTTTAGAAAGATAACCACTAATGTGTTATCTTCCCAATTTACAAAAACCATGAACCCCTTGCCTACAGAATAAAGTCCAAAAATCTGTGCCTACTTCTCCAGATTTGTCTGCCACCATGTCTTCACCCACTTCTAATTTTCTAACCAAACTAATACACCCCACTAGTTTTGCTACACGTCTTGCTCTTGTCCTAAAATGCCTTCCTTACGTTTTGTGAGTTTTTACTTGTTCTATAAAATCTTTTAGAAACATCATCTACTCCATCAACACATCTCTAACTCTAAAAGGCAAAAATAAGAACTGCATTTTACTTAAAGGCTCCATGGCAATTACATACACTTCTATTAGCATTTCTATCACTGCATTCTATTTGTTCTACATTATTCTCTTTGATACATTATGAACTCCCTAAGGAAAGAAATTATATCATATTCCTTTTTGTATCTCCACAGTCTAGAACAGTTTCTGCCATTTTTTTAGTACATTCTGAATAGACATTAAATGAGAGAATGTCTAGGCAGCTTTCTCCAATTAGTTCACTCTCATTCCTGATTCAGTCTGTCAGCCATAAGCTATCATTACATTTCTATATTTTGGTTAACCATTATTTTTCCTTTATTAGAAAGTAAGGGATTCTATCAATGTGATAGATTGAGGTAACGTATTCTCTGCTGGCTACAAACATGTAGACAGTCTGGAAAAATAAAAGAAAATTGAAATATAAATGATAAGAGAGTATGTTGATCGGGTGTCAGAATGAAGAGGAAATAAAAGCAGGGCTGATCAACTATGACTTGATGCCAAAGTGTGTACGTGTGTGGTGGGGGCAGGTATCTGGCCTAAAATTAAGGACAGGGACCCAGGACTGTAACACCTATATGGGGACAGTAGATGTGCCCTCGTGTTTAGATAAAATGAGGAGCTGGAACTGACACTCCTGCATAAAGCCAGACCCTGAAACGACTGCCTCCCTCTGTGAGAAGGGTTCTAGAAACCTCTGCTCACTGATCCATGCAGGAAAAAAAGCTTGTCTCTGGCCAGGTTTTGGGTTGAGGAAAAGTCTACTGTGAGAAATAAAAACCCCCTTGAGAATCCGCCTGCCGATGCAGGGGATACGGGTTCGTGCCCCGGTCTGGGAGGATCCCATATGCCGCGGAGCGGCTGGGCCCGTGAGCCATGGCCGCTGAGCCTGCGCGTCCGGAGCCTGCGCGTCCGGAGCCTGTGCTCCGCAACGGGGGAGGCCACAACAGTGAGAGGCCCGCATACCGCAAAAAAAAAAACAAAAAAAAAACAACAACAAAAAAAACCCCAAACTCAAGCCATGTATGTGAATTTAGTCTGATTTCACCCTTACAGTGGGGAAATCCCAAGCTAAGAAAAACATTTAAAAACTGGTTCTATATCAGTAAAAACCTTGAAGTACCCAGCAGAAGAAAATGCAAAGTTTCTCTAGAGGGACACTTCAGCAATCCTATGCTACAGGTGCTCCCACAGATAAAACAGCCCTGCTATGAAGATAAACGCACATTCTAAAGTTAGTTGGTTAAATGAGGAAATGATACATCATGAGAGAGAGTAAGCAAATACAACAAATAGAAAGATTATTTTCTTTAGAACTTGAGATAATAGTGCAATCTGAAAACCACTATGAAATACATATGTTTATAACCATAACAAACAGGATACCATATACAATAGATTTGGAAAAAAAGCAAATAGGATTCTAGAAATTAAATTTTCCTTCATTAAAAAAGGACAGGCAAAACAACATATTAGATATAGCTAAGGAATTAATGATCTGTGGAAATTACCCAAAATGGAGTACCAAGAAATAAAGGAAGAAAAGACAAGATGGGTGGGTGCAACTGGAGTCAAAGCTTTCTCTTGTTTTGTAAGGGGATGAGCCATTTGTTTTCAGTGATGTTAAGTCAAATATGAATGTTATAAATTTAAAGGTGACCACTAATAGAGTAGAAATGAAACATATAACTTCCAAACTAGCCAAGATTAGATTTCAAGTACTACGTATAAAAACTTGATATGCATCTAAATGTATAACCTTAAATTGCCTATAAAAAGTAAGATTGGGCTTCCCTGGTGGCGCAGTGGTTGAGAATCTGCCTGCTAATGCAGGGGACACGGGTTCGAGCTCTGGTCTGGGAGGATCCCACATGCTGCAGAGCAACTAGGCCTGTGAGCCACAACTACTGAGCCTGCGCGTCTGGAGCCTGTGCTCCGCAACGAGAGGCTGCGACAGTGAGAGGCCCGCGCACCGCGATGAAGAGTGGCCCCCGCTTGCCACAACTAGAGAAAGCCCTCGTACAGAAACAAAGACCCAACACAGCCAAAATAAATAAATAAAGTTAATAAACTCCTACCCCCAACATCTTCTTTAAAAAAAAAAAGTAATATTAAGCTTCTTAGCTTAAATATTAATATTTAAATTAAATATTCAACTCAAAAGCCTAGGAAAATAATATATTCATAAAAGTAGAAAGAAGGTAAAAATTAAGAGAATAATCAAAATAGAAAGTAGAGCATCAACTAAAGCAAAAGTCTGATTCTTTGAAGAGACCAGTGAAATAGAAAACTTCTGGAAAGACTGGTTTAGAAAAGTATACAATATTATAAATAAAAATACAATATTAATATTGTATAGGTACAGTAAAGGATAAAAAACTATATCTATTCTTCATATAATATACACTATATTTCTATATAAAACTCATATAACTTTTACAACTTTATGCTACTGAATTTGAAACAAAGCTATACTTTTCTAAAATAGTTACTAAAACTGACTCAAGAAAGAAATAGGAAAACTAAAAATACGTATAACCTCTAAACAATTGTTATCAATGGTAAAAAATACATCCACCAAAAAGCACAAGGTCCAGATGTTTTAATGACAAGCTCTATCAAAACTTTAAGGAACTCAATACAAATTGTTTGAGATGAAAAAAAGAGTAAAAGCTCCCCAATTTAATAAAATATAACCTTGTTACTAAAACCATATAAGGATGAAAACAAAGAGTTATAAGTTAATCTAATTAATGAACATGTATCTAAAAGTCCTAAACAAAAAATAGAAACCTGAATCTAGCAATGTATAAAAATACCATATATGATGATCAATAGGGGTTATCTCAGTAATGGAAAGATGTTTAAATATGAGAATATCTGTAAAGTAATCCATGACATCAACAGATTAAAATGAAAAAATATGAACAATTCAACAAATGCGGAAAAAAAGTATTCAATAAAATTCAACGCTCATTAATGATAACAAACCTTAGCAAACTAGGAAAATAAGCACTTTAATCTGTGACTGAGTTTTATTTTTTAAACCCTATATCAGTCAGGATGGGCTAGGCTACAGTAATAAGTAACCCCCAAAGCTTAGAAGCCTAACGTAATATCAAAAGATTATTTATTGTTCACACTAAAGTTCCATGGGGGCAGCAAGAGGTTCTGATTATTCCAGTAACTCAGGGGCCCAGGATGGTATATTCTTCCATAATCACTAGGACACTGAGATGGGAACATGGTGACTGGTACACTGATTTCTAAAGCTTCCTCCTAAAGTGACAATGCCACTTCTCATCTTTAGTAGCCAGAGCAAGTCATATGGCCAACATAATAAAAAGGGGAGGGGGAAGTGAAATTCTACTATATGTCTGGAAGGAAAACTAATATTTGGAAATAATCCCAATGCCTATCTGTGGTATGGTAAGAAATATATATTTGGTTTTTGTCCTTGATTCCTGGCACAGAGCTCCTAAAACTCTTGGAATTTCCTGAGTGATAGGCACATTTCTGTTTGTTTGTTATTCATAACAAGCCCCTTTCAACCTTACCTGAGTTTATGTCAATGAAGTGACTCTTGGTGTGTCCCTAGATACTTCAGGATGGGGGATGGTTGCCAGAGGAACCAACCATGTGGGTAAAGGATTGGAACTTCCTACCACAAATGGACAATGATTTAATCAACTAGTACCCGGTTACTAGAAAGCCGAGTAACTACTTACTAGAACCTGCATAATAACCCCTAAACAATGGGGTTCAGAGAGTTTCTGAGTTAGTAAACACATCAAGATGCTTGGACAGTGGTATGTCCCATGAGAGCTTGGAGGCTCTGCACCCCACTCCCTCATACCTTGTCCTATACATCTCTTCCATTTGTTCCTGAGTTGTACCCTTTTCAATAAACTGGTAATAGTAAATACAGCACTTTCTTTCCTGAGTTCTATGAGTTATTTTAGCAATTACTCAATCTCAGGAGGCGTCATGAAAACTTCTAGTTTACAGACGGTTGGTCAGAATTATGAGTGACCTGGGCACCTGACTGCAGTGGACATCTGAAGTGGTGGCAGTCCTGTGGGACTGAGCCCTTAACCTGTGGGATCTATCACTCACTCCTGGAGTCAGTGTCAGAACTGAATTCAATTGTTGAACACCCAGTTGAGATTCCAGGATTATCACATTATCCACCCCCCGCCCCCAACTAAAAGCCTGACAGATGATTATTATATACACTAGAGTTGAGATCCATCACATTCAATTATATACTATTATATTTCTGTATTTTCAGTTGGTCTTAAAAGGGAAATTTAAATGTACAATATTTAGACATCTTTACTTCTAAATTTTTTCCCACCTTTATTCTGTTTCTAAATCCTTATTTGGCATTTAAAAATTACTTCCAATTTTAGTAAGATTTTTTTATTATTAGTTTGGAAATGAAAGCCTGAAGAAAAAAAATAATTATCCAAGAGAATATCAATACCTACAGTTCTAAATGTTATTATGATGTCTTTTGCCAGGAGTTTTAGTAAACTTTTCAGACAGTAATCATTATTAAAGTATTTATATTCTCTGTTTTTAAAACCATTTTTCCCCAACTTAGATAATAGGAGATGAAATTAGCACATTACATTTTAACAAGACAATTAAAAATTAATGATAAACTGCATAAGTCAAGGAAAGTCATGATAAAAGGTCAGTGAACATTTTAAAGACTTTCAACACTCAAAAATCTATCAAAAATTGAAAAGTACACCATGTTTATTTTTTCCTTTTATAAGTTCACTGTTACTAAAATCGAGACTAGTTAAAAAATCTAGTTGATGGCATATAAGACACACAGAATCCAGGTCATTCTATCGTAATTGGCATTAGATCTTCAAGTTAATAGCGGCACATCTTATGTAAAGACAGCAAATATATAGAATTAAAATAGCAAGGAAGCCAAAGTACTGAGTAAGAACATGCCGTTTTTAAAATTGTTGCTAATGATGATTGCATTTAAAATTCTTCCTAGAGTTTCACTAGATACAGCATTACTCATATCCTGTCTTTAACAGGTATTCAGTATCACTGAAGTATGCTAAGAGGACACTGTAAGTAGTTCATGACCAAAGTTTTCAAGATTCATTAATGAACTTTTCTAGGCACTCTCACTCTACTCAAGGAATTCTGTAATCTAAGTCTCTGTTCTGTCACAAATCTACAGAAATTAATGTACAAATAAAAAAGAAAAGTTTGACTTGCATACTACTTTCAAGAAAATAAGCCAAAACTTAGTTTACATTTCACAAGAAGATGATTATTTTTCAATAATGGAAGTAAACTGATTTCCATAGTTTATATGAAAATTTCAAACAGCAATAGGATTTTTGGACCAAGAAAAAAAATTTTTTTAATTAATGCTTACCATATATGGCTTAATTTGGGTGAAAATAAGAAATGAGATTCATTCATAGGAAATGAATAAGAAATAATGATTCATCATTAGCAAAGGACAAGACAAGGTATGAGATACAGTAGAAATGGAAAGAATTATGACCTCGGAGAACGGTGTTAGTCAAGAGTTTCAAAACTGGTTAATCCTATGGATAATGTATAAAATTTACAGCAACTGAAAGTAATTTGTATCAAGAAAAACTCTCAATGGAATTAAATGCCTGAGAGATGCCTGTAGTATACTGATGGATAACAAAGTCAGGAGCACATGGAATGTATTCTGTGCTCTGACAATGCCTTGGGGAACTCTGAACTGTAGTCCTGATCAGCCCTCAGAGAGGTCTTGGGAGGACATGGTAGTTGAAGAAGAAATTAACAATTCTAAAGAGGCAGAAATATTGGCATAATAAATTAAAGTAGAAATGACTTTTCTGGGGGGCAGTCATTTCTATATTCTTCCACCACAGGTTATAAACAGGAGAAATGACAGCATCTACCACTATTGATGAGTTCTTTGAAATGCCTGGTACAAGGTACTGCACAGAGTAAACAACAGCTTTCCCACCTGCTAGAATGTTCTTCCTAGCTCTTCACAGGGTTTGCCTCCTCTCACCCTTTGGGTGCAGTTCAACTCTTACTCCCTCAGAAGTGCTTATCCTGACCACTTTTCCTAAAGTAGACCTTTCAGTGTACCTTCTTGTTACTCAGTGTATTTACTCCATAACACCTTATTTTATTTTGCTTTGCTATTTAAAAATGTGCTTTTCGGGGCTTCCCTGGTAGCACAGTGGTTGAGAGTCTGCCTGCCAATGCAGGGGACACGGGTTCGTGCCCCGGTCCGGGAGGATCCCACATGCTGCAGAGTGGCTGGGCCCATGAGCCATGGCCACTGGGCCTGCGTGTCCAGAGCCTGTGCTCCGCAACGGGGGAGGCCACAGCAGTGAGAGGCATGCGTATCGCAAAAATAATAATAATAATAATAATAAATAAAATAAAAATGTGCTTTTCTTTCCTGCCTCCCTACTAGAATGTAAACTTCAGGAGGACATGGGTTTATCTGCCTTGATCATTGAAAATACTCTCAGCACCTAGAACCGTACATGGTACATAGTAAGCACTAATAAGTATTTATCAAGTAAATGTAAGAAAAAAAACTAAACAATTATGTAGGTACGCAATCACAAATGAACGAATGAAAAAGTCTTTTTTCAAAGGAAGGCATCTGTAATATTTTCTATACCTTTTGGTCTATACCATGTCAAGTCCAATTGTGTCCACATCCTCAACAATTTATAGTCATTTCCTTAAGAAAGGAATACTCATTATTTCTCCCAGAAGAAACATCGTCACCTACTAAAGAAGAGAACTCACCATTGGCAGTGGCACATCACTAACGCAGAACTATTAATGATATTTCATTATAAATAACTCAAAAAGCTAGCATTTGCTTTAGTCTGTACAGTACCAAACATGCCAACAAATGTTTTCAAGGCCAAGTAAAATAGTTCAAGTGAAGGAACTTGTAAATAACATCTTTGTGACTAAGAAAACAGATATACCCACCTCCAGCCAGATTTCTTCAGCTGTGACCTCAACAGAAGCTCAGTGACAGACTGGTCACCTCCTGGGGACCTAATGATGTCCCAATGAAAAAGTGTGTTCAATACATATTCACTGACTATCTAATAGTATTTAATGTTTGAATCATTCATTCATATTAAATGAATGAACCATATCCTCCTAAAATAATATCCTTGTCTTAGATTACTTACTTTCATGGTCTATATGTGCCTAAAATATAAGCCTTAAAAGTAAATTAGGTTTCAAAACAATTATTCTAGATAAATTAGCAAAATATGAAAATTTTAAGTAGGTTCAAAATTCAGCTTGGGTGATTTAGTAACAATATCACTGGCACTAATATTACTATGTGCTGAACATGTAGTAAGCAAACTGTTAAGAGACTAAGTACTTTGTTCATATAATGCTTGTGGCAACACTCTGAGATGGGTTAGCACTGTTATCCCCATTTCACCAATAAGGAACCTGAGTCACAAAGAAGTTGAATGATGTGCCTGCGGTCTCACTGCTAGCAAATGGCAAAGCCGGTTATTCAAATCCAGGCAGTCTGGTTCCAGGGTGTGTGTGGTTAATCACAAATCTATCCAGTGCTATTTCAAGGTGCTTGCTTGCAAGCAGGTTGTTATCAGTTCATGACCAGGAACTATCAAAATTGAGAGAAAATATTCAGAAACATATAGCAACTTGACATTGCTGTGACATCCAATTATGCAATCATTGGACTCATCTAGTTGGACAGGATCTAGACCAGTTTAGGGGTCAAAGGGACATAATTAACATGTGGCCCTAACTACGCACTGGTACTATGTATAGTCAGTTGAACAACATATTGGTCTTACATAAACAGGAAATTAAAATAAAGGAAAAAAAACCAACCTCATACTTCAATTAGTTTGAGAATCCCTGATCTACACTAAGCTCATTTGAATTCTCAGGTTTTCTCATCTCAGATGGGAAAGAACACCAAGGGTGTCACTTTTGGCCTGCCTCCATCATACAGTAAACGGAAAGAATTTCAAGATTTGTTCAAGTTTACATTTACAAATTTAGTACATATATTAATGAAGATGTTACATAAAAGCATTTAATATGAAACATATAATTTGTTACCCTTACTGCATGAAAACAGCTATTCATTTAAAGTACATAAAAAGAACTATATAAATATCCATCCAGAACTCTAAGTTTTCAGTTCTACCCCAAAAAAGAAAGACTTTTTTCCAAAAGGCTAAATACAATGAAAAATATTTAATTTACATTTTTATTTTGTAAGACACACCCCCCCTACCCCTCAAAATCAGTTTTCCAGAATCTAACTCCTTGTTTTGGCTTTACAATGTCTCACTGAAAAATAAAAGCACAACCTAAAAGTTGAGAATTATGTTTTATTTAGCAGACAAAACCGAGGACTTAAGCCCAGGACACAGCCTCTCAGCTCTGAGGGACTGCTCTGAAGAGGTAAGGGAGGAGCCAGGATATATAGGAGTTTTTGCAACTAAGACCAGGTAGTCAGAACATCAGAAGATTACTGTTAAGTAAAAAAACCAGACATCTCAAGTTAAGGAATTTAGGGCTTTTCTATGCATGGGAAGATGCAAGAGTCTGGGCTCACTGGAATCATTCCTTTGATGTGCACCTCAGCTCTCTGGGGCCAGTATCTTGTGCCCTGTCAGCCTGAGTCTCCTCAGGTGGCACTGCTTGGGGGTGGCTGCAGTGACTGAGGGCTTGGCAGTGGACAGTCTGTTTGTTTCCATCCTGGGCTCCCTCAGGGCCCACTGTCTGGGGTGGTGTGGTGGCTAGATGGCTACAACATCCTTTGTTTACTGATATGGCAGGCAACATTTTTTCACTGATAACAGTGATTTGGAAAGTGATTTAAATCAGATCAGAAACCATAAGGAAAGAAACCTGGGGAAGTAATTTTCCATTTAATTGAGGAAATCAAAATATATCTAAGATAATACAGTGATATTGAATGTATCCACCATCAGGTAGGAAAATATTAGATAGCCCATACATGTTGATTTTCATCATAAATGATATATAAATCTTTAAAGACTTTTTTTTAAATGGAACTCTTCCTAAAGGCCTGTAAAACAGAAACCCAATACAGTGTGATTAACTGAAATTCAGAAAGTTGTTTACTCTCAATTTTAGCCTTAGAATGCCGCTGGGCTTCTCCAATCTCTTCTCCAGTTACTTTCATGATGAACTTCTAAGGAGAAACTTATATTCGCCTCATCCCCCTCTCCTACCTTTCTACTGTAAAAACTTTTGTTTTCCTAGGTAACTACAGAGAAGGAAGAACTATAGAAAGAACTCCAGAGAAGAAACACACACAAACACACAAACACCAGCTTTAAATCACTGAGCTTACTTTTACACACAGTTCTAAGTCAAGAGATTTTGCTTTTCTTAAAGCGTGCAGTGCTTTCCTGGCTCACAGGCCTTTTACTGCCTGCTTCTGAGATTCTTTACAGATGGATGAGGTTGGAAGTATGATGGTTGGATAAGTGGGACATTACTTGATCTTCTATCATTCTGATAAGAAATTTATGGGGCAGAGAAAAGGCATATACCATTATCCTCATTATTTTTTAAATGGGGAAACTGCAGCACACAAAGAAAGTTCAGTAACTTGCCCAAGGCACCAAGCAAATTAATGTTGGAGAATTCAAGTCTTTAAAATCGTACTCTTCTCATCAGATAACAATACTGCCTTCCCTCTTCTTGGTCTTTCTCACACATATTTTATTCAAGAATGATATATATGTAAATTGTACCTTATGTGATGCATTTCCAGACACCTCAACCAAACTGTCAAACTATAATTTCCTATTAGATTTTCTTTAAAATGTTAGCTTTTGAAATGATACCCATAAAACTTTCAAACATGAAATTTGTAGGAAGAGGAGAGAAAGAATGATTGGAAGCAAAAAACAAGCACAGTTTCAATGACTTTGTTTGGGTAAAGAACCAAAAGATTAAAAAAACAAGCCAAAAAAAAAAAAAATCCTGGGGTTGGGAGGGAAGAAGGTTCTTTCTGACTGACAGTATTTTGCCTCTTTGCGTCTCTATGCAGTAGGTGGCGCTATGGTACTATTCATCAGGGTTACAGGAGGCTGTAACTGGAAAACAATCCAATTCATTCCTAGGATATCCATTTTCTTCTGCACTTTCAAACGGTCCTTTTCTGTTTTTTGAAACATTTTTCCTCCATGCTCCGAGAACCTTCAGCCTGCACTGCCTACATTCCTTTTTTTCTGGAATGGCAGAGGGTTACCACCACGTCCTTCACTGCACACCCTTACAATGCCATTCTGAGAATATTCAGAGGTACAGTTGCACAAAGCAGCCTGCCTTCCTCTGCCCCATCACTCAGAAGGTTTCCTTTATAATCTATCAAATCTATTTTTTAGCTGGGAGACAAGATTCTCCTGCAATTGAAGATATTCCAGAACAACCAATGGCATATGTCTTTAGGTTTTCAATTATAATGCAGCAGAAATGATTGTTAATAACCTCTCATAAAAATCCACTACTTGTAGAAATTAAAAAGAGAACAAATTTTATTCAAAAATAAGGAATTACAATCCAAAACTAGGCTAAGTAAATTGACAACGAATAGGAAAAACATTCATCCTTAAGAGTATATAGGAGTCATGGGACTTCCCTGGTGGTCCAGTGGATAAGACTTCACCTTCCAATGCAGGGCGTGCGGGTTCAATGCCTGGTTGGGGAGCTAAGATCCCACATGCCTTGGGGCCAAAAACCAGAACATAAAACAGAAGCAATATTGTAACAAATTCAATAAAGACTTTAAAAATGGTCCACATCAAAAAAAAAAATCTTAAAAAAAAAAGTGCACATTGGGATCAAATATGTTCCAGGGGGCACTGTGTCTAATATTACTATGATGGTTAATGCTATGCTTCAGCTTGACTGGGCCCTGGGGTGCCCAGATACCCAGTTGGACATTTTTCTGAGTATGTCTGTGAGGGTGCCTCTGGATGCCATTAACATTGAAATCTGTAGAGTAAAGCAGATTGCCCTCCCTGACGTGAGGGCAATTAGTGGGCCTCATCTAATCTGCTGGAAGCCTGAAAGGCAGAGGAAAGGAGAATTCATTCTTTTTCCCTGACTGTCTTCAGTCTGGGACCCTGGTCTTCTGCCTTTGGACTAGAACTAAGACTCACCCACACTTGGACTCAGACTCAGACTAAAGCTTATACTACCTCCTGGTTCTTAGGCCTTTGGACTCAGACTTGGAACTGTACCATGGGGCTCTCTTGGGTCTCTAGCTTGCCAACTGCAGATTGTGGGACTTCCTAGTCTCCATAATCTTATGAGCTGATTCCTTAGAATAAATCTTATATGTATAATATTATATTTAATAATATGTAACATATTAAAAATATAACATTTACTATATATATTATTTAACACAAATATTATATATTAAAATATTTTTTATTATACAAAGATAGTCAAAAGGTACAAACCTCCAGTTATAAGATAAATAAGTACTGGGGATATAATGTACAACATGATAGACTTAATTAACACTGCTGTACATTATATATGAAAGTTGTTAAGAGAGTAAATCCTAAGAGTTCCTGTCACAAGGAAAAAAATTTTTTTCTTTCTCAACTGTTGTTATCTATATGAGATGATGTATATTCACAAAACTCACTGTAATCATTTCATGATGTATGTAAGTCAAATCATTATGCTGTCTACCTTACACTTACACAGTGTAAGGAATGTCTCAATAAAATTGGAAGAAAAAAAATATATATATATAACTGGTTTTTCTCTGGAGAACCCAGACTAATACAATTAGCAGTTTCATATTAAATTGCTTTGCTATAAATGAGGCAAAAAAAGTTAACTTATAATATTAATTTCTTTCTAGGTAACAACACATATATTTTTGGGTAAACAATAGCCATAGTATTAAACTAATTTATATAAATAAATCTTACCTGTAAAAATTGTGCTTAGTTTTTTATATTTGACTCTGTATATAAATGCTAACATGATGACAAAAGAAAATGCTATCTGGAGAAGCCCATTCTAGACTTCCCATGATCTACTCACTGCTGGAAAAATATTCACAGCTTTTACGAGAAAAAAAAAAGTTTTGGATTTACCTTATTTGTAAACTTGAAGATACAGAAAAACTATAAATAAGTATAATAGACTTATAATGTGTGACACACTGGGAACCTCAAATCTACAAAATTCATTAAGTAGGAAATTTATTCATTTACCTTAGTAATAAGACATCTTAAATAGAGGGTTTTTTTAGGCTAGAGTACATAATTAAATTTACTGACTACCAGCTATGTCCTAGGTCAGGGAAACAAAAGGTGTGGTTGTGAACTGTTTGTTACTGTTTATAAAGAAGAAAAGCAGCTAGAGCCAGAATGTAAATCAACTTTATCCCCAAGCACACATTTTTTTCCTAACAAGAGTTTTTCAGTTTTAACAAAGAAGGAAGGAGAGTGTTGACTTACTTCATGGACCAAGTTCCTTAGCTCAGTGCAGATGGGCACTTTGAGGAGCACTGTTCTGGATAATTCTAGGTGCTTTCATCTGTGTTGTTATTTATAACAGCTAACATTTCTTGAATTCTTACTATGTGCCCAACACTTGTACTAACATTTAATCTTCACAATAACTCTGTAAAAGAAGTACTATTATTCCCACCTTATAGATGAGAAAACTGAAGCTCAAAATTTTCACAGACAGTAAGTAGTGAGACGGGATATAAACCAGTCAGTCTGGCTCTAGAGAACGCTCTTACTACTTCACTATGCTGCCTTCTCCTGAAATTTGAATCCTTAATTCAGTGATGCAGACATAGCTATCTCTATTTTAGAGCTGAGAGACAATGTGATGCCCAAAGACAGGGGCTGTACCTAAGTCATCTCTGCATGTTCTCTTTGACAGCCTCTAATGATGTCTCCAAGCTTGCAGGCTTTGTGGGGAAATGCAGAAGGATCGTGGAACATAGTCTCTCCCCTTGTGAAGCTCATATTCTCATGAACGAAGCACTAGCAATAAGTGAATCAAGTATGAGATGAAAGGGCTACCCAGCCCTGGGCTTGGAAGAGTGAGGGGCAACATTGTTCTTTTTTTTAAAGGTTATACTCTAAGCAATCTTTTTTTTTTAAATAAATTTTTAAATTTATTTATTTATTTTTGGTTGCACTGGGTCTTCGTTGCTGCACGCGGGCTTTCTGTAGTTGTGGAGAGCGGGGGCTATACTCTTCATTGCAGTGCGTGGGCTTCTCACTGTCGTGGCTTCTCTTGTTGCGGAGCACGGGCTCTAGGTGTGTGGGCTTCAGTAGTTGTGGCACGTGGGCTCAGCAGTTGTGGCTCACGGGCTCTAGAGCGCAGGCTCGGTAGTTGTGGCGCACGAGCTTAGTTGCTCTGCGGCATGTGGGATCTTCCCAGACCAGGGATCGAACCAGGGATCCCTTGCATTGGCAGGCAGATTCTTAACCACTGCGCCACCAGGGAAGTCCCCCAACATGTTCTTTTAAGGACATACTCCAAACCTTAAACCTTGGAGGTGAACAGGTCTAACCTAACCTCACAGGTTTGCAAACGCCCACATTCCTTATTCTGCCATTCAGCCACTAATGAGATACAGAAAGAGGGACATACAGGTAACTTTCTCAATAACAATGTTTAGATGGACTCCCTGTGGGGTCTCACTTCTGTGCTGAGGAGAGGACACGTGGGGCCCAGCAAAAAAAGTAGACAAGTTGGATTCCACAGAAAGCAAAATCAGGGGTGGTATATAAATGTAGCTCTCCAAACATGGGACTGAGAGGTTCAGAGTCCAGATACCAATCACTCAGTTGGGCTTCCATAGAATCTACCAATGACAAATTTGAAGGTCATTATAACCAAAGTCTTGGGACTTTGGCTGCTGTGTTTCTTTGGGTGGGCAGCTGCCAAAGGGCAAGTCCTTCAAGGTCATGGCAGAGTCTGCAAGGGTGGTAGAGACTGCAGTGGCAGCAGTGAAATAGGCTCATAAAGTTTAGGAGTCTTCCCAGTTTACTAGAATAGTAAAAGGTTAGGAGCAAGGATTAGTGTGAACACAGATTATGGGTTATTTGAACAAGGTCAGTGGAACTGCTGCTTTATGTGGTGGAAAACTAGAAGCCACTGAAGTTTGGTGGTCCAGAGAAGAAGCAATAAGACTAAGAGGCATCCAAATAGTCATGAAAAACATGAACCAGGAACCAGGGTTTGGGTAAGGAGGCTGCTCTAGGCTTGAAACAGGGACCTAGAACATCAAGCAATGGCAGTGTCAACAGAGGGGACAAGACAGAAGATGGTTAGTTACTATTCAGATGTACGAGAGTCACAAATCCTCTGGTGCTTGTTAAATGGAACGAGGGAGGAATAGACAGATGCATTCTAAAGTATCAAGCCTCGGAGAACTGCAATAATGATGGTAAGCAAGCCTGGGAGATACACATCTTACACATTTAAATGGACCCTTGGCCCTCTCATATTTTTCTCTTTGGGCTGTTCCCAGAAAAGCACCACACTGTGGTTAGTCACTAAAGCTAACTCAGATAATGTTTTAACAGGTCTTATCAGGTATCTAGAGTTTATACTTATTGATATTTGGTATCTGAAACATCAGTTACCAAATTTATAATTTAATATTTAAATACCACATTTGAATTTTTACTTCTTCACCCTTTTGCACCATATGTACTTATTGCTGCACTATTCTCCATTTGCATGAGCTCCCTGCAATGGCCAGGAATGGGGTGTGGATAAAACCTGAGGTGGAGGTATGGGGTTGAAGAAATGTTTCAGCTTCAAATGCCAGTCAAAATTTTTAGCAATCCAATTTGGCTGGAGTCAGAGAAACTGAGCTATGATAACAGTAAGGACACTAACCCTATATTAATTTTTTCAGTAGAGGAAACAATGACCTGATGATCAGATCTGGAAATGAAATCCTTATCCAAGTGGACAGGGAGGGATTGTGATGCTTGCTAGGAGATGTGGGAACACTGATGGAGGTCTTCCAAGTAGGTTTCGGTGGACACTGGAAACATTTCAGGACCTGTCAGTTCGTGAGACAGTGGGGACTCAAGGAGAATCCAAGAAGACTGGAAGGGTTGGAAAATTTAGACTGATAGACATGGAGGAAGAAGAGTGGGGCAGGGGGACAGGCAAATTGGAGGGCTTTGAGGAGGTGAAGAACAGTATTAGAAGTTTTATTCCAGGGTACAGAGCAGAGTGCTGAGTCCCTCCAAAAAGGAAGGCCCATTTGGGGAGTTACTGGGGCAGAGTTCAAGAGGCACCAACTTCAAAAAAAAAAAAAAAAAAAAGATTGTGGACAAGGAACAACTACAGAGAAACACACACTCTCTCTCTCTCTCTCTCTCTCTCTCTCTCTCTCTCTCTCTCTCTCTCACACACACACACACACACACACACACACACACACACAAGAGGCACCAACTGAGTCGGGGCTTAGGTGAATAAAGTAGGAAAATAACATCATTTTGAACTAAACTGAAGGCACTGATTAGAAACTCAGCCATAAAAGGACATAACCCATTGAGACAGTTAAATGGGGTGAAATGAACCTGATGGGAGAGAAATAGAGAAAACTGGATTTAAATTAGAGAATGAAAAGTAAGAATTCACCTATTTTCTTAATTCCAAGAAGCTTAAAAAAATTAAATGTTACTAAAACTAGGATGCATATTGGAATCAAAGCAATAAGAGAGTTAGAAAAAAGAGTAAATTCAAAGAGCTGAGGCCTGCTGAAAGAAACAGAAAAAAAGGAAAGAGAGGAGACCCAGAAGATTTAAATCAATGGTAAAATAATTAACACGGCACTGTAAATTAGAACTTATGTACTTAATATTGACATTTGATACTCAAAGATTCTTTGCAAAAACCATGGGCTCAGTACACCATCTCTACAGGACAACAGGGACTGACAAGAAAGCACACAAGGGAAAAGGGGGTAGTTACCCTGATGCTTAGGGGTTTGGCCTTTGAAGGAAAAAGTCTTCTAATCTCTCGAAAGCAGTGAACTAGCCAGGCCACACTTCTGATGAGGGGCCTGAGGGAGGAAGGGGAAGCACCTGATGTTACTATCTGGTCTCAGAGGAGCCAGGGGCTCCCCAGGCCCTCAGCCAATTAGTGCGGCTTGAGGGGAAGGACAAAAAGGTGACTTATGGTTAAAGAAAGAATTCCAAAACTGAGAATATTCCTAGCAGAAAAAATGAAGTATTAAACAAAACCATAACTTTTGGTATTAAATAAGACTAACTTTTGGCATTTAAAAATACCCACAGTGTTACTAAAGCCAAGTGACTGGACACCATCTTAACTATTTGCCTAGAAGGCAGAATAATGAAGTTAAGAGTACATGGCTTGTCAGAGCCTGACAGAACTGAGCTGAGATCCCAGTTCTGTTAATCTGCTCAGGATCCTTGGGAGAGATACTCTAAGAACCTCCGTTTCCTCATCTACAAAAGGGAACTAATAAATACTTCTTACTCCCGAGTGGTTGAGAGTGTGCTAACATGAGTGCCTCTCACACACATGTGCTGAATAAACATTAGCGTCCTTCCTATGGGATATGTGATCTTACCCCAGGGGTCACCTTTCCAATTTCTAAACAGAGGTCATTGGGAAAAATTAATGTTTTTTAACAATGTACTTTACATCCAGCATAACTAAAATAGCTTTAAGCAAAAAAAGGTGGTGGAAGTATTTTTAACTGTGAAATCATGCACTCATTCATTCAATAAATTGTACATAGCAAGTGTTAATTAAAATCTCACAAAAAATTCAAAATTCTAAAAAAATTTTTAGTAACTTTATGTATTAAGAACTATCACTGATAATACTACTATATAATTTTGGTTACAAGAAATACTGATGGGCTTCCCTGGTGGCGCAGTGGTTGAAAGTCCGCCTGCCGATGCAAGGGACACGGGTTCGTGCCCCGGTCCGGGAGGATCCCACGTGCTGCGGAGCGGCTGAGCCTGTGAGCCGTGGCCGCTGAGCCTGTGCGTCCGGAGCCTGTGCTCCGCAACGGGAGAGGCCACAACAGTGAGAGGCCCGCGTACCGCAAAAAAAAAAAAAAAAAAAGAAATACTGATGTGCATGCTGAACACCATAAGGAAAAACCAATACAAGTTACTCACAAATTAATACCATAGAGAGAACTACTGAATTTTACATTCTATTATTCGTACTGTCAATCACAAATCCGATGCGCTTGGTGTGAACTCTAGGTGTAATGAGGGAGGCCAAATCCATGTTCTTGGGCTTATCAATTGGGATTGGTTCTGTTTTTCTTCACCTTTCTCCCTTACCAAAGAGGTTGTCATTTAAGGCTTGTATGAAAAGGAGAGTACCTGTGACCTCCTTTTAACAAGAACTAACATTTGTATAGCTTGAAAAGCATTTTCTTTTTATCATTAAACGTAATCCTCACATTAAGTAGGCATTTTCTCCTTTTACATATAAAGAAACTGGGGCTCCTAGAAAATTAAATCGTTTGCCCAAGGTCTTGGTTAATGACAAAGCTGTGAGACACCCAGAATGTCTGACTGAAAATCTTATGTTCTTTCCTGTGGTTATATGATTAATCAAAAGACCTATTTTACAAGCATTTCAAGAGTTACCAGAGTTCAGGGGGGCGGGAAATGCACTGATTACTCACACTAAAAATGCAGCTCAGTAGGAAGGGAAAAAAATTGAAAGGCTTTAAGAATTATGAAACACTGTAGATAAGACTCTCAGTCATCTGAAGGTAGATATTCATTTTATGCATCATAACAATCTACTTTCTTATTTTTCTCTCTTTTTCCTCAAGACAACAGATATGAGTGGATCAGGGCAGCACAGTTCTACAAAAGTTCTAAATAGGAAAGAAGGAAATGATATTTGCTGCACAGATCTATTAGCCAGAAACTTGTTGGTTTTTATAGGTGTTATGTAACCTCATCTATTTAACAGATTCAGACACAGAGTTAATACTTGGAATGTTAGATGTGTTTCAGAATAGCAAGCTATAGGCTGCTTGTATAGTTGGATTATATTTATAGTACCATTCCTTACATTTCTAAACCAACAGTCAGACATATGCCAAAGCAATCCATTTGTATCCCCATAGAAGAGCCAAGTTAAAACTACCAGAGAGGGACTTCCCTGGTGGCACAGTGGTTAAGAATCCGCCTGCCAATGCAGGGGACACGGGTTCGATCCCTGGTGCGGGAAGATCCCATATACCACAGAGCAACTAAGCCCAGGCACTGCAACTACTGAGCCTGCGCTCTAGAGCCCATGCGCCACAACTACTGAAGCCCGCGCACCTAGAGCCCATGCTCCTCAATGAAAGAAGCCACCACAATGAGAAACCCGTGCATCTCAACGAAGAGTAGGCCCCGCTTGCTGCAACTAGAGAAAGCCCACGTGCAGCAACAAAGATCCAACACAGCCAAAAATAAAATAAAATAAAATAAATAAATGTATATTAAAAAAAAGAATACCAGACAGATGGTGCTGGCAATGGTAGAGTCTAGACACAGACAGAGGAAATCTCATTTTCCATGGGCAAAAATCTGAAAACAACTATTTCTATTTTCTAGACAAGATATGAAAATGGAGCAATCAATATATCTAAGTGATAGACTATGACTGATGATGGTAAAAATTAGTCAATCCTAATTTCCCCATTGTACAGCACATTCCAGGAGAGCTGTGAGATGAACTTGCAAGAAGAAAGCAGAGGAGCCTATAATTAAAACAAAGCACAGGACATACAACAGGATGAATATTTCCTAATTTCACTTTCATTGCCCCCATTACTAAAGGCTCTTTTCAAAACTGCTTTTTGTTTAAACTAAATATAGAAGAAAGTCTCTTAACAGACCCACTGAATTAACTGACAGTCATCTCTTGGCAAAACATACCTGCCGGGAAAGGCAAACTCATGTGTGTAGTCTTTTGACCTCCCCTTGGCTGCATAAGAATGGGCCTTGGGCCTGGAATACTTCCTTACCAAGAAATAGAGAACACCACAGCCTGTACTGAACTTGTCACCTCGGGAATATCTTTCCCTGTTTCAGACTCAACGTATGCTTCTCTTTGTCTGCTTAAGCCTGTGGCATCATGGCATCTGGCCAACCTCACTACTATCTGTTCCCTGTGGGGAGATGATAGGGCCCTTCTGCTGCAGCATAAGAGGGGTGCGTGCAGGTCACTTGACCAGTATGGCTTCAAGCACAGCAGCCCAGGCAAGCCCAGCCAAGATCAGCTGACTCCACCCCACACCACAGATGCATGAGAAATAATACATAATACTTGTAAGCCACTGAATCTTGGAATGGTTGGTTAGGCAAAAAGAGCTAACTGATACAAACTCATCTACACAACAGTGTGTTCTGTAGTAAATACCACTCTATTGAGAGACTATAGTATATGTAAAATGTATCATGTACAAATTTTGCTCTCATATAATTTTTACATTTTGCTCTCATGTAAATTTTATACGAATTAAATTTCATGTTTATATTCAGTCATTTTATATCACTTCAGCCACTTCAGATAAACTCAACTGATATGAAATAATACTGACAACATCATGTTTAATATCCCACCACTCTATTCCTAGATAGGCAATAACTGTTATAAAACTCTCATTAGCTCTTGTCATAAAAGTTTCAATATGTTAATGTAATTGAATGTTTTCATCATCTGATTCTTAATCTTCCTTGTGGTCAATAAAGACCACATTATTTGTGAACTAATCAAATTTAAGCATTAATTATTCTCATTTCTAGACTTGATGAAGCCTAAAAGACAATATGAACCAGTAAATCCTCATTTGTAAAATATCCTAGATGCCAAAAATGGTAAAACAAATGTGATTTTCAGTGAAAAGAATTTATTTCCTTAGGAAAACAAACTATTTCCTTCTACATGCCGTAGATACAATAATAAGAAAATACTTTTGATAATTTGGGGAAATAGAGAAAGGAAAATGATACACAAGTTACACTGTTATTCATCAATGAAAAAGTATTTAAAATATTCCTATATTAAATAATATATATTTGTGTATATACACACACATAAGCATGGATGGATGGATGGGTGGAAGGGGAGAGAGGGAGGTGGAGGTTAGGATGTAGAACGTGGCAAAAGATTGTTACTCTCATTCCAATAACCGAAACAAGCCTGATAAACTACAAAATCATTTTTTTAAAAATCCACTGGAGAGCTGAGGATGCAAAAAGATCTATATGAACTAAATTCCAGAAGTAAATGAGCCCTTCACAGGAAAGGAGAGACCCATGGCTGTTCTTATTTCTAGCAGGTTAGAAGGAAGACAAAGAATTGGCCGTGGTTGTGGGGAAGGAGAAATCAGCCTAATTTTTAACAGCTGCATGCAGGCTGAAATGATGGATCAGAATTCCAAGAAGCCCCACTATAAAGCAAGCCTCTTTCTACCTGCCAACTTTTTCCCGTGGGTCTTTACCAAGTGCTGGGGGTAGTATACTGAACGTAGAGGGTGGAACAGAAAAGTGGAGAGAAATTCAACTAATGCACTCTGGGATTTCAGGTACCAGAGGCTACTGGTGTCCAGGACAACAGAGAGACCTTTTAAAGGAATTCTACGCCTTCACAGAGTGTAGGCCAGCCTTCCTCAGTAGGCTTGGGTCAGGCATCGGGAAAAAGTTCTCCGGAGACAAAGAAAGCCAGGGGCAGGACTGAGAACGGAAACTCCTTAGTGGCCCAAAGACCTAGGTTATAAAGCAGAGTGTGATCTCTCACAGTTTGGAAAGCCATGCCTCTGTTAACCTGTTAAATTTGCTGCTGGTCAGAGTTCAAGCCCTGGTGAAGGGAAAGATCTGACCTTGCCCTCAAAAGATTAGTAACAAACTGAACCACACTGAAGCTGCAACAAAGCCTGGCCCCAGCCCAACCACAGACTGACTCAGCCCCCACCCCCACCAGCCTAAAAGAAGGGACATGCTCTTTTCTGGAGGTAACGGCTACTTACTTCAGGCTTTACAGTTCTTAACATGCAGTGTGTGGTATGCAAGCCAAAAATTACAGGCAAAGAAGCAAGAAAGTCAGTCAAAAGTCAATAAAAGCAAATGCAGAGATGACCCAGATGTACAACTATTTGTTATGTAATTGATGAATATTCTTTAATCACTAGCAGCACACCCTTCATAGGGATACACTTAATAAACAGGTAGGGACTTCCCTGGTGGCGCAGTGTTTAAGAATCCGCCTGCCAATGCAGGGGACACGGGTTTGACCCCTGGTCTGGGAAGATCCCACATGCTGTGGAGCAACTAAGCCCATGCGCCACAACTACTGAGCCCACGTGCCGCAACTACTGAAGCCCACAAGCCTGGAGCCCATGCTCTTCAACGAGAAGCCACCTCAATGAGAAGTGCACGCACCGCAATGAAAAGTAGCCCCCGCTCGCCACAATTAGAGAAAGCCCGTGCGCAGCAACGAAGACCCAACACAGCCAAAATTAAAAAACAAACAAACAGGTAAATAGTACTAGTACTCAATGAAAGGTATTAAAAGTTTAAATTTTTAATATTCTTTTTATAAAAACATATCAAAAATTCTGAGTATTTATTCCATTCCAGATACTGACTTAAGATACTGGAGGTGCAAGATAAAGCATAGCTCATCTATCTCTTCATGGAACTCAACAGGCTACTGGGAAAGACAGATCTGTAAATAACTATAATCCGACCTAATAAGTGCTATCACAGAAGGATAAAAAGAATGTTATTGAAAGCACAGAACGTGAAGTTAGAAGAGTCAGGGATAGCTTCAGAGAGAAAGACATCTGAACTCAGTTTTTTAGAATGAGTGGGATTTAACAGATGGAGATGAAAGAAAGGGCACAGGAGTGAAAGGATAAGGAAGGATATGAAAGAATGAAAGTATGTGATAGTTTTAGAATCCTACCAATAGTCCAGTGGTTTTAGACAGCACAGGGCTGAGGAATATGTTGGGAGAAAGGAAGGGAGGAAGGAAGGAGATGTGATTAAACAAGATAATTGGAGAGACAGAATGAAGCAGCCTTAAATACCGCATCAAATATTAAGGAAAGCTTTTGAGCAGGGAAATAATAAAATCAGATTTATATTTGTGACAGATATTCCTAAGACTTATAATACTACATTATAAATATTTATAAATTAGGCTCCACCTGACTATGAGCACTTAAAGGGTAAGAAAATATGGTAGGGAATTGACCAAAGACAAAGGGAAATAAGATTTGATGGATGAGATTAAGAAAATTCTGATGTTTTTCTGGCAATTGTGATCTTTACTACTAAAATCATTCATCAATACCATTCTTACATTTATCAATAATGAGGTTTATTAATATGGCAATTCTAGTTAGTTTTATTTATTTCCTCATAAAGACATATGTAAAAATTATTTTTATAATTCCAAAGTAGATTATGTTTTTAAAAACACAATGCATAATTTCATTCCAACTTAGATAACTCAGGAAAAGAAGTGTATCAGTTAGGAATGTGCTAGGCTATAAGTAACCCTGAAAAATAGTGGCTTATACAAGAAGGAGAATTATTTACTCATTCAAGTCTAAGGATAGGCAGTTCAGGAAGGTTAGTGGCTCAATAAAGCCATCAGAGACCCAGATATCTTCTCCATTTTCCCACTGTGCCATCTTTAGTATATAGCTTTTGCATTCATGCTCCCAAGAAGGCTGCTGTACTTTCATGTATTGTATTCATATTTTAGGCAGAAAACAAGGAAAAAGCAAAGTGCCATAGGGCAAAGGAACAAGTTAGCTGAACCTGTCCGCCTTTAAAAGCTTGCCTAGGAGTACTACCAAGTGAATTTCACTTGCATTTCATTTGTGATAACTAGGTTATGTGGCCAGCTTTACCTAAAAGGGAGTCTAGGAAGGTGAGCCTATTTAGCCGGGCCCATGGCTATCCTGACAAGAGAAAAATGGATATGGGTAAGCAACGAGCAGTGTTTGGCAGAGAAAGTAACATAAAACCTTGCCCAGCTTTTCTGTTAGGTTGCAATCCAACAACTAAGAGACACAAGCTGCTGAACACCCTTGTGTGCCTCTAAAGGGAGACAAATGCTTCTCTTGGGTAAGCAGCTCATGTGTGCTATTAATGTGGGCTTAGATACATGTCGTCTATTTGAAAGAATGTTCCCAGCATAATATAATTGAAGAATAAACTTAAGATGCAGAGAGCAATTTTGGAAGTTTACCTAAATTCACTACATAGAAAAAGGCTCCTAGAAGTCAGTACAAATGGCTGGCATTTTACCTACTGCATTTATCAACACCAGGGAAAGTATGCATACTTTTTACAACTCCAAGTAGCAGAAGAACAAACACCTGCACATATTCAATATTCTAGATGCTTACCAGGAATGGCAGAGCAAACCAGATGCTACTTTCCTTCCTGCCCAAATATTTCCCAAATATTAAGCTATTTTTGTTATTGCAAAGAGGTAACAAAATTCACAGAACTAAAGCATTTAACAATTGGCTACTATATTTATGACAGATGGCTACATCTACAATTACTAACAGTCTTGCTACTGTTTGAATATAAAAACCAAAAAGCTGCATAAATTACATGCTCAGTTACTTTACTTCTAATTTAATTTAAGGGAAGAAGAGTTAATTTGACCTATTTTAAATATTTGCCAACAGGATTAATTCAACAACGTATGGAAAGATAATAATACTGTATTCACTGTCTTCCAGTTCTTACCACTAAACAATATATCAGCTTGCTTTTCTACTAAAACTGCGTAAAATAGATAGGACAGCTAATTTAAACAGTTGTTTGCACATTCAATATTTATAACCTGAATCTTGCCTGACAGACTGGAAGCAGTGAGTTAGAAGGTTTTAGCTCAGCTCCTGCCTGGAGTGATGGATGGCCTTGAAGAATTTCTTGTTCACTGACCAGATCAATCACATAACAGAATAAAAACAATAAATAAGATCAGCCTTAAACTAGATTCCCAACATTTCCATCTGTATGCAAAACTGTTGCGGGAAGAAATGTATCATAAAACACAATGTGAACCTACTTAAAAATAATAAAAATCCACCAAAGATGCTGTAGAATGTAAATAAAAAAGACAGGGCAACTGGATGATATTCTACATTTTAACTGAACATTAATTCAAACTTTGTTATATATATGTTATATATACATTATATATAATCCAATGACAAATCATTGAAAAGGCTGCAATTTTTTTTGGCAGTATTTGCAGTTGATTTTACTTAATTAAACTAAAAGGCACTGTTGTGGCAATTATTATACACTGCACTGTTTTTAATTATTCCAGTGGCTGTCCTAAAAAATGAATCTGTTAAAGAGTAAACAAACATCTGATGGTTCAAGTTCATTCATTAATGGCTAACCCCAAAACATCTGCAGTGATGACGGAAGGAGTAGTACTGCATCTGGACCATGGCTAGCAAAGTCCTCTTTAGTGTAGGCTACAGCAGGTTTGACTGGTTTGTGAGAGGCCCTTGTAAGCATCTTTCCACAGCTCCTCATTCAGTGATGTCAGGTTGGTAGCTTGAACGTGGTCATGGTGGGAGCATTTACACGACAGAGATTAACAAACTCTAAACATCAGGGCTTCTCAATACCCTACCTCCACCCCAGAGGTAAATGGTAAACATTTACCAGCACAGGACAGTGTGAGCTCATTCCTGGGGCCAGGGTAGGGGTGGTATAGGAGGCTGGGGGAACTGAGAGCTCAAGGGCATAAAGTTGAGGTCCTGAGGAACATGTGCAGGAGTGGCCAGGCTCAGACCCCAGATAATCCTCAAGGTGCCTTGGGTGTCTGAGGATGAGCAACCAGGACTAGAGAAATGGCATTTATTACTTCCTATGGCCTTTGGGCATTCATCTTCTCTTCTTGAGTAAGTCTGCCCCTATTAGGAGTAGAAGTGAGAGGAGGAACAGGAGGAGAAAGAGAAGAAGGAAGAAGGAGAAAAATGAGAAAGAAAAATAAAAAGAAAAAAGTAGAAGGCAAAGAACAAGAGTAAAGAAAGATGGAGAGAAAAAGGCAAGGAGAAGTAAACGACAGGAAAGAGGAAGGATGAGGAAGAGGAAGAAGAAACAGAAGATGGAGGGAAAGGGGAGAAAGGAGAGGAAGAGAAGACAAGAGGAGGAGTAGGGAGGTGGAGAAGGGAGAGGAGATATTCATATTTCTGTGCACAGGCAGAAAAATGTCCAAAAAATGCTGGCCACATGGAGGTCTCTTGGGGATAACCTGAAGAGATGGAGGCTCCAGAACTGGGGACAGCAACCTTTCTGCTACTGGAGTCTGTTTTACTCTTTAGAGGCCAGAGACTAGGTTTCTCTTTTGAAGCAACAAGTGAATGTTGGCCATGATTCTATATTCAAGCAGTACCACTGCACCTAGCTAGGAAGAGACGCTGGGAAGAAGACACATCCCAGGTTGTGGCCACCTTTTGGGTAGCAGTGATTTTCAAACTTCAAGTACCTCAGAATCACCTGGAGGATTTGTTAAAACAAGGATTGCTGGGCCCTGCTCCCAGTTTCTCTTTTAGTACTTCAGGGGTGGGGCCCGAGAATTTGTAGTTCTAACAAATCCCCAGGTTGTTGATGCTGCTGCTGTAAAACACTGCCTTAGTATTGGGTTGGCCGAAAAGTGCCTTCAGTTTTTTAGTAAAAATACAAGACACATTTTTTTTTTCACCAAGAACTTTATTGAACAATGTATTCACCCTACTGCCATTTTCAAGCAACTTCATAATTCCATCTTCCCAAAACTTTTCATCTTTTTGAGCAAAGAACTGTTCCAGGTGCCTTTTACAGTTTTCCAGGGAATTGAAATTTTTTTCCATTAAGAGAATTTTGTAAAGACCGAAATAAATGGAAATCCGAAGGTGCAATGGCTGGCTAATATGGCAGATGAATCAGAACTTCCCAGCCAAGCTGTAACAGTTTTCGCCTGGTCATCAAAGAAACATGCAGTCTTGCTCTATCCTGATGGAAGATTATGCATTTTCTGTTGACTAATTCTGGACGCTTTTCGTTGAGTGCTGCTTTCAGTTGGTCTAACTGGGAGCAGCACTTGCTGGAGTTAATTGTTTGGTTTTCCGGAACAAGTTAATAATAGAGAACTCCCTTCCAATCCCACCATATATACAACATCACCTTCTTTGGATGAAGATCGGCCTTTGGTGTGGTTGGTGGTGGTTCATTTCGCTTGCCCCATGATCTTTTCCGTTCCACATTATTGTACAGTATCCACTTTTCATCGCCTGTCACAATTTGTTTTAAAAACAACATTTTTGTTACATTTAAGTAGAGAATCGCATGCAGAAATATGGTCAAGAAGGTTTTTTTCGCTTAACTTATGTGGAACCCAAACATGAAAGTGATTAACATAAGCAAGCTGGTGCAAATGATTTTCAACGCTTGATTTGGATATTCTGACTATGTCAGCTATCTTCTGAGTGGTATAATGTTGATTGTTCTCAATTAATGTCTCGATTTGATCACTATCAACTTCAACTGGTCTACCTGACCGTGGATCATCGTCCAGCAAATCTCCAGCACGAAACTTCGCAAACCACTTTTGACATACTCGATTAGTCACAGCACCTTCTCCATACACTGAACAAATCTTTTTTTTGCATTTCAGTTGCTTATTTACCTTTCTTGAAATAATAAAGCATAATAGGGCAAAAATGTTGTTTTTCTTCCATCTTCAATATTAAAATGGCTACACAAAAATTCACCAACTTTGATAAGTCTTTTTTTAAATGCATGCTGATATGGCAGCTGTCACACAATCTAACAAAATTGTTTCGAATGAAGTTAAAGACAACTAAGGGCTACTAAAGCCATCTTAATGGAAAAAAACAAATGAACCTTTTGGCCAACTCAGTAAAAAAAAAAAATCCTGGAAATAATTACAACCCAGACCTTAAGACCTTATTAGCGAGCATCTTAGCGAGAATTCAAATGAGAGAAATAACAGGCTAATAATGAGGTACAGGAGTCCTGAGAGGGAAGAAGAAAGGCATTATGGAGCAATTTTTCCTGCTTTCACTTATGCCCTCAGCTGGCTGTAACATCCATAAATGTTTCTTTACTAGCCAACTCTTAGAGTCTCTTTCTAAATCGCCCTCTGAAATCTTCTCCATACCCTCCATACCCTTCTCCACAGACCTCCGGGATAGGTCTTCTGAAACCATTTTTACACCAATGAGCACAACTGAACTGAATAGGAGTAAATTCCTGACTCAGACTAACACAATCTCTAGGTATCTGAAATTGCCTGGTAAGACTAGAAATGCAGCAGAAACACAGAAGAAGCCGAGATGAAAAAAGAGAGTGAGTGCTGAAATGGAAATCCGAAGGTGCAATGGTTTCCATGCCCAGCTCATTACTGTCCTTGGACTTCATATGACACCCCACATACCTGGCATTTGATGCCCCCACTACTGTGTTTTAATTCACTCAAGTTGGTTTGGTTAACTGAAATGAGTCTAAATGAATCTAGCCCCTCTCTGTAATCATCAACAACTTTATTACTAAAATGAACTCATGCGCTCTTTGGAACATGGGATATATATTGCAGAGTCTGATACATTAACCTTCCTTAGTAGCCTGTGCCACAGTTCTACCACCAAGCTGGTGAGGAAACAAACAACAACAACAAAAAACCCTTATACTCATTTCTTTTTGTTGGGTGTTGAAAAAGTTTTATACATACATCCTTCTTACCATTTTTTAAATATAAGGTAAAACAGCCATTACTATTTATTTGTTACTAGGAATATCAGTTAGTACTCTTTATGTCAAAAGTTAACAGAATACCCAACCCAAGTTTGTTCACTTAATAAATTGAATTTATTAGCTCACATAATTGAAAACCACAGATGTAGGGCAGGCTTCAAGTCTGACTGATTTAACGGCTCAAAACAGTCATCAATGATCCAACTTCTTTCTATTTCTCCCTTTCTGCCACGTGGATCAATTTTATCCTCATGGTCACAAGATGGGTGCTAGATGGAAATGGTGCTCCTAGTCCCGCATCCTAAACAAGACTCCTGAAATTCACTCTGATTGGGCCAGAGTAAGTCAGATTCTCAGTCCTAAAAGAATAAATGTAGCTAAATGGATGGAATGTGTTAATTGATATATAAATCAAAGCCCACACCAGGGTCTGTGTTGTAATCAGTTTTACTAGAGTACATAGGCTGCCATTAGGCAGGGGGAGATACCCAAGCAAAACAGGTTAATTTAGGAAGAGAAAAATGTGGCAAAGTATGCTAGATAGAGAACAAATGTCTACCACACTCGTTTTTTACACGTGTAATTGGAAAACAACTTAAAATTTCACTTTATTTTGCAACCATTTTAGGAATAATTAGTTCAGGCAAAAAGCGAACTGCTGGGCTTCCCTGGTGGCGCAGTGGTTGAGAGTCCACCTGCCGATGCAGGGGACACGGGTTCGTGCCCCGGTCTGGGAAGATCCCACATGCCGTGGAGCGGCTGGGCCCGTGAGCCACGGCCGCTGAGCCTGCGCGTCCGGAACCTGTGCTCCGCAACGGGAGAGGCCACAACAGTGAGATGCCTGCGTACCGCAAAAAAAAAAAAAAAAAAAAAAAAAAAAGCGAACTGCTAAACTAGCGAAGGAAAGCTTGATGAGGACCAAGATATTTACATAGTATCAAAGTATGTCCCCACAAATTACTTACTAATTTTTAAGAAAAAAATAGTAACTTAACATCACCTATAATGGAACATACTGGAATCACATGCCTTCTGATAAACTGCACTAAGGACATGACATCTCTCTCACAGTATTTCTGCAAAAAATGTATAGCCTAAATCTAATCATAAGGAAACCATCAGAGAAACTCAATTAAGGGGCATTCTACAAAATAAGCAGTCTGCACTTTTCAGAAATGTCATTGATGTGAAAGACACAGAAAGACAGAGGAACCATTCTAAAATGATGGAGACTAAAGACACATGAAAACTAAATGTAATGTGTAATGCTGGACCAAAAACATAATTGTTATAAAGGACAGCAGGTCTGTACCACAGATAATAGTATTGCATCAATGTTCAATGTCCTGATTTTGAAAATTGTACTGTGGTTATGTAAGTAAATTTCTTTTTTCTTAGTAGACATTGAAGTATGTAGCAAAGGGGTATGAGATCTGCATTTTACTCTCAAATAATTTGGATGAAATTTGTGTATGTACACACATACATTCCTAAATATATGTATATACACAGAGAAAAAAGTAAAAGCAAATGTGGCAAAATGTTAATAACTGGTGAATTTGGGTAAAAGGTATATGGCAGTTCTTTGTACACTTTTTTTTTTGCAACTTTGCTTTACATTTGAAATTATTTCAAAATAAAAATTTTTAAATATTTAAACATTAATTTTAGATTGCATGTCCCTACAACTTTTCTCAAAGCATGAGGAAGTACTGTTTTGCACTATGTACCACTTAAGTGTCATAGGGGAAAAAAGGGTGACAAGAAATCATAAAGTTTTCTTTTAACTTGTTTAGTGGAAGCATAATTGCTTATTCTGGTAGAGGACAATATGTCTTGGCCAAACTCTGTTACTTCCTTTTCTTCTAGACAAAGAACCAGATACACAGTTCAGCCTCCAATACTGTTATGGGTGGTATGAGTTCTGGCAAGAGCAATCTGACTTCATATATCCTCCCATGTGATTCTCTAGGTTCTCTCTTCTGTTGTCTGCTGACCAGATATGGAGTATCTGCTAGAAGACTCCGAGGCCCAAGGGGCCTAGGTCCCTGAATGACTATTGGGGGGTAGAGTCCCTACCACTGACCTGCACTGGATTGAGATATGAACAAGAAATGAATGTGTTAAGCCACTGAGATTTGGGATTATCACTTACAGCAGTGAGCCTACCTAACCAAGTTACCTAACTTATAAAATAGATGAACAGAAGAGTGACGCTCCAGGAAAACACACTAAGTAAGGATGTCATGTATTTGCTTTCAGAATACACTTTAGCATAGGAGTTCTCAAAGTGTGCTTAAGGGACCCTTGAGGGTCTCCAAGACTCTTTCAGAGGCTCTGTGAGGCCAAAACTATTTTAAGAACAATACCAAGATGTTATCTGTCCCTTTCACTCTCACTCTCTCTCAAGTATACAGTGGAGTTTTCCAGAGGTGACATGATATATTATATCATGAGAGTGAATGCAGAAGCAGATATGAGAATACTCCTGTCTTCTATTTAGCCAGACATTAAAGAGGTTTGCAAAAATGTAAAACAATGCCACTGTTGACTAAGTTTATTTGCTTTGCAAAATATAGATATTTTATGCTATAGCTATTTAGAGTTACGCTAACATGTAATGGGGTTATTTCTAAATAGTACCTATGTTTTAAGTTACTCAGTTTTAATTTCTAATATGGTAAATACTAACAGATATAACCCATATAAACAAAAATTCTTTGAGGTTTTCAATAATTTTTAAGAATGTAAAGGGGTCCTGAGACAAATAAAAGTTTGAGAACCACTGTTTTGCAACAAAGTGTGAGTATCTCTAGGAGTCACAACATTTTACACAAAATAAGCCCATACTGTAGAAATATAAGAATAGGATAGTGAGGGTCCCCAGTTGACCCTTATTAACTCAAGAGCTCAGTGTCCAGGACATGGTAGGTGCTCAATAATATAATTGTTAAATTAATAAATTATACAATGGTGATGATATTCACATTAAGAGTATCATGCTAAGAATGAGATAATGTATTACATGTGTGTGTTTGATTATATATTATCAGTGTTCATAATTATTCACTATCTCCCTTTTATGTAGGAGGTATACACATCCCTGCCCCACTGACTCCAGGTGTGGTCATATGACTTGCACTGGCCAATGAATGTAAGTAGAAGTGACTTGTGCCACACATATCTGAGGAGAAGCTTTAAATTAGATTGAGTGGTTCTGTTCAGGCTCTTGCACTTCTGCCTATGCCTCACGAACAGCATGTTCCAGACAGGACTTGTTTGTTCAATCCAGGTTCTGGAATGAGAAGACACACAGTCGACCTCTAGCGAAATCAGAGCAGCAGCTCACCTGTAGCTCTCAGGCAATGTGAGACAGAAATATATGGAATTGTTGTAAGCCACCTTAGCAAACCTGGCAAATACAGTATGAAACGAGCCTAACATATTGTAGATGTTTAATAAATCAAACCATTCTAATCAGTGTTACTGTTTAGCTAGAGAAGCACTAAAGAAATGTGGCTTAGTCCTTGAGTGAGACTGCACTAAAGCAAAGTCTACCCTGATTAACTAAGATAGTTTATACAGTACTATTCAGGTGACCTTAGGATTCCAGGTAAATGAAATAAATATATGACCTAGGACAATCATTGCATCAAAGTAAATTTGACTCTAATAAAAAATTCTAGCTACCATTCACTTCTAAATACCACTAGAAAGGCTTAGTAATATGTGTAGAGGTCGTTGGCAGGTGACTGAGGAAAAAAAGAGGTTCTAAAGTGACTACCAAGTGTCTATACTCAAAGGTATTCAGTAGGTCTACTAGTCTATCTGCCTGCCCTGCCCACACCCACTTCTTAGGGAATTGGCTCCAGCTTACAGCCTCCGAAGACAAAAACAACGATGGAGCAGTTAGCTGAAACCCAATGATTGGCCAAGGACCAATCCTGATGGTTCTCTCAAATCTTTGAACTGGAAGATACACAGATTGAACCTGATCTGTCAGTGATGTGTATTGGAGTTGTAGGGTCACAGAGGGATGTACTGGAAGCTATGTTTGCCCACATGCACAATGACAAGCAATTAAAAATGCTGGTTTATAGGATGAAACAGAAGAATGAAGCAAACTTACGAACAGAATGAGAGATGACAGAGTAGTTTCCAGAGAGAGAGAGAGAGAGAGAGAGAGAGAGAGAGAGAGAGAGAGAGAAGCTGCTGACAACTATCACCTCTCAAAAGTCCTGTAACAACTTTTGCTGTTGGGTTCCATATGATCTCTCCATGTTTTTCCAATACTTATCTTTTTCCTTGACATAACTTAAATAGATTTCTGTCCCTAACAATGAAATAATCTTTCAAAGAAGTAGTTGTTTTGTTTTGATTTGTTATGACCTTGCTAATCCTGACCCAAACAAAGAATTTAACTTATTTCTGGTGATTAATTTTAGAGGACAGGGGTGGGGGAGGAGTAGAAATCTGGATTACAGTAACAGAATTAACTTTCTGCAACTTAGAGTCCAAAGTACTGGCAGAAATAACTTCACTATTTAAAACTATCAGAAACCATGATTATAAAATCATACTATATCGTCACCTTTTTCCAACTCAAGCACTAAAAGGCAGCAATGATATCAAGAAAAGATGCTAGAGTCAGAAGTTCTGAATTTTAGTGTTGGCTTTGCCTCTAAAAACCTTGTATCCTGAGGAACATCCCTTTTCTGGGTCTCAGGGTTTTTTCTATTAAAAATAGGGAGTTAGAATGGCTAATTATTAGAGAAATGCAAATCAAAACTACAGTGAGGTACCACCTCACACTGGTCAGAATGTTCATCATCAAAAAGTCTATAAACAATAAATGCTGGAGAGAGTGTAGAGAAAAGGGAACCCTCCTGCACTGTTGGTGGGAATGTAAATTGGTGCAGCCACTATGGAAAACACTACGGAGGTTCCTCAAAAAACTAAAAATAGAATTGCTGTATGACCCAGCAATCCCACTCCTGGGCATGTATCCAGACAAAACTATAACTCGAAAAGATACATGCACCCCTGTGTTCACTGCAGCACTATTTACAATAGCCAAGACATGGAAACAACATAAAAGTCCAACGGCAGATGAATGAATAAAGAAGATGTGGTATACATATACAGTGGAACACTACTCAGCCATAAACAAGAATGAAATAATGCCATTTGCAGCAACATGGATGGACCTAGAGATTATCATACTAAGGGAAGTAAGTCAGAAAGAGAAAGACAAATACTTATGATATCACGTATATGTGGAATCTAAAATATGACACAAATGAACTTATCTGTGAAAAAGAAATAGACTCACAGACATAGAGAACAGACCTGTGGTTGCCAAGGGGGTTGGGTGAGGGTGGGGGAGAGATGGATTGGGAGTTTGGGATTAGCAAATGCAAACTATTATATATGTATAACTGAATCACTCTGCTGTACACCAGAAACGAACACAACATTGTAAATCAACTCTACTTCAATAAAATGAATTTAGAAAAAACAGGGAGTTGGATAAGAGTTGTAGATTCCCTATAATAACAGAAACTTGAGCAACTAAAATGTTTTAAATATTTATGCTAACACATCCATTGCTAAAATACAGTGAATTCATACATTTATTACAAATCACTGTTTATGGTATATCAATAATCATATCTGGCTTTAAATAATGCTAAGAGATATTTTATTTCCTACCTTATAAATCAATGGTATTTAACCTCAGAAAAAAGGGCATGGTAATACCTATGTGTATCAAACAGAACAGCTGTTCCTATTTACTGCTAACAAAGGCAACCAACCCCCAGCTATACTGAGAATTTCATACCACTGTTGTTGTTTCAAACAGCTTATTGTAATAGCTTTTTAAGTATGAAATAGATATAAAATGCAAGAACACTAATCTGTTCCAATAAAGAAGGGCGGACTATTGGTTTTAAGAAAAGTTCTTTGGGAGTTCTATTATGGGCTTATAAACAGTTTTCATCTAAGATCCAAGTGTGGCATTCCTTAGCTTTAGCCCAATCTTGAAAACATTTATTTGCATATAACTCCTACTCACATAAACGTTTTGGAAAATTCAAAAGAATTTACTTCTCCTTCCCTAAGTGCTCTTGCCTTTTCTCATTCTTGAAATAGCTACCATCCTGCCAGTAGAGGTGTTTCTAAGAGAAATGCACTTTATACTTGGCAAATAAAAGGCTCCAAAGGAAAAGCTGCTTTCCTACATCTTTTCAGGGACGAGTACCAAGAAAATTTCACATGAAATGGAAACATGCCCAACTCGTCTCAAAATGTTTCACAAGAGCAATTTAAAAATTAAATATCCCTGCACTTTTATCTATATTTAGAGATATAAAAATTATGAATTAATATTTACTGTACGATTACCATTTGGCATTATCCAATTTAATCCTCATAATTACTCAATAAATATGTATAAATATCATCCTCACTGTACAGATGAGGCTGTAACACACATAGAGCCCAGCAACTTGCCCAGGTCATCAAACTAATACATGGCAGAGCCACTGACTCTCAGGCTTATAATCTGAGCCGTCACAGGGCCTTGACTTTTTATCCCTGATAATGTATATGGCAATCATTTAACTGTACAGTGCTTTAACAAATGTATGGCCTTTTGTTATGAAGAACACTTCCAAATATTTGTATATGTGCAGTTTTTCTTTTGCTAGTATCTTATTTAGCTCTCAGATCTAGGTTATCTAAAGAGTACTGTAAAAATAATTTAGAAAAGTAAAGTGAACCAAACTAAGAACCAGGAAGAAAAGATTTCTCAAAGAACATTTATTTAATAGATAAAGACTATGGCCCCTGATTTATACACCTATCACATGTGTTATCTAAAACTTCCATATAAAACCTATTTTAAGGCATGCAAATTTAATATATTATGAAAGTCAGTATGCAAAGTATCTTAAAGTGCTCCTTTACTAATGCATGTAACAAAATATACTGATTATGCAAGCACATTTAATTGGATATCATTAAAATAATGAGATTTAAGTACTGATGATTTTAAAAAGAAAAAAATAGAAGTTGGAATTAGACATGAGATGCATTCAAAATGTTAATGAAACTTGTAATGTCATTACCACTTTAGTATATAATACTACTAGGTTAAAAAAGAGCAACCACTGGCCATTTTCGACCAGTTCTAAACACAGTTTAGAGATGTATTTACTCAGTGACATAAAAGATTTCATTGGATTAAGACTTTGTGCTTGGATAAAACCTTCTTTACAAATAACCTAAGAGCTATAGAGCAACCACTATTTTCTTCAAAGGTAGGCATCAAAATGACCAAAAAGATAAGAAAGTAAATTTTCCAAAGGAAGAGTTGTGCTTGGTAAATGGACACAATCTCAAAAGCTCTCATCAATGTCATTCTGACCTAAAGTTATTAAATTTAGGTGTTCTCTCAACTCTGGTGGCTTTAAAGTGGCTGAAGAAGACAACTGACATGTGAAAAGAACAGGTCTGCAGCTGTGAGGCCATATTCACTTTCCTTGGTTTAAAGTTTCAAAAGAGTCTAGTGCCTCCGATGTCACCGAAGAAGGGACAGTAAGGAGCAAAATTCAATAGGGTAGAAGGACCTGAAACTTCTATTAAATTTCTCTTTTGACCTATTTGTCTAGCTCACTAGTAACAATACAGAAAAAGTGATATAAGAGTAACTTTCACTAAATTATCCTGAGACTAAAGCTTTGTTTTGTAGGAAGGGTATATTTCAATTTTCCATTTTATAGAAATGGAAAAGGAAGTTTTAAGATCCATATGAACCTAAACCTCCTAAAATTACAGAAAAAACAATATCACCGATTAGCTCTGGCAATTAAAAGAAAAATGTTCACATTACCATTTACTCAAGAGGAAACTGAGACAGTGTACAGCCCAAAGGCATAAAACCAGGGGATAAAGCAAAAGGACAAGACAAAAACTCTGGAATGAGCATCATAAATACTAGATTGGATTCTAGGTTAAAATCATTAAACTCTACTCAGATATAATTTTCAAATCCAGAATACTGCAATGAAGAGATCACAAAGGATCAACTAAAATTTCTAAGGACTAGGGACCCTTTTAAGGATCTCTCTCTTTTTTTAGGAATTTACTTTATTAGATTCCAAATGAAAGTAGTACTCCAAATAGCTAACAGCTCAACACGTGAAACCTTCTGGCAATAATATTCCCTAGGATCTGCAGGCTAAGAATCTCAACCTCTCCAAAACAGCACACGATGCCCACCACCAGCTTTCATAGTGTTTTCATCCCATATATTGAAAAAGCACTGGTTGAGCTGAGTGAAAATGAGAAAAATGTCAATTCACTAGAGGCATTAACAGCACAAAATGTCTCTCAGAATTCATCGAGATAATTGTCAAAATCAGGATAGAGAAAGGAATTAATGCTCAACAATATTCAGTAAAATGAATGAAACTCCTGTCAAAAATGTAATATTCCAAAACCACTTAGTGTGACTGGCAGCATCAAATATAGTGAAACGGATTTCCAGTTCAAGATGCGGTTGGTTCTCTTCCAAGAGCTCAGGTTCTTGGTGCTCCTCCTGTACACAAGATTCTGTCCCCAGGCTCTGAAACACCTAACAGCTCTCCCACACAGGGGAGAGCTGGCTTCCCACTGCTACGATGAAGCAGTACAGAAGAGATCACAAAATGAAAGAATTCTTAAAAATTCTTTAAAAAATCTGTTGTTTATTAAATCATTTAACTTCAGGTCAAACAGTGAGACACAGGTACACTAAAATACTTTAAAAATGAAAACTGCAACTAATACTAAGAAATAAGCAAGTCAAAATGAGGAGTTTATTTGTAAAAAGCAAGAGAGGATATTTTCTTTTGTGGGTTTACACTGAAAGAGAGAAGCATGGAGAATTCTGTTACTTTAATGCTAAACATACTGTGTGTTAGCACAGTAAACACTCCATTTGCTCTATATGCAAAACGCAATGTGTTTCGATAATCTCTGGTCAGGTTATGAAGCTCTGAAGCCGCCTTACCCACAGATGCAGGATTTTGAATAATATAATATGTATATGCTAAAGAAAAAAAAGGCTTAGGCATGGACCAAAGTAAAGAAACAACAAAGATGTAATGAAGTTGTTTCTTAGCTCTCATTTTTTTTTGGAAAAAAAAAGTGTAATACAAATATTGTCACATTTATGATGCAAAATATTAAACAAAAAATATTTGAGTAAAATTCTTCCTTTAATTTTCAAGCATTTATTTCTTAAATGGGTAATTACAGAAACAGAACAGCTCAGATGAAAGACCTTTCCTCTGTGGAGCTCTGATGATAGCACTGTGCTATGGGAAGCCCCTAAAGATGTAGAAGGCTGAGCACAATCATCTTGTTCTAAAATTCAAATTAAATATCCCTACCATATATGTATGTATGTATAATTAGATAGAAAATTTACAAATATGGCGGCATGGTATGGTGGTACAGAGCACAGGTTCTAGATTTAGACTACAAGTTTGATTTCTGGCTCTAAGATTATTAGTAAGTCTGTAACCTCTGCCGAATTCCTTAACCTTTTTGGACTTCAGTTTCCTCAATGGTAAAATAGAGGCAATATTTATGACTACTATACAGGCTTGTTTTGGGGATTGAGTGAAAACAAAATGCTTAGAACAATGTTCAGTATATAATAAGTGCTTAATAAATGTTAGCCATTATTACTTTATGTTAATTTTCTCATTTAATTCTTATGACAAATCTGTGAGGTAGGTATTATTACTCTCATCCTATAGGTGAGGCAAGTTAAGTAACTTGTCCAAAGTCCCACAGAGGTAAAGCAGAATTTGACTCTGGATCTGTCTCGTTTGAGGCCTATGCTCTTACTTCTACCTAATACGTCACATGTTCCCTATGTCTTGCTCTTGTGCCATCATAACATTTAAAAAGATGTATTTAAATTGCCTTTTAACTGATCTTTCACCCTCAAAGCAAACTATATGTGGACAGAGATTGGGTCCTGTTTACTCATTCCACTCCTGCCCACTCATATATATTTCAGAGCTTTTGTGCCAGGCATTGTGTTAGGTGCTAGAATATCATGGAACTCAAAGACTGCTAAAAATGACAGATAATCAAATAAAATATACCATTACAAACTGGCATAGTTGTAATGAAGGAAAACAGCAGAGTGCTAGAAAACAGCATAAGATTTATTTCTCATTTATTTGGGGGAAGTCAAAGAAGGGCTCTCTGGAGAGGGGAGACTTAAGCTGAGATGAGAAGACTGAGTAAGAGTTAACAAGGTAAAGAAATGGGGATATAAACCACTTGTGCATAGGACCCTAAGTGGAAACCTCACCTGGTGTGTGAGGAAGGGAAAGCCAATATGGCTGGAAAGGAGCAAGTGTGGCTGACAGCTGGTGAGCTCAGGGAGAGGTGAGAGACCAGAGCACATGGGAGCATTGAGGATTTGGGAGTTTGTCCTTGGTACAGTGAAAATTCCAGTTGGCTTTTAGAATGATCACTCTAGCTGCAGTGTGGAGATAGGATTGTAAAAGGATAAGAGAAGAAGCTGGGAAATCTACTCAGATGCTCTAACAGTAAATTGGGGAAATGTGATGGTGGTTTGGGACTAGGAGGGTAGTGAGGGTGGGAAGAAGTAAACAGATTCAACGTAGATTGACTCCCCTATGCATATCACACTGTATGACAGTAACAGGAATTCAATAATTTGTTGACTGACTAATCATGAGTGATTCCTCAAGCAGAGCTGTGGCTGGTTCTAAGGCATCCACTAACTCACAGATGTATGACCTTCTCCTGAGCAGTATAATCATCCAGTGAACATAAGATACACAGGAAGATGTTGAAGAAATGAGTATTAAACTCATAAAACAGCTGGCAAGACTCCACTTATGAAAAACTCTTGATGTGCAAGTGTATCTTTGTGAAACAAAATGCCTCTCCCATTCTGACAATGAAAAATTTTAGAAGCCATATATCTTTCTGCTCTGTGACTTTCCAAGCCTGTTAGAGAAATATATTATTTAAAATGGCCTGGAGCTATGCTGCTAGAAACACAGTAAAACACTAAGGGTGCTGAAAGAAAGCCCTTTCATTTAAGGAAAAGAAAAAGCTGTAGTTAGAAAGGCAATCAATACTTATTACTCTACCTTCTTTCTTGTAAAACATGGTCTGTCATTACTTCCTAAAATAGCAAAATATTTTGAGTATCCATTAGCAACAAATTCAAATGCATAGTTAATACATTTTCTCATAATCTAGTGATTTCACTACGTCAGGACAGAGAATGTTTTACCCATGTTATTTAATAATTTTGACCTTTTGTCCATAAGACATTTGTTTTGCAAAAACTATAAAACTAAAACAATCTGAAAAATACAAATGTTTGTCCATGTGGCTATGAGAACAAGAGACTAGGATTATAGTCAACTGAATTCAAAATCTGACCGTTAGTTCCATCACCCATGAAAATGTTTTCCCAGCCTTCAAGCGCATTAATCACACGGTAATAAAGGGGTGGTCAGGCTTACTTATATCAACTGCTTTCTTGCTAGACTAAGTTAAACCTAAGATACCTATTGATTTCTCAATAATTAAAGCTTTAATTATTATTAACTTAGTTAAAACAGTATATTGCCTAGCCTAGAGTGATAAGCTCAAGTGTTTGGGGGCACAAATAAAGCTTAATTTTGCATAGGAAAAGAGTGCTCTTCAGCAAAAGATTATGTTCCAAGGTTCAGCAAAGTGTCTTGCACAACTTTGATCAAAAGGCCAATTTCCAGCACCTCTACCATGGCTTCAAGGTATAGGTGGTAGAGATCAGGAGAACAAAAGGGTTGGACTGGATTTCTATGTAAGGAACCTAACAAGCTTAAAAATAAAATATAATGTGTCTTCTTCCATTTGGTAGGAAACCACTTTCCCCTACACTGAAAATAAAACTTTATATGGTACACTGTAACTTTAGAATGTTTTTAGAGTCTTGAAAATACTTTTTCTGCAGAACTAGAAAAAGACAGTGTTGGCCAAAAAGTTCGTTTGGGTTTTTCCAAACCATCTACAGAAAAACCCAAACGAACTTTTTGGCCAACCTAATACATAAGAGCATCAAATGCTGCTTTGGTCTTGTTACTATAAGAACTACTTTAAAGAATCTTGGTGACCATGGCAGATGATAACAGAAAATCTTAGAAGTTTATAAGATTTAAAGTTGAATAAAATAAAAATATAAATTGTTCCATCTATCCTTTATCATTCCAGAAAACAAAATTAAATAATTAGCTAAAATTCGTATTTTACCAACATATGCACACATTATTATTTTAATTCATATTTAATTAATATTTTAATATTTAGTTCATAAACAAAGAGAAACTAATAACCTCGAGTTTATGTTAATCTCATTTTATTAAGAAAGCTCTTCCTTCCCCTTGGTTTGCACCGGTGTAACTAGTCCAAAATTAACTTCATTAATAGGAAAAGTCACTTCTTCCAGCAGGGAAAATAAAAGCCTAAGCTTTCACCTTGGACAGCTATTAGTTACAAAGAAAAATTAGAAAATAGCATACCCCAAATATAATGTTTTACTGAAAGCACACAAATTTATTACTGAGACCCTAAACAATATTCCATTCTATATGAATATACAAATTAATGTTATTTTCATTCTCAGAATTGTATCAGACAACAGGTAGCTCAACTGAGTAAAATTTGTATATGCTCATTTTTGCTAAACAATTAGTTCATAGCAAGGCCACTTAAAACAAATATATCCCAAGACATCTATATGTCAACAGAAAAGACCAATATTTCTCAACTAAGGTGAATAACATTAAGATACTATACATAGAAAATCCTAAGAATGCTGCCAGAAAACTACTAGAGTTTATCAATGAATTTGGTAAAGTTGCAGGATTCACAATTAATACACAGAAATCTCTTGCATTCCTATACACTAACAACGAAAGATCAGAAACAGAAATTAAGGAAACAATCCCATTTACCACTGCATCAAAAATAATAAAATACAGTAAGTCCCCTACGTATGCACCTTCAAGCTGCAAACTTTCAAAGATGCAAATGTGTATCTGGTTCCAGCAAGGAACCAGAAACTGTGCCACCAACGTCAGGTGTAAGTGAAATTGCAGCTTGCCCTCCATCTCCTATTGTGGATGATCCTTCAGCTCTACCACCTCCCACATCTTCTCCCTCCTCCAGTCAGTAATTCTTGCCTGTTCACCTGATGCCAGCCCCTCTAATGCCAGCTGTTGTACTGTACTACTGTATTTTTCAAGGTACTGTACTGTAAGATTAACAATGTTTTCTTTACTGTTTGTGTTTGTTTTATATGTGTTATTTGTGTGAAAAGCATTATAAACCTATTACAGTACAGTACTATATAGCTGATTGTGTTAGTTGGGCACCTAGGCTAATTTTGTTGGACTTAACGAACAAATTGGACTTACAAAAGCTCTCTTGGAATGGAACTTGTTCGTATGTAGGGGACTTACTGTACCTAGGAATAAACCTACCTAAGGAGACAAAAGACCTGTACTGTGAAAACTATAAAACACTGATGAAAGAAATCAAAGATGACACAAACAGATGGAATGATACACCATGTTCCTGGATTGGAAGAATCAATACTGTCAAAATGATTACACTACCCAAGGCAACCTACAGATTCAATGCAATCCCTATCAAATTACCAATGGCATTTTTCACAGAACAAAGAACAAAAATTTTTAAGTTTGTATGGAAACACAAAAGACCCCAAATAGCTAAAGCAATCCTGAGGGAAAAAAATGGAGCTGGAGGGATCAGGCTCCCTGACTTCAGACTATACTACTAAGCTACAGTAATCAAGACAATAGGGTACTGGCACAAAAATAGAAACATAGATCAATGGAACAGGATAGAAAGCCCAGAAATAAATCCACTCACTTATGGTCAATTAATCTATGACAAAGGAGGCAAGAATACACATTGGAGAAAAGACAGTCTCTTCAATAAGTGGTGCTGGGAAAACTGGACAGCTACATGTAAAAGAATGAAATTAGAACACTCCCTAACACCATACACAAAAATAAACTCAAAATGGATTAAAGACCTAAATGTAAGGCCAGATATTATAAAACTCTTAGAGGAAAACATAGGGAAAACACTCTTTGACATAAATCACATCAATATCTTTTTGGATCCACCTCCTAGAGTAATGGAAATAAAAACAAAAGTAAACAAATGGGACCTAATTAAACTTAAAAGCTTCTGCACAGCAAAGAAAACCATAAACAAAACAAAAAGACAACCCACAAAATGGGAGAAAATATTTGCAAAGTGACCAACAAGAAATTAATCTCTAAAATATTTAAGCAGCTCATGAAGCTCAATGTCAAAAAAACAAACAACCCTATCAAAAAATGGGCAGAAGATCTAAATAGACATTTATCCAAAGAACACATACATGGCCAATAAAGCACATAAAAAGATGCTCAACATCACTAATTATCAGAGAAATGCAAATCAAAACTATAACGACGTATCACCTCACACCTGTCAGAATGGCCATCACCAAAAATCTAAAAACAATAAATGCTGGAGAGGGTGTGGAGAAAAGGGAACCCTCCTACACTGTTGGTCAGAATGTAAACTGGTACAACCACTATGGAGAACAGTATGGAGGTTCCTTAACAAACTAAAAAAAAAGAAAACTACCCTATGATCTAGCAATCCCACTCCTGGGCATATATCCACAGAAAACCATGATTCAAAAGGATACATATACCCCAGTGTTCATTGCAGCACAATTTATAATAGACAAGATATGGAAACAACCTAAATGTCCATCGACAGATGAATGGATAAAGAAGATGTGGTACATATACACAATGGAATATAGCCATAAAAAAGAATGAAATAATGCCATTTTTGGCAACATGGATGGACCTAGAGACTATCATACTAAGTGAAGTAAGTCAGACAGAGAAAGGCAAATATCATATGGTATCACTCACATTTGGAGCCTAATTAAAAAAAGATACAAATGAACTTATTTGCAAAACAGAAACAGACTCACTGATTTCAAAAACAAATTTATGGTTACCAAAGGGGAAACGTGGGAGGGAGGGATAAATTAGGATCTTGGGATTAACATACACACACACTACTATATCTAAAATACATAACCAACAAGGACCTACTGTATAGCACAGGGAACTGTATCCAATATTCTGTAATAATGTACATGGATAAAGATTCTGAAAAAGAATGAATATATGTATATGTATAACTGAATCACTTTGCTGAACACCTGAAACTAACAAAACACTGTAAACCAACTATACTCCAATAAAATTTAAAAACTAAAAAATAACATTAAAATGAGGTATTTCAATTAATTTAAAACCAAACACAGTTTCCAATAGCAGACAGTACAAAACATAACATCACCCCTCATTTGAACTATAAAATCTCAAACTTTTGGATTATTTATCTCTTCAAATTATAGGCTCTTTATTGTCAAATTCAGAATCCTTTGATATTTTCTTAAAACAGATGAAATTTGCTTTCTTCCCTTAGGGAAATGCCAGACTTCAGTATATCTGAGAAATACCATTAAATTAGTTTAATTACTTCATGTAGACTTGATAAGTCACTGCTCTTTAATGCAAAAACTGCCACTTGTAATTAATGACTCTTTGTACTGTTTCAATTGATCAAATGTCTAATACACATAAAACATTGAAAGAAATTCTGTATATCTTACAGCAATTCGGTGGAGAAGTCTTGTCCCAGGGGTATGTAAATCTGAAGTACAAGAAACCTCTGGATCAGTCCAACTAAAACGAGAGGGGGAAAATATACATTTATATGTCCAAACCATTTATATGTACATATAAACAAAACAATCACATGTCATCAACAAGCTGAAGCTTTTATCATTTCAGTAATACACAGAACTGCAACAGCACTACCCCTGAGTTACAACCTCATTATAAAAGCAAAAAAAATGATGAACTCAAATCAAACTCTAACAATAAATGTTGTCTTTTAAAGTCCCATCTGTGGGCTTGGTGAAATTTTTATCAAAATTTACAAAATAATAATTTTTTATTTACTATTTTTAATAGGTTGCAAGAAAGTGCACACATTCAATAGACACATATAAAATTGAACTATGGACTCTCATTAAGGTGGTCATAAAAGCATGTGGCAATTATTTTTATTCACTGACAATTTTAACTGTACTTAACAACTTAACAAAAAACAATAGATCAAGAAAACAGTTCTAATTATGACAACTACAGCTGAAGGTTTGATGAGCCATATCTAGTTCATACGGTTTTAAATGTGTCTAAAATGAGATGGATAGAGGAACATATTTTCAGTTATAATACCTTTTGTTAATTTAACACATTTTTGATTAATTTAATGCTCACAAATTAAGAACTGATAGTTTTTATTCCCCATCACCAGCTTCACCTGGATTAAAAAATATTTGGAGAAAGACCTATGGTACTTTTGATAACTGAGGTCTACAACTGCTTCAAAAATCAACTGATTTCATATTACCTCTTCAGACCCATTCACTTAATTCCCTTCTTCTTAGCTTTTGAACTTTTGCTTGATCTCTCAATTATGATGCTCTTAATGAACGTTTTAGTATCACTTCCTCCTAAAACATGACTTCTAGGAACTTTTTTCCCAATGTGAGACACTGGGTAGGAAATGGAAATGTCGATGTATCTGTGAACCTCTCCTACAAATCTAACAGTACAGGCCAATATGTGGAGAAAGGCCTCAAGGAAGGCAACTGGTCTAACATGCACATTATTTTCTGTTTATTCCAACTTAGTAGACTTAGCAAATTTAAGTATTTTAAAGTAACAATACATGTTTGGGTAGTCTATATATAAAGATCTTCTGGTTTAGAATTCCTATGGTAAAATGTTTAACAACATTCCTGAACAACTTAAACAGTTCCTATATTTTACCCCAAATCTAGTTTCTAAACAAAACCATATTTGACCGAATGTGCTTAACATTTTAAAAATAAAACAGGGCCTCCCTGGTGGCGCAGTGGTTGAGAGTCCGCCTGCCGATGCAGGGGATACGGGTTCGTGCCCCGGTCTGGGAGGATCCCATATGCCGCGGAGCGGCTGGGCCCGTGAGCCATGGCCGCTGGGCCTGCGCATCCGGAGCCTGTGCTCCGCAACGGGAGAGGCCACAACAGTGAGAGGCCCACATAACGCAAAAAGGAAAAAAAATAAAAAATAAAAAATAAAAATAAAACATACAAAGGTAACTTCTACTTAAAATACTAAGCTTATAAACGGCTGCAAAGAGCCATCAGCAGAGTAAGCAACATAATGGAAATGGGGTAACAGCCTCTGAACTTAGAAAATTCTCTAGGAATCAGATTCTACCACATTTATGGGAAAAGCCAACAAGACAACCAGAGTTCTGGATTACAAAACCAAAATGAGATACCAAAATGAGGCCAACTTAAATAAACCACCGTTAATCTCTCTCTCTCTTGCATCTTCCACTGATTGGACCTACAGTATTTTTCCTTTGCACAAAGGCCCCCATAAATAGAGCTGAGAGAGCACTGGGATAAATGAAATCACTCTTTACAAAAGGTCCCGAATTTATGTCACAAATCTCACTGAATCAGCACTGTTCTCTTCAAACACAAAGAGCTACACATATAGGGCATTTTTGTATGAACACTTTTAGATATGAAAGATGTTTGCCCTCAAAAAGAGAGCTTGGTAACTCAACTCTCTCACGTACAGAAGCCCTGGTTTTCAAAAGGCTTCACTTCTAAGATTAAAACAAGTACAATACCATATGGTGATCATCTGACAAAGAAAAAAGTACATTAATAACATCTGACATACACTGATCCTGTGTGTCAGAAATGCTAAATAAACTCTACAGTAACATTTTTTTGCCAGTGGCCTAGTAAATATAAACTGACTCCTCATGTCTACATTATATTTAAAATCTGAATTTAAAATTTACATTTAAAATGCTGAATGTGGAACTATTGTTAGTCAAAAACGCCCATCAAGTACATAAAATTCATAAAAATTCACTCTTTTTACTGAAATATCCAGGTTTCTGCAGTTTTATAATCTGTTCTCTGCCTGAGACAAAAACTACCTCTATGTTTTAAGGGGTCAGATCCTTTCTTCTTTTGAATATTTTAAGACACATTTATCTGGTAAAACACCATTAGATTTTTAAACAGTGGTTTTTACAGTTGTTTCATTACAGCAAATGACAGCTGTATATATACCTCAATATACATTTTGCAAGTGTTACACTGTTCAAAGAGTTGGGACTAGACCACAGTACAGTAACCCTTTATAAGTGACCTGATAAATCATGACTGAAGATATTTCCTGGTTCTATCGCAGCCCTAGCACAAACAGCACACTAAAGTGCACCTTTCCCACTGCAACACAGAGAACAATTATCCCTTCATTATGGGTTATTCCATACACCCTGGGCAAATCAGAAAACCTGTTTGGGCCTTTTTATTCTTCATGTGTAAAACTGAGTTGATAATTTAGGTTTACCCCTCACAGAATCATTTGTGTAGATTAAATTAGATCTATCATTTAATAAAGATTCACTGAACATATACTATATGCAAGACTCAGCGTTGAAGCTTTTGTAGTGAATAAGACAGGCATGGTCTCTTCCCTCTAAGAACTTATATACTAGTTCCATGAAGGAGAAGGTCAGGGTGCTATGAAAGCATATAATCCTGGGTCCTTGAGAGGAAGAGGATGATGAGTGAAGGTTTTCTTGAAGAAGGAACATTGGAATTCAGCTGGGAAGAATAGCAGGGATTGACTGGGCAAGGAAGATAGGGGTAGAGGAGAGGAATAAATACTGCAGGGAGAGGGAATACTCCATCATGTGATGGAAGAGGCTATAGTAGATTGCATGAACTTAAAGGCCTAAAGGACTGGTAGGAGAGACGGAAGGGGAAAAGTAGCAGAGGATAAGTCTGGCAAATAGCCAGGAACTCAGTTACACGGGGACTTGAAAGCCATGTGAAGGATACAGGTCATCCTAAAATCAATGGGAAGCCACTCATCCATTCACTCATTTACTCAACAAAGATTTACTGAATGTCTACTATTTGCCAGGCACTGTTCTAGGTGAACAAAATAGACTAAATTTCTGTGCTGGTAGGCCTTAGTTTCTGGTGATGATGAAAAAACAATAAAAGAACATAAATAGCATGTTAAATGGTGATAATTACTATAGGAAAAGGGAGAACAGGGTAAAGGGGATTAAGAATGGGGAACGGATACAAAGCACAGGTTGTAATTTAAGTATAGGTCAGGATGGGTCCTCACTGAGAAGGTGACATTTTATTTGGTAAAGGCCTGAAGAAGGGGAGAGAGTGAGCCATGTAGCTATTTGGGGAACAAAAGCCCTAGGTAGAGGGTACGGCTTGTGCACAAGGGCTAAGGTGCTAAGGTACCAGGCTATGGTTGAAAAGAGCAAGGAGACCTGTATGGTTTGAGCAGAGTGAAAAAGGAAATAGTAATAGGAGGTAAAGTTAAAGTTAAGTAAAGAGAGTTAAGAGGGCAGCAGATACCACAGGGTCCTAAAGATTTTGGGGTTTTACCCTGAGAGAGATGCAGTATTTTCAGCAGAATCCCTCTGGCTGCTAAGTTGACAACAGACTGTAGGGAGGCAAGTCAGAAACAGGGAGACTAATTAGAAGACTACTGCAATAATCCAAGCACGAGATAATGGTGGCTTGGACCAGGGTGGTAGCAGGGAGGTGGCAAGAAGTAGTCAGACTCTAAATCTAATTTAAAGATAGAGTCAATAAGATTTTCTAGATGAAAAAAAGGAAAAATCAAGCTGATTTAAGAGTTTTTGGTCTGAGCAACTGAAAGACAAATTGCTAACAACTGAGATGGGGCAGTCTGCAGGAGGAGGAAGAAAAATTTCTAGGGTAAAGCTGTCCAAGCATAAATGTCAACTAAGCAACTGAATATACAAATCTGGAGTTTGGGACACAAGTCAGAGATGGAAATGTAAGCTGGTATACAACAGAGATGATATTTAAAGCCATGAGACTAGAGCCCAAAACCAAAGGAGTCAGTGTAGTTCAAGGTCAAGAAGGTCAAGGACTAAGTCCAGAGGCACTACAGCATTAAGTTGTGTTGGGGAGAAGAGGAAGAACCATGAAAGGAGACTAAGAAGAAAGACCAGCGAAGTAGGAGAAAAAAAACTACGAGTATGGGCATCCTGGAAGATGAGCGAAGAAAGTACTATATCAAGGAGGAGTGTGTCACCTTTGTCAATGCTGCTGTTAAGTTACGCAAGATGAGGGCTGAAAACTGGCCATTGGATTCAGGAATAGAGAGAGTACTAGTGACCGTGACAAGAGCAGTATCAGTAGAATAGTGAAGTCAAAGCCACTGAAGGGGTTTAGAAAGAGGAAGTTATAATGAGTTTATTAAAAAAAAAATACCAAAAGTTGGGGCAGGGGGAGGCTGAGAGGTACCTCATAAAGATGACCTCATCCACCAGAGCAGCTGAAACTTAGATCAACACAGGGCTTCAGGGATGCTGATCCCGAGAGACACACCATTTGATTCAGATGCCACAGGCAGAGAAAACAATGGTTTCAAACATGAGCCTCAAACAGAAAGTCCCTGGACAGACCATCCAAATGATAGATGTTTACATGTAACAGAGCTTCTTCTCATATGGGCAACTCTATATAACATGTTCCAGCATTAATAGCAACATGGATTTATTTATTTAACTGGCTAATGATTTACAAGTCTCATTATCAAGGCCAAATGGTTACCAGCAGAAATTATAACCTAAATTGTTATAGTTTCTTAGTATGGCAAGTTTAACAAAATTACTAAACACCAACTGTATATGACACACTAAGTTAGGGGTACAAAGTAGATGATGCAAGAGTCCTGCCCTGGAGAAGTACACAATCTGATAATCAATATCACACCTTCCTTTATTTGATCAGATGCTGAGTTTAAAAAAAACTTTGACATATTTAGAGATGCTCAAATATAATTCAGAAATATTACTATTTAAAATGAAAAGCTAAAAATATTGAAGTTCACTATTAGACTTTCTTCACAGGTACTTAATACAGTAGGGAACACATACGAGGTACCTAATGTCAAGTTGGCATAAATAAAGTGGATGTTTACTCGTAAAATAGGAATACATATGGTAATTGAACTTAATTTAGAAATGTTAACAGAAAGCCAATTCTCTATTCAAGGCATGCCATTAAATTTAAATTTAACCATAACAATGTCACATAGAAGATCATTTTATACAAGTGAAAATAACTATAAATTCCCATTATCAAAAATTCCAAATAATCTTAAAAACATTAAAAACAGGACAGACTATATAAACTGTTTCATTTGTTACAGGGCTGCACATTCTACTGAAAAGCCAGATTAATTTTTAATTACAGGGCACTGTAAAAGAAATACATTAAAAGATTCTTCCCTTTCTTCCAATTAAAACTATCATCTTTCCATTTTTAAAAAGCAATTATGACACATTAAATTTGTTTTATTTCTAAAAAGAAACTTAGATAAAAGTGGGAAAGGGGAGCGTGTCTTTAATCACTGAGCCTTTGGTAGAGGAGAAATCTTTCTCAGAGCCAACTGAGAAATGTTACTAGAAGTGATTTGATTTTGTCAGTAACATCATCATATGCATAGATGCTGAAGGCATCACATGGAAGGAGAGGCCAACAGTAAGAAATACAAAAGAACACTGGTTTAGAATAAAGTTATGTTCCTGTAAACCAAATGTGTCTATTTTACAAAGTCAATACTCTTAAAAAAGACGGACCATTTTTCCTGTTAAAGAATAACCTCCAGTTTCAGACATGTTTCCATGGCTCATCTTAGTTCACTTTATTTATCAGTACAAATTTATGCAGAAATAAAAAAAATCTTTGCTATTAAAAAATGCAAACTATGAGGAAATCATGATTTTAAAATGGTGGTAAATTAAAAAAATTATTTTAACAATGATTATCCCCTCTCTTTGAGGTTCTGTTTCTTATTTTATTTAGAAAGATATCACTTTAAAATAAATCATCTTCCATCTATAATTTCTGTGGTTTGGTTTATGTCTTAGAAATCTAAAATATGCATGCAGTAGCTTGAAATAGTAGATAAAACACACAGCCTATAAAAGTTTAGAAAACCGAATTAAAATGAGAAAATGAGATACCAAGAATAGGTCTTTTCATAGTCCCTGGTACACAATAGGTATTCAATAAATGTTCTTAATGAATGAAGAAGTAAAGAATGAATGTAAAAAAACAGCTGGTTACCTACATTTGCTAAATCACAATAGTTAAATATAGGATAAAGTTAATGAAAATATGATTAAGCATTTTGATAAATTATATTTCTTAAATCACATCAGTGTACACAAAGCCTAATTTGGTGGCAGAGCCTTGAATTTTAACCCCAGTGTGGCCAATAACTGGGCTTCTGATCATAAATTTAGGTGATCTCTCAGGGTTCCTTCTGCTTTAAACCTCTGATCCTCATTTCCAAAGCAGATAAGAATTGAAGTCTATTTTTGGGGTTTTTGTTAAATCACATATTCATATCTTTACTCATTAGATACTAATATTTCTAAAGGTATATAAGTTGATATCTTACTAAATAATGCCTTATATAGTATTTTACATAATTTTTTTTCTCACAAATTGATTTACGATCATTTAGGAACTCATGGTCTCTTGATGAGGAACCAACCTCAGTGTGTTCATCTGTAAAAGAGCTATTGTGAGGATTGAAAGAATTAAAAAATATGAAATGCTTAGAAAGTCATTGGCACACAGTAAGTGCTTAATAAATATCATTACTAGTCTAATTAATTGAATAATCTTCTAAATCTTCTTTAACATACAAGTAAACTTCTAATAAACAATGAAGCAGAATCTCTTTTCAAAAGCCTGGAATAAAGTTACTCTCTAAATTTAAAAAAACCTTATTACTTTACGTTGACAGATGCCAGTAAAAGTCAAACTAATAGGCCTGTTTATGAGACTTAAAAGTGTAACTTTAAGCATCAAATGTTAAGCTTCAATATTAAAAGTCTTACTTACGGATTTGCTTATTCTCCTTTGGTAACTGAATTTTATTTGTTTGGCTGCTGCCTTTCAGGACAAACACAAAACTTTTAACTTCTTTATCAAATTCCTACAGAACAAAAATGAAAACAGTGGTAACTGCATATCTTATTTGACTTTTATTATAAAATTGGAGAAGCAAGCCCACAGAAAAAGCTCCACACTGAAATGGCTTAAAATAAGCTCAGGCCTTGATGATACTCTTACACTGAGACTTGCTGGGAACTGGAATATAGAAGCCACCCTTAGCCACTTGGCAAATTCTCTACTATATCAAGACACTCTTCCTCTAAATGGTAAAAAGTTCTCCAACTTCAGGAATTCCCAAGTTACTAATTTAAAGTTTCCAGAGTTTAGTTACCCTTTCCCTCCTTTAATCTATGTATCTAATAGCATAGGCTGAACATCACTTTCTGTTAACAGTACAATAAACCATCTAATCTATGTTGTATCCAGTTTGGAAGTTCCTTGGTTTCAAGCCATGGCTCATATAGAATTAATCAGTGCCTTATTTTACTAGTCCTCTAACTTGAAGTTCTATACATCATTTACTTAAAATCAGTACAAACTAAAGTGTTACAACTAAGGTTACCTGAAAAATGAACAGAAACAAAACAAGTTTGGAATGAAAAACTTACACATGAGAGTCTAATTTCCATCAGTCAAAGTGCTAATGTAAATGGTTATTTTTTTTATCTTGGAGCAAATTTCCAATCTTTAAGTATAAAGACTCCTTTTTCACAATAAAATATTTCATAGATCCTCCCACTCTTCCTTTTTGTATATGTTAAGAAATACATTGTAACTAATGGCTGCTAAGAATTAACATTTAAATAAAATTGTATCATATCCATCACAATAGCATCTCTTATGTATTCCAAATGAACATACACATCGAGTGTATTATTTCATCTACACACAAGCTGGGCATATACTAAAACCTTTCAACAGCTTACCAAAATCTTGAGCATGGCCACAAATCCTTGTGTAGTCTAGCCCCTGCCCAGTTTTTCAAACCTCATCTCCTGGGCCTCCCTGGTGGCGCAAGTGGTTGAGAGTCCACCTGCCGATGCAGGGGATACGGGTTCGTGCCCCGGTCTGGGAGGATCCCATATGCCGCGGAGCGGCTGGGCCCGTGAGCCATGGCCGCTGAGCCTGCGCGTCCGGAGCCTGCGCGTCCGGAGCCTTTGCTCCGCAACGGGGGAGGCCACAACAGTGAGAGGCCCGCATACCGGAAAAAAAAAAAAAAAAAAAAACCTCATCTCCTGCCTCGCACTCTCCCTCACTCTGAATCCTAGCCTCTGTAGCCTTCTAGCAGTTTCTTAAAAATTCTAAGCTCCTCCAAAGCAAGGGCTTTGTACCTGCTTTTCTCATTGCCTGAAATGTTCTACCAGCTCCACCTGGTGCCTAGTTAGTTCTCAGAGATCAAGTATCATTTCCTCAGGGAAGCCTTACCTAATCTCTCTGCTCTGTATCTTCACAGCCACATTTAACTTTTATTCATAGTAAGAGCTATATAATTTTGATCAAGTCACTTAACCTTACTATGCCTATAATATAGGCATAAGGGTACCTTGTGAGATATAAGGTTATTGTATGGATTATAGAACAGGTAATGTGCTGAATCCTATGGCTTGGCAAATAGTAGGCACTCAATTAATAGTTTAAAAAAACTATCCATAGAACAAAGACCCTAGAAAGGTGTTTTTTTCTCAACTGTACAAGAGAGAAGAGAAAGAGGAAAGAACAGGGAAGGATACAGATTTTTAGATCTGGTAGCAGCAAGATGAGGTAGTTTCTACCTGCTGACATCAGTTTCCCCTGTGAAATGGGGGGTGAGGTCTTCTGGTGAATGAGTGAGGAGGGTCTGTCCTGGGTGTGGGATGGGGATGGGGGTAAGAAGTTAGTGGCTGGAAACCTGAAGATAATGGAGAAAGAACCATTTTAGAGACCAAGAGAACAGGAGAACTTCCGGGGCTGTTGACACTGAATTATAGCATTATTGATCTGAGAGACTATAGATATCTTTCCAAAGGTACTGAGAAGCCCAGATGCAGGCACAGAAAAGAGAGAGAATCGGGGATTCAGAAATGGTTGGCGTTTGCTAGGCAGGCATGATGAAAGGACAAGGAACAGGGGCATTCGAGGTCTTGACTGGGAAGTGACTGAAATAATGGACCATGGATTCTGGGCTGGAGAGAAAAGAAAGTGAAGACAGAGTGAGTGAGTAAGTAGGTTAACTAAGTAAGTAAATAAATCTAAACACAGGGAGAAAAGTAGAATGGTCAATGGCCTAAGAGTCTCAATTAGGCTGAAGAACAAATACAGTGGGAGTAACTAGGCAAGCAACATTAAGAATCGAAGATTGGACTCAGAGAGGGATGTCTCAAGTTCTCACTTAGTAACTTCAGAGGCCCTGCAATTTTTGGTGATAAGGTACAAGGTGTGACAGTGGGAAAGGCTGCTGAAGTAGAGTGGAAGACGTCATTAGAGATGAAGAAATCAAGAAGCTGAGAAGCCCAGGATTTGGAGATTTTCCTCACAGAAACTGAAGTCACCTAAAGCAGCAGCAGGACTTGGCATATAGAGATGGGTTATGAGCTGTGTGCCAAAGTCTTCAATGGCCAAGGAGGGGTGTCTGTGAGGGCTGCAGCCAATGATGTCATGAAAGGGTTTTGAAGTGAATGAACAGAAAAACCTGTTCTGAAATCTTACCAAGCCCTTCTTGTCATAATCTTTACTCTCATTTCTTTCCAGGATTTAGGTGGCTCTGATTTCTAACACTTACTTTCCAAATCACAGATGGACTGCCAAGGATCTTCCATTTTGCTCCAGGATTTTTTCCCTGAGCACTAAAGATTTCAACAAATGCACCTCCCTAGGAAAAAAAATATTAAAAATTAAAGTGAAAGACAATGCTAAGGAGGAAATACTATCCACCACACAGTCTATACCCACTGTTCCAGGCATCTGTAAGTTAAGTAGATCTGAGAGGAAACATTATCCCTCTTATCACTCCTACTTTATATCTTGATTGTATCTAAGCAACAACTGTTCTGATTCAGGTCACCTTGGATTAATGGTTTAAGAAATTTTTTTAAAAGCATGATAAACATTAAATAAACTCCATGCCATACAAACCTTACAGTCTCTCAGTGTAAGGTTCAGTTATTTCACATGTATAGTTCATGCTTACAAAATACTCTATTCAACACACACTAATGGGTTTAAACTCAACTCTCAAGCCAGGCTAATAAAATCTGATAGTTATCTCTGGCTACAAGCTTTTTAGTTACACTAACCTGAGCTCCAATACAGGTTTGCCATTTATTAGCTATCTGACTTTGGAGTTACTTAACCTCTTGATTCTCTATCTGTAAAATGGGTTGTTAGATTACATAGGATAGTAAACATAAACCATCACACTCAATAAAGTGTGATGCACAAAGCAAGGACTCATTAATACCAGCAATGATTATTCAAAAAAAGGGCAAACTGAATAGTTTAGTACCGGGTCAATAAAAGAAGCTTGGACTTGGAGACGGAGTGATTCTTATTTTGAGGATTCCTAGAAGATCTTTTTATATATTTAATACAAATTAATTTGGTGATCTATAAAATATGTACCAAAAAAACAGAATCATTTCCATAGACATGCTAAGTGTTCCCTATTGTAAACCTGGGAACATGGAGGGACATGCTCATGTAAAAACACTAAACACATTACTGAGTGTCCATAGGCTTTAATTATAAGAGAGAAATCAAAGATGATTGTCTCTAAGGAAGAGTTTATTGCAAAAAACTGAAAACCTGAAATGAGAGTAAATATGGTTTTCTTCTATGGCCTGTTAAATTATAAGCAGCACATGAGCAAATCTGTCTGACTTTCATAAAGAATTTCCTGCTTTTAATTTTTCTCAATAATATAAAGATATTTTTGCTTCTGAGTTTTAACATGTAATCACTTGAAGTTAAGACATTTAACGTCTTCTGTAGGCAGTACTATGTGCAAACTGTGTGTGGAATTGAATTACTATAGCTTCTGGGGTCAGGTCATATTTCACTATGAATTTTAAATGTGAGGAAGCTTTTTCTTTTTTTTTTTAAAGAGAAAAATCCTTATACCTGGTGAGATAGAAAAATACTTCCCCCACCCACATTTCTGCTATCACCTGTTTCCCACAGTAGACACTGATTTTTTTATAATATATTTTACCTATCTTAAGCGAGAGAAACTCTAAAATTGTTCCAACAGATTTAATGACATCAAACGGAACAGAAGAAAGAGAACTGCAGAATACTCTGAGGGCACTCATAAGAAGGCAGGTAGTATTTGATGAAAAGGTAGAAGCAACGAAGAGGTGACCAGTGGAGGACTGTTCCGGCACGGGGACGAAATTGTTCGTAACAGCAGTACTAGGATAGCACAGACTGTAAATGGAGAGTGTAACCTCAGGTAGAGATAGGAGGGGAGGGTAGGAGACTAGGGTCAAGGAAGATCAGGGAGGTGCCCAGTAAAGTGAGGAAAGCAGGAGCGCTTTGGAGACCCTCTAGGATACTCAAAGTGACTGAGGAAGACCCAGAAGCAGTTTCCCTCAGTGTGGTATTTAGACCACCTGCATCAGAATCAAATGGAGAAAGGTGCTATAAAGGTAAATTAACTAGCCCCATCAACAGAGATTCTGATTCACTCTATTTGATGTGAGGCTCAGGAAATCCATTTTTTTACAAGTACTCCAAATGATCTTAATGTACCACAGCCTTTGAGAATCACTGACGCGCCCTCAATTTGGGGGAAGAGAAAACAGCAGACGGCCAAACTGCTTATTTTCTTTCTTAGCTTAACCCATTCATGCATTCACTCATTCACTCTCTGCTAAATAGCTTCTGAGTTACCAGTGTGCCTCAGTATTGTTAAAACTCAAGGTTTATGGGTCCTGCCCTTAAGGTTCTGATTCCGGAGATCTGGTTGGGGTTTAAGGCTGCATTTCAGTCAGAAACACAGGGAATCCCTACACCTTGAGAAGCACGGAGCTGGAGAGGGAACGTCAAATCATATGCCCACACGGCAGTTGCTTTCTTTTCTTTCCCTTTTTGGGTTAAGACCACGTATCCATTAGTTCCTTCTTACCCCGAGAAAGACAGTATTACTTGGCGGGGGGGGATGTCCCTCTTCACCCGGACGTGAGCTACCTCACCCAACAGGACAAAGCTAGACCCGTTGGAGAGCCGTTTCCGGTTACCTGGTACTCATTTTTGAACATTCCCGCCGGGAGCCCGGGGCTTGAGGGGCACCGGAATTCAGGGCTTCCAGAGAGTAGCGTGACCCTGACGGCTGGAAATCGGCGGGCGGGAAGCCAGGGCCCGACGACCGGGGAAGGGCTTAGTGGTCGGCCCCAACTCGGCCAGGCTCTTCTCCGCCCTTCGTCAGCTCCACCTCGGGCCCCCGCCCCGAACCATCGCGGCCCCGCCTCCGGGGCGCCGGAGTCTGGGAGGGGACAGCTGCCTGGGCAGGCTCCGGGCGGCCCCAGGGGACTGAGCGTGTGCGTAACCTACGTGACAGAGTGCCCAGACGCTGAACCTCCGACAACCGCCAGCCTACTCACCGGAGAAAGGCTGGCGCGTTCCCGCCGCCACCCCGCCCCGCCCCGCCCCGCCCCCGAATCCGCTCGGAAGAGGGCCGAGCGGGGCGGACGTTCCGACCGCGCCCATTGGCTCCCACGAGGCGCCTGCGCGTGGCGCTGGCCGAGCTTCACGCTGACGGACACGTGAGACTACGCAGTGACGTAGGCGTTGCCCAGGCAACTGACGGACTTTCGCTCAAAGGGTGGGACGCCCAACCTGTGACCAGCGCCCGCACTAGGTCGTGACCCGTGTCTGCAAAATAGCCTAAATTTAACCTGGCTTAAGAGCTACCACAGGTGCTGGATTCTTCTAGAAAACCTGTCACGTCGGCTTGGCCTCTCTTCGTTGTAAACACTGATAACTGGTAGGTTGCTGGAGGAAAGAGTCATGGAATCGTGGAATCATGGAACCCTCATGGAGCCTTTTTTTTTTTTTTTTTTTTTTTTTGCGGTACATGGGCCTCTCACTGTTGTGGCCTCTCCCATTGCGGAGCACAGGCTCTGGACGCGCAGGCTCAGCGGCCATGGCTCACGGGCCCAGCCGCTCCACGGCATGTGGGATCTTCCCGCACCGGGGCACGAACCCGTGTCCCCTGCATCGACAGGCGGACTCTCAACCACTGCGCCACCAGGGAAGCCCCTCATGGAGCCTTTTGCTCAAGGTTCCCAAACTTGGCTTCGTTGAGGCACTGATAGGGTCCGCCATCCCCTTTCATTGCTTCAGAAGGCCCAAGGAAGGTCACTGCACACTTCAAAAAGCCAAGGTTTTTTGCCCAAAGTAATAACTACATACGTTATTGAGCCAGGCGCTCTCTTAAGTTTAACTGGTTCTGTGTCTGAACCACTCTTACAATGTAGGTATTATTGTCCGTTTTTGGCTAAGAAACTGTGGCTCTGAAAGGTAAAATATCTTGCCTAAGCTCACATGGCCAGTAAGTGATGGAACTGGTTTGGAGCTCGTACCTAACTCAAAGCTGAGTTAGGTCAGTGGCTCAGGGTTAATCAGTAGTCAGGTACCACTCCTGGAGCCCCTGCTACAGGCCAAGTGGTTCACAACCCTGTGAAGTAAGGGTTAGTCTCCTTTCAGTTGAGATCACTGAGGTTCTGAGTTGATTAGGAATTTACTCAAGGATGCAGTGTTGATTTTTGGTTGTGGCACCATGGATCATGTATGGGATGAGAAAATGAATGCCTTCTGGACCTGCTCCTTGTCAGGGCTAAGAAGGAAAGATAAGGAACAAATTTACTTGAATACACTAATACTGGTTGTGTACAAGATAGAGGTGGGGCTGTCACATAGCTGTAAATTGCAGTACAATATCTAGAATTCAGACTTGGTTTCTAGAGCTCAAACCTAGTTCAACAACAGTTTTTGGCAGGACTCTGTGCTGGGGGCTTTGGGAATTATGGTCAGTAGACATGGTGTCTATCTTGTTTTCTAATGGGGGACATTTATCCATCCATTCATTTAAGAGATAACTCTTAGGAATGCAGTATATTCCAGACACTATACTAAGAGCTAGGTGTATAAGGAAGGCCCCCCATCTTCGTGTAGCTTGCATATTCCTGGGGCAAGGCAGAATAAAGAAGTGAACAAACAAATAATTACAACTTGTGATAAATGCCAGGGATCCAGTGGTAGGAATTAACATTGGAGGGTATATTAGTTTCCCGTGGCTGCTGTAACAAATTGTCACAAACTGGGTGGCTTAAAACAACACAGATTTATTCTCTCACAGTTCTGGAGGCTGGAAATCCAAACAAGGTGTCAGCAGGGTAGCACCCCCTTTAGAGGCTTTATAGGAGAATCTGACCTTTGCCTCTTCCATCTCTGGTGGCTATTGGCATCCCTTGACTTGTGGCTGCATCTCTTCAATCTCTGCCTCCATAGTCACAGTGCCTCTTCCTCTTCTGTGTGTGTCTTTTCCTCTATGTGTCTCTTAAAAAGACAGTTGTTTTGGCATTTAGGGCCCACTTGGATAATTCAGGGTAATCTCCGTATTTCAACATCCTTAATTACATTGCAAAGACCTTTTTTGCCAAATAAGGAAGCATTCACATGTTCCAGGGGGTAGATGTAGATATCTTTTTGGGGGGAGGCATAGCATTTTTGGATGATGCAAGTCAACACAAAGGATGACTTGCACTATAATATAAAGTAGTCTTTGGTAAATACTATAAGAGAGGAAAAAAGTACAGTGAGAGTACAGGAGGAATCTAGGGAACATCCTAAGGCTTTTAAGAATATACTTGAGTCTCAGAACATATTTTGACACCACAGATGTCACAGAAGAGAAACCCTGAACCTTTGTCCTATGCTATTTTCTTTCTACCCCTCATCATTATATGAATTTATTTATTTATTTGTTTATCATCTATCTTCACCTGTTAGAAGGTAAATTCTATGAAGGCGAGGACTTCTGTGTTCATCATTATTTCCCATGTCCTAGAGTAATGCTTGGCACATAGTAGGTATTTTATAAACACATATTTGTTGATCAAATTAAAGGCACCTGTCCTTTTGAACTCACCATGTCCAAAACAAAACTTCTCCAAACATGCGCCTTTCCTATCTTTCCTAATCTCACTAATATCACAGTGCCTCCTGCTTCCTCACTAGCTGCAATGAGCAGCCTCTAAAATGGCCCCCAATGATCTCCACCTTCTGGTAGGCATGCCCTTTGTGTAATCTTCTCCCCTTGGGTATGGACTGAACTTAGTGACTCACTTCTTATGAATACAATGTGGCAAAAGTTCCGAGATGTTATTTCCATGATAAGGTTACAAAAAGACTGATTTCCTTCTTGCTTGCCTTCCTTCACTCTGATATCCTTGCTTGCTCTGGTTTTCCCCCTGTCCATCCCCCAGCTTCCCCAATCTTCACTCTGAAGGAAGCAAGTTGCTGTGTTGTGAGTAGCCCCTTGGAGAGGTGCAGGTAGTAAGGAACTGATGTCTCTGGCCAACAGTCAGTGAGGACTTGAGATTTGTCAACAGTCACATGAGTGGGCTTGGAAGTGACTCCTTCTCTGGTTGCACCTCGAAGTGACTGCATCCCTAGTCGACACCTTGATTGCAGCTCAGTGAGCCTGGGTCAGAGGTACCTGCTAAGTCATACCCTGATTCCTGACCCACAGAAATTATGAGACAATTATTGTAAATTGCTAAGATTTAGGGTAATTTTTTACACAGCAATATATCTATTGCTAATATACTCCTCATACTCAATCCATTACCCAAACCTATTCATTTTATCTACTTTAAAAGTCTATCTACCTTCCCTCCACTGTTATCTCTACTCTGATTTACCTGTAATCTTCTCTTCTCTGAACTACTATAATATCCTCCTAATTCACACACCACGTCAGCCACCTTTCAAATCTATCTCCACGTTGCAGTCAGTCATCTTTATAAAACACAAATTCAATCATATCGGTCCCCTGATTCTAACCCTTTTGTGACTATAGAGCCTGTCTTCCTCTCCAGTTTCTTTGTACATTATGTGGCCCCCTTCGTTTTAGTAACATTGAGTTTTCTTATAGTGCTTCATGTATAACATGTTTGCTTCCACCGTAAGACCTTTGTACTGATCTCTTGCATGGATTACTTCTGCTCCCTTCTTTCTTTGGTTAAGGCCTACTTATCCTATAGAGTTTACCTCAAGGGTCCCTTTCTAAGGGACTCCTCTGATATCCCTGACTAGATCAAATCCCCAGTTTATATGTCCTCATAGCATCTTAGCTCTTAGTATTATTGAAATCATTGTTGAAATTTTATATGCCTATAATATTGGCCATCTCTAATGGACTGTAGATTTCAAGAGAGCAGGGACCATGTCTGTTTTGTTTACCCTTGAATCCCTAGTGCTTGGTATACTACTTCAACTGTGTACCTGGCATAACAAAATAGTAATTGAATGAATGAGTGAATGAAAGTGGGAGGAGGTGAAAGATGAATATATTCTTCAAAGACAGCCATAGGTTTTGGTGTTGAGAAAACAAGGAAAAAGCAATTGAAAACATATTAATAACCACAATTTATTGATAGAAAAACTAGTTACAGAGTTGAAGTGATTAACCACAGTGTATCAGCAAGTCTTATTACTCAGGTGTTTTGTTTTTAAAATGACCTATTTATTCAATTTAATGCTGGAAAGAACTAGTAAAATTTACTTCAGTCTCCTTAATTCCTTGAGAGAAAGGATTGTCCAAGGCCCAATTGTCCAAGGGTTGGATCATCTCCTAATCCTCCTAACTCATAACAAGTTCAGGAGACTTACAGTTGGATTTTCATTAGCAAGTGTGGTATCAGGCCTGAACAGGCATAGGACAACTCTGAAGGCAGCCCAGCTTAGATCAAAGTTGTTTTGTCTATGACGAGAACTACCCTTAACACTGACAGTGGTGGCTATAAAGCAGAAATAAGCATGTGCCCTACTTTAACAATATGAACTCAAAAGCAGAGGTAGGAAGAGATTTGATTTTATAATACCAAATACTCTTGTTTGATGTGGATGAATGCAAGCTGTGACCAAAAACTTGGATTTGGCTATGACTTCAAGAATGGCTACTAGAATTCAGCACCACCCACTCACCCCCACTCTCAAACCCCAAAAAAGCCAGCCTGCTCAAACAACTTTGCTTAAGCCAAGTTTTTTATGTACATTATAAATGGCAGTGAAACAGTTTCTCTAATTGCTACAGTTTTTAAAGAAGCTGGTACAATTAGTAATTGCATTAAATTGCTTAACTTAATTTGGCAACATTAAGACTTAGTCACTTTATAAGCTTTAAAGTGCTTGTCTTTGTTCTACAAAGAAAGTAATTTGGTGGTGTATTAATATTATTAAAAGATATTGGATAGTATTTAAAATGGAATAGACTAGAAACAGTTTTAAAGGGTGACAGAGTCTTTGTATGACAATGTAGTCATTCAAGTTAGATAATATGGTTATTAATTTGACAAGAAATAGTGTTCTTTTGAACTAAGAATGTACAGTATTTACCTTAATATATTTGAAGTTTATATTTTGGTTGCAGTTCATAATCGAATTATTTGGCATAATGGGAAGAAAAAAGATATTGGTTTGATGATCAGAATTTTTTTGCTACACAATAATCTAGAAATGTTTAATACTTGGGGAGTTATTTTATTCCACATTATGAACTAACTTTATGAATGACATTAATGCCAAGTTGATAGAATAATTTAAAAACAGTGCCTATTTTGTAGTTTCAAGCAAGTGAGAAAAATTAGTGATACCTGAGTCATCTGTTTGACCTTTGATTTGAGAGTAGTGATATCTTTTTTTAGGAAGGTGTGGTGTGGGCAAAGTTTCTGAGGGCTTTACTGTTTCTAGGTTTTCTCTTCAAATGTTTTCTTTTTTTTTCTTTCTGGTCTATGAGACTCTACAGTGACTGTTTCCTGCCTGTACCTTTGGATAACCAAAATTCATGCATAAACTTGAAATTTCCAAAACAAATTACTACCTGAAGATTTTCACAGGAAAAAAAAATACCTATTCCAGTAGTTGAATATTTCCCTATGTATTCCCTGTGAATACTTCCCTAAATAAATCAGTTTTATATAGCAAGCACTTAAGTTTCAAAAAATGAACATATTTGTAAAATGCATCTTTGAAAAGTTTAAATGAAGTGAGTTGATACTTAATGCCAGTTTGTTTTTAAATAACATAAATGCCCTTATTTTGTCATGAAAGTTGTTAGATCTAAGTAGCAAGTTTTTCTTACATGACTATCCCTAACTTAAAACCAGTTAGTGTTGATTTGTGATAAGAGGGCTATGGAAAACTGGATATCCACATGCAAAAGAATGAAGTTGGACCCTTACCTTATAATATATAAAAAAATAATTCAAAATGGACCTAAACCTAAAACTTAAAACTATAAAGCTTTTGGAAGAAAACATAGGGGAAAGGGAAAAGATTCATGAAATTTGATTTGACAATGATTTCTTGGATATGACACTAAAAGGACAGGCAATAACAACAACAAAATACAAGTTAGACTACATCAAAATTTAAAACTTCTCTGCTTCAAAGGACATGATCAACAGCATTGAAAGGCAACTTACGGAATGGGAGAAAATGTTTGGAAATCATGTATCTGATAATGTATACATTCAGAATATACAAAGAATTTATACAACAACAATAACAACAAAAAACAACTTGATTCAAAATGGGCAGAAGATTTGAATAGACATTTATCTAAAAAAGATGTACAAATGGCCGATAAAGGGCATGAAAAGTTGCTCAGTATCACTAATCATTAGGGAAATCCAAATATAAAATGGATGGCTAGTGGGAAGCTGCTGCATAGCACAAGGAGATCAGCTCGATGCTTTGTGATGACCTAGAGGGGTGGGATAGGGAGGATGGGAGGGAGGCTCAAGAGAGAGGGGATATGGGGATATATGTATACTTATAGCTGATTTACTTTGTTGTACAACAGAAACTAACACAACACTGGAAAGCAATTATACTCCTATACTCCTATAAAGATATATATATAAAATAAAACAGTCTTTCAGTTAAACAGGGATAGGCCAGCAAATGTCTCTGCTTCTAAGATGTCAAATAAGATAAGTCTTGAAAAGTAACACGAAGATCAGCAGTGACCTCTGCAAGATTTCTTTTGTAGAGCCATTCACGTAGAAGCCAGATTCCAGTAGACTGAGGAGTGATTGGCAAGAGAGGAAGTGGTGATAGCAAATGAAGACAACAATTAATAAGTTTGACAGTGAAAAAGAGTAAAGGACCTACAACAGCTACAGTGTTAGGCATTTTGCAGAGAGTTTTTACAATTTGTTCCCAATGGAAGTTACTTGGATTTTGAAGATACAGACAAGAGACAGAAAAATCACCGTGAGATGCCTGAAAAGGAGAAAGTGATGAGACTTAGAGCACAGGTGGAAGGATTATGGTTAGATAGGAGGAGAAGTATATGATCCATTTTAATGAAAGACAGTGTATAATTTATAGATAAGTTAGCATGTGGACTCTTAACTACATTACCTGTGAGATTATTTGAAATTTAATTTGATATTCTTGAATAATATTTTAGTATGCAGGCTCTTTTGAAGGCTACAATTATACTTTTTTCCACAAAAAGGAACAAAAGCAAAATAAAATCTTTTCTATTAGAGCCTTAAATTAGTGTGGTTTGATTGAGTATTAAAGACTCGTTATCCACACTGCTAATTGATGTTTTTGTTCAGGTATTATGAATAGAAATGTATATGTGCTGATCTTTAAAGAAATGTCCTTCTGTCATAGTTTTGTAGAACAATAGGGGAATTTACAGTTGAAGGTAAAAATAAAAAGCTTAGTGCAAGAACTTTTAAAGGGTCAAAATTATGCAATAAATTAATCTAAAAAAATCAAAGGACAGAGGATAAAACTTATTTGCAATCATAAATTCTCTCAGAAACTTACCTTTTTCATACTTTATCAAAAACCTTAAACACAGTTTACAATAGTCTATTTTATTGTTTTATAAAACAGATTATTATATACTTTTCTTAAATTTAATTTTTATTTTACATTGGAGTATAGTTGATTTACACTGTTGTGTTAGTTTCAGATGTATACCTAAGGGATTCAATTATACATATATGTATCCGTTCTTTTATAGACTATTTTCCCATATAGGTTATTACAGAATATTGAGTAGAGTTCCCTGTGCTATTCAGTAGGTCCCTGTTGATTATCTATTTTATATACAGTAGTGTGTATATATTAATCCCAAACTCCTAATTTATCCCTCTCCCCCAGGTTTCCCACCCCTGACAACCACAAGTCTGCTTTCAAAGTCTGTGAGTATGTTTCTGTTTTACAAATAAGTTCATTTGTATCATTTTTTAAGATTCCACATGAGTGATATCATATGATATTCATCTTTGTCTGACTTACTTCACTTAGAATGATAATCTCTAGGTCCATCCATGTTGCTGCAAATGGCGTTATTTCATTCTTTTTGATGGCAGAGTACCATTTCATTGTATATGTGTTCCACATCTTCTTTATCCATTCCTCTGTCGATGGACATTTAGGCTGTTTCCATGACTTGGTTATTGTAAATAGTGCTGCAATGAACATTGGGGTGCATATATCTTTTTGAATTATGGTTTTCTCCGGATATATGCCTGGGAGTGAGATTGCTCGATCATATGATAGCTCTATTTTTAGTGTTTCAAGGAACCTCCATACTGTTCTCCATAGGGGTTGTACCAATTTACATGCCCACCAACAGTGTAGGAGGGTTCCTTTTTCTCCACACCGTCTCCAGCATTTATTGTTTGTAGACTTTTTGGTGATGGCCATTCTGACCAGTCTGAGGTGATATCTCATTGTAGTTTTGTTTTGTTTTGTTTTGTTTTTTTAGTTTCTGCTTTATAACAAAGTGAATCAGTCATACATATACATCTGTTCCCCCATCCCTTCCCTCTTGCATCTCCCTCCCTCCCACCCTCCCTATCCCACCCCTCCAGGCGGTCACAAAGCACCGAGCTGATCTCCCTGTGCTATGCGGCTGCTTCCCACTATCTATCTACCTTACGTTTGGTACTGTATATATGTCCATGCCTCTCTTTCGCTTTGTCACAGCTTACCCTTCCCCCTCCCCATATCCTCAAGTCCATTCTCAAGTAGGTCTGTGTCTTTATTCCTGTTTTACCCCTAGGTTCTTCATGACATTTTTTTTCTTAAATTCCATATATATGTGTTAGCATACAGTATTTGTCTTTCTCTTTCTGACTTACTTCACTCTGTATGACAGACTCTAGGTCTATCCACCTCATTACAAATAGCTCAGTTTCGTTTCTTTTTATGGCTGAGTAATATTCCATTGTATATATGTGCCACATCTTCTTTATCCATTCATCCGATGATGGACACTTAGGTTGTTTCCATCTCTGGGCTATTGTGAATAGAGCTGCAATGAACATTTTGGTACATGTCTCTTTTTGAATTATGGTTTTCTCAGGGTATATGCCTAGTAGTGGGATTGCTGGGTCATATGGTAGTTCTATTTTTAGTTTTTTAAGGAACCTCCATACTGTTCTCCATAGTGGCTGTACCAATTCACATTCCCACCAGCAGTGCAAGAGGGTTCCCTTTTCTCCACACCCTCTCCAGCATTTATTGTTTCTAGATTTCTTGATGATGGCCATTCTGACTGGTGTGAGATGATATCTCATTGTAGTTTTGATTTGCATTTCTCCGATAATTAGTGATGTTGAGCATCTTTTCATGTGCTTTCTGGCCATCTGTATGTCTTATTTGAAGAAATGTCTATTTAGACCTTCTGCCCATTTTTTGATTGCCTTGTTTATTTTTTTGATATAGAGCTGCATAAGCTGTTTGTACATTTTGGAGATTAATCCCTTGTCGGTCACTTCATTTGCAAATATTTTGTCTCATTCTGTGCATTGTCTTTTTGTTTTGTTTATGGTTTCCTTTGCTGTTCAGAAGCTTTTAAGTTTAATTAGGTCCCATTTGTTTATTTTCCGTACTCCAGGAGGTCCAAAAAGATATTGATGCAATTTATGTGAAAGAGTGTTCTGCCTATGTTTTCCTCTAAGAGTTTTATAGTATCTGGCCTTACATTTAGGTCTTTAATCCATTTTGGGTTTATTTTTGTGTGTGGTGTTAGAGAATGTTATAATTTCATTCTTCTACATGTAGCTGTCCAGTTTTCCCAGCACCACTTATTGAAGAGACTGTCTTTTCTCCATCACATATTCTTGCCTCCTTTGTCATAGATTAATTGGCCATAGGGAGTGGATTTATTTCTGGGCTTTCTATCCTGTTCCATTGATCTATATGCCTGTTTTTGTGCCGGTACCATACTCTTTTGATTACTGTAGCTTTGCTGTATAGTCTAAAGTCAGGGACTCTGATTCCTCCAGCTCCATTTTCCTTTCTCGGGATTGCTTTAGCTCTCTGGGGTCTTTCCTGTTTCCATACAAATATTAAAACGTTTTGTTCTCATTCTGTGAAAAATGCCATTGGTAATTTGATAGGGATTGCATTGAATCTGTAGATTACCTTGGGTAGTATAGTCATTTGGACACTATTGATTCTTCCAATCCAAGAACATGGTATATCTTTCCATCTGTTTGTGTCATCTTTGATTTCTTTCATGAACATCTTCTGGTTTTCAGAGTACAGATCTTTTGCCTCCTTCAATAGGTTTATTCCTAGGTATTTTATTCTTTTTGATGCAATGGTAAATGGGATTGTTTCCTTAATTTCTCTTTCTGATCTTTCATTGTTAGTGTATAAGAATGCAAGAGATTTTTGCATATAAATTTTGTATACTGCAACTTTACCAAATTCATTGATGAGCTCTAGTAGTTTTCTGGTAGCATTTTTAGGAGTTTCTATATATAATATCATGCCATCTGCAAACAGTGACAGTTTTACTTCTTCTTTTACAATTTAGATTATTATATACTTTTAAAAGTCATTCAGTCATTGTTAGCATTGGAGAAGAAGTTGCATCAGTACCCTTTTATGACAATGATATTACTTATGAACTAACTCATAATGTTAACAAACAAGCGAAAATACATCAGAGCAATCAGAGTTTTGGACCTTGAAGGTACTTTAACTTATTTGGTGATCATGTTATTATTTTGCTATTGTATTGCTATTTTATATATATAATAGAAATTTTGCTTTATTTGAGTAAGTTTTCTAAATCAGAAGATACTAACTTGCATGTTCATTCTATCAGCACTCTTTGTGTTTAAAGTGATTGAATACTAAACTGAAACTGGCTCAAACAATAAATGGTTGATTATTTATCGATTCATATAACTTAGCAACTCAGAGCAAATCCAACTGCATCCAGATCAAACAGCATTGCCAAGATTCCTTTCTCTACATTCCTTCCTCTAGGTTGGCTCAATCCCTATGCTAGCTCTTCTTGGGCTCACAAAATGGCTGTAGCATTCTCAATATATTCTTAAAACTCATACTCTTAAAGTAGAACATTTTGAGCCAAAGTCCTGAAGCTCACTTTCATTTGCGTCATCTGCGACCGTATGCCTACCTCTGAACCAATCAGTATGGTCAGATAAACGTGCATCCTAATTGGCTTAAGGCTGGATTGTGTCTGTTTTTAAATCAGTCACTGCAACCAAGGAGATGAGATATGTTGATTGAGTGGGAATGGGGCCCACCCAAACCCAGACTGGGAATGGGGAGGGATTGTTTCCCAAAGGAAACTCTGGGTTCTCTTACAAGGAAGGAAGAGGGTGGACAGCCAAAAGTAGATGTCCACTTTAATGTCATCATATATATGGTAATTTTTTAGAAATAACAGACAAATCAACATTTTAAAATTCTAACTATAATGAAGAATTTAATACAATAGAAAGTTTCTCTAACCTTCTTTAAATGATTCAGTGTGTATATGTTTAGTTCAAATATCAGAGTCATCATCACACATTTGATTGTCCCAGGTTTCACATTAACCCTTAGACTCTCTGTGACGCCACCTGCATAGGCACAGGAAATCCAATGTTATTGGATGCCTATGTATTTTCCAGGATCTTTGGGAAGATACTAGTATCCAGGAATCACTTTGGAAGTGATTACTTCGCTGCAGTTTTCCTCAGACCCAACATTTTTATAAAGGATTCTACTTGGTTGCCACTATTGCCAATGAATATCTGTCGTGTTTGAAGTTGTTGACATTAGAATGTAACTACTTTAGCTAATGTCATCATCAATAAAAGAGAGACTCTGGGAGCTGGCCTACCACTCACAGCTAGGCCTTGTGATTGTTGTTGTTGTTGTTGTGAACGAACCATTTCACAGAATACCAACATCAGAAAAGGCTACTATGGGACCATGATGGGTCAAGACCAAAACAAGACCACTCCATAATCATGTCTAAATAGAAACAAGAACATGAACATTATCTAACCCACAAAAATGACCAAACATTTCCCTACCCTGGCTAATATGAATGACTGGTCTTACTTTATCAATTATAGCTATGCTTTATTTCATTTCTCCTGTCATATAGACAAGATCTGTTAATGTTCACAATTAATGAATTACCCCTGCTTCCTCAGAGGATCCAATCCAGAGCAAAGCCTTGCTTCCCTAAACCCTCCCCCAAATCAGCTAATGTAAGCCCACATCCTGTAAGCTTGAACCCCCTCTTACTGAAATGCCCATAGTTCCCCGTTGGTGTGTTTTCTTCCTTGTTGCAACAAGCTATGAACCTAACTTCTTCATCGACTGGTACGTTCCTGATCTTTGGCTGGTGGGCATTACCACCAGTAAATCCAGAACTGTATGTTTTCATTCTTAGGAAGCAAACCGAATGCTTATTGTGAATTCCAGTCAGTTGCCAGGATTGGACATAGGGGAGTCTTACTTGGGCCCTAGTGTTCAGTGGTTAGCAATGAAGCTTTTTCACTCAAATGCTTAAGCCAGTCAAGCCCTGAGTTTGAAGCTAAGACCCCAAGTGGAACTAGTTCAGTAGAGTCACCTACACTGTCTTGTCCTGAGTACTGCTTACACTGCCTGCCACTGTCACTGTTGATGCTGATTTTTTGGTATAGGTCTTCATTTATTCATCCAGGCAAAGACGCCTTTTTAAGGTAATAAAAGATGTTGGGTATTGGAAGCACCCCACAGTGAAGTTGATTGAGTCCCAAAGTGCTGTAATTTTAGAAATTCACACACACGTGTGTGCGCACGCGCACGCACGCACACACACACACACACACGTTCACAGCCTTATTTCACTAGGGTGGTTGGGTTAGGACAATTTTGGCTATTTCCCATACCTATAATCAGTATTCCCCTATCTTGTCAGGTGCTATTACTGGTCTAACTCACTTACAGTATATTCTTCTCTTTTGGCAAATTCTCTTCTGGCAAATCTTCTAAAATCTGACTTCCATTAAGGCCCCCAATTCTCTGCTAGGTTTATCTCAACTTCAATAGTGGATAGAGTTTAAATACTCTTCTCCTGGAGGGCTTTTGGCCTCAGTGCATACTACAGGGTGCATATGGATACATATATGAAAGAATTTACTCCACTCCAATACCCCAAAACATTTAATCCTTACCCATATTGACACATGTGGAGAGGGAAGTTGTCTAACTCCACTGACCAAAAGCATCTGGGTTCCAACTCTGCTCAGGTGCTCTCTTACTAGCTTTTATTTCACTAATAAAAATATGTGCAGCATAATAGAATTTCTTTCTCTCTTTTACCCTCTTTCATCCAATAGGAGTCAGATATGTTGTTTAGCATGATCATTGAAATTTAGCAATAGGTATATAGTTGGTAATTTGAAGAGAAATGTTTGTCTCATAGAAGGTCCAATCCAAAGGACTTCTGCCTCCCCTCTGTTGACACAGGGTAAGAATCTGCCATGACCAACTAGAATGAGCTACTCATTCTACTTGAGCTAGTCTTCTGGAATGGAGCTGGGACAATGGAGGGAATTCAGAGTGGTAGAAAAGGCCACAAAAAGGAGAGAAGACAAGAGAAGAGGGTGAAAGGCAGTAGAAGGGATTTCAGGATACTCACTTTGCATGGTCTTCTGACGTCTCATATTTTTGTGTGTTTGTGATAAGTTAAAAGAAAGGGTATTTTTTGTTTATAGACTTACATGCATGCACTTATACTGCATGCATAATGCATACATACTCACATATATACATAATCATAGTCTTTAAATACACCTTAGTCAGTTGAAAAACAAAGAAAAGGTCAAAGCAAACATATAAGATAAGGTTTCTTCACTGGTAATTTGGTTATCAAAAAAAAAAAGTTGCTAAGAGAGTATATCTCTTAAAAGTTCTCACCATACACATAAAGATGGTACCAAAAAGATGGTAACCGTGTGAGGTGGTGGATGTGATAACTAATCTTATTGTGGTCATCATTTCACAATATATATGTATATCAAATCATTACCCTGTATACCTTAGATATTATATGTCAGTTATATCTCAATAAAAGTGGAAAAAAATTAAGAAAATACTAAAACTTTTCTAAACTTTTTGTAAAAGCATTTTTAGAATGGTCTCCAGGTATATCTAAAGTGTATACAAGCCATGTTTATCATACAACAATTTATGGCTGTGTAAATTTTCTAGTCTTCCTTGATATAAAATTTGTATTAATCAACCAGATTTAACCAGAGATTTGAGATCCTTTTATATTTATTACTATGACCTGTTTTCCTAATAAGATCCCTAATGTAATCCCCAGGGGAAGCAAGTTACTTTAATGCACTGACCATAGAACCTAGTTCCTTTTCCCACCAGTCCCCACGATGAATGTCCTTCAGTTTTGAAAAATGTTACTGGTTGCCTCCACCGTGAACTACTTTCCTGGTTCCTCCTCCTCTTGCTCTCCTACTTCTCAAGGAAGAGTTCTTTTATTCATTCAAAAGTAGATGTTTGAGAGACACTAGGTGCCAGGCACTGTGTTAGGTATGGAATATAATAGTCAATAATGCAGTTTATCCTCTGCTTTCTCTGTAATGAAAAGAACTAAAATTAACTGAGAACTTAATATGTCAGGCCCTATTGTAAGTGCCTTATTTGTATTCTTTCTTGTAATCCTCATAACCACCCTAAGAGGTAGGTTTCAATTTAATCCTTATTTTACAAATAAACAGATTAGGGCAGAGAGAGGATAAACAACATGCTCAAAGTCATACAGTGAAAGGTAAATCCATGCTCAACTGCCTATACTGCTCTTCTGAAAAATGCCGTAAGAGAGGTATAAATTAGGTTTTCTTAGAGGAGGTGACATCTCCTGTATAATGGTTGAAATTTGTAAAAGTGGATATGAGCATGGGGATGAGAGTCCAGAGTAAAAGATGTTCCATTTACATACAATGTGCTGAGTATTGAAATATATTTACTCAAAACAAAATCATATCTCTTTTTGGCTAATGCTGTCATCCATTAGCTCTACTTTATATATCTAAAATTACGAAGCAGGATTCTTTTTTTTTTTTTTTTTTTTTTTTTTTTCCTTTTTTTGCGGTATGCGGGCCTCTCACTGCTGTGGCCTCTCCCGCCGCGGAGCACAGGCTCCGGACGCGCAGGCCCAGCGGCCATGGCCCACGGGCCCAGCCGCTCCGCGGCACATGGGATCCTCCCAGATCGGGGCACGAACCCGTATCCCCTGCATCGGCAGGCGGACTCTCAACCACTGCGCCACCAGGGAGGCCCACGAAGCAGGATTCTTTTAAAAATATTTTATAATACATACCCCAAGAAGTTCAAGGGAGTGATGCTTTGCTGTATTTGCTGGAGTGCGTGGTTGGATATGCACAAGCACTGGGTGGTACTGTCCTCCACTGCTATCTTTGGTCTCTTCCCAGTCCTATTCTTTGTCTGTTGGCCTGACAGGTTCCTAAAGATAGTCTTTCAAATGGATAATCATGAATAATGCACTCAGCTAAATTAAAATTAATTATAGCTATGTTTAGATAATAAAATGGTTCTATTGAAAATAGGGCTCATTTCTATAGAACAAAGATTTAACCTCTATGTCATGTTGTTTAGGGAATCTGCTTGCTACTCTCCTGATACGGGATTAGAATTAAGTTACTTAATGTTTATTAAATTGTCTTAGCTTTTTAGTTTTCTCTCTCCACTTCTTTGCCTCATTTGTTTATCTCTTTGGTTGGCTTTCTTGAGCCTTTTTCAATTTTTGTATTTTTCACAATAATATTACTTCTAATTACTGTAGGCTAAAATGTAAACACTAAAGAGAAAAATAAAAATCTACAAAGGAACTATAGGAGCTTTGCTTTTGTTTATTTACTTGCTTAGGAAATTAGGAAATTGTTCCTTAGTTTACCAGAAAGCAATCCTGTTTATAAACAGTAGAACCAGTGTCAGAATTATGGTTTTCTTTAAAACTATAAAATACAATCTAAGGTAAACTTTTCAATCTATAAGAATATATAGTTACTGTCATAAATAATGTTAATCTAATAAAATATGAAATTTAAACATTTTAATTTTCATTTCAGTTTAGAAGATACCAATAAATATGCTGTCACTACTCTCACAAACCACTTCCTTTTGTTGACATTTCGTTGACAATATGTAGATTATTATAGGTAACTCATCTTCTCTTTTTGCTTCAACTAGTTGGACTTAGTTGCAACATGCTGAGAATCGAATGGCTTTAATTTAGAAGATTCTTGGTGTTTAAAAAATATTCAGTGGGGCCTCCCTGGTGGCGCAGTGGTTAGGAGTCCGCCTGCCGATGCAGGGGATACGGGTTCGTGCCCCGGTCTGGGAGGATCCCATATGCCGCGGAGCGGCTGGGCCCGTGAGCCATGGCCGCTGGGCCTGCGCGTCCGGAGCCTGTGCTCCGCAACGGGGGAGGCCACAACAGTGAGAGGCCCGCATACCGCAAAAAGAAAAAAAAAAAAAATTCAATGTAAGTTATTAAAAACCAGTTCTATATAAGAAACCCCATGGTTGCATTTTGGCTTTTTATCTATAACAAATTATTTTAATTTGGAAACACTTATGCAAATATAAATAAGTATAGTATACAGTGCTCTTGTATTATAATGTAAATTTTATATGTTTGAGTGTATTGAAAACTGCAAATTATCTAGTAGAATATTGGGATAATAGCATCATTTATTCAGATGTTAGAACATTACAGATATTTAAGTAGGAAAGATGATAGTAATTTATGTAGATTAAAATTAGCAGGTAAGATTTGTGCTGGGCCTTGTCTTGATATATAAAATACTGTAACAAATCAATAATAAAAAGACAAATAACCCAATTTGAAAGTGAGCAAAGGATCTGAGTAAACATTTCTCCAAATAAGATATACAAATGGCCAATACACACATGAAAAGATGTTCAATATCTTTTCATTAGCCCCCAGAGAAAAATCAAACCTATAGTGATATATTGGGTTGGCCAAAAGGTTCATTCAGTTTTTTTCCGTAAGATGGCTCTAGTAGCACTTAGTTGTCTTTAACTTTATTCAAAACAATTTTCTTAGGTTGTATGTGACAGCTATCATATTAGCATGCATTTAAGAAAAGACTTATCAAAATTGGTGAATTTTTGTGTAGCCATTTTAATATTGAAGATGGAAGAAAAAAAGCAACATTTATGGCATATTATGCTTTATTATTTCAAGAAAGGTAAAAATGCAACTGAAATGCAAAAAAAGATTTGTGCAGTGTTTGTAGAAGGTGCTGTGACTGATTGAATGTGTCAAAAGTGGTTTGTGAAGTGTCGTGCTGGACATTTCTCTCTGGACGATGCTCCATGGTTGGGTAGACCAGTTGAAGTTGATAGCGATCAAATCAAGACATTAACTGAGAACAATCAGCATTATACCACGCGGGAGATAGTGGACACACTCAAAATATCCAAATCAAGTGTTGAAAATCATTTGCACCAGCTTGGTTATGTTAAACACTTTGATGTTTGAGTTCCATATAAGTGAAGCGAAAAAACCCTTCTTGACCGTATTTCTGCATGCGATTCTCTACTTAAATGTAATGAAAATGTTCTGTTTTTAAAACAAATTGTGACAGGTGATGAAAAGTGGATACTGTACAATAATGTAGAATGGAAGAGATCGTGGGGCAAGCGAAATGAACCACCACCAACCACACCAAAGGCCGATCTTCATCCAAAGAAGGTGATGTTGTATATATGGTGGGATTGGAAAGGAGTCCTCTATTATGAGCTTGTTCTGGAAAACCAATTAACTCCAACAAGTACTGCTCCCAATTAGACCAGCTGAAAGCAGCACTCAAGGAAAAGTGTCCAAAATTAGTCAACAGAAAATGCATAATCTTCCATCAGGATAGTGCAAAACCACATGTTTCTTTGATGACCAGGCAAAAACTGTTACAGCTTGGCTGGGAAGTTCTGATTCATCCGCCGTATTAGCCAGCCATTGCACCTTCAGATTTCCATTTATTTCGGTCTTTACAAAATTCTCTTAATGGAAAAAAAATTTCAATTCCCTGGGAAACTGTAAAAGGCACCTGGAACAGTTCTTTGCTCAAAAAGATAAAAAGTTTTGTGAAAATGGAATTATGTAAATAATTATGTAAATAAATTATGAATTATTTACTGAAAAATGGCAGAAGGTAGTGGAACAAAAGGGTGAATACATTGTTCAATAAAGTTCTTGGTGAAAATGAAAAATGTGTCTTTTATTTTTACTTAAAAACTGAAGGCACTTTTTGGCCAACCCAATACCACTTCACACTCACTAAGATGACTGTAATAAAAACTGTTGATAAAGATATAGAGAAATTGGAGCCCTCACATACAGCTGGTGGGAATGTAACATAGTGCAGCTACTTTCAAAAACAGTTTGGCAGTTCCCCTAGAGATTAAATGTAGAGTTACCAAATGACCCAGGTTTTCTCCTCCTAGGTATATACCCAAGAAAAGTGAAAACATATGTCTGCACAAAAACTTGCACATGAATGTTCATAGCAACATTATTCACAGTAACCAAAGGTGGAAACAAACCAAATGTCCAACAGTTGTTTAATGGATAAGTATGTTATATCCATATAATGGAATATTATTCAGTCATAAAAAGGAAAGGGAGGTATTGATACATGTTACAACATGGATGAATCTTGAAAACATTAGGCTAAGTGAAAGAAGCCAGACACAAAAAGCCACATATTGTCTGATTCCATTTGTATGAAATGCCTAGGATAGGCAAATCTGTAATGACAAAAATTAGATTAGTCATTGCCAGGGGCTGGGGATAAGGGGGAATGAGGAATAACTGCTAATGGTTACAGCATTTCTTTCTGGGGTGATGAAAATATTCTGGAATTAGTGGTGATGGTTGCACAACTAAGAATATACTGGAAACTACTGGATTATACATTTTCAAAGAACAGATTTATGGTATATGAATTATGTAATTATAAAACAGAAAAATGCAGAGCTATGTGTACAAGCTGAAAGAAATTCAATTGTATTTCTATGCAATGACAAATCAGAAAATAGAATATATTTTTCTATTTAAAATAGCATCAAAAAGAATAAAATATATTTGGAATAAGTTTAACAAAATTAGTGTAAGACTTGTACAGTAAAAATTATAAACTTTTGTTGAGAGCAATTAAACAAGGTTTAAGTAAATGGAGAGACATTCCCTGTTCCATTGACTTAGGAGATTCAATATGATTTAGATGGAAATTCTCCACTAATTGACTTATAGATTCATTGTAATCCCTATCAAAATTCTGGGTGGCTTTTTTTGCATAAATTGACAAGCAGATCCTAAAATTTATATGAAAATATAAAACACCTACAATAGCCAAAATAGTCTTGAAAAAGAAAGACAAAGTTGGAGGACTTCTACTTCCAATTTTCAGAACTTACTATAAATATAGTTATTAAGAGAGTGTGGTTCCATTTGGTGGGAATGTAAATTGATACAGCCACTATGGAGAATGTTATGGAGGTTCCTTAAAAAACTAAAAATAGAACTACCATATGACCCAGCAATCCCACTACTGGGCATATACCCTGAGAAAACCATAATTCAAAAAGTGTCATGTACCACAATGTTCATTGCAGCACTATTTACAATAGCCAGGACACGGAAGCAACCTAAGTGTCCATTGACAGATAAATGGATGAAGAAGATGTGGCACATATATACAATGGAATATTACTCAGCCATAAAAGGAAACGAAATTGAGTTATTTGTAGTGAGGTGGATGGACCTAGAGTCTGTCATACAGAGTGAAGTAAGTCAGAAAGAGAAAAACAGATACCATATGCTAACACATACATATGGAATCTGAAAAATAAAAAAGGTTCTGAAGAACCTAGGGGCAGGACAGCAATAAGAACACAGATGTAGAGAATGGACTTGAGGACATGGGGAGGGGGAAGGGTAAGCTGAGACAAAGTGAGAGAGTAGCACTGACATATACACACTACCAAATATAAAATAGATAGCTAGTGGGAAGCAGCTGCATAGCACAGGGAGATCAGCTCAGTGCTTTGTGACCACCTAGAGGGGTGGGATAGGGAGAGTGGGAGGGAGACGCAAGAGGGAGGGTGTATGGGGATATATGTATACATATAGCTGATTCACTTTGTTATACAGCAGCAACCAACACAACAATGTAAAGCAATTATACTCCAGCAAAGATGTTAAAAAAAAAAAAGATAGTGTTGTTCTGATAGACATGTGACATATAGATGAATGGAACACAATTGAGAGTCTAGAAATAAATCTTTATATTTATAGTCAATTGATTTTTGACAAATATATCAAGAAAATTCATTGGGGAAAGTATAATCTTTTCAAAATATGCTTTGGGGACAATTGGATTCCCACATGCAAAAAGATGGACTCATACCCGCTCTTCATGCCTTACATAAAAATCATAGTCTTTAAATAAAACAATAAACCTTCAGAATAAGACATAGGAGAAAATCTTCAAGACATTGGGTTAGGCAAAGATTTCTTACCTATTTCTTGGCTACATCAAAAGCACAGCCCATAAAAGAAAAAAAATGATAAATTGAACTTAATGGAGATTAAAAACTTTTGTACTTCAAAAGTCACCATTAAGAAAATGAAAAAGCAGCGGACTGGGAGAAAACACATATCTAATAAAGGCCTCCATCCAGAATTTACAAAGAACCCTTAAAACTCAATAGTAATGAAAACAACCCAATAAAAAATGAGCAAAAGATATAAGTAAACATTTCGCCGAAGAATATATAATAATGTCTATTGAACACATGAAAAGATGCTCAACAGTGTTTGTCATTAGAGAAATGCAAATTAAAACCACGGTGAGACACCATTTACAGTTTCAACACAACTCTGATCAAAATTCCAATGGCATATTTCACAGAACTAAAACAAATAATTCTAAAATATGTATGGAACCACAGAAGACCTCAGATAGCCAAAATAATCTTGAGAAAGAAGAACAAAGCTGGAGACAGCACACACCCTGATTTCAAAGTATACTAAAAACCGATAGTAATCAAAACAGTATGGTACTTGCACAAAAATAGACACACAGATCAGTGGAACAGAACTGAGAGCCTGGAAATAAACTCATGCACATAAGACAATTATTTTATGACAATGGTGCAAGGAACATGCAGTAGAAAAAGAACAGTCTTTTCAATGGTGTTGGGAAAACTGGACAGCCACATGCAAAAGAATGAAACAAGACCAATGTCCTAAACCATACACAAAAATTAGCTCAAAGTAGATTAAAGATTTGAATGTAAGAGCTGAAACCATTAAATTTCTAGAAGAAAACATAGGTGGTAAGCTCCCTGATATCAATGTGTTTTTGTGGATCTGTCTCCAAAAGTAAGGAAAACAAAGCAAAAATAAACAAATGGTACTACATCAAAGTAAAAAGCTTCTGCACAGTGAAGAAAGCCATCATCAAAATAAAAAAGACAACCTACTGAATGGGAGAAGATATTTAAAAATCATATTTCCGAGAAGGGGTTAGTATCCAAAATATATAAAGAACTCATACAACTCTACAACAACAATAACAAAACCCAAAAAATTAAAAAATGGGCAGAGGGTCTGAATAGACATTTTTCCAAAGAAGACATACAGATGGCCTATAGGCACATAAAAATGATGTTAAATGGCACTAATTATTAGGAAAATCAAAATCACAATGCATTATCACTTCTCACAAGTTAAAATGGCAATTATTGAAAAGACAAGAAGTAACAAATGTTGGAAAGGATGTGGAGGAAAGGGAAACCTTGTATACTATTGGTGGGACTGTAAATTGGTGCAGCCACTATGGGAAACAGTATGGAGATTCAGAAAAAATTAAGAACTACCATATGACCCACCTGTTCCACTTTTAGTTATTTGTCTGAAGAACACAAAAACACTCATTCAGAAAGATACTTGCATTCCCATGTTCTTTGTAGCATTATTTACAATAACCAAGACATAGAAACAACCTAAGTGTCTATCAATGGATGAATGGATAAAGATGTGGTATATATACACTATGGAATATTACTCAGCCATAAAAAAGAATGAAATCCTGCCATTTGCAATACTGTGGATAGACCTTGTACTGGGTATTATGCTAAGTGACCAAGTCAGATGGAGAAAGACAAATATGTGGAATCTAAAATATCAAAACAATGAACAAACAAAATAAAACAAAAACAAACTTACAGAGATCATATTGGTGGTTGCCAGAGGGGAAGGAGTTGGGGGCTGGGGGAAGTGAATGAAAGGGATCAACTGTGTGGTAGCAGCTGTTAACTAGACTTGTGGTGGTGATCGCTTCGTAGTGTACACAAATGTCAAATTATAATGCTGTACTTCTGAAGCAGATGAATAAACCACAATGATATATCATTTCACACCCACTAGAATGGCCATAATAAATAAAACAATAACAAATGTAAGAATGTAGAGAAATAGGAACACTCATATGTTGCTAGTGGGAATATAAAATGCTGTATCCACTTTCTTAAACAGTTTGAAATTTTTTTGTATAGTTAAACATAAAACTACCATGCAGACCAGCAGACCTACTCCTAGGGTATCTATCCAAGAGAAATGAAAGCATAAGACCACATTAAAATTTGTATGTGAATGATCAAAGTAGCATTATTTATAATGGTCAAGAACTGGAAACAACCCAAATGTCCATCAACTAGTTAATATTGGGCTAGCCAAAAAGTTCATTCAGTGTAAGTAAAAATAAAAGACACATCTTTCATTTCCACAAAGAGCTTTCTTGAACATGTGCACTAATTGAACAAACTTTTTGGCCAATCCAATAAATAGGGAAAATATATATCCATATAATTGAATATAATTTTTTGAATTTTATTTTATTTTTTTATATAGTAGGTTCTTATTAGTTATCCATTTTATACATATTAGTGTATATATGGCAATCCCAATCTCCCAATTCATCACACCACCACCGCCCACCCACCACATTCCCCCCTTGGTGTCCATATGTTTGTTCTCTGCATCTGTGTCTCAATTTCTGCCCTGCAAACCGGTTCATCTGTACCATTTTTCTAGGTTCCACATATATGCGTTAATATACGATATTTGTTTTTCTCTTTCTGACTTACTTCACTCTGTATGACAGTCTCTAGATCCATCCACGTCTATACAAATGACCCAATTTTATTCCTTTTTATGGCTGAGTAGTATTCCGTTGTATATATGTACCACATCTTCTTTATCCATTCATCTGTCGATGGGCATTTAGGTTGCTTCCATGTCCTGGCTATTGTAAATAATGCTGCAATGAACATTGGAGTGCATGTGTCTTTTGGAATTACGCATTTCTCTGGGTATATGCCCAGTAGTGGGATTGCTGGATCATTTGGTAATTCTATTTTTAGTTTTTTAAGGAAGCTCCATACTGTTCTCCATCGTGGCTGTATCAATTTACATTCCCACCAACAGTGCAAGAGGGTTCCCTTTCCTCCACACCCTCTCCAGCATTTGTTGTTTGTAGATTTTCTGATGATGCCCATTCTAACTGGTGTGAGGTGATACCTCATTGTAGTATTGATTTGCATTTCTCTAATCATTAATGATGTTGAGCAGCTTTACATGTGCTTCTTGGTCATTTGTATGTCTTCTCTGGGGAAATGTCTATTTAGGTCTTCTGCCCATTTTTGGATTGGGTTGTTTGTTTTTTAATATTGAGCTGCATGAGCTGTTTATATATTTTGGAGATTAATCCTTCGTCCGTTGATTCGTGGGCAAATATTTTCTCCCATCCTGAGGGTTTTCTTTTCATCTTGTTTGTAGTTTCTTTTGCTGTGCAAAAACTTTTAAGTTCCATTAGGTCCCATTTGTTTACTTTTGTTTTTATTTCCATTACTCTAGGAGGTGGGTCAAAAAAGATCTTGCTGTGATTTATGTCAAACAATGTTCTTCCTATGTTTTCCTCTGAGAGTTTTATAGTGTCTGGTGTTACATTTAGGTATCTAATCCATTTTGAGTCTCTTTTTGTGTATGGTGTTAGGGAGTGTTCTAATTTCATTCTTTTACATGTAGCTGTCCAGTTTTCCCAGCACCACTTATTGAAGAGACTGTCTTTTCTCCATTGTATATCCTTGCCTCCTTTGTCATAGATTAGTTAAACATAGGTACATGGGTTTATCTCTGGGCTTTCTATCCTGTTCCATTGATCTATATTTCTGTTTTTGTGCCAGTTCCATATTGTCTTGATTACAGTGGCTTTGTAGTAGAGTCTGAAGTCCAGGAGTCTGATTCCTCCAGCTCTGTTTTTTTCCCTCAAGACTGCTTTGGCTATTCAGAGTCTTTTGAGTCTCCATACAAATTTTAAGATTTTTTGTTCTAGTTCTGTAAAAAATGCCATTGGTAATTTGATAGGGATTGCATTGAATCTGTAGATTGCTTTGGGTTCCAGTCATTGTCACAATGTTGATTCTTCCAATCCAAGAACATGGTATATCTCTCCATCTGTTTGTATCATCTTTAATTTCTTTCATCAGGGTCTTATAGTTTTCTGCATACAGGTCTTTTGTTTCCCTAGGTAGGTTTATTCCTAGGTATTTTATTCTTTTTGTTGCAATGGTAAATGGGAGTGTTTCCTTAATTTCTCTTTCAGATTTTTCATCATTAGTGTGTAGGAATGCAATAGATGTCTGTGCATTAACTTTGTATACTGCAGCTTTACCAAATTCATTGATTAGCTCTAGAACTTTTCTGGTGGCATCTTTAGGATTCTCTATGTATAGTATCATGTCATCTGCAAGCAGTGACAGTTTTACTTCTTCTTTTCCCATTTGTATTCCTTTTAGTTCTTTTTCTTCTCTGATTGTCATGGCTAGGACTTCCAAAACTATGTTGAATAATAGTGGTAAGAGTGGACGTCCTTGTCTTGTTCCTGATCTTAGAGGAAATGCTTTCAGTTTTTCATCATTGAGAATGAGGTTGGCTGTGGGTTTGTCATATATGGCCTTTATTATGTTGAGGTAGGTTCCCTCTATGCCCACCTTCTGGAGAGTTTTTATCATAAATGGGTGTTGAATTTTGTCAAAAGCTTTTTCTGCCTCTATTGAGATGATCATATGGTTTTTATTCTTCAATTTGTTAATGTGGTGTATCACATTGATTGATTTCTCTATATTGAAGAATCCTTGCATCCCTGGGATAAATCCCACTTGATCATGGTGTATGATCCTTTTAATGTGTTGTTGGATTCTGTTTGCTAGTATTTTGTTGAGGATTTTTGCATCCATATTTATCAGTGATATCGGTCTGTAATTTTCTTTTTTTGTAGTATCTTTGTCTGGTTTTGGTATCAGGGTGATGGTGGCCTCATAGAATGAGTTTGAGAGTGTTCCTTCCTCTGCAGTTTTTTGGAAGAGTTTGGGAAGAATGAGTGTTAGCTCTTCTCTAAATGTTTGATAGAATTCACCTGTGAAGCCATCTGGTCCTTGACTTTAGTTTGTTGGAAGATTTTTCATCACAGTTTCAATTTCATTACTTGTGATTGGTCTGTTCATATTTTCTATTTCTTCCTGGTTCAGTCTTGGATGGTTATACCTTTATAAGAATTTTTCTATTTCTTCCAGGTTATCCATTTTATTGGCATAGAGTTGCTTGTAATAGTCTCTTAGGATGCTTTGTATTTCTGGGCTGTCTGTTGTAACTTCTCCTTTTTCATTTCTAATCTCTCTCTTTTTCATGGTGAGTCTTGATAATGGTTTATCAATTTTGTTTATCTTCTCAAAGAAACAGCTTTTAGTTTTATTGATCTTTGCTATTGTTTTCTTTGTTTCTATTTCATTTACTTCTGCTTTGATCTTTATGATTTCTTTCCTTCTGCTAACTTTGGGTTTTGTTTGTTCTTCTTTCTCTAGTTCCTTTAGGTGCAACTGTAGATTGTTTATTTGAGATTTTTCTTGTTTCTTGAGGTAGAGTTGTAGAGCTATAAACTTCCCTCTTAGAACTGCTTTTGCTGCATTCCATAGGTTTTATATCATCATGATTTCATCGTCATTGTCTCTAGGTATTTTTTGATTTCCTCTTTGATTTCTTCAGTGATCTCTTGGCTATTTGGTAACGAACTGTTTAGCCTCCATGTGTTTGTGTTTTTTACGTTTTTTTCCATGTAATTGATTTTTAATCTCATAGCGTTGTGGTCAGAAGAGATGCTTGATATGATTTCAATTTTCTTAAGTTTACTGAGGCTTGATTTGTGATCTGGGATGTGATCAATCCTGGAGAATGTTCCGTGCGCAGTTGAGAAGAACGTGTAATCTGCTGTTTTTGGATGGAATGTCCTGTAAATATCAATTAAATCTATCTGGTCTATTGTGTCATTTAAAGCTTCTGCTTCCTTATTAATTTTCTGTTTGGATGATCTGTCCATTGGTGTAAGTGAGGTGTTAAAGTCCCCCACTATTATTGTGTTACTGTCGATTTCCTCTTTTATAGCTGTTAGCAGTTGTCTTATGTATTGAGGTGCTCCTATGTTGGATCCATATATATTTATAATTGTATATCTTCTTCTTGGATTGATCCCTTGATCATTATGTAGTGTTCTTCCTTGTCTCTTGTAACAGTCTTTATTTTAAAGTCTATTTCATCTGATGTGAATATTGCTACTCCAGCTTTCTTTTGATTTCCATTTGCATGGAATATCTTTTTCCATCCCCTCACTTTCAGTCTGTATGTGTCCCTAAGTCTGAAGTGGGTCTCTTGTAGACAGCATGTATATGGGTCTTGTTTTTGTATCCATTCAGCGAGCCTGTGTCTTTTGGTTGGAGCATTTAATCCATTCACGTTTAAGGTAATTATCGATATGTATGTTCCTATTACTATTTTCTTATTTTTTGTGTGTTTGTTTTTATAAGTCCTTTTCTTCTCCTGTGTTTCCCACTTAGAGAAGTTCCTTTAGCATTTGTTGTAGAGCTGGTTTGGTGGTGCTGAATTCTCTTAGCTTTTGCTTGTCTATAAAGCTTTTGATTTCTCCGTCAAATATGAATGAGATCCTTGCTGTGTAGAGTAATCTTGGTTGTAGGTTCTTCCCTTTCATCACTTTAAATATGTCATGCCTCTCCCTTCTGGCTTGTAGAGTTTCTGCTGAGAAATCAGCTCTTAACCTTACAGGAGTCCCCTTGTATGTTATTTGTCGTTTTTCCCTTGCTGCTTTCAATAATTTTTCTTTGTCTTTAATTTTTACCAATTTGATTACTATGTGTCTCGGCGTGTTTCTCCTTGGGTTTATCCTGTATGGGACTCTCTGCGCTTCCTGGACTGGGGTGGCTATTTCCTTTCCCATGTTAGGGAAGGTTTCGACTATAATCCCTTTAAATATTTTCTCAGGTCCTTTCTCTCTCTCTTCTCCTTCTGGGACCCCTATAATGCGAATGTTGTTGTGTTTAATGTGGTCCCAGAAGTCTCTTAGGCTGTCTTCATTTCTTTTCATTCTTTTTTCTTTATTCTTTTTCGCAGCAGTGACTTCCACTATTCTGTCTTCCAGGTCACTTATCCGTTCTTCTGCCTCAGTTATTTTGCTATTGGTTCCTTCTAGTGTAGTTTTCATTTCAGTTATTGTATTGTTCATTTCTGTTTGTTTGTTCTTTAATTCTTCTAAGTCTTTGTTAAACATTTCTTGCATCTTCTCAGTCTTTGCCTCCATTCTTTTTCCAAGGTCCTAGATCATCTTCACTATTATTATTCTGAATTCTTTTTCTGGGAGGTTGCCTATCTCCACTTCATTTAGTTGTTTTTCTGGGTTTTATCTTGTTCCTTCATCTGGTACATAGCCCTCTGCCTTTTCATCTTGTCTATCTTTCTGTCAATGTGGTTTTTGTTCCACAGGCTGCAAGATTGTAGTTCTTCTTGCTTCTGCTGTCTGCCCTCTGGTGGATGAGGCTATCTACGAGGCTTGTACAAGTTTCTTGATGGGAGGGAGTGGGGATGGGTAGAGCTGGCTGTTGCTCTGGTGGGCAGAGCTCAGTTAAACTTTAATCCACTTGTCTGCTGATGGGTGGGGCTGGTTTCCCTCCCTGTTGGTTGTTTGGCCTATGGCGACCCAACACTGGAGCCTACCCGGGTTCTTTGGTGGGGCTAATGGAGGACTCTCGGAGGGCTCACACCAAGGAGTACTTCCCAGAACTTCTGTTGCCAGTGTCCTTATCCTCATGGTGAGAGATAGCCACTCCTGCCTCTGCAGGAGACCCTCCAACACTAGCAGGTAGGTCTCATTCAGTCTCCTGTGGGGTCACTGCTCCTTCCCCTGGGTCCCAATGTACACACTGCTTTTTGTGTGCCCTCCAAGAGTGGAGTCCTCTGTTTCCCTCAGTCTTGTCGAGGTCCTGTAATCAAATCCTGCTAGCCTTCAAAGTCTGATTTTCTAGGAATTCTTTGTCCCATTGCCGGACCCCTGGTTGGGAAGCCTGACGTGGGGCTCAGAACGTTCACTCCAGTGGGTGGACTTCTGTGGTATAATTGTTCTCCAGTTTGTGAGTCACGCATCCAGCAGTTATGGAACTTGATTTTATTGTGATTGAGCCCCTCCTACCATCTCATTGTGCCTTCTCCTTTGTCTTTGAGTGTGGGGTATCTTTTTTGGTGAGTTCCAGTGGCTTCCTGTCGATGATTGTTCAGCGGTTAGTTGTGATTCTGGTGCTCTCACAAGAGGGAGTGAGAGAATGTCCTTCTACTCTGCCATCTTGAGCCAATGCATATAACTGAATATTATTCAGCAATAAAAATAACAAACTTCTTACACATTCTGTATCATGGGTGAAGTTCAAAAACATAACGCAAAGTGAAAGAAGCACATATTGTATGTTTCCATTCATATGATATGTCCAGAAAAGATATTTTTATAGAGATAGAAAGGAGATTAGTGATTGCCTGTGTCTGGAAGAGGGAATCTGGATTAACTGTAAATAAGTATGAAGGATCTTACTGAGGGGATCAGAATGTTCTCAAACTAATTTATGATGAAGAATGCACTACTCAGTAAACTTGCTAAAAATCATTTAAATTGTACACTTGAAATGGGTGTAGTTTACATATAGCAATAAAGCCTTTTTTTTTTTTTTTAAAAAAGACATGGTGATGCACTAAAACACAGCAACGAGATGAAGACAGAACATTTCAAAATTGCATCGTGGGTTTTGCTGCCAATTTAGAGGGTTCCCAACAATGAGATGGGACCAAATTTATTAAAAATAATTTCTCTTTTGATGCTTTTATTTCTCTCTTTGGTGGTCAGATCCCATAGTGACCAGAGAGCCTCTGTCATTTAGGAACAATACATGTGCACAGAGACTGATGCTGTCTAAATATATTGAAAAATGAAAGTCACAGAAAAAAAATAGTACAAGGTCATCTTTTTATCCTCTAAAAGTTTCACGAGCTGCAACCATGTTCTAAGTCCCTTTAGGTCTTCATTGTGTCAGTTACTTTATAATTCACACAGTTTCATGTGGTTGTTATTGACTCTAAATTTTGTTTAAGGTCATTTTCCAGGACCCAGATACTATTTCACAGTAAGCATTTTTATATTCTCTGAATTGGAATATTTTGCTCTGAAATGAACTTACTGAGATAACCATTTTAAAAAGAAAGCATTGTGTTTCTGGAGAGAAAACTAATATGGGTACTTCATTAAATAGTTTATAATAGCTAATACTCTTATTAAGGTCATCTGCTTGAGATATGGTTGGTCTCATTCACTCATTTATGGATGTAGGCATTCATTCAGCAAATATTTATTGAGCATCTGTTCTTACCTAGTTCTAAGCTAGATGCTGGGGATATATCATTGAACTCCGTATGAGGAGAGAAAAAAATAAACAGAAACAAGTAGGGTAATTTTACAACATAGGAGGTGATATGAGAAAGAGTGGCCAAAGGACCTACTTAGACAGGCTGGTCAGAGAAGCCTCTCTGAGGAAGTCATAGGTAAGCTAAGATCTGAATGATGAGAAGAAACCAGCCATGTGAGGATCTGTGGAAAGATCAGTTCAGGCTAAGAGAATATAAAAGAAAAGATCTCTAGGAGAGATTGTGCCTGGAGTGTTTCTGAGAACATAGAAACCTTGTGTTTGGAACGTGATGATGCAGGAGTCATATTATATGTTCAAAGTAAGGAGTATGGATTTTAGTCTAATTACCACAGAAACACACTGTGAGGTTTTTAAGCAAGGTGGTCACATAATCTGATTTATATTTTAGATAAATCAATTTGGATGTTAAATGGAAAAATGGAATAGGGAGGGAGATGGAGTGCAAAGTTAAAACAGAAAGCCCAATTGAAAGGATTTTGCAACTGTCAGAAAAGAGATGGTGGTATCTTGGACAGTGATACTAGCAATAGAGATGGAAAAAGATGACTAGATTTTAGATTATTTTTAAAGTTTGAGTTAACAGTACTTCTTAATGGGTTAAAGGTGGGGGATGAAGAGATTAGATAAATAGAAGAGGTCTTTTAGGTGTTTGATCTGAAGAACTGGGAGAAGGTGGTATCATTTACTGAGTTGGGGAAGATTGGGGGAGAAAAGTTTGGGAAGAAAAAAAATCAGGGCTTCCCTGGTGGCGCAGTGGTTAAGAATCTGCCTGCCAATGCAGGGGACAGGGGTTCGAGCCTTAGTCTGGGAAGATCCCACATGCCGCGGAGCACCTAAGCCCGTGTGCCACAACTACTGAAGCCTGCGCGCCACAACAAGAGAAGCCACTGCAGTGAGAAGCCCGTGCACTGCAATGAAGAGCAGCCCCCGCTCGCCACAACTAGTGAATGCCCACGTGCAGCAAGGAAGACCCAACACAGCCAAAAATAAATAATGAATAAATAAATAAATTTATTAAAAAAAGTTTTTCTGTTTTTAATAGGCCAAATTTACAATCCTATTTGTCATTCTTCGATAGTAGACTATCAAGCAGGCAGTGGTATATTTAAATCTGGAGCTCAGAAGAAAGGTCACGATTGGACACATAGATCTAAGGGGGTTATTGGTATATAGGTGACATTTGAATCCATAATTTCAATCTCTGGATGAGATTACCTAGGGAAGAGAAAAGGGCTCAGGTCTGAATTCTGGGGCTTGCCAACATTTAAAAAATGGCAGAGGAAAAGCAAAGGAGGCCAAGTGAGTGAAGAGGGTTGAATGGAGACTGTGCTGCCTGGAAAGTACATCTCTGGTCAAAGGCTCTGCTGCTACTCAGCTTCACCTGTTGCCAGGCATCACCATGTGAAGCCATATTGGAACCTGAGGCAAAAGGAAAAATGTGTATTTCTATATATACACTTATCAAAATATATTCCCGTATTTTGAACTAAGTGGGAAAAGGTATTAAAATCTCTACAGCCAAAACACATGAGTATATATAAAGCCCTGTGTTGCTCAATCTGTTTGCATATAATTGTCAACCCTCATAAATCTGTCCAAAAGAAAGATCTGATGGGCAAGTGACTCCAGAACAGAGGGCTGTTTAGAAATGACTATTCCATTGCACAGCAGTGGGGGACTGTAAAACAAATGAACAATAACCTATCTTCATTTAGCATTTTAATATTTTGTTCATGGATTTTTGCATTAATTATGATTCTTTAAAGGTTGTATTAAAATATTATTTATCTTGATTACTGCGTTTTTTAGCACCTTTTGAAATTTTGTATCTGTAGAGTGCCTCGTTTGCCTGACTCTAATCATGGTCCTGGACCCAAGACAAATTTTTCCCCCTTTTAAAGAGAAGCTGAAAATCCAGATCTTGATGTGAAATCTTACATTTTAAATGTGTTGGCTAATTATTCAAAAAATTTTAAAAACATACTGTCGGCAAACAAAGCAGTAGGAGTTCTACCATAAAGCATACTAAGATGAAAAGTCCAGGGAACTAACCATCAGGAGACTTGATTTCTAGTCTTAGTTTTAACCTAACCACATGGCACTTTAACTTTTCTGAGCCCCATTTTTCTTTATTAAAAGTAAACTTCTATGACCCGGTGTCAGGCATGATAATTAAAATTTTATGAAATACTAGCACTTATTAAATCCAGTGTTAGATTGAACCATATGAAATTACTAATAATTGGCCATTTTGGATCTACAAAAGCATTAATTTCAAGTGGTTCCACCTACGGTTTTGTTTGGCTGTTGAGTCTGAGGGTATGATGGGTGAATAAGGCAGTGCTGTGCCAAGCCACATTAGAGCCTGAGAAAAAAGGAGAAGTGTGTTCCCCTATACTGTGCAGTAAGGCCAGGTATTTGGCCAGAAACCTCTAATCGGAGGACAAGGTCGTGTTGGGGACAGCATAATGACTAGCTTTTTTTTTTTTCCTGCTATAGCAGCAGCTAATTTGATCTGAGCTCCTGTTCCCAGGGGTTCTAACCTAGTCACTCATTCTCTCTACAGGCCTCCAAGTGGCTCATATCTGAGTCCATTTAAGGGTTTCTAACTTGGATCTGAGTGATTTACATGTATAAAGATATTGAACCTTCATGGTTTGCAATATAATACAACTTTGAAATAAACAGCTCAAGTTCAAGGTGAAAAGAAATAAATGAGTCTCTATCAACACTTGTGCATTCGTTTTTATCCAGAACAGTTAACTGAGTTTAGCATTAACCAAACATAAAATGTAGCTATGCACCAACCTCTTCCAATCTGAGTGCAACTACTCATGCATACCAGGTGTAGGTTACTTGCAATGATTATCTCATTATTTTAAAGTGGGCCTTACAGTGCTCCATGTTGTAGTTTTTTTCCTATTCCCTTAGGCAATTAATTTTAAGCTACAGCTGATGTATGCAATCCAGATACACATTGATTTCAAGTTGGGTTCCTTATTGACAAATTCAATTCTTTAGTTCATAAGGAACATGAGAGTCTTAAACCATTTGTATCAATGCAGTACTTTGTGCTTAAAAAGGTAGTATACATTGATAAAATATGTAGAGTCTCCTCATATACATAAGGATATTAGAGAGCTTTTAATTCAATTCAAGAAACACAATAGGTGTTCAGTACATATTTGTTGAATAAATAAAAATGTATTGAATACTTACTGTATGCTTGATGCTGTAATATCAAAATGTAAAAAACCCTGCTCCAACAGGAAATTATGGGAATATCAGAGTATGTGAATGACATTGATAGGACAGCAGTGGTGGTGGTAGTTTTTCATTTTGTCAGTTTTGCAGAGTGGTTTTAGTCCTTTATCTTGGAATCTTAGTCTTAAGCCTCCTTATGGTCTTAGTCACTAGTCTTTGTGAGCTTCCCAGTGTCTATTTTTAAATTTAATTTAATTTAATTTTATTTTATTTATTATTTTTAACATCTTTATTGGAGTATAATTGCTTTACAATGTTGTGTTAATTTCTGCTTTATAACAAAGTGAATCAGCTCTGTGTATACATATATCCCCATATCCCCTCCCTTTTGTGTTTCCCTCCCACCCTCCCTATCCCACCCCTCTAGGTGGTCACGAAGCGTGGAGGTGATCTCCCTGTGCGATGCAGCTGCTTCCCACTAGCTATCTGTTTTACAGTGTCTCTTTAATGAACTGCTTCTTCTGATTAACTGGCTAAAGTTAGTTTCTGTTGATTGCAACTAAAAGATCTGACTGATGCAAAGGAGAACCTCCAGTGCAAGGGAGATATGCCTGTTTTTATAGATAGGATATTTTTGCAATGAAACTGAGAGGAGTATACCTAAGGAGTAAATCAGGGTGAAGAGTTTTGAAATAATTGGGGCACAAAAAGCTTTTCCATGAGGTTTTCTAAAAGGAAATGAGAGCACCTCTGTAGGGCACCTAATGTGACAATAAAGTTCATCAACCCTGTTTTCAGGGGAAACATTCAGTTGATGAGCAAGCTAACTTTTATTCACTTCACTAGCATCATTATATGGACTTTTAAAATAATGATCCTGATTCATCAACAACTTTTAAATTATGTTCATGTTTGCTATGATAGTGAAGCAACCTTGGACACATTTAGAAAGATTCCAGTGAGACATGGTTTAAGAATATAAAAGTCTCCATGAATTGATTATAACAGCAGATTACTGGAAAATTCATTTGCACGGTATAATTCATTCCTCAGCATTGCTGGATAAATCTGCTGTTGCTGTAGCTGCAAGATATTTGATTCATTCATTTTGGTCTAAATTCAGTAGTAAATTTTTGCTAGTAGCCATGTATAAGCTTTTCATGGATGGTCAGTTTATTTAATATAGAAGAAACTGATTCCTAACTTCATTGAGACAATTTACTCTCTTTATTACATGTAAAGAGAAAAATGAATTAAGAAACACATTTGACAAGATTATTTGTAAAAGTAACTATAACTTATTTAAACACTGATTTCTTTATAGTATTTTTCTATAGGTATAGCTTCAAAATGTTTGTTTTAAAGCATCCACTGAAAATGTTAAAGTCCAAAGTAAGTTTTAAGAGATGTCAAAACTCCAATATACCCTTATTAATAAATATTTAGCATTGATAGGATATCAGATCTGGCTGGCTGCTTATCAAGAATGTTGTAGAAAAAATTTAATCATTAGGTGGCAGTCATTGGACTAAATAGGGGACTTTTAGGATCCTTCAAATCTTGAAATTTTATGAGCACCTATAATGTACAGTTAGTGTTACCAAATTAGGACTCATAGTTTAATAAATACATTTCACATTTGTGTGATTTTAATTATATCTCAAAATTTTAAAACTGAATAAAATTTTAGTAATATAGTTATTCTTTATAGAGATTACCTTTATTAAAAGAATAGAGTTAAATGAATTGTGAGTCCCAGGAAATTAACTAGTCCATTACAGATTCCTACTTAAATATCAAACATTTTGAACAAAAACAACGTTTTCAGCAAATACTTGCTTTTAATTTTTTGTTTTCATTTAAATTATATATATATACACATATATGTGTACATATAATACATATATAACTGTTCACTCTCCAGAATATCACTCAAATCCGTCTGTTTCTCTCCATCTCTCTTGTAACATCTCCTAATTCAAGTTAACTGTCGTGTCTTATCTAGGCTTTTTCTACAGCCTTCTACTGCTCTCCCTGCTTCCACTTTTACTGCCCCCCGACCTCTGCTTCAAACCATTCTCTAGACAGCAGCCAGAATGAACTTTTTAAACTGTCAATCATATATCACTCCTTTCCTTAAAATCCTCTGTGGCTTCTTTCTGCCCTTAGTATAAAATCCTAGTTCCATAATATGGCCAACAAATCCCTCCAAGCTCCCACATGTGCCTGCATCTCAAACCTCATCTCTACTCCTAGTCTGTTTTTTTCCTCTGCTTTTTTTTCTGATACAGAAGTATTGAATTATAATTCACATACCATAAAATTCAGCCATCTAAAGTGTACATTTCAATGGATTGAAGTATATTCAGAAAATTGTGCAACCTTAACCACAATCAATTTTAGAAGGTTTTCATTACCCAGAAGGAAACCTTGTACCCTTTAGCAGTCATCCTCAATTTCCCCCAACACTCTCAGCCCTAGGAATCAAATTACACAATATGTAATTTTTATGACTGACTTTCACTTAGATTCATCTATGCTGTAGCTAGTATCATTCCTCTTTATTTCTGAATAAAACTCCATTGTGTTGATGTGTTATATTAGGTACCCATTCACAGTTGATGGATATTTGAGTTGTCTCTACTTTTTGGCTATAATGAATGATGCTACTATGAGCACTCATGTACAAGTTTTTGTGTGGACATATATTTTCACTTCTCTTCTGTGGGTACCTGTGAATACAATTACTTGGTCATATGTTAATTCTACAGTTAATCTTTTGAAAAACTGTTGAATTGTTTTCCAAAACAGCTATACTATTTTATATTCTCACTAGATGTATGTGAGTGTTCCAATTTCTCCACATCCTTGCCAACACTTGTCACTACCTGTCTTTTTTATTACAGCCATCTTAATGGGATATGGTGTCTTATTTTGGGTTTAATTTGCATTTCTCTGATGGCTAATGATATTGAACATATTTTCATGTGCTTATTGGCCATTTGTATATCTTCTTAGGTGAAATGTCAGTTCAGAACATTTGCCCCTTTAAAAAATTGTGTTGTCTATTTATTAATGACTTGTAAGAGTTCTTTATATATTCTAGATACAAGTTCCTTATCAGATATAATTAACAAGTATTTTCTCTCATTCTGTGGATTGTCTTTTTCCTTTCTTGATAGTATTCTTTGTGGAACAAATGTTTATAATTTTGATGAAGATCAATTTATTTTTTCTTTTGTGGCTTGTGCTTTTGGAGTGTTATATCTGAGAAACCATCGCCCAATCCAAGATCATGAAGATTAAACCTATGTTTTCTTTATAGAGTTTTATTATTGAGCTCTTACATTAGGTCTTTGACCCATTTTGAGTTAATATTAGCATATGGCATGAGGAAGGAGTCCAACTTCATTCTTTTGCATTGTATATCCAGTTATCACAGTACCATTTGTTGGGAAGACTACTCTTTCCCCATTCAGTGGTTTGACAACCTTGTCAGAAGTCAGTTGATCATAGACACATGGGTTTATTTCTGGACTCTGAAATCTATTCCATTAATCTATAAGTCTATCCTTATGTCATTACCACACTCTCTTGATTATTGTGGCTTTGTAGTAGGTCTTAAATTTGAAAAGTGTGAGTCCTCCTATTTAGTTCTTTTTAAAGATTGTTTTGGCTATTCTGGCTCCTTTGCATTTCCATATGAATTGTAAGATCGACTTGTCAATTTCTGAAAAAAAGGACAGCTAAGATTTTAATAGGAATTTCCTCTAATCTGTCCACCAGTTTTTGGAGTATTGTCATCTTAAGTGTTGTTCTCCAATAATTTTTATTCTTACAACATGGGGTGGCTTTCCATTTATTTAGATCTTTACTTTCTTTCAGTGATGTTTTGTAGTTCTAGTGTACAAGTTTTGCATTTCTTTGTTAAATTTATTCCTAAACATTGTATTTCTTTTGATGCTTTTGTAAATGAATATTTTCTTAATTTCATTTTCAGATTGTTTGTTGCAACTGTATAGAAACACAGTTGAGTTTTGTATAGTGATCTTATATCCTGCAGGTTTCCTGTACCCATTTATTAGCTCTAATAGTTTTTTATACACCTTAGGATTTTCTATGTACAAGATCATGTCATCTCCAAACAGAGATAGTTTCACTTATTCCTTTTCAATCTGTTTGCCTTTCATTATTTTTCTTGACTAAGAACCTGTTTTGGATAAAAATGATGAGAGCTGCCATCCTTGTCTTGCTCCTGATCTTAGGGGAAAAGCTTTCAGTCTTTTACCATTTTTTTTTGTGGTTTCCTACAGTATTTATCTTTTTCTCCCCATGCCCCAGTTTTATTGAGATATAGTTAACATACAGCACAGTATAAGTCTAAGGTATACAACATACTGTTTTGACTAACATGTATTGTGAGATGATTACTACAATAAGTTTAGTTAACATCTATCATCTCATATAGGTACAAAAAAAAGAGAGAGTCTTTCACTACCAAGTATGATGTTAGCTGTGGATTTTTTTTTTTTTTGCTGTACGCGGGCCTCTCACTGTTGTGGCCTCTCCCATTGCGGAGCACAGGCTCCGGACGCGCAGCCTCAGCGTCCATGGCTCACGGGCCTAGCGGCTCCACGGCATGTGGGATCTTCCCGGACCGGGGCACGAACCCGTGTCCCCTGCATCGGCAGGCAGACTCTCAACCACTGCGCCACCAGGGAAGCCCAGCTGTGGATTTTTACACTTAGTTTCTTACACCAGCCACACACAGTTTCCAGAAACTTGCTAAACTTTCCCACATCAGAGCCTTTATAAGCCTGGTTCTTCTCGTGTTTCGCTTCTTCTCATCCTTCAAATTTCAAAAAAGCCTTTCATGACTACTCCAGCTAAAATGGACTGCCTTCTCCATTCATTTTTCTCTAGAAGAACATCCTAGTTTCTTTGTAGCACTGCTCCCAATCTGTAGTTATTTTGTGTATTTATTTTCTTGTTCTTTTTCTGTCTCTCTATGTTCCATGAAGACAGAGACCATTTCCATCTTGGTTGCTCTTGTAGCTCTAGTGACCAGAACAATAAGTACTTCATACATTATGTTGAGTGAATGAATGAATAAATAAACACTTGCCCTATATCCATGTGTCTTTGAAGTCAGGTAATAGATTTGAAAAACAAAAATGCCTAACTTTATCCAGTTAAAAGCACTTCTCTCAGCTAGAGCAGCCATTCAGAAACTACCAGTTGTTTCATCATGATACTATTTTTCAGAATGTTTCTAGAATTCTTTTGGAATTGGCTTTATAGCCTGAGACACTTTCTTTGCATTATATAAATTCTTAAGAAAAATATGAGTTGCATAAAATGAAATCTGAATCTGCACTGTGAGACATGTAAATACCTGATGATATGACACAGCAGTAGATTTGGCAGTGACAATTTTCATTCTCCAAGTTTACAGAGAGCCACTCTTCGCATGCTCATGAAGAGAGCAATTGTGTTTCTTTTTCATAACATGTTTGGAAAACTCAGTGTATGCTTCTGGAGTTAATGCACTTGGGTATGTGAAAAACAGAAAACTTATAGATTGGTCTTGTTTGATTCACATCATAGATTGCTTTTCAGTTAGCATGTAAATATGCAAGAAGGAATCCCAGATAGACTTTTAAGTGAGACCTCTGGTGCTATCCTGGCTCTGATACCTACAGCTCTGGGACCTTGGTAGGTTATCTGAGCCATCCAAGCTTCTGCTTGTCTCCTGTAAAATCACTCACTTTACTGGACTTGTAAGAGTTAGATGAGATAATATAATTGCAGGTGCTCACCCCAGTGCCAGGTACACATGCTGTCAATAAATGACAGCCACATTATTAGTGTAATCACCATTTAGCTGCAAAACCCACCCCCATCGTATAGTTAAGGAAACAGAGACTTGAAATTTGCCAAGAATACAGATAACTGTTAAAAAGCTGAAACTCAAAACTGGATCTTCTGGCTCACAGTCTACTTCTTCCCATTTCAACATGCAGAACAAGCCTCAGCTTGCAGAGCCTTACAGCTGGGAGGAGCAATCTCATTTCATGACTATAAGATAGCTAGAAAAGAATGTGGCATGTATACTTTCCTAATGAAAAGTAAACAGAAGGACCTTTTTTAGTCCTTTGGCTGCAAATCAGAATCCTTTTGTGCAAATTGAATTCATTTTGTTACTGCTTCAGGCTAAAATATATTCCATTGCCATTCTCCATCACAATTTCCCCATTTTCCTTGCTCTGTGTGTATCTGACCTCTTAGAATTAGAATGGGGGACTTTAGTTGATCACAGTAGCCATTGAGAAGTCATAGGGGAAAGAAATACACATATATTTTGCATATCCACTGATGCAAAAAGAGAAGTAAAAAATAACCTTTAGAGTACCAATAATGTTTTAATTTGAAAAATTTCCATAAGATTAGAATAGAAAGTCTTTGTGACCATATATATATTGTACATGTATGACCCTTTCAATGATTTTATTTCACCTGGCCTTCAGGAAAAAATCATATTGATAAATAATAGGTTGAAAAGCAATTTGACAGAAATTTGAATTTTTAGTGTTTAAATATGTTCTATTAGGTGTTTTTTTTACAATTATTAAGTATATCATTTATTAATAGAATCTAGCCCGAGGGAAATGACTCCACAAAAGAAAATATCAAGAAAATTTTGAATTTTGATCCTATTTTTATAATTATTTTGGGTTTTTATAAGCTTAGCCAAGGTTGTACCACTTATGCTTTCAACGAAGATGAATTGAGGTAGAAATCCATCTCGGTCCCTTGCCACCTCCCCAAGCCTTCCAGAGAGTGGGGCACTTTTTAGCTTTACACCAGGGCTCCATCTTTTCACCAAGTTACATGCCCAAGTAGCTGCATCCATTCTTAAGGGACACCTTCTCTAACTTGTCCAAAGACTCTGTATAAGCTAGGATGGCTCTGATATAGGCATTATAGCCATAACAAGAAATGGCATTTTAACACAACCTGAACTTACCTTACAATTAATGTACTTCATTTATGCGTCTATTCATTCAATACATATAATAAAAGAATAATGCCACTGCTGACCTAATAGATAAGGAATTTCAGAGAGAGTTCCAAAAACAGTGAAGGAAATTTAACCCATTATTATTATATGCTATCACTATGTGATTACATGCATATTGTGATTACCCATTAATTTATAACACTACACACTTAGCATGGATTGTTGAAAACTTGCCTAGTGTTTTCTAAGTAGACTCTAAGAAAAAGCTGGCATTTTCCACAACCATATGATTAGTCCCTGGCCCTACTGTTTACCCATTGAAGAAAATCCCTGCTGAGTGTTTGCCTTTCCAGCAATTGTTAGGTTCTTTGGATGGGACCTTTTGGGTGGCTGCCTGAGCTCCTTAGGCCTCCACACCCAGCTCAGGCATCATTGGCCAACAGGTTTATTTTAATAGAAACAATGTTATTGAATGTGCTCTGTTGTATTACTTTTCTTGAGTCTTTACCTCCCTGTGAGCTCTCTTTTAATTTCTTTTTATGCTCACAAAGAAAGCATTTCGGAGCTTTTCAATGAGCAACCAAATCCTTTCAAGATCACAGCTGACTTCCACGGGTGCCCTTTTTGAAATCATAGGGGTTAGTGCTTTACGTTTTAATCACGTCAGTCCAGCTCTTACTTCATAGATTAATTAATCTATCCAGTGAAAACATTCCAGGCAAATCAAACTTCCTTTTTCTTCCTTTTACTTAAAGGTGTTTTTTTTGGACAGTGCTGAGAAAGACTCCCCGTCCCAGTGAGACTAGGGGGATACTGACATGGGTCACTTGGTGTGGAAGTCTTTGCAGATTAACCAGATTCCCTAACTCATAGTGCTTGACAGGGTTACTGATGGAGGTTGTTGAAGTATTTTTGCTTCTCAGTACTTATTTTCCCTTCCCCTGATAACTGTAGCCCCATTTTTCTTTCAGCCCACGAGGTAGTATTGTTTCAATGTCCATCTTGGATTGAGCATGTACTTGGGTCTGAGCCAATTAGTATATCGCATTTCCTGGTTACAGTGATTTGTTCAGAGAAAGTCATGAGATCAGATTGGAGAAGATGAGACACAATGAATTCTTGGTTAGGGGAGAATGCTGGGACAAGAATTCTCAGTCTTTGCTACTGGATGTGAATGAGGAAAGTTGCAGTCCTGAGACCTTCATGGAGCTATCTTGAGACCACTGTGGGAGAGCCTTTATGAGATTGATGCCTATGCAGAGATGCAAAGAGAGGAGCTTGATTTGGATGGCTTTGTTTGAGCCCTTGGGTCCAGCTGTGCCTAAAGTCAGATTTACCCTTGGATTTTTCAGTTGTTTGAGTAATTCATTTTGCTTCATCCAGTTAGGGTTGGAGCAAACAACTGTACATCATATGTCATCAGGAAAGTGCAAATTGAAACAGCAATGAGATACCACTTCACACCTATCAGAATGGCCAAAATCCAGAACACTGACAACACCAAATGCTGGTGTGGAAGTGCAGCAGTGGAAACTCTTATTCATTACTGGTGGGAATGCAAATGGTACAGCCTCTTTGGAAGACAGTTTGCCAATCTCTGACAAAACTAAATACACTTCAGGACTAGCCCTTCGTATTTACCCAAAGGAGCTGAAAACTTATGTCTGCACAAAAACCTGTACATGGTTATTTATAGCAGCTTTATTTATAAATGTCAAAACTTGGAAGCAAACAAGATGTTCTTCACTAGGCGGATTAATAAATTAAACTGGTACATCCAGAAAATGGAATATTATGCAATGCTAAAAAGAAAAGAGTTATGAAGCCATGAAAAGACTTGGAGGAAACTTAAATGCATATTACTAAGTGAAAAAAGCCAATCTGAAAAGGCTACATACTGTATGAGTCTAAGTCTGTGACATTCTGGAAAAGGCAAAAACTTTGGGGACAGTAAGTATATCAGTAGTTGCCAGGGGTTATAGGGGAGAGAAGGATGAATAAGTGGAGTAGAGAGAATCTTTAGGGCAGTGAAAATACTTTGTATGTTCCTATAATGATGGATACATGTTATTATACATTGCTTCAAATCCATGGAATGTACAACGCCAAGAGTGAACCCTAAGGTAAGCTATGGACTTTGAGTGATAATGATGTAGGTTCATCAATTGTAACAAACATACCACTCTGGAGGATGTTAATTGGGGCAGGGGAGTGGCAGTGGCTATGGATATGTGGGACAGGGAGAATATAGGAAATCTCTGTACTTTCTGCCCAGTATTGCTGTGAACATAAAACTGTTCTAAAAAATAAAATCTATTATAAACAAAACAAAAAAAAGATATGTGCACTTCTCTATATGTGTATTTCACTAATGGTTTTTAAAATCCTGGTTATTACAATGTCAAAACTGAATAAAATTATCTGAACATGTTTACTGATTTAACTAGAATAATTTTAAATGTAGATACATGTTCCCTCTCCCAATAAATTATATGGCCCAGTGTATTTATTAAATTTGTCTTAAATTTTGGATTGTGTAAAAATACTGCATTTATTTAATTTAGGGACAATTACTAGGGAAATCCCAATGTGATAGTTATCAAAGTATTTGTTATCAGTCAGGGATCATCTAAGGTAAAGCCTACTATTTCCCTATCTGTTCAAAAAATTCATTTCTTTTATTTCTAGCTTGTGATTTTTTATTACTAAAAATTTTGTTTAGCTGTCTTTTAGGAAAATCTTAGCATGCCTTTCCAGGTTTTTACTGTAACTCTTCTGTGCTGCACCAAACACTGTACTAGGATTTGATTTGGCCCAGTCATTTTTGCTATGTGCTTTTGAGCAGATTAGTTTATTTATTCATGATGCTGATTCCAACTTAATTATCTGGGAGTAGGACTGACATTACATATAAAGCACTTTAAGAAGTCAAGCTCTGAAAAAACTATAATGTTGCTTTACTGCAGTTGTTTTTCTCTTGTTCATTTAAGCACTCAAATATTGCTAGTCTTAGAAAAGTCTTTTTCATTTTTTTAACCTAATGGATATTATTAACTGAAGTTTCAGATTTGGTTCCTAGAACACATTTATTACCATTTTAAATCTGTCTGTCTATCTAATCAATCATCTATCTTTCACTTATCTATCATCATTATGTTTTAATTCTAGTTGTATTTGTCAGACTGATCTATCAACTGGGACCCTTCTGAAAAGTTGGGGGTTTATTATTTTCTTTTTGGAATTTTATGATGAATATTAAATGCAGAGTTGAGTTGTTTGCTGGTTGTGATGAATGGTGTTTACTCTGTGTGCCTTTGCCAGTTTCCTTTGTTGGTGGCTCTCCATTTGCAGTTATGACTCTGCCATGGTGTGAGCTGGCACATAACCATGATAAATAAACCATGGGTTGGATTAAAAGATATCTAAAGCTATTACGTAAGAGTCCACCTATCAGTACCTTAAAACTTTTTCCTTCCCATTCTTTTGACCTCCATTTTTCCTAAATCTTAAATTTACAGTAGTATATATTATTAATTTTTCCAGTTAGTACAGTGAATATTATTTACCAGTATCTGTATTTTACCTGATTTTATTCATATTTTTTAAATTACCCCTGATTGAGATAATTGATGTAAAAGAAACTATTACTAGTTTGAACACTCAACAAACTTATTTTTTTAAATCCCTTTCCTTGTTAAATTTTTTGCTGGTTTGACCTAATGTTTAGAGAACTTTGTAGAAAAACTTATCCCTTGGTAGAAGGCACTCAAACGTGAGAAAAGCTGGAAATATGAGCAGAGAACTTGTTCATTCACTAGGTTCCAAATATGTCAGTCATCTCTATTATGCAAAACAGCTTAGAACTTGTGGCATTGTTCTGATCACACTTATAGAACTTTGTCCACGGGGGCTGAAAACTGTGAAGCAGATAATAGCATAGATCTGCCATGGATAATGGAAAGGATATGATTGATATTGAAAGATTTCGGGGATGACGGCCCTACCAATCAGGACCAGTGGTCCACACAATACTTGGATCAGATAATTACCAAATGCAGTGAACACTTTTCAGTTGTTATTTGACCTCCAGACACAGCAGCAGCATCAAGTCAAATAAATGTTAGGCTCCAGTGCAGAGCTGATAATCTGGCCTCTACTCCTCACTCTGTAATGCTGTTTCAAGCCATCCCTTCTTCACTTTTCTGTAAAACCTCTTACTCCATTGAGTCTCATGACATCCAACTTCAACACTCATTATATTCTCTATCTTTTGCTGATATTATACTGGTCTCCTAGCTACTCATTCTTATTCTTTAAAGCTTTTCTCTTAAATTCTTTATTTTGGAAGAATTCTTATTTACAAGAGTTGTAAAGAAGTATACAGAGTTCCTGTAGACCCTTCAGCCAGCTTTCCCTGATGCTAACCTCTTATGTAACCGTGGCACATTTATCAAAACTAGGAAATCAGCATTGGCACAACACTATTAATTAAACAACAGACTTTATTGGGGTTTCACCAGTTTTCCCATGAATGTCCTTTTTTTTCCAAGATCCCATCCACTACCACCTTGCTAAATGCATGTTGTCATGTCCCCTCAGTCTTCTCCAATCTTCTTTCTGTGTTTCACAGTCTTTCCTTTCCATGGCTTTGACTTTTCTGAAGATCACTGATCAGATGTTTTGTAGAATGTCCCTCAATTTGGGTTTGGTTGATGTTTTTCATGATTAGGTTGGGATTATGGATTTTGAGGAAGTCTACCACAAAAGTGAAGTACCCTTCCTATCACATCAAATTAGGCATGCACTGTGTCATCATGACTTAATGCTGGTGATGTAGACCTTGATCATTTGGTTGAGGTGGTGTCTGCCATGTTTGTCCACGACAAAGTTGCTATTTTTTTCTCCCTTTTCATACCCTCTTGGGTAGCAGTGAGTCACAAAGTCTAGCTCACACTTAAGGGGAGGAGAATTGAGCTCTATTTTCTGGAGAAAGGACTATTGAAAAATTTTTGGACATACATTAAAACCACCACAGTAATTAATGAATAAATTGGGGGAGGTAGTTTGAGCTATGTAAGTATCCTATTTCTTCTTAATGTTTTGGTGGCTTTTAGAATTCATCCATGGATCTTGCCTAAAGCAAATCTTACTGTGGTGATTTTCTATTTTTCTCATTCCTTCTACATGTATTATTTAGAATTATTCTGTTTGGAAGATTTGTTCCTTCTCCTGTATTTATTTATTTAATCACTTATTTATAACAGTAGAAACTAATGGTTATTTATTTTATTTTTTGTGCTATAATCCAAAACTATTGGCTTTGTTGCTCAAAAACCTTTGGACATTGGAAATTTTTCAGGTTGTTTTTTTTTTTTTTTTTTTTTTTTTTTTGCGGTATGTGGGCCTCTCACTGTTGTGGCCTCTCCTGTTGCGGAGCACAGGCTCCGGATGCGCAGGCCCAGCGGCCATGGCTCACGGGCCCAGCCGCTCCGCGGCATATGGGATCCTCCCAGACCGGGGCACGAACCCGTATCCCCTGCATCGGCAGGCGGACTCTTAACCACTGCGCCACCAGGGAGGCCCTTTCAGGTTGTTTTTATGCCCTTATGACATCTCCCTCCTCTTTTTTTTTAAATTTTCTTTTTAAGCACTTAAATTTTGGTATTCATCACAACTTTTCTATTCATAAATAAAAGACAATCTGTTAATTTTTTTCCATTTCAATTTGTACCATTGTTTGGAGTGACTTCCATGCCTGTGTGAATAACTTATCCAACAGCAGTAGTAATTCAATTCTGTGACCCTGTCAACTTTCATGATCCTTATCTCTACTCAATTTCAGCCACCTACTCCAGTGGCCAAGCCCACTCCAGTGGTTGCCAAGGAGGAGGGGAGCTGGGGGAGGGATGGATTGGGAGTTTGGGATTAGCAGATGCAAACTGTTATATATAGAATGAATAAACAACAAAGTCCTACTGTATAGCACAGGGAGCTATATTTAATATCCTATGATGAACCATAATGGAAAAGAATATGAGAAAGAATGTATATATATGTATAACTGAATCACTTTGTTGTATAGCAGAAATTAACACAACATTGTAAATCAACTATACTTCAATAAAATAAATTTAAAAAAAGAGTTCTCTTAGTTTTCCTCTGGCATGCTGGAAATTCTAGGGTGAAGTATTCATTATCTAAAATAGAAAATACAGTGTTAATTTGCCTGTCATTTTTTTCTTTTTTGCTTGAACCAGAAATTTGTTATTTTTTGGTGTTAATGTTAGGATAAGATAAAGAAAAAAAAAAATCAACAGTGAGCTTCCGTCCATATCTGTTTAAGCTTTACTTACTGAGTAATCACAGGGTGAGTCACTTAATGATTTTACTGCTTTAAATGTCGTTGTCTTTTCCTTATAAGTTATACCATCTTTTCATAGACACATAGTATTTTTGCCATAATACTGTCATGAGTAGAGGTTGATGACAGACTTTATGGAGGAAGGCTAAAGGGGAACAATAAAGGAAATAACTTTTCTGACCCTGAAGTATCTTAAACCAATTAAGAAATCACAACAATAAAGCTTTTATTTTTTCACAACTGATTTGTACATATTTGTAATCATTCTTAGCTAAACATTAAAAGATCACATTTTGCATTGCTGTCCTTTTTAACCCTAGTTATTAAATAGTTCATTTATTTCCTATTCAAAATCTAGTTGACATGAAAAATTCAAACTGTTAGATAATTCAAAATAGTTGGACATTGAAAATTATGTTCATTCATTCGTAGGATAATTATTAATCTTCTGGATGCTTAACAGGATAGACAACCTTTGAGGGGTTTACAATATAGTGGTGGAGTCATACATGAATAAACACATAAATAATTATATAATTTAGTATCAGTAGTGATAAGTGCTATTAAGAAAAGAGAAAGATAAAGAGTTATAGAGCAACATGGGGGGCTCTGTAGATATGGTGATGAGGGAAGAACTCTCAATAAGGGAATATGTGAATAGTGCCTTGAAGGAAGTGAGGAAGTGAGCTGGGCAAATATCTGGGGGTAAGAGTCTTTCAGGCCCAGAGAAGAATGTACAAAGATTATGAGGTGGTCATGTGCACCTTTGAGGGACAGGAAGGAAGCCAGTGATGCCAACTCCTGTGAGAAAGAGAACAATGGAGATCAAAAAGGTGATGAATGGCCACATTATGAAGAGCTTTAAGGTGAAATAAAGATTTTGGATTTTATTCTAATTATCATAGGGAGTCATTGGAAGGTTTTGAACAGGGGGTAGATTTGAATTTAGATGTAGGGTATATGAGAAAGAGGAGAAAATGAACTATTTAATAACTATTTAATAACTGACCAGGGGGAGCAGAATAGGTGCGGGGAACCAAAGTAACTCAGTCTTAAAGACAGACACGGATGCTAAGATGCAGTACAGCAGGATGGTTAAGTCTTTGGGCTTTGGAATAAGCTCTTCCTTATTTGGGTTTGAAACACAGCTGTTCTACCTACTGCTGTGTGACTTTAGACAAGTTCCTTTTAAACTGGGGATAATAGCACCTGTATGACAGATTATTGTAGGGATTAGATCAGACTGTGTGTAACAAAATGCTGAGCTAGCATTCAGTAATTACAGTATTGTCACTTTCTGGAATTTAGCAGTCACTTCCAGAAAAAGATGTTACAGGGAAAAAAACAGTTTTTCTATGTTTGTTGGAAATCTTTAGAGAAAAAAAATCCACAAATACATAAATTTACTGACCATCCGCTTTGTGCAATCACTTGCAAAAACAATACATGTTGATTATTGATTGTAGTTTTGATTTCGATATATGCTTTAACAGAAAATGGGGCCCTATGTAAAGATATTGACATAGATATGAAATTTGTGACCCTAACATCTGTGATCAGTGTGATTAAAATTTTTGTCCATCTTTATTTTATATAACATAAAAAGCAAACAAATAAAACCAAAATGTGGAAAAGTGTCCCTTTAGACACAATTACATGCTATCATTTTCTAAACTTCGTTATTTACTTACTCTTAAAGGCTTATATGAGTTAATTAATGTCCTGTGAATCACAAGTCAATTATTTTGCAACGAAGCATAAAATTAGTTTAAGAGATCTATACATAGGCAGGACATGGTGTATTGACTTCTCTTCAGAAGTGGATCAAATAAAAATGTGTGACAAGAAAAAAAATAGATGGCATGTTAGGTGGTCAGTAACTAATTGTGCTTTTAGTGTAAGAGCAAAAAAATGCCTGATCGGAATTCTAAAAAACATGCTTTAGCATTTTTGCTTTAAACTTAACAATGGCTTCATAAAAGTAAAATTAGTCTCCAGATGTGATTCAAGGACATTCTTATTTTACACACCTAAATGAGATAATGTATGTTAAGTGCCCAGCCCAGTGACTGGCATCTAATATTTGTAGAATAAATGTTCTTCCTTCCTGTTCCTCTAAGGTGCCCTCTACAGCACATGAACTTATTTAATTGTAAATTTTACCAAAATAACATTTTCTTTTATTATTATATGTATTATGTCGGTTTTTGAAATTCTATGTGTACTACATGCTCATTGCAGGTAACTTGGAAAATACAGAAAACAACAACAGAAAGGTCACCTGTCATTTCGCCCTAGAGAGAAATACTTGTGTTATTTAAGTATATGTCTATTTTACACATTTTTCTAGAATATTCAATTTGGAGTTCATAATCTTGGCTTTTAGACAGCCTGTTCAATAAAGCACATGATAAGGAGACTTAGCCAACTAGTCTATGTTGTTATTTTTGAAGAACAGAATAGACCCTAATTGCTAAATTGCTAATCTGTCCATATGTTTTTTTCATTTGCTCAAAATTTTAAAAATTAGCTTTATTTTAAAAAGGAGTTTCAGATTTACAGAAAAATGCAGAGATAGTATAGAGAACTCCCATTTACCCTGTACCCAGTTTCCTCTATTATTAACATCTTACATTAGTATGGCATATTTGTTATAATTAATGAACTAATATTGATATACATACTATTTATAACTAAAGCTCATACTTTTTTCAGATTTTGTTAGTTTTTACCTAATGTCCTTCCTCTGTTCCAGAATCTCATCCAGGATATTACATTACATTTAGTTGTCTTGTCACCTTAGGCTCCTCTTGGCTGTGACAGTTTCTCAGACTTTCCTTATTTTTGATGACCTTGACAGTTTTGAGGAGTACCGGTCATATATTTTGTAGAATGTCCTTCAACTGGAATTTTTTAATGTTTTTCTCATGATTTGCCTGGAGTTAAGAGTTTTTGGGGGCCTCCCTGGTGGCGCAGTGGTTGAGAGTCCGCCTGCCGATGCAGGGGATACGGGTTCGTGCCCCGATCTGGGAGGATCCCATATGCCGCGGAGCGGCTGGGCCCGTGAGCCATGGCCGCTGGGCCAGCGCATCCGGAGCCTGTGCTCCGCAACGGGAGAGGCCACAACAGGGAGAGGCCCGCATACCGCAAAAAGAAAAAAAAAAAAAAAAAAAAAGAGTTTTTGGTAGGAAGATCACAGAAGTACCATTTTCATCACATCATATCAAGTAAATATTATCAACATGCCTTTATCATTATTGATGTTGACCTTGATTACCTAGCTGAGGTAGCGTTTGTCAAGTTTCTACAATATGAAGTTATTCTTTTTATCCCCCTTTCCATAATGTACTTTTTGGAAGGAAGTCACTATACACAGTCCACAGTAAAGGGGAATAGCTTTAGTGTGGGGTAGCTATATAAATTATTTGGAATTCTTTTGCATGGGAGATTTGTCCTTTCTTTCCTCTTCTCTCCTCTTCTCTCCCTTTCTCTCTCTCTGTCTCTCTCTCTGTCAATATGGACTCATGGATATTTCATTTATACTTTGGGCTATAATCTAATACTTTATTTATTTTGCTGCTAAAATTGTTACAGCTTTAACCATTGTGAGCTCTTTCAGTTGGCTTCTATGTCCCTTTAACATGTACCCATTATTGGAATTCTTTTTTTGGAGTACTTTCTTAATTCTGGCACTACAAGATGCTCCAGATTCATTTTAGAAATTTCCTGACCCTGTACCAGTCTGTTTGTAATTAAAATTAAAATCAGTAGGCTCTAGAAATCAGACTGCCTTATTTCAAATACTGGCTATACCGTTTGCCAGCTTTGTGACCTGGAACTGTTTTACCTTTTGAGGGGGTAGACAGAACCCAGTTTCCTCATTTGCATTAGGGCAGGGATTTTTTTTGGTTTTCTTTTTCTCTAGTGTATCCTTATTACCTAGAATTGTGTCTGGTACCTAGTGGTGTTCAATAAATAGATATTTGTTTAGTGAATACATGAAAAGTGGATAGGAATATTAGTTTACAAATTCATATCAACAATAAATAGAATATGGCTTTGTGATCTTATTTTGTCCTGAAATATCTGTCTAGTTTATTATTTTAAATTTAATTTCATTATTATCAAAGTTATATACGCATATAGCTTAAAGATTCAAATAGTTCTGTGAGATTTTAAACAGAAGAAAGGTCTTCTAACTCATTCTATGAGGCAACCACATTCAGTTTCCTTAGGTGATTCTTTTGACACTTATCTCCATAGTCTAAATAACATGCTTTTATTGTTGCTTCTTGATTTGTAAATTTTATGCATTGTCTGTTCACTTCCAACCATGGAGGATAAGGATCTACCACCACTCACTCTATTCTTTTTTTCTTCCCATTCTTCTTTCTATATCAGCAAGAGACCATTCAGAGCACACCTGAAATCAAGTTAGTTTTATTATTTGCTTCAGCAAAGGAGACCCAACATCATGCAGAACAAAGATGAGTCTCAAAAGGAGATAGGGAAAGGGTGTTATAAAATTTATGGTGATCTTAGCAGGGATTGGTCAGAATTTGCTGATGGAGCATCAGTGTTTTATTTTTTAAAAACCATGAGACCATGCAGAATTATCCTTGCATCAGTTTATTTGTGGTTTAACCTTGCATATAGGAGTCTGAATGAACTGGTGTTCATTGTGAGAGTCTAATAAATATCGTTGCTTGGTTTGGTACAATTCTGTGAGTCAGTGTACTTTTTATAAGATGTGATTTCTGATTTAATTCTCAATTCCTCTCAAATATCCTAGCTTCCAGAAGATATAGAGTATTTCAATTCATCGCTCAGTATAGTTCTGTCACAACTATGATTAAATTAATTTTCAGTGTTCACATTTCTACAACTGTGTTGGCTGTTGAGCCCTGTATTATCCTTTTATTCCTTTTCCTTTTCTCACTTTGCTGTCTTACATATAGACTTTTAGTTGACAAGCATTATTAGCAAAGCAGACTCAAAACAGTTCTTACAACCTGGTCTATAAACTTGATGAAGTCCCTGCTCTCTGTTTTTTAACTTGTTCCTTGTTGTGTGTGAACAGTTGAATTGAAACGAATTCAACAATATTCCTGAAACTGGACACTTTTACCTCTAGCATTGTCAAGCAGTCAGCAGTCCTGCTAAGCTCTGGTCATGGGATCAATTTTGGACTCAAGATAACAGATGGGGTAGAGATCTCACTGAATTCCTTAATAAAAATCAACTTTAGGGCCTCCCTGGTGGCGCAGTGGTTGAGAGTCCGCCTGCCGATGCAGGGGATACGGGTTCGTGCCCCGGTCTGGGAGGATCCCATATGCAGCGGAGCGGCTGGGCCCGTGAGCCATGGCCGCTGGGCCTGCGCATCCGGAGCCTGCGCATCCGGAGCCTGTGCTCCGCAACGGAGGAGGCCACAACAGTGAGAGGCCCGCATACCACAAAAAAAAAAAAAAAAAAAAAAAAAAACAACTTTATTGGTTGCTAGTCTTCTTATTATTGAGTTCTAAGTGTTCCTTATGTATTCTTGATACAAGATCTTTTTCAGATATATTTATTTAGATATTTTCTTATTTTTTGTTTTGAATATTTTCTCTTAGTCTGTGGCTAGCATTTTCACTTTCTTAATTGTGTATTTTGAAGGGTCGAAGTTTTTACTTTTATGAAGTCCAGTTTATCATTTTTTTCTTTATAGTTAGATATTTTTGTGTTTAATTTATGAAACATCTTCTGATCCAAAGAATATAACTTTTTTTTCTTATTTGTTTCTTTAAGTTTTACAGTTTTAACTTTAAAATTTCAGTGTATGACATTTTTGAGTTTATTTTGGTGTATGGTGAGAAGTGGGGATGGAGGCTTATCTTTTTCTTTTCCTATACAGATATCCAGTTCTAGCTCCATTTATTGAAAGAACTATAATTTCACTATTGAATTATCTTTGTACCTTTGTCAGAAATCTGTTGATCAGATATGTAAGGGTCAATTTGTGGACTTTTTCCATTGATCTATATGTTTGTTTATCATTATGCCATATTACACTGTCTTGATTACTGTAGCTTTATAGTAAATCTTGAAATCAGATGGTGTAAATCCTCCAACTTTGATTTTTTAAAAATAGTGTTCACTACTTGAGGCCCTTGGATTTCCATATAAAATTTTTAAAGACTTTATTTTTTTAAGAGCAGTTTTAGATTCATAGCAATATTGAGCAGAAAGCACAGAGATTTCCCATATTCTCCCTGCCCCCACATATGCTAAGCCTGCCCTATTATCAACATCCCCCACAAGAGTGGGACATTTGTTACAACTGATGAACTTACATTGACATATCATAATCACCTTGAGTCCACAGCTTACCTTAGGATTAACTCTTGGTGTTTGTACATTCCATGGATTTGGACAAATGTATAATGACATGCACCATCATTATAGTATCACACAGAGTGTTTTTATAGCCCTAAAAATCCTCTGTGCTCTACCTATTCATATCTTCCTTCCCAAGCCCCAGCTCTTGGCAACTCCTGAGTTTTTACTGTCCTCATAATTTTGCATTTTCCAAAATGCCATGTAATTTTACAGTATGTAGCTTTTTCATATTGGAATCACACAATATGTAGCATTTAAAAATGAACTTTTTTCACTTAGTTATATGCATCTAAGTTTCCTCTATATCTTTTCATGGCTTCATAGCTCATTTCTTTTTAGCCTTAAATAATATTCCCTCATCTAGATGTACCACAGTTTATTTATTCATTCATCTACTGAAGGGCATCTTGGTTGCTTCCAGGTTTTGACAATCATGAATAAAGCTACTGTAAACATCCACGTGCAGGTTTTTGTGTGGGCATAAGTTTTCGACTCCTTTGGGTAAATACCAAAGAATGTGAGTACTGGATTATATGGTAAGAGTATATTTAGTTTGTGAGAGATCTCCAAACTATCTTCCAAAGTGGCTGTACCATTTGCATTCCCACCAGCAATGAATAAGAGTTCCTGTTGTGCCACTTCCTGTCTGCTTCTATCCTCTGAAAAAGATGATAAAAAAATTAATCTAATTTTTTCCTTAAATGTTTGGTAGATATCACCAGTGAACCCATCTTGGCCTGGTGCTTTTTCCATTTTGAAAAGTTATTCATTATTGATTCAATACCTGTAATAGATATAGGCCTATTAAAATTGTCTGTTTCTTCTTGTTTGAGTTTTGGCAAATTGTGTCTTTCAAGGAATTGGTCCATTTCAGCTAGGTTATCAAATCTGTGGGCATATAGTTAGTTGTTCATAATATTCCTTTATTATCCTTTTAATGTCCATAGGACTTGTAGTGATATCTCCTCTTTCATTTCTGATATTAGTAATTTGTGTCCTCTTTCTTTTATTCTTAGTCTGTCTAGAAGTTTATCAATTTTATTGATCTTTTCAGAGAAGCAGGTTTTGATTTCATCACTTTTTATCTATTGATTATCCGTTTTCAACTAAATTGATTTCTTCTCTATTATTATTTCTCTTCTTCTGCTTGCTCTGGATTTAATTTAGTCTTCTTTCAAATACATGAGAGATTTAAATGGTAAAAAAAGTCTTATGAGTTGTAGGAGCAAACATGAGTGAAAATTTCATGAAATCCAAAAAGGAAAAGATTGTTTAATCTTATAAAAGAAAGAACTTAGCATAGCAAAGGCAAAACAAAAGAAATATTTTTACCATACATAGAAAGACAAAAGGCAAATTGAAAAAATTTGCAATTTTTATCACAGACCAAGTATTAATATACAAGGAGCCTCTAAAACAGAGAAGAAAAAAAGACAACCACTCTATAGAAAAATGGGCTAGTAATTTTTTTTTTTTTTTTAATGTGGTACGCGGGCCTCTCACTGTTGTGGCCTCTCCCGTTGCAGAACACAGGCTCCGGACATGCAGGTTCCGCGGCCATGGCTCACGGGCCCAGCTGCTCCGCAGCATGTGGGATCTTCCCAGACTGGGGCACGAACCCGTGTCCCCTGCACTGGCAGGCAGACTCTCAACCACTGCGCCACCAGGGAAGCCTTGGTCTAGTAATTTAAATAGCTCATGAAATGGTTCTTAAGAATAAAAACATAAAACAATGCCCATTTATAATGAGAGAAATGCAAATTAACATACCGTGAAACATAATTTTTACCTATTATATTGGCAAAAATCCAAAACTTTGATAACCTTCATTATTGGTGAAGCTATGGGGAAAATGGGTGTCCTCATGTATTGCTGATAGGAATCAAAGTAATATAATAATTTGGAGAGGAATTTGTCAACATCTAGCAAAATTATATGTACATTTATACTTTGATCTAGCAATCTAATTTCTGGAGCTGTAGAAGGTACAGTAGCAAAATGGAGTAAAGAAGCAAAAAGGCAAAGAACAAAAGTGAAAAGCTTTTCATTCCAGCATTATTTGTGATAGCAAAAGTCTGGAAATTTCCAAATTTTTCCCTGTTCATCATCAGGGCACTGTGGGCACTACACAATAAATTATCATGCAGCTGTAGAAGAGAATGAGGACTATCTTTTATAGAGGACCTCCAGTATATCTAGTATCAATGAAAAAAAAAGTAAGGTGTAGAAAAGAGTGTGTTTATGTTACTGTATTTTTAAGGGGCGAATGTAGGAATACAGATGTATTTTTGTGTATGTGTATATATTTAATGGAAGGTTAAACAAAAATACTGATTATTCTTTGGGAGAGGACATGGTATGAAGGAGACAGAAGCTAGATTTCTCTGAACATAATTTGATTTATAGATTTGACTTGGTAACAATGTAAGTTTTATATCGTTATAAACAAAATGAAATTTAAAATAATACTAAAAACCAGAAACACAATAAGTGAATCTAAATGTATGAAATTGGTAGCACAACCACAAAGAAGGGTGTTATGTCAATTAAATTTATATTATAGTTAATTAAACCAAAGTTGACTGTATATCCCCATGGATTATATACAAAGGACCGAAGGAAAAAGCAAAAAAAGACAAAATAATCTTACACTGTTTTTGGTAATCATGTTGTTGGTGGTAATGTAGGTGCTATTTTGAGACTGGAGAGTATTGTGAGATAATGTAAATGGGATATAATATAATAATTGGATGTTGAGAGCTGGACTGTTATATATAGGAGAAGGGAGATACAGATAATAAAATTGATGAAGTTAATAAAAGTCCTGTAGTTCTGAATTTGAATTATCAGTATAAACACATGATTTATTATATCATTTTTTTAAAAAGTGTTTTTTATCTCTTTCCTCTAAAATGATCTGCAAAACAATGATGATTCCAAATCAATGAATACCTTTAGTGTACTGATTGTGGTCTCTATATCTCAATTCCCATTTAAAGGAACCAGAGCTTGATGAAGAAATGCAGATTCCAGAATCTTGGACAGAAAATTTACAAGGTAAGCCTGAAATATCTTGTTATACCATAAAGTAAGGTAATTATCAAAGACAACTACTGTTGTTCCAAAAGGATAAAGGAACCATCTTGAATAGGTTCTTTTTGGATGAAATATGGAACACTTTCAACGTCATTAGGAAAAGAATTGCAGTGATTTGAAACACATCACATTGGTTTAAATCCATGCATTCATAACGATAGCAAAGAAATCATTGGTCACTTTTGGACAATTCTAGGTTATCAACTCATTGTTCTGGAAAAAATAGCTGTTAAAGAGAAAGTGTTGTATCAAGCATTTATTCTTATTTTCTGATTCAGAATGTATCCCTGAGTAACCAAATATTTGGTGAGGGGAAATGTGTATTTGTTAGTATTCAAGCTAGTACTTGAAGATGGAATAAGTAGAGTATCACTATTTTGCAGTGGGTCTCAGTAATGATCTTCATTGGTTTTTGACATCCCATATTAAGAATCAGCTAGGTGTTATGCACCTCCTAATGGAAGTACATTACATTGCTTATGAGATATCCTTGCCAAGAAACCAAAAAGCCTCTAGATCTAGCAACCAATTTACAGGAAATCCTACAAGGAGAGGAACATGCTGAATTATACCTTGGGGATGCAATCAGCAAGATCCATACTGTGGGATAATCCACAGGGGAATAAAAAACACTTCTTGAACAAATCAACTGAAAAAAAAAAAGAGATAAGAGAAGTCATATATCAACCAATTACAATATATTGACCTTATTTGGATTCTGACTGTAGCATTAGAACTATAAGGAAAAGTGGCGAGGAAAACAAGGACAGACAGAAAGAGAAAAATGTTTGATATAATCAAACATTATCAATGATTGAAGTAATTAGCACATAGTTTTAATATTACAATTTGAATCATTTCTCATGGACCTAACTAAAAAGTAAAAAAAAAAAAAAGCCACTAACATTTACCTACAGAAATCTAGGTGATTTCTTTGTTACCTTTTATTTATAGATATTTTAGAAGTTTACTACATTATTCTCCAGATTGTTCACTAACTTGGTAAATTGGAAAGACTGATTTTCCATTTTTAAGGAAAAAAACCCCAGTAACCACCATTTACAGCAAAGAATTTGCATTAGGCAATGCCTGAAAATAATTTTGAAATGTATTTATTTTCATCTCAAATATGACTTCTTTCTAAAATGGTCAAAGTCTCATTTCACAGCTGCAATTAAATGACTTTTTAGGATAATGTTTCATTTGGCTGTATTATGTTAATAATGAGCTAGATGATGTATATCTTTTCCATCTTTATGTACCCATGAATTATTCAGAAGTGTTCTCTTGCAAATGCACAGTAGAGGAATTCAGTTCCTTTTTTTCCCAAAAGGGTCAGACACGCTTTAGTTTAGAAGGGAGAGAAAGAGAAAAAAGTAGAGTCTTTCCTTTCTTTTTAAATCTTTTAAAATTTATTGAAGTTAACAGTTGGAACTTATCTAAATATCCACTAAAGAGAAAATAAACTATAATACTTCTATTTGACAAAACGATGCAGCTCTCAAAAGGTAATGGTTGGAAAGACAACATAGGTATATGGAAAAATGTTTATATCAAAAAATAAGTAGAAAAAATCATGATATAAAAATGCGTGCGCATTATAATTTCAGTTGAAAAAGTCATAGGAAAAAAATTCCAAAAGAAAATACAATAAAATAGTAATGACAGTCATGTTACTATGATAGGACTATAGGTGATTTGTTTCTTCTCTGTATTTTCCAAATTATTTTAACGTGATACTATCTTTTTAATGAGGGAAAGCAAAACAAATAAGCACACCCTTATCAAATGACTAGTGTTTGCTAGAAACTGGACTGTATGCTGAAGATATAAAGGTGAAAAGATATGCATAGCAGTATATAAGATAAATCAAGTTTTCACACTCAAATGTATACTGTAAAATTAACACAAATTTTACTGAGATCTGGTTAAGAAGAAATGTCATTAATTAAATACCTAGTAGGTGCTTTTCATGTGTACCTTGTCCATTCTACTCAACAATCATATGAAGAAGGTGATTCTATTTTACAGACAGGAAACTAAGTCTTAGAGAGGCTATACAACATGTCCAAAGTGGCACAGTTAATAAGAAATTGAGTTTGGCCTGATTAGAAGTCCATTCTCAGTCATTTAACAAGAATGTATTAAATGCTGACTATGTACCGGAAATTGTTTTAGATTAGGGATACTGAAATGAGGAAAACAAAGACCTTGCCCTCCTGGAGCTTACATTCTAGTGTGAGAAGACATAAACAACAACAACAAAATGAGAAATGGTATATTAGAATCTAAAAAGTGCTTTAGAGAAAAATAAAGCAGAGAAAGGGGGTAATGTTGCGAAGTAGGGGAGGAGGGATTGCAATTTTGAATAGGAGCGTCAGGGAAGGCCTGGCTGAGAAAACAGTGGTTGAGCAGAGGCCTGAAGGAGTTGAGGGATTGATCCAACTCTGTAAGAGAGCATTTAAGACAGGGGAATGGTAAGCATTAAGGCCTTGAGATGAAAACGTGCCTAGAGAAACAGCAAGGAGACCAGTATGGCTAGAGCTCATGGAACAGTGGGGAGAGTGGAACAAAATGAGATAAAGGAAGACACTAGGGAGCCAGAGACTTAGAGCTTTGTAAATCAGGAAACCACTGGAGGGTTTTAAGCAGAGGAGTTAACTTTATCTGACTTAGTGTTGAATGGATCATTCTGGCTTCCGTGTGCAAAAAAGCCTGTAGGGAAACCCGGGTGGAGGCAGGAGACTGGTTAGGAGGTTACTGCAGTGAGAGATGATAGTCAGCTGTGCCAGGATAAGAGTGGAGCACTGTCAAGAACTGTGAGGGCTTGAGATCTTATCCTGCTACTTACTGGTGAGCTATCAAGTTAGCTAGTTTCTTGCATGCTGGCAGAAAATATGAGCCTCAAGTTTGTTTCATCCCCCAATACCAACCTATAATAATATGAACACCTGTATGCCTTCACTAAGTTTCACAAATTTTAATATTTTTTGTCACATTTTAAACTCTCTCTCCATACTTATATACATATGTACACACATATGTGTATGTTTTATGAACCATTTGAAAACAAGTTGTAGATGCTGCAATAGTTCAGCACTAGACCCATGGGGGATGCAGAATGGGCCAGGTGGACACTGTGCATACAGTGGGTTTGTGTCACAGCTGAGGGACCCCAAACTTAGGAAACCCCAATCTAATGGTCTGCGAGCAGACGTGCCTAACCTCTGCTCTCTTTTGCAACGTTACCTATATTATCTTTATTATTCTGGGAGGTGAACAAACCTGTCCTCTGTTTCAGAGACGACACTATCACTGTCTTCCAAGGCTGTTTGCTACACAAATCTCCTTGAAAAGATAGTCCAGAACAAAAGCTATCAGTGTCTTCCCTTGTAAGATGGGCAGAAGTGTAAAAGATCCATGGAGAATTGTCTCTCAACAAGAATATAGTGTAAAGTGGCTAAATTCTGGAGGTGTTTTTCAGATAGAGCCCAGACCAGATATGGGATGTAAGAGAAAGAGAGTCCAGAATGATGCTATGGTTTTTGCCAGGCCCTGTACTTGGCGCTGGGGATAGGGTGGCAAATGAGACATTCTAAGCCTTGGCCACCATGGGGCTTACCTCCCTAATGGGAGACAGACCCAAAGTAGCTAAACATGCCACATAAGTGAAATGATTAACTTACGTTATATATAGTTTCTAGGGGTTTTAGTTCTGTTAAAAAAAAGTGTGGTTTTATTTAAACAAGATAAAATTACAACCCGGATAGAAAGGGAAGAGGTAGATTAGACCCCATCAGTGAAGGCCCGTGTGCTTGCTTCTAGAGTTCACCCTTGTCATCCTTTTTTGAGAAGTAGAATTAACTTGAGTTTGTGCCTTTTTGCGATAGACACACTTAGCATTTATTTTTATCAGTAACCCAGACATGCTTAATTTGCAGAAAAGACATTAAAATTTTAAAAGCATCTATTTTAGGAACAAAATTATTTTACTCTACTTTATTATAGACATATATTTGGAGGTTGACTGTAATGAGCTATTGTCATATTTCTTAGCGGTTTGTTGTCTGTCTCTACCCACTAGAATAAAGGCTCAAAAAAAGGAGGTTTGCTTTGTTTGTGGACACAGTCTCAGCTCATAGAATAGTGTCTGGTATACAATAGGTGTTTAATAAGTAGCTCTTAAATGAATGAATGTATGATACATGTATGTATTATTTTGTATTTTGCTTATATAAACAGATTCCTTTCCCTAGTATTAATTTCACTTGCAGAAGTGTTAATGTCTGTTAACTTTCTATTAGTTTTTTGTACCCTAACCATTCTTTAAGTATTGGACATTTAGATGTTTCCCAAATGTTTACAATGATACAAAATACTGAAGTAATGTTTTTGTGTATATTGACTTTTTAATTTCTTTTGAATTATCTCTTAAGTATAAATTCAAAGGAATGGGTCAAAGGTATTAACATCATCATTACTTTCCCTCCGTGTTGTCTTTTCCAAAAGGGTAGGGATAGTTTTCAATGGATGAGTGTACCTGTTACACCTCAAACTCAAATCCATTAGCACTAGTTGTTACTTTTTTTTTTTAACCTCCCTGTCTTTATAGGTGGAAATAGAGGATCAAGTATGCTTTTATTAGCTTTTATTTCATGTCTCCTGATGTTGTATATATTTCCATGTTTATTTATTATTTTTTCCCTGTGATATGAGCTGTCTGTTCATATACTTTGCCCAGCAGAGCTGCTTGTTAAATTATCCAGTTCCTAAATTCTAGGCCGAATGATGACATTTAGGTTTTTAATGAAACCTTCTCCTTGGTAGTGGGGTTGTCTCAGATGGCAATTTCAGGTGAAGTTCTCCTGGTGAGGCTGAGAGGCAGGAAGGTGAGAGAGGGACTTTTTTTTTTTTTAACATCTTTATTGGAATATAATTGCTTTACAATGGTGTGTTAGTTTCTGCTTTATAACAAAGTGAATCAGTTATACATATACATATGTACCCATATCTCCTCCCTCTTGCGTCTCCCTCCCTCCCACCCTCCCTATCCCACCCCTCTAGGTGGTCACAAAGCACCCAGCTGATCTCCCTGTGCTATGCGGCTGCTTCCCACTAGCTATCTATTTTATGTTTGGTAGTGTATATATGTCCATGCCACTCTCTCACTTTGTCACAGCTTACCCTTCCCCCTCCCCATATCCTCAAGTCCATTCTCTAGTAGGTCTGTGTTGTCTTTATTCCCGTCTTACCCCTAGGTTCTTCATGACTTTTTTTGTTTTGTTTTGTTTTCTTAGATTCCATATATATGTGTCAGCATACGGTATTTGTTTTTCTCTTTCTGACTTACTTCACTCTGTATGACAGACTCTAGGTCCATCCACCTCACTACAAATAACTCAATTTCGTTTCTTTTTATGGCTGAGTAATATTCCATTGTATATATGTGCCCCATCTTCTTTACCCATTCATCTGTTGATGGACACTTAGGTTGCTTCCATGTCCTGGCTATTGTAAATAGAGCTGCAATGAACATTGTGGTACATGACTCTTTTTGAATTATGGTTTTCTCGGGGTATATGCCCAGTAGTGGGATTGCTGAGTCATATGGTAATTCTATTTTTAATTTTTTAAGGAACCTCCATACTATTCTCCATAATGGCTGTATCAATTTACATTCCCACCAACAGTGCAAGAGGGTTCCCTTTTCTCCACACCCTCTCCAGCATTTATTATTTCTAGATTTTTTGATGATGGCCATTCTGACCGGTGTGAGATGATACCTCATTGTAGTTTTGATTTGCATTTCTCTAATGATTAGTGATGTTGAGCATTCTTTCATGTGTTTGTTGGCAATCTGTATATCTTCTTTGGAGAAGTGTCTATTTGATGCTAACACTCAGGCACGGAGAATTTCCTTGCCTGGTGACGAGTGCCACAAGGAGCCACCATTTGATTACGTTTCCTCTTTCAACAGATATCTATTGGGCTTGCTGCTGTGTAAACAGCAAAATAAATATCTAATCACATTGTGTTATAAGTATGATAAAAGTGGGGTACGGTAAGAGACAGTAATGAGGAAGGGATGGGTGCTTGGAAGGCTTACATCAGGGGAGTCTTTCTCAGGAAGTGACATTTTACCTAAAACCCAAAGGAAGAGATATCCACAAGGTATCTACTATGTCATATCTCTGGTAGAAGCACAGTGTAAAGTGGCATTACTCTAGCCTACGGAACCAGCCTGTTCAGCTGAGTTGTAATATCCTGTGGGTCAGAAAGTTGCTTTCATCTTGATGTCACTCAAGACGACTGTGCTAGGTCAGAGAGGTGGAAGAATAATGTTCCTCCTTAAGTTCCTTACATGCCTGGCCACTCAGTGATATATAGGAAATAACCTGTGCTTCTTTGAGGCTGGCTACTTAGTTAGATAACCTGTGCTTGTTTGAGGATCAAATAATAAGATCATCACTTTGTGTCATTTCCCCTATTCTTTCCATATGATTGAAATAGTTACAATTTTCAGAATTCAGAGGAATCCACTTTCTCCTGATTTTATGAATCATGCTGTAAGAGCAGCTAACACAGCATAATACACAATACAGTCATAATGCAGTCTGCATAAAAGCAATCTCAAGTCACATAAATGCTTCATAAAGAGTCCCTATCTGTACACAATATTTCCTACAGTACACAGGAAAAATGAAAATCAGTATCTTATAGTTGACTTCATTTGGTTTTCTAACTTTGATTACTTCTTCCATAATTTTGGCTTATCCATTTAAGCTTATTCTTAATATATGGACACTTGGGGGTCCAGTCGGTCCTTTAGAGGTAAGAAGGGTTTGAAGCCATATTGCTGTTACTGTTAATTTAAATAATCCTCTAAAAGTCCACACTGCAATGAAGCAAGAATACTGCCATGTGTAAAAGAGGAGATTTTGTTTTCTGAACATTTAGCAGTTTATTTCACATTCTACATGTAACCCTCTGTTATAGTCTGTAATGTCTGAGGAGGCATGCATGTATAGTCCATTGCCAGGAAAAAAATACAGTCTTACTAGTAGCTGACTGCAGATATTCTCAGAGCCCAGAGTATGATGCAAATATATATATATATATATATATTTTTTTTTTTTTTTTACTATTCTCATTGTGCTCTTTTAGCCTGAGTCAGCTTTAGCCCCCTTCTCCTCTAGACGTCTTCCCTTGCTCCCTTCTTCTTTCACTCCTCTAGCCACCCCATGTGGTCAGAGCTGGGGAAACCACTGTTCCTGGATCTCTTCTGGAAGGCAGTGAAGAATCAGAGTTGGTGGCACCTCACAGCCTTCCCTGGGATTTGGCTTAAACTTTTCAGATTCTTTGGAGTGGAATCTGTTATATAAAACCAGTCTCTCTGGTGTTAATAGTGCAACCCTCATAGCACAAGTCTGGTGTAACTGTGTCAAAAAAGACTCCTTCCACCAAGAAGGAGGCTGAGAAAGCAAAAAAAAAAAAAAAAAAAAAAAAAAAGGTTTAGGGGACAAAGAACCTGGATCTGTCACAGATGATCTTCCAGAGTTCTTTGAAGTCGATTTATTCCATGGTAAACCTCTCAGAGCCACTTCACCCAAAACACATCTTTACTAAAAAATGCTTTCTAGGTTCACGTGAGGTAATCACAGTTCCAACCTAGCACAGAAATTTAGTGAGGCAAGGATAATCAAGTTATCCGTACAATCAATAAAAGTGACGTGGGCACTTATCTTTTCCCAGTTTCTCTGTAATGTGTGTAAAAGAAATTATTAATCCAACAGTGACACATAGTTTTACTCCGCAGATGGGAAGGAAACTTAATTATTCGTAGGAGCTGCTATTTATTAGTCTGAAAGACTTGTTTAAAATTGTAGTTGCACTAATACAGCATTGTTAACTTGACAGCAAAAGTAACCACAACTTAAGCCTTCATACAATCTGCCCTGCTCTCCAGGATCCCTCTTGCTGCAGACTTTCAGTGGAGTTCTGAATGACTCATTCTCACATAAAAGATTTGACACTGAGCTGGATTCAAGTTTTAATTCTTCCAAGTTTGATCCATCATTGAAAAATGTATTGGTGGTACTGTTCAAACCTTAACATCTTGCTGTATTAAAACTAACTTTTGTCAGGTAAAAGTTGCTTCTCTAAGTTGTTGAAATATGTATTCATGGATGCCTAATTTTCTAGATTTTTCCTGAAAATAGTATCTTAAAATTATATCATGGCTAAGAATTTGTATCCATTTCTCTTGTAATTATCTTAATTACACTAGATATCATTGTTGCTTTTCAAAGAGACAGCCAACTAGGCTTTATATCAAGCTTTTACTCCAGGAACGCTTTATATCAAGCTTTTACTCCAGGAACTAAAGACCTTTTTCCTTTGTAAACTGTATAAAAAGATGCTACATATTATGTACCAAGAAAAATGGTTGTTTTTTTCCCCCTAAAGTGCCAAAGAATCTCTTTCATCTCCTGGCATTCTCTCAAGCTCATTACTGCTTCAACATTTGAACTTGTCACCTCTCCAAACTCATCCAGTTGCATTTCATCATCTTTTGACAAATCTTAAAGTTTTCTAAAAAGCTCCTTTGGACTTTCTGTAAAAGCCCATTTTTTGAGATTCAGAAAGCTTCTCTAATTAGTAGATTTTTATTAAAAAATTTATAAAAGGATGACCAAAATTCAAATATCTGTCCGCATTTCAATTTTTGTTAAAATTTTTGTTTGCTTCCAACTTTGCCTCTGTTAGAACTTTTTTTTTCCTGCCCTTAAGTCTGTGAGAAGATGGTAATATTCCTTGATATCTCATCAGAAACAAAGAGCAGAAGGCCCTGGGGAGCCAGCATTTCCAGTACTGGGTACTACTGAGAAATACAGTTAGATTCAGAATTACTCAACTCATTGAATTCACAGCTCCTCTACCACCTTAATTTATTTTCTCTCCTTTGCCTACCTTTGGAGAATTACTCCCCTTTGAATTTTCCTTTTGTATATCTTTTAGGTTTTCTGAGTACAATCCTGTGAATTTCTGGTACTGTTCTTGTAGCTTGAAGGTGAAAGAAAGGCTGGCTTTAAATGTGTTTGTTCGAGTGTCCCCAAGCTGGGCCTTCCTCATCCTGAGGACCTCAGGCCTGCTAGACCCAGTAAATATTGCTAGAAGAGAGTACAATATATGCTGTGCAGCCTACAGACGATGTTGCATGTTCAGAGGACCATTGCTGGGTTCATGTCTTTGTGTGGAGGGGCCAGGGTCCTCATCTGTTTAACAGTCATTCCCTTCTGTATCATTTATTTAAAGAGATTAGAAGAGTACTCCTTTCTGTACCAGCTTATCTCTCAATTTAGACAGAAGAATATCAGTTTCAAAGCCTTTGGCCTCTTTCAAAGCTGTACCTCTATGGTTTGGAATGCTGTTTTGAAGATGTGACAGGGTCAGCTGGAAAAACCAAGGGCCTAGCTAGGTATCATCCTCAAATTGCCACTAAAGTAAAGTACCTTAGGACTCCTTGGTGAGAATAAAGATGTCCCTAAGTTCAAAGAAGTGTTTCTGGAGGGAATGAAAACATTTTTAATGAAGTGACAACATTTTACTGTCTACTTACAGAAGTTGAGTAAATGTTCCTTTTGTGGGGAGGCTGTCTCCCTGAGCAGGGCTATGGCCTAGTGGACCAATCCAAACACTGGGGGAAAACTTATGAACAGTTGGGAGAAGTCACCAAAAATGAAGAACTACTGCCTTGCTTACAAAGGTTTTCACTCCCCCTCCTAAGTATCCCCAACTCCTTTGATTTGTCACATAAGCATCTGCTCTGGCAAACATCGTAATTTCTCTGCACAGAACTAGACCTTCATGAGAATGAAAAACAAAAGATTACAAAAGAGAAGCAGAGTTCAACGGGCTTCTTTAAAGCTCATTTATATTGATTCTCATTAGAATTTATCTGACATAGAGCCCTTAATCATAAGCTTATATCCAGTCAACATTCCTTTATAGAGTTTTTACACTTTTAGAGCCTTTTCGAAGGGAATTTTAAAGAAATAGAAGACATGGCCACTAATTTTCCCCTACTAACTGAAGGTGGAAAATATAACTGAAATGGCTTGAAACTAAACATATCAATACAGTATAATGGCACCACTTTGCCATTAAGGTAGTACAAGCTCTTGGGTGGCCTAGATGCTCCCAAATTTAAAGAGCTTCATGTTATGCAGTGAGGTCCTTAATAACCTCTCCCTCTCCCTCCTCCTTTGAATCACTCCATCAGAGTTTCAGATGCCTCAGAGCTTCTGGACCCTCAGATTAGATTCAGATCCCACAGTGTACTTTTTTCTTTGACATTATGGGGATGATTTTGTGAAGCTGCCTCATTTTGTTAGTTTGGATTGATAGTTCAAGGGTGACTTGAAGTATGTTGGATTATCAGCTAGAACACTTCTAATAAGATATGTGATTCTATAAGTTTGGATGCTGCTGCACACTTTAGTGACTTTTTTGGATATTAATATTGCTATCAAGGGTTTATATTACTAATGTTATTTTTAAAAATTCCCTTTGTTTCTCAAATTTCAAATATAATATGGGCTTGTGGTTAAGGATGCAAATGATACAAAGTTATGTGTGTGTGCAGATGTGTATATGCATTATATGAAAATTGAACAATTCTCTATCTCCCTCCCCTGATAGCCTGAAATAACCCATTCCATAATCTTCTCCTTTTTACAAATATATGTAAGCATACAAGCACAGATTCATTGTTTGTTGTTATTGAAATAAAATCATGCTGAATGCAATTTGCTTTTTCCACCTAAAAATCACAACCTTGCACCTCACTAGTCATGGTACTAATATTATCTTCATGTACTTATAAACACACATATTTTAATTTTCTATAAGTGAGATCATATCACTTCCTGTAGGACATTACCTTTTGATTTTATTTTAACTTTTACTATTATTAATATTATTAATTTTCATTTTTATAATGCTTTACAGATCACAAACTCTTCCCACATATGCCGTCTTATTTATTCTTAAACACTCTGTGAGGTGGTTACTATTAACTCTGTTTTACTTGATCAGAAACCTTAGAGAAGTTGATGCCTTCCCTCCATCATAAAGCTACTAAAGGTAGAGTCAAGATTCAGACTTGTCTTGTCTTACTCACTCATGCCTTAGAGGGCACTTAATTTTCTGATAATGTTTGAAAATGTTTGTGGGAAGGTAGGCAAATCCCTACTGAATGACATTTGTAATTCCCTTCACCATATCAAAAAATTGTCAATATTATTCTTTTTTTATTTGACCAATAAGCCTCTAGCAAGATAGCCATCACCTTATCTACCATATCTGTTTGTTTTGCTATCTGTTGTACAGACTAGTGGATTCTATGAGAATTTTTCTGCCTTAATTCTTAAAACAGCTTCCTATTAACCTGAAGCATTGTTCCATTTAATATGTATTTCTACATCCTATTATTTGCTCCTAAACTCATTTTATCCATCTTCTCTGGACTGAACTCAATTTGCTGTACATTAGTCCCAGAGCCTGAATGATTCATCTGAATCCAAGTACGTTATTTCTCATAGTATCTTTCTTTTCACAATTTAACTTAGCCTGTAAACTTGCTTTCCATGCATCTTCCAAATTAATAGCAGAAAAATAAACTTTTAAAGATGAAAACAAAGCTTGCCCTTGGCCTCATGGGAACATAAATATTGGTCTGAGAAATGGCTTGGCTACCGTCCTGATGTATCTCAAGAGGCAATTCCCTTTTCCTATTTTATTTGTTAATGGTAATATAAAAAGGATTAACTATAATGCTGAGTTTTAAGCATCCAACCATGGAGATCCAGCCAGCAATGAATGTAGGAACTTTTAGGCAAAGATGTTGGTAATTAATTAAAAAACAGATGCTTACAGGTCCTTTGCCCATTAAAAAAATCGGGTTGTTTGTTTTTTGGATATTGAGTTGTATGAGTTTTTAATATATTTTGGATAGTTACCCTTATCAGACATATTATTTGCAAATATCTTCTCCCATTCAGTAGGTTGCCATTTTGTTTTGGTGACGACTTCCTTCACTGTGCAAAAGCTTTTAAATTTGATTCAGTTCCATTTGTTTATTTTTGCTTCTGTTTCCCCTGCCTGGGGAGACAGATCTAAAAAAAATATTGCTAAGACCAATATCAAAGAGCATACTGCCTATGTTTTCTTTTAGGAGTTTTATGGTTTCAGGCCTTACATTTAGGTATGTAATCTATTTTGAGTTTATTTTTGTATATGGTGTGAGAAAATGTTCTAATTTCATTTTTTATAAGTAACTGTCCAGTTTTGCCAGCACCATTTATTGAAGAGGCTATCTTTTTCCATTATATATTCTTGCCTCCTTTGTCATAGGTTAATTGACCATATGTGTGTGGGTTTATTTCTGGGCTGTCTGTTCTGTTCCACTGATCTATGTGTCTGTTTTTGTGCCAGTACCATACTGTTTAAATTAATTTAGCTTTGTAGTATAGTCTGAAGTTAGGGAACATGAGGCCTCCAGGTTTATTCTTTTTTCTCCAGATAGGACTTTTTCCAGAGAACACATACAGATGGCCAACAGGTACATTAAAAAATGCTCAGCATCACTAGTCATAAGGGAAATGCACATCAGAACCACAATGAGATATCACCTCACAACAGTCAGAATAGCTATTGTCAAAAAGACAAGAAATAACAAATGTTGACGAGGATGTAGATGAAAGGGAACGTTTGTATACTATTGGTGGGAATGTAAATTGGTACAGCCACTATGGAAAACAGTATGGAACTTCCTCAAAAAGTTAAAAATAGAACTACCACACAATTCAACAGTTCCACTCCTTGGTATTTATCTGAAGGAAACAAAAACAAATTCGAAAAGATATATGCACCCCAATGTTCATAGAAGCATTATATTTACAATAGCCAAGATATGGAAGCAACCTAAGTATTCATGAACGGATGAATGGATAAAGAAGATAAATGGCTAATATTCCACTGTAAATAGTGGAATATTACTCAGCCATAAAAAAGAATGGAGTTTTGCCATTTGTGACAACATAGATGGACTTGAGGGTATTAAGCTTAGTGAAATAAGTCAGAGAAAGACAAATACTGTATGTTTTCACTTATATGTGGAATCTGAAAAGTAAAACAAACATACAAATATAGCAAGACAGAAATAGACTTATAGATATAGAGAACAATCTAGTGGTTACCAGAGGGGAGAGAAGTGGGGCAGGGGCAAAATAGGTGAAGGGGATTAAGAGGTACAAACTACTATGTTTAAAATAAAGTTTACAAGGATAGAATGTACAGTACATGGAGTATAGTCATTATTTTATAATAACTTTGTATGGAGTATAATCTATAAAAATATCAAATTACTATGTTGTGCACCTGAAACTAATATAAGTTGTCAATGATACTTCAATAAAAACAAACAAAAAACACATGCTTACAGAGTGTAAGGTAATATAGAAATGAAATGGACTGTGGAGATTGAGAGATTCAGGTTTGAATCCTTGCTTTGGCACTGGCTAACTCTTAGACCTTGGAGAGTTTGATTAGTTTCTCTAAGCCTGTTTCTTCAACTATAAAATAGGGATAATGCTTATAGGTTTGTTGGGAGCATTAAATGATACAATGTGCTAATTGCCATTACAATGTTTAGCATTTAGGAAATCTTGAGTATGTTGAAAGTTTAACCACATGTAATTATTGATTTTAAGCTGCTATTTACCTACAAAACAGCTCTTTTATACTTATTATATTTATATCTAATGTACCTATATACCTAATATAACTAAATAGCTAAAAGTAAATTCTCATTTTAGTCAGGTTCTTCTGTAAGTATTTCTATTAGTTATTTTTTTCTTTGTCTCTTTTCCTGACAATATAATAAACTATTTTTTCCTATTTTGAAGACGTTTTGGTACAAGAGTCTTCTTAAATATACCTTAATTCTTTCTGTTAAATTAGTAATAATAGTTACATTATTAAATTAAATTATCATAGTACTGTGAAGGAGTTAAAATATCCCCCTTTCCATAACCTTATCAAGTATGGATTCAAACTTTGATGACTTACAGTTCAACTGCACAGTTTATTATGGACTTAAAATCAGATTTTATGGCATTCAATTAGCAAAATAAGGTCACAAAGTTTCAAAAAAATTTTTGAGTCTTTTACTTTTTCAGACACTTTGAATCTAGACCTAAGGACCTAGTGTTTTTCTAAGTATTTCTTTTGGTTTTAAACTGGATTTGAGTGATTAGTTTCATTTGTTCGTATTTAAGGGTAGTGGTATAATCCTTTGAGAATGAATAACTTTTGGTTAGCTACTATATCCATAGCATTTCTGAGGATAGAAGACTGTATTTTTGTTGTTAAGGGGTTTACAATCATTTATGAGTTTATAATGGACCAGGTGCTATTTTAAGCACAAGCAATAGTGGTAAACAAAGACAGATGTCCTGGCCTTGATGAAATAAGATTATAGTTGGAAAGAAACAAATCAACATATAAATAGTGCATAAATAAGAATTTCAGACACTGTAAGTGCTATTTGAAGATAATATGGAGTATGGTGGCATGAAGGGAAGGCCTCTTTTTTTTTTTTTAAACATCTTTATTGGAGTATAATTGCTTTACAATGGTGTGATAGTTTCTGCTCTATAACAAAGTGAATCAGCTATACATATACATATGTTCCAATATCTCCTCCCTCTTGCATCTCCCTCCCTCCCACCCTCCCTATCCCACCCCTCCAGGTGGTCACAAAGCACCAGCTGATCTCCCTGTGCTATGCGGCTGCTTCCCACTAGCTATCGACTTCACGTTCGGTAGTGTATATATGTCCATGCCTCTCCCCGGCTTTGTCACAGTGTACCCTTCCCCCTCCCCATATCCTCAAGTCCATTCTCTAGTAGGTCTGTGTCTTTATTCCTGTCTTACCCCTACGTTCTTCATGACATTTTTTTTTCTTAAATTCCATATATATGTGTTAGCATACGGTATTCTCTTTTAATTGACACCTGAGCGATATGAAAGCTGGCATGTGCTGATCCAGGAAAGAGTGTTCTAGGCAGAAGGTAAATACTGTACAATGCTCTGAAATGGGAGCAAGATAGTTGACATGGGGATAGGATGAGTGTACAAATGATTCTCACCAAAGACAGAATGTGAGTGAGAACATTTGGAAGCCATTTGCATCCAAGTGAAAAGTGAGGAACTCAGAAAATGCATTTGGATAGTGTCTCCTTTAAGGTACCATGTAGTCAAGGTTAATGAATTCTTGTTCAGCATTCTAATTAAAACATTAATTGGGATTCTATTTTTCCATCCTAAGGGAAATTTTATAAGTGCACTGGAAGAAAGAGGTTGTCTTTTCATAAAGGAAAAAACTGATATTCTTAGATATGTGAAAACAGTTTTTATGCCATATATACCTTTCATTTGGTTAATTTCAACTGGAATTGAAAGGCCCGAATTTGGGGATTGACTTTTTACAGCTTAGACCTGTCACTTTAGTCAAGCTGCATGTTGTCCTGCTACTAGGCAGGCAACAATATACCTGTAATTATAGATCCTATATAAGAATCCCTGAGACTGTAGAATCTCTGTTTCCTTCCCTAAATTGACATATTCTAAGATCATCAAATTTTGGTACGAGCATGTCTGAAAATGAAGCCAGAAGTACTGAAAACATAACTTTAAACTATTTTTTTCACTCTTTCTCCTCCCCTAATAAAAGGCATGTGTTTTAACTAGGTTAGTGTTTTTCCCGGTTCTCCAGTTATAGTACATCTTCATTTTAAGCATGAATAAATAGCTTACATTTTCATTTCCTGAATTATCAGAGCTGAAAAAAAAAAGCAGAGGTACACAGTTCAACTGAGTTTCAAAACTTTTTAGAGAAACTTTTCCTGCAAGAGAGAAAAGAAAGCAGAAGGATTTGGGGTCTGTATGAACAAAGCCATTAGCAAACCTTGTAATGTGTCAAATTTTGAATATGAAGAACTTATCACAAGTAGTAATTTTTTCTCTAGGTTCCTTGAGCAGAAAGTTTTAACAACAAGACAGAAGACAAACTAAAATCACTCTCACCTATATTCCTTCCTCTACCCATTAATAACCTTCCTACTGTAATGCATCAAAGCATTATTATCTCATTTTCTACACTGGATTTCTTGCTTCTCAACATGAGAATTTCTCAGCAAGGTAGTAGAATAATTGGCATTAGCAGAGATTGAAATTAATATTAGAAACTATAGTCAATGATTTGTTTATTTTGGCTGAAGATTTCTGGGGTAGGTCATTTGGTATTACCAAAGAAATCCAGTTTGCCAAATATATTTCCCTTAGAATTCATTAAAAAAAAATGAAGGAAGAATCTGAAGCAGTAACAAATTATGTAGATACCTAAAATCAGTGTATCTGTGATTTGCTTATGGCTGTGGTTGTGACACAAGAACACAGAGCTGGTTTTTGCTGGGAAGTTGAAAGTCTGATGCAAACAGGCAGAATTACATTTTGTTTTGTGTTGCTAATTGGCAGTTATGTAAAGTCACAGAAAATGAAGGCATGGATGTGGAACTGAATCTATGAGTGATTTATTATCAAAAACATGAGAAATGACTGAGTATCATGCAAAATATTTAGCCCTGATGGACAGAGTTTGGAGTAGAAAATTTAAATTTACTATGAAACCAATTAAAACAAAGAGGTACAGTAGAAAGTCTCACTTCTATATTCTCCCATTCATCCCAGGTTTTCCTCATATCCCCAGGCCAAGAAGCTGTACCATTTCCTACATATTTACCCTCCTAGGGTTTCTTTTTGCAAATTCAAGCAAATACAGCAATGTATTCATATTCCCCACTTCTTACTACTGTGAAGTATTTTATGAATGGGGCAATTATAGTGTATATGCTTACGAGATGTGTAGATCAGGCATGCCATCAACGTATCTTCAATGCTCACAACAATCATAAAGTAAGTAGTCTTTTCTCCATTTTACATATGAAGAAATTGAGGCTCAGGGGAGTTACAACATGCCCCAAGTTCATACATTATTGGAGCTAGGATTCAAAGTCCCTGTTTTTGCACTTATGATACTTATTGGTGTAACCTCAGCAGTTTAGCACTTCTGTATCAAAATGTCAGAATGGAATTCTGTAGCTCTTGAACAGCTAATTCTGTTATTATTTTATTTATACAACTTTATGGAAAGTTTAATCTTTTAATTTTCAAAGTAAAAGTAACTTTTTCCTGACTAATATTATTTTTGTAAATAAGAGAGTGAAACTCACCTTAAACCCAATTGTCCAGATGAAATCACTGTTAACATTTTGGTATCTATCCTCATAAAATGTTTTGTATGTAAAGTGATATCTCATCATGCAGCGTTTCAGGGGAGTTATGGATTGGCAAGTGATCTTTCTCACACACACTCATGCACATTGTTAGTTCCTCATTTGTTTACTCAAGAACCCAGAATGTTGTTATTGGTAGTTGAGAGGTCACGATGGGCAGGGCCACTATAGTGTATCTTAGCATGATTCTTCCCTGGCCTCAAGTTCCTTAGTGGAATGCCCATATGCCAGTGTCCATGCACAGTAGAGTCCTGCCTCATCTGAGAAAAGAAATGGTAGAATTTTTGCTCTATCCTAACTGCTTTTATACAGCCTACAACACCATTCCAAAATAGCTTACCCTGACAATCTGCATGCTGCCACTTGAGCAAATCTCTGCAGACATGTCAATTCTCGATGCATGGTAGTACATCCAACTGCTGTGGGTTTTCTTTTCAAGTTTATAAGGGGTCACCTGTACATTTATCTACCAGTTTCCATTGTTTCTCCCTTTTGAACATCATCATATACTCATAGTCTTTCTGAGACTCAAATAGTTCCAGTCTCTAGTTATAAACAGTTTCTTTTTGATTCACCTTCACACTCCTCACCTTCTGGCCGATGAGAATCCCTTCAAGCTAGCTCCTTGTGACCACCACCGCAAAGCTTTGGAAGTATCCTTGCCGCCTGTTAACTAGATGAGCCCGCCCCACTCTAAGTTCTTCTGTCCCAGAAACAGAATCAGCTTCTAGAAACTAAATTTGGGCACTGGGACCGCATAATATGCGGTTTCATATAATCTAAGGGCTAGAGCATGACAACAAAGACCTACAGGCCTTTAGTGATAGAACATTTACTTTTTTGTCAATATTAATGAGTTAATGTTTCTATGCCTGATTTACCACTTTTAAAATATTGCCTAAAATGATAGTTTATTAATGTAAATTTTCCCTCAGTTTGGGCTATAGTTTTTTCTTTGTTTACTAGCTTTGATTTTCCATTATATATATTGTCTTACCAAACTGTGTATTTAAATTTCTAAATTACTCCCAAATTCATAGTTTCATTTTCTTTCTTTCTGACTCTTGGCTCTAGCATCCTGGGACTTTAGTGTGCAGGACTCAGTTGTCCCCTGTGTCAAGCATCACTGGAACACCAATGAAAAGGACAATAAGGCCAACTTCTTTTCAAGGGGAATACTAAAGAAATAAAGTTCTGAGCCAAAAGGCAAAACTATAGAGATAGTAAAAACATCAGTGGTTAACAGTGGTTGAGAAGGAGGCAGGAAGAGAAGGATGAATAGGTGGAGCACAGGGAATTTTTAGAGTAGTAAAACTGTTCTATATGATACTATAACAGTGGATAATATGGCATATATTTACCAAAACCCATAGAATTATAACAATAAAGAATGAACCCTAATGTAAACCATGGACTTTAGTTAATAATAAGGTATCAATAATGGTTCATCAATTGCAACAAATGTACATTAAGGCAAGATTTATTTTTTTACATTTCTTTCTTTTTATTTAAACATCTTTATTAGAGTATAATTGCTTTACAATGGTGTGTCAGTTTCTGCTTTATAACAAAGTGAATCAGTTATACATATACATATGTCCCCATACCTTATCCTTCTTGCATCTCCCTCCCTCCCACCCTCCCTATCCCACCCCTCTAGGTGGTCACAAAGCACTGAGCTGATCTCTCTGTGCTATGCAGCTGCTTCCCACTAGCTATCTATTTTACGTTTGATAGTGTATATATATCCATGCCACTCTTTCACTTTTTCCCAGCTTACCCTTCCCCCTCCCCATATCCTCAAGTCCATGCTCTAGTAGGTCTGTGTCTTTATTCCCGTCTTGCCCCTAGGTTCTTCTGACCATTTTCCTTTTTTTTAGATTCCATATATATGTGTCAGCATACGGTATTTGTTTTTCTCTTTCTGATTTACTTCACTCTGTATGACAGACTCTAGGTCCATCCACCTCACTACAAATAACTCAGTTTCGTTCCTTTATATGGCTGAGTAATATTCCATTGTATATATGTGCCACATCTTCTTTGTCAATGGACACTTAGGTTGCTTCCATGCCCTGGCTATTGTACATAGAGCTGCAATGAACATTTTGGTACATGACTCTTTTTGAATTATGGTTTTCTCAGGGTATATGCTCAGTAGTGGGATTGCTGGGTCAGATGGTAGTTCTATTTTTAGTTTTTTAAGGAACCTCCATACTGTTCTCCATAATGGCTGTATCAATTTACATTCCCACCAACAGTGCAAGAGGGTTCCCTTTTCTCCACACCCTCTCCAGCATTTATTGTTTGTAGATTTTTTGATGATGGCCATTCTAACCAGTATGAAATGATATCTCATTGTAGTTTTGATTTGCATTTCTCTAATGATTAATGATGTTGCGCATTCTTTCATGTGTTTGTTGGCAATCTGTATGTTTTCTTTGGAGAAATGTCTATTTAGGTCTTCTGCCCAGTTTTGGATTGGGTTGTTTGTTTTTTTGATATTGAGCTGCATGAGTTGCTTGTAAATTTTGGAGATTAATCCTTTGTCAGTTGCTTCATTTGCAAATATTTTCTCCCATTCTGAGGGTTGTCTTTTCATCTTGTTTATGGTTTCCTTTGCTGTGCAAAAGCTTTGAAGTTTCATTAGGTCCCATTTGTTTATTTTTGTTTTTATTTCCATTTCTCTAGGAGGTGGGTCAAAAAGGATTTTGGTGTGATTTATGTCATAGAGTGTTCTGCCTATGTTTTCCTCTAAGAGTTTGATGGTGTCTGGCCTTACATTTAGGCCTTTAATCCATTTAAGGCAAGATGTTAATAATAGGAAAACTATGTGTAGAGAGTGGGGACTTATGGAGAGAACATATGTATGAGAATTCTCTGTACTTTCTGTTAAATTTTTTTATAAACCTAAAATTTAAAAACTTTTATTAATTTAAAAAAGTTGCAATTTTATATTATTTCATTTATTGTATATCTCCAGTCTTAATCTGGGTAACAATCATTCAGTGTTATATAAAAAAGAGCATAGTCATTTTAAGTTTTGGTGGGAAAATCCAAATCCTGATACGGACTAAAAGCACTGTCTTTTGCCTTTTGTGGTAATTGTATGGTCGTCAGAGAGTGGAAATTAGTGGTCTGTTATCTACTTTTTCCGTGTAACAAGACCCCCTTTGTGATTTAGTCAAAAGCCAAACAGGCTGACCAAACATTGGGCTATGAGTTTAGATCTGGATGGGGTCTGAGGCAATAATTTATGCTTCATTGCCTGTAGTATGTCAGGGTGGGCCCTGCCCATGTGCTTCACAGAAACTTAGCTGGTTTGGATGAACTGTCTACCAGTAACACTGAAGTTTCCATTTTACATGGCCATTTAGCATGTGCATTCAGGCAGGGGGAAGACACCATTTCTTCCACTTTCTATGCAATTCCACCCCAGAACAATTTACTGTTAATTCTGGGAGTATCTTTGGTTTCCTGGGAGTGAGGATGCAGTATAGATTAGAGTAGATCAGAGAGTCTAAGAGAGACTTCTTCAGAAGGAAGAAACTGATAGAAACTTTATATGTCTATCTTGAGAGGAGATTTAGAAAATTGTCCAAGAGCTAGGGCTTGAATTAGAGATAAATATATAGAATGCTAAGCAAATGATGACATAGTAATATAATTAGTAGCTCCAGAGAAAACAAAATGATAGCAGGAAAAGAATACAGTTCACTTCATACCTCATCTGTGGATGTTCCTTATATAGTCATAATATCAAAAATCGTGATTATTGATCTTCCCCATTTATCTGCATTAGTGGTGAGCAAAGGGACAAAGGTGTGAGCGTGTGGCAGGAGCAGGAGTAGGAAAAGGTGCTAAATTGCATCTTCTTTAGGAGGAAATTAAAAATGGAAGAATAAAAATAATACAAAGATTAATTAGAGATATGGAGGCAAATTCTGAAATTATTACCTAAAGGAGATGCAAGTTGTTGTCTTCGGAAGGCGAAGAATCAGGGGTGAGGGGCCCAGGGAACTGCTATTTTTCATAAGCAACTCCCCTGTCCCCATAGTGTCATTTGATTCCTTCAACTATGTCTCTAGTATAACTTTCATAAACACAACTAAAAAGTAAAAATAATGCTTAAATGAAAAAGTTAACACAGTAATTTTCAAGTTAAAACTTCCCAGGTACATTTTGTCCTATTTTAAGTTATGTGCATGATTATTGTGATAACATTTAAAATATTTTTAAAAGTAGCATGAACTTTAGCAGCTCCAGCTTTCCTTAATAACAGCACAGTTTCAAAACTGAGCACAGGTTCTTCTTGCATTGTGTGCATACTTCTTCCCACCACACTAGGATAAGTATGTAAATGCTTTGAGAAATGTAAATAGGAGGTGATGGTACTGACATGGGAAATGATTCAGGGTTCAGATAAGTAGTTTTTCACTTTGGGTTCATTTTCAATTGGTGGAAACATATATAAAAAGCAAGCACACCTGCTCTATTTTTGTTCTTGTTCTATTTCTGGCCTCAAGCATAAGTACTAAAAATTGATGAGCTATTCTGAAATTTCCAAGTGCCAGTGTTCAGATTCAAGACATTAATAAGTTCAAGTCAGTTTGGGGAAAAGCAGCTCAACTCTGATTTAGACTTCTGTCTTGGGAAGGTTGACTTCCTGCTTTTCATCTTCTCACATCTTTTTAAAAGGTATGTTCTTTCTCTCTTATACAAGCCTGCTATTAGTTTGTATCAAAGACTTTTCTTCCTCTTCTTTCAAAATGGATCTGTTCCGTGAAGATTTCAGGGACAAGTGACCACCTACTATTTTACACCATCCCATTAAACGTGTCTCTGTGTCATCTTTATGCATCCCTGTAGGCTTTTAAATCCAAAGTCCCTCAACAATGGTGTCTTTGTTCCCTATTCTCTGAATGACTCTTAACTATTGTAAAGCAGTGAAGGGATGGTACTAATCTATGTAATTCAGAGTAGAGAAGTGTAATCCTGACATATAAGGGGATAAAATATGACTTAGGTAAATGTGTATATTCTTTAATATCTGAAGGATTTTGATGCAATTTGGTTTCATATTTTGTTGATAAAAACACATGTTTTTCCCCCCTGTTAGTTATCAGTTATGTCATAAAGCTTTGGGCATTTTTGGACATGGCTGTTCATGGTCTTATGGTTTAGTTCTCCCCTGCCAGCCCCTGCCCATGTATTTGGTCAAGTATGTATAATATGTAGTATGTCCCATACCTAGAGAGAAAGAATCAGGGTCCCTGCAATTCAGATACTGAATTGTATATTGTATACAATTGTATATTGTTCAGATACAACAATAACTATTGTTTATTGGACAGATTTGCATCCACACTCTGATAAATATGTACAACTGAGTATACAAGTGAGTTCTAATATTCTTGATGACTTCTTCCTTGCTAAGGTACCTGGTGATAGCCCTAACAAAATATGGCTAAATGAATGTTGTTGCAGTATAGATACTCATCTTTATTTTCTTTTTCCAGTTGGTCTGGTTTACGTTGTGATGCCCATTTCTTGCTTCCAGATCTTTATAGCTGAATACTGTTACCTGTTCTTGCACTTATTCATAGTATGGCCATTAAGTCCTGAGATTTTATCAGCTAATGTAAGGCTTTGCTCCTCCCACGTGTGCTCTGTAGATTGCTCTAAGGATCACTACAACACCTCAAGTGTGGGGGTTTTTTTGTTTTTTTTTTTTTTGTTTTTTTCTGGTAATGTACTCTCTCTGCAGAATTAGCATGCTAGTGTGGTTATGTCCTTTTTTTTCTGTGGCCATTGGAGAGGAGATTGAACACTCCTTTGTTCGGAAGAGTCTTTTCCTACTTAGAGTCTTGTCTTAAAGCTCATCTGTTATTTACTCAAGCCTGAGCACTTCCTGTGAGTTAACATTAGCTCTGGTCCATGCCACTTCATTAATTAATATGTGTGCTTGGGGCTTCCCTGGTGGCGCAGTGGTTGAGAATCTGCCTGCTAATGCAGGGGACACGGGTTCGAGCCCTGGTCTGGGAAGAGCCCATATGCCACGGAGCAACTGGGCCCGTGAGCCACAACTACTGAGCCTGCGCGTCTGGAGCCTGTGCTCCGCAACAAGAGAGGCCACGATAGTGAGAGGCCCGCGCACCGCGATGAAGAGTGGTCCCCGCTTGCCACAACTAGAGGAAGCCCTCGCACAGAAATGAAGACGCAACACAGCAAAAATAAATTAATTAATTAATAAAAAACTCCTACCCCCAACATCTTCTTAAAAAAAAAAAAAAAATATGTGTGCTTAATTAATTAATATGTGTCTGTGGGGTCATACATACATATACACATGTACACATATACATGTGTTTTATAAATGTGTGTGTATATATACATATTACAAATATATTACATATATGCATAAAATTATGAAAATTTGGAATGTTATGCTGAGTATGCCAATGGGAATGGGTCTTCCAGCTCAGTATTCAATTTTCATGGCAAGAGCTCTAAGGGAATTTTTTGGGGAGAGAATATAGCCTTTATTCCATCAGCTCTACAGCTCTTTACTCTTCTCTGCAGTAGTTATTTCCACTATTTTATCTTCCAGGTCACTTATCCGTTCTTCTGCCTCAGTTATTCTGCTGTTGATTCCTTCTAGAGAATTTTTCATTTCATTTATTTTGTTGTTCATCATTGTTTGTTTGCTGCTTAGTTCTTCTAGGTCCTTGTTAAACCTTTTTTATATTTTCTCCATTCTGTTTCCAAGATTTTGGATCATCTTTACTATCATTACTCTGAATTCTTTTTCAGGTAGACTGCCTATTTCCTCTTCATTTGTTTGGTCTTATGGGTTTTTTCCTTGCTCCTTCATCTGCTGTGTGTTTCTCTGTCTTCTCATTTTGCTTATCTTACTGTGTTTGGGGTCTCCTTTTCGCAGGCTGCAGGTTTGTAGTTCCCGTTGTTTTTGGTGTCTGCCCCCAGTGGCTAAGGTTGGTTTAGTGTGTTGTGTAGCCTTTCTGGTGTAGGAAACTGGTGCCTGTGTTCTGGTGGATGAGTCTGGATCTTGTCTTTCTGGTGGGCAGGACCACGTCTGGTGGTATGTTTTGGCATGTCTTTGACCTTATTATGACCTTTGACCTTATTATGTGCAGATGCTTTTTAGGTTTTTTTTTTTTTTTTTTTTTTTTTTGTGGTACGCGGGCCTCTCACTGTCGTGGCCTCTCCCGTTGCAGAGCACAGGCTCCAGACGCGCAGGCTCAGCGGCCATGGCTCACGGGCCCAGCTGCTCCGCGGCATGTGGGATCTTCCCATACCGGGGCACGAACCCGTGTCCCCTGCATCGGCAGGCGGACTCTCAACCACTGCGCCACCAGGGAAGCCCGCTTTTTAGTTTGATAAAGTTTCATTTGTTTATTTTTGGTTTTGTTTCCCTTGCCCTGTAGTCAGATCCATAAAAACATCTTTAAGATCCATGTCAATGAAGTTACTGCCTATGTTTTCTTCTATGAATTTTATGGTTGCGGTTTGACATTCAAGTCTTTAATTCGTTTTGAACTAATTTTTGCGTATGGTGTAATATAGTGGTCTAGTTTCATTCTTTTGCATGTGGCTGTCCAGTTTTCCCAACACCATTTTTTCAAGAGATTATCCCTTCTCTATTGTATATTCTTTGTTCTTTTGTCATAAATTAATTACGTATATATGTGCCACACCCACATATGTGTGGATTTATTTCGACTCTTAATTCTGTTTCACTGATCTGTGTGTCTGTGTTTGTTCCAGTTCCATACTGTTTTTTCACTATAGATTTGTAGTATAGTTTGAAATCAGGGACTAACTTCATTCTTTTGAATGTGGATATCCAGTTTCCTAGCATCATACATTGAAAAAACTGTTCTTTTCTCATTGAATGGTCTTGGTGCCCTTGGCAAAAATCATTTGACCATATTTGTGAGGGTTAATTTTTGAGTGCTGTATTTTATTCAATTGCTCTATATGTCTGTCTTATGCTAGTTCTGTACTGTTTTGATTACTGTAGCTTTGTAGTAAGTTTGGAGATTAGGAAGTATGAGGCCTCCAACCTTGTTCTTTGTCAAGATTATTTTGGCTATTCAGGATCTCTTGAGATTCCGTATGAATTTTAGGATTTTTTTTTATATTTCTGCAAAAAACTCATTGGAAATTGGTAGGGATTGTATTGAATTTGTAGCTCACTTTGGTAGTATTGACATCTTAATAATATTAAGTCCTGTTTTTTTTTAATATTAAGTCTTCTAATTCATGGACATGGGATGTGTTTCCAGTTATTTATGTCTTTAATTTCTTTCAGCAATCTTTTATAGTTTTTTATTGTACAAGTCTTTCACCTTTTTGGTTAAATCAATTCCTAAATATTTCATTATTTTTGATGGCATTATAAATGGAATTGTTTTCTTAATTTCCTTTTCAGATTGTTCATGGTTGGTGTATAGAAGAACAACTGATTTTTGTGTAGTGATTTATTATCCTGTTACTTTCCTGATCATTAGTTCTAACAGTTTTTTTGTGTGGAATCTTTAGGGTTTTCTACATATACGATCATATCATCTGTGAACAGAGATAATTTACTTCTTCCTTTCCAATTTGGATGCTTTTTATTCCTTTTTCTTGCCTTATTTCTCTGCTAGGACTTCCAGTTCTTTGTTGAATAGAAGTGGCAAAAGCAGGAATCCTTCCCTTGTTATTGATGTTAGAGAAAAAGTTTTCATTTTTTTCACCATTTAGTATGATGTTTGCTGTGAATTTTTCGTATATGGCTTACATATGTTGAAGTAAAATTTCTTCCTATTCCTAGTTTTTTGAGTATTTTTATCATGAAATTGTGTTGAATTTTATCAAATGCTTTTTCTGTACCACGTGAGATGATCATGTGCTTTTTTCCCTTCATTCTGTTAATATGGTATAATACATTGATCAATTTTTGTATGTTTAACACTTCCACGAATAACTCCCACTTGGTCATGGTGTATAATCCTTTTAATAAGCTGTTGAATTTAGTTTGCTAGTATTTTTTTTTGATGATTTTTGCATCAGTGTTCATAGTGAATAGTGGTCTGTTGTTTTCTTCTAGTGTCTTTGGGTTTGGTGTCAGGGCAATTCTCATCTCATAGAATAAGTAGGGAAGTGTTCTCTCTTCTTCAATTTGTTTGAAAAAGATTTTGAAGGATTAATGTTAGTGTTTTGTAGAATTCACCAGTGAAGCCATCAGCTCCAGGGATATTTTACCTGGGAGATTTTTTTTATATATAAATTTATTTATTTTTTAGTTTTGGCTGCATTGGGTCTTCGTTGCTGCATGCAAGCTTTCTCTAGTTGTGGCAAGCGGGGGCTACTCTTTGTTGCGGTGTGTGAGCTTCTCATTGCGGTGACTTCTCTTGTTGTGGGCTCTAGGTGCTCAGACTTCAGTAGTTGTGGCACGTGGGTTCAGTATTTGTGGCTTGTGGGCTCTAGAGCGCAGGCTCAGTAGTTGTGTGGCATACGGCCTTAGCTGCTCTGCGGCATGGGGGATCTTCACAAAGCAAGGCTCGAACCTGTGTCCCCTGCACTGGCAGGCAGATTCTTAACCACTGTGCCACCAGGGAAGTCCGTTTTTGTTTTGTTTCATATTACTGATTCATTCCTCTTACTAGTTACAGATATATTTAGGTTTTCTATTTCTTTGTGATTCAATTTTGGTAGGTTTTATGTTTCTAAGAATTTGTTTATTTTATCTAGGTTATCCAATTTGTAGTACAATTTCTCATAGTACTCTCTTATACTTTTTATTTCTATAGAATAAGTAGTAACGTGCCTACTCCTATTTCTGATTTTATTATAGTAATTTGAATCTTTTCATTTTTAGTCAATCTAAAGTTTGTCAATTGTGTTGATCTTTTCAAAGAACAAACTTGTTTTCCTTGATTTTCTCTATTGTTTTCCTATTCTCTATTTTATTTTTCTCTGTTCTATAATTTATTATTTACTTTCTTCTGTTAGTTTTGGGTTTAGCTTATTTTTTCTCTAGTTCCTTACATTATAAAGTTAGGTGTTGATTTGAGACCTTCTCTTATTTTTTTAATGTAAGAGTTTATTGCTATAAATTTCCCCTTTGGCATTGCTTATGCTACACCCCATAAGTTTTGCTATGTTGTGGTTTGGTTTCCACTCATCTCTAAGTATTTTTTAATTTCCCTTTTGATGTCTTTTTTTGATTCATTAGTTGTTTAAGAGCATGTTGTTTAATTTCCATGAATTTGTGATTTTTAAAGTTTTTCTTATGTTACTGATTTCTAACTTCATCCTGTTGATGTCAGAGAAGATACTTTGTATGACATCTATCTCTTTTAAGTCTTTTGAGTCTTAACTTGCAGCCTAACATATGGTCTGTGCTGGAAAATATCCCATTTTGACTACAGAAGAATTTGTATTCTGTTTCTGGGGGTAGTGTTAAGCATATTTCTGTTAGATCTAGTTTGTTTCTTGTGCTGTTTATGTCTTCTGTTTCCTTACTTTTCTTCTGTCTCGTTGTTCTATTCATTACTGATAATGGGATATTGTAGTCTCCATCTATTATTGTGGAACTGTCTATTTCCATCTTCAGTTCTGTCATTTTTTGCTTCATATATTTTGATGGTCTGATATTAGGTGCATAAATCCTTATAGTTGGCTATATCTTCTTGCTTTATTGAACCTTTTATTAATATATAATGTCCTTTTTTGTATCTTGTAAACATTTTTTAATTTAATGTATTTGTCTGCTGTTAGTATAGCCAACCTCTCTCTTTTGGTTAATATCTACATGGAATATCTTTTTCCATCCTTTCACTTTCAATCTCTTTGTATCTTTAGATCTAAAGTGATTCTCTTGTTTACAACATATAGTTGGAGCATTTTATTCTGCCAGTCTCTATCTTTTAATTGGAGAGTTTAATCAGTTTACACTTAAAGTATTTCCTAATAAGGAGGAACTTACTTGTGTCATTTTGCTGTTTGTTTTCTGTGTATCTTGTAGCACTTTTGTCCTCATTTCCTGCACGTTTCCTTTTTGTTTACTTGATTCTTTTTGTAGTGAAATACTTTATTCTCTTCTCATTCCCTTCTGCATAATCTATAACTATTTTCTTTGCAGTTACCATGGGGGTTACATTTAAAATCTTAAAATGATAATACTATAATTTGAATTTATACCAACTTAATTCAATAACATACAAAAACTGTTTCTTTTTAGCCTCTTTTCCTCTCCTTTCAGCTGTTGATGTCACCAAGTTACATCTTTACACATTGTGTGTCTGAAAATGTAAACTAATAATTGTGTTTTTAAAACACATTAGTCTCTAAACTATGTAGAAAACAAAATGTGGAGTTACAAACCAGTTACCTTAATAATAGCTTTTAGACTAATAATTATTTTTTAAATGTATTAGTATCTTAAATCATGTAGAAAACAAAAGGTGGTGTTAAAATTTGTTGTTCCAATAATACTGTCTTTTATAATTCTTCATGTATTTACCTTTACAGAGATCCTTATTTCTGTATACAGTTTTGAGTTACTGTCTAGTATCCTTTCATTTCAACCTACAAATGCCCTTTAGCATTTTTTGTAGGGCAGGTGTAGTGGTAACACATTCGATCAGCTTTTGTTTATCTGGCAATTTCTTAGTTTCTCTCTCACTTTTGAAGGACAGTTTTGCCAGATATAGGATCTTAGTAGCCAGGTTTATTTGTTTGTTTTTTAGTGCTTTGAGTATTTCCACCCATTGCCTTTGGCCTCCAAAGTTTCTGATGAGAAATCTACTGATGATCTTGTTGAAGATCCCTCATATGTGGTTGTAGTATAAACCCTAACAGTTGGCTTTTCTTTCTGTACTGCAAGTGCCTGACTTCAGCTTTCATTGCCAAGTCATCCACTTCAAGGAGGCATCTGCTTCATTGAAGGCTGCATTAAATCAACACATTGCCAGTCACAGCCACATGTCTAGGTAAAGAGCCAGGATGCATACCCAGCAGCCCCCTACCATGAGGCTTCTTTATTTTAGAGATTCTCGTTGCAATTTCCCTACATTCAGTCTTCAAAATATATTTCATATTCTCTGCTTCTCAAGTCTCTACTACTACCAGCGTGATCAATATTATCACCATCTATTACCTGGTTTTCTGCAACAGCCTCCTAGCTGATTTCTCTACTCTACACTTCTTCTCTTCCAAAACAGTCTCTACAAATCAGCCATAGAAGTCTTTCTCTAAACATAAATCTAACCATGATACTCCCCTGCTTAATATAGTTCATTGTAATTAAAATAAAATCCATATTTTATTATAATTAAATTAAATTAAATATAATTAAAATAAAATCCATAATCCTCATCATGGCAACTATGTTTCTACATGGCTTCCACTTACTTCTCCATTTTTGTCTTGAGTCATGCTCCTCTTCGCTCACCATGTTTCAGACACTTTGGCCTTCTTTCTGTTCCTAGAAGAGGTGAAACTTTTCCCCAGCTCAAAGCCTGCCTGTATCTTGTTCCCAGTAACTGGAATGCTTTCCCCAGTCTCTTCAAATGGCTAACACTTTCTTCTTTAAATTTCAGGTAAATGTAGCTTTCTCAGATAGACTTTCCCCGATCATTCCACTCAAGTAGCTTCCTCTCCCCACTTTTTCTAAATGCCACTCCAAACCACCTCTTTCCACCATTAAGCTCTGTATTAGTTTCTGAGGGCTCTTATAACAAATTAGCACAAAGTGGGTGGCTTCAAACAACAGAAATTTATTCTTTCACAGTTGTGGAAATCAGAAGTCCAAAATCAAGGTGTTGTCAGGGCCATACTCCTTCTGGAGGCTCTAGGGAAGAATTCACTCCTTCCTCTTCCAGCTTCTGGTTGCTGTGGGCATTCCTTGACTTGTGGCTGCATCTCTGCAAACTTTGCCTCCATACTCACATTGCCTCCTCTCTTCTTTTGGTGTTACGTTCTTTTGCCTCTCTCCTTGAGGATACTTGTGATGTCATTTAGGGCCCACCCAGATTCTTCTCAACTCCAGATCCTTTATTTAGCCACACCAATAATGATCCTTTTTCCAAATAAGATTACAGCTTCCAGGCATTAGGGCTTGATATCTTTGGGTGGCCATTATTCAGTCTAATACATGCTTTATCATCAGACTCAGAAAGCTTTTTTTTTACATAAAATAAATTATCTGTATCCATATATATAAATATATGTATATGTCTTGTTTATTGTCAGTTTCCCTTAGACCAGCACTATCCATTAGAAATACAGTGAGAGTCACATATATAACTTGAATTTTTCTAGTATCCATATTAAAATGTGAAAAGAAACATGTGCCATTAATTTTAATAGCATATTTCATTTAAGTCAGTACATCCAGATATTATCATTTCAACATGCAATCAACATAAAAATTATTACTGAGGTATTTTCCCTTTTTGGTACAAAGTCTTCTAAATCTGATGTGCATTTTATACATCATGGCACATCTCAATTTAACCAAGCCACATTTCAGGTGCTCAATAGCTACAAATGGCTAGTGGTTACTATTGAATTGGACAGCCAGCTTTAGGCATGTAAAACACGTCTATTTTGCTTTTCGGGGCCAAAACAGTGCTTGAAACATTGGGAATGCATGATATATATTTTTACTGAATGAATAAGTTATTAAATGAGTAAAAGGAGACCAGCAAAATGTCATGCTAAGCTGTATCACAATTCCCTTAACATCAAAATGGATATGTTTTCAGAGAATCATATTCATCTGAATTTAACTTTGAGTAAAAAGTTAAGTATTAGTGATTATGAAACTTCTCTAAGTATCTCTAAACCAACTCACATTTTTGTTTGCACTATTTCTCTGGATGATAAATTTTACAAATTTGCATTCTATAAGAATATTTAAATTTTAGAGGCTTTTGTGAATGTTTAATATTCTGGGATTTGGTGAAATGGATCTTAATACATATTTATTGCAATATTTTTCTTAGTTATGGTGAATTCTATTAACCAAAATTGCTGTTGAATTATCCTCTTAAATATTTATTGTCACATAATATTTTAGATTCAAGCAGAGGGGAAATAACGTAGCAGCTCATAGAGAAATTAGAACACTAATGAAATTCAATATGTTATAGTTTATACATCATTTTGAACTGAGTAATGTTAGGTAAAGCATGCATATTCTATTAAAAATGTTAAAGTTATTGAGAGCAAATTTTAATTTAATATTAAAATATAAAATCTCTTTAATCACTGGGAAGAATCCTCAGAAGTGAAAGGAAAACTCTACATCAACTTAAACATTTCAAGACAACCAATTTCACTAATTTAAAACAACTTCCAGAGCTAAGGATCTAAGCAAATGAACCATTTTCTTAAAAAATTCTGACTCATCTTGGGAGTATTAAAATTAATAGAACTTATGATCTTGAGTTCTACTCATTTGTGAATGTGTTTTCAGTAAGTACACATAATTGAGGTTGGGATCTGATGGTCCCTTATATATAACCATCATGAATACACATAGAGTTTTATATTAATATACCATTAATATTTCAGGGGTTTGATTCATAATTTTAAAAAATGAACACACCCATGAAATGAACTAATGTAGAAAACAAATCTTATTGCAGGCCAGTGGGATGCACTATGCTTATAAAACATTAGGATTATAGGTACTAAGACAGTATTTCAGCCCAAAGCCTGATTCTTTTGTATAGCACTCTGGAGCAAGGAAAGTGATAGAGGAGGTGCAGTAGCGTGAAGGAGGAAAGGGTCAGGGAAGTCTCCTCCTAATCACATTTTGTAAGGATTCCATGGATGAATAGGTCAGTAATTCATTTCTGAGAGGCAGTCTTTTGGCATTGGTTATCACAGTATCTTTCTCTAGGCATGATTGTTTTGCTTTCTATTAAAGTGTAGTTTCCCCAGTCTTGCATGCTGTAGTTTCCAATACCTTACTCAGATTCCGAGCCAGTTTTGATGAAGGCAGGAGGAATACTAATGTTCTGTACCTCAACCCTACCAGTCAGTAGTGTATGAATTTAGTTACACTACCGCAGAATTATTTATCGTTGTGCCTAGGAGGAGCTTGAAGGGTTCACAGCGTGGTACTTTCCTTAGCTGCTCCGCTTAGTACTGTGGTTCCCCAGTGAGACAGTGATAGTCTACCTTTGACAGACCCCTATTCCCAGAGGTGGATATTATCCTTTAATTAAAACAAAAGACAAGCAACAACAAAAACCTTAGACCTGTTTCTTCAAGATATAGCTGTGCTGTCTTTGGTTTTTAACTCTGTGGTTTTTACAAGATTATGTTACTAGAATGGGCCTTCAGTAATTTATGAAAACCATATCTAATAACTTATAAATGTTAATATCAAAGGGTGAGAAATAGGTAGTGACTGCTTTAAGAATTACATAAATTTCTGAGTAGTAAGCACAAGGTTTAAGAGATATCATATATTATGAACTTAATATAAAGTCTAAGCAATTTATAAGAATTAAGTGTGTTTATGAAGAACTTTTACTAAAAGAATTTTAAATATTTTCAGTATTTACTTATGTAATCAAAGTAAAATAAATGTATAATGCTTAACCCTGAGAACTTCTGAGAGTATGTAAAAGAAATGCTAATGAAACATTAAAGGAGAGATCAAATATATCAAGTGTCAAAAATGAAAGTTCATCACACTGAATAAAAACATCTGTGGAGAAAGAAAAATGACTGGGAATGAGAGGAAAAAACTTCATAGGACTAAAGAAATAGGAGAGTACCCATAAATGATCGTAAACTGTAACTGTGTAGAACAGCATGAAACAGTAAATTTGTGTTATAATGTGATTTTATTGTATATTATAGAATATATATATATTACATATAATGTATATTACATAGCTACATATGTACATCATAATACTTAATAAGATATAATGTTTTTATTGTAATAAATATATTAATCCTGAAATAAATGTAAATCATAGTTGAATTGTTGCATATTACATTTACTGGGGTACAAATGTATTTTCATATTAAGGAGAACATAGTTTTTCATGTATTTAGCTATTTCAGTGTCATTCAGAATGGTACAGTACCATTCACAATTCCTAGGGACAGGCTGGACTTTATCTGTTTATATCTTTAAAAACCCATGAGTATAGACAATTCAAATTTTGATGATTGGATTCAAATACTGTTTCTAAGAAGAATTAGGTATTTAATTATCCTAATAATCAACTTTATAAATAGAAAATAACTAAAATATGTTCAAGTTTTATTAATAATTATTAGGATATGCAAGAATAATGAATATAGTGTCAAGTCCACTGAATTTTCATAAATTGCAACTGCTCTTTGATTTCAAGAAGTGTTTGCTCTATAATTATCAAGCTCATGAAAGCCATTTGAAATTTATATGTCATGTCCTTTTCCAGTCCTTTGTTTAAACTCTCTCACAAAGTTAGACCTCCTTGGAAGATGACATCTGCAGGAAGTAGGTTCAAATTGACCAGAGGTCTTTGTACACTGTTCATTGTACTGTTGACTGCTCTAAACTGGGACTAACCCTACAACAACTGAATCAGTTTTGTTAGCTCTCTCATTTCTTCATATTTTCTGTTCATCCTTCTTCCCTTTATTCTATATTAATTAGGCAGTAGATAAGACAAAGAATAATACTTCTTTGTGTTCTTACAGATTCAGCTATTGTCACTAACTGAATTCCCAAGTTAGCAACTTGGAATCTCTCTGCATATCTTGAAGCATGCTGCAGAATTGTCAAGACTCTCAGATCCCATTTAATTTTCATTCATTTTAATATTGTACAGAACAGAGTTCTTCTAAGAGAAGTAAAGGAAATTCTGTTAAATCAAATAAGTAACAATGGGGTATTAGGGTTCCCAAAAGTCTGGAACTCATGAGTATTGACAGTATAAGTAGCAAATCTATCCAATAGCACAGTGGTTAAGACCCATTCATTTCCAGGGAGGGGAATAGATGAGCTGCTCCTCCTCTAGCTTATACCACTCCCAGTCCATCTAATGATGGGATGTCATTTCTTAGCCACCCACTAGTGGTGCACATTCTGGAAGGGACTGCAGAGTTCACAGAGGCATCAGCAATAAGCTCTGCTTACGAAAGCTTCCCTGCTTCCCTAAGTGGGTGGGTGAGGGTGGATTTAGACCTAGGTTGAAAAAAGGACCTTTAAACTTGTATTAAGATTTTACAAATTATAAAGTAATGTGTGCACTGGACATCTTCACTCCATTCTTCTAACTTATTCCTTACTCTACCCTCTCCACAGCCCACGCTTTATTCCTAATTCTGTCCTTTAGCTTCATTCAACCCCTGTCCTCCATTCAGCCCTGAGCCTGACTCCATGTTTTACTCCATCTCTGAGGGAGGTGTTAGACACTCAGGGTTGGATGAGGGATGAAGTGAGGATGAAGTTAAGGTGAGGGGTGAAGGGAGCCTCTCTCAAGGTAATGGATAGAGGTATTATTGCAAACATTATTTGTAATTTTTAATAGTGTTTTTACATTCGGATATATCAATCAATATGGCACTATTGGAACAGCTGCGTGAAAATATGCTGCCACTCAACCACACAAAAATATCTTTCTTTGGCCATCAATGACCTCAACACTTCATATTGAACATTGATGGGAGAGAGAATATTGATGCTGTTAAAGATTGCTTTATAAATTTATCACGAGAAATAAGGAAAAGGAAAAGTTCTCTGAATTGTTACCAGGATAATAGTCTACCTCTGTATTTCTTCATCTGCCTTTGGCCTTTCATCTCATGATCTCTGCCCCATGTGGACCTTTGTAAGTGCGCTAGCAGTTTCTGGTTCATCAAAGACATCACTGCCAGGGGTAATTATTTACACATGGAAATTGGTAGAAAATTAGGTGTCACTAAGAGGCTGCTTTATACACTGTGGTAGCATGAATGTAAATATATTAATTCATATTGAACAAATGTAAAATACCAGCTTGAGTGAATGGTGAGTAGAGCTAGCCATAGTCCAGAGTTTCATGAGGTAGAAGAGGCCCAGAGAGGCAGAAAGTGGTGCCAAATAACTTGTTTCTAAAATTTGAGCTCAAATTCATTTGTAACATCCTCAGTAAACTGTAAGACACATCAAGTGACCAGGAATGCCTACCTCATATGATAGAATACTCCATTTAGTTGGTTCTAATTCAAGCCATTGCTTATTTTGAGCTGAAATCTGCCTGCCTGATCCTTCTTTTGGTCCAAATGTAGCTCTGCAACCACAGGCTGAGACTAACCGATCTTCCCCATGACAACTGTTCAAGTATTTGAAGACAGATATAGCTGATTTTTGGTTTAAATGAAAAGTTCCCTTTAATTTGCACACTGGAGGGCAGATCAACAATAATAGAATCCTGATGTTGAGCAATCAAATGCCACAATTTTGAGTTTTCTCAAAATTCACCACTCTATCCATTACAGCATAAATAGCCATGGAGGTGTTTGAAGTCAAGTGATTATTTATAAAATTCCTGATGTATACAAATTCTTAGAACGTATAGTTTCATTTATAACTAGTCAAATAGTACATGCTAGTAGACAAGGAGAGTTTCAAACAATAAGCAAAACGTCAGAAGACACCTGCAGCTCCAGAGAAATGTGAGGTTTTTGAAAGGTACTTTTCAAATATGTTATTCTGATACTTTAAAATAATCTATAAATTAATGAATATTTAGATGAATATTATCTAAATATTTCTAACTTCATTATAATTCTGCACCAAGAGAATTGGGAATTTTGTCTTTTTTCATAGAAAATACTCAGTTGAAATTTCTCATGTTTTGTCTGTTATCTGAGTTAAAATTCTTGAGACTTTGCCTCAATATTTTATGTTTTAATGTAGAGCTTAAAGTAATCCTTTTTGAAATTATGATGACAGTAAGCCATGATGAAATATTTATCAAACATATTCATAATCTCTTTATTATGTGACTCATTTATTTAATAACTAAGATTTGTTTTAGATAGAAAAAGATAAGATTAACTTTTCCTATGAAGAGAAATGAGAAGGATATATGTATACATACATAATTTACTGCTACTCTGTGAGTTCTTAAAATTACCAAAGAATAGCAGTGAAAATAATTGCAAGAAAACTGGAGAGAGAACTTCCATATTTTGAGATGATGAAATGTTTTCTTGTTAGTTATCTGTAAGGATGAGTAAATTACTTCATATAGCTGAACATGTATTTCAAATTTTCACAAACTGAGTTGGGGGAACATTTTTAGGAAGGGTTGAATCTTTGGAAGGAAGTTGTGATGCTCATAGGAAAGTTTATACAATCCATTCATTTTTTTCATCACTTGTTCAATATTTATTAACATCAACAAAATGTTATTTTAATACTTATCATATTTTGTCTTATAAGGATACTCATTTGTATATATGTATTGCTTATAATTTCCTGAGGCAGGGTCTGTGTCTTGTGCATATTTTTGTTAACTCTGTCATGTACTTCTTTTTTTAACTGAAGTATAGTTGATTTACAGTATTGTGTTAGTTTCAGGTATATAGCAAAGCGATTCAGTTATATATATATGTATGTATATGTATATGTATATGTGTGTATATATATATGTATGTATTCTTTTTCAGATTCTTTTCCATTATAGGTTATTACAAGATATTTAATATAGTTCCCTGTGCTATGTAGTAAATCCTTGCTATTTATCTATTTTATATATACTAGTGTCTATCTGTTAATCCCATGCTCCTAATTTGTCTCTCTCCTGCCCTTTCCCCTTTGGTAACCATAAGTTTGTTTCCTATATCTGTGAGTCTGTTTCAGTTTTGTAAATAAGTTCATTTGTAAATTTTTTAGATTCCACATATAAGCAATTATCATATGATATTTGTCTTTCTGTGTCTGACTTACTTCACTCAGTATGACAATCTCTAGGTCCATCTGTGTTGCTGCAAATGGCAATATTTCATTCTTTTCATGGCTGAGTAATATTCCATTGTATGTATGTATTGTATTTATATACATACCACATCATCTTTATCCATTCATCTGTTGTCAGACACTTAGGTTGCTTCCATGTCTTGGCTATTGTAATAGTGCTGCTATGACACTGGAGTGCATGTATCTTTTCAAATTAAAGTTTTCATCTTTTCCATATATGTGTTCAGGAGTGGGATTGCTGGATCATATGGTAACTCTATTTTTAGTCTTTTAAGGAACCTCCATACTGTTTTTCATTGCACTGCACCAATTTACATTCCCACTAACAGTATAGAAGGGTTCCCTTTTCTCCACACCCTTATTATTTATAGACTTTTTGATGATGGCTATTCTGACCAGGGTGAGTTGATACCTCATTGTAGTTTTGATTTGCATTTCTCTAATAGCAAAGTTGAGGATCTTTTCATGTGTCTATTGGCCACCTGTATGTGTTCTTTGGAGAAATGTCTATTTAGGTCTTCTGTCCATTTCTTGATTGGGTCTTTTGTTTGTTTTTTATATTGAGCTGTATGCACTGTTTGTATATTTTGGAAATTAAGCCCTTGTCAGTTGCATCATTTGCAAATATTTTCTTCCGGTCTGTAGGTTGTCTTTTTGCTTTGTTTATGGTTTCCTTTTCTGTGCAAAAGCTTGTAAGTTTGATTAGGTCCCATTTGTTTATTTTTGCTTTTATTTCTATTGCCGTGGGAGACTGACCTAAGAAAACATTGCTACAGTTTATGTCAGAGAATGTTTTTGCCTATTTTCTCTTGTAGGAGTTTTATGGTGTCATGTCTTATATTTAAGTCTTTAAGCCATTTTGAGTTTATTTTTGTGTATGGTGTGAGGGAGTGTTCTAACTTCATTGATTTACATGTACTGTCCAGCTTTCCCAACACCATGTGCTAAAGAGACTCTCTTTTCTCCATTGTATGTCCTTGTCTCCTTTGTCGAAGATTAATTGACTGTAGATGTGTGGGTTTATTTCTGGGCTCTCTCTGTTCTGTTCTGTTGATCTATATGTCTGTTTTTGTGCCAATACCATGCTGTTTTGATTATTGTAACTTTGTAGTATTGTCTGAAGTCTGGGAGGGTTATGCCTCCTGCTTTGCTCTTTTTCCTTAGGATTGATTTGGCAATTCTGGATCTTTTGTGATTTCATATAAATTTTAGGATTATTTGTTCTAGTTCTGTGAAAAAATGTCATGGGTAATTTGATAGGGATCACATTACTGCTTTGGGCAGTATGGCCATTTTAACACTATTAATTCTTTCAGTCCAAGAGCTTATCTTTCATTTCTTTGAATCATCTTCACTTTCCTTTATCAGTGTTTTATAGTTCTTGTGTATAAGTCTTTCATCTCCTTGGTTAGGTTTATTCCTAGGTGTTCTTTTTTTTTTGATGAGATTTTATTTATTTATTTATTTTTTTTTTGGTGGTATGCGGGCCTCTCACTGTTGTGGCCTCTCCCGCTGCGGAGCACAGGCTCCGGACGCGCCCGCTCAACAGCCATGGCTCACGGGCCCAGCCGCTCCGCGGCATGTGGGATCCTCCCAGACCGGGGCACGAACCCGTGTCCCCTGCATCGGCAGGCAGACTCTCAACCACTGCGCCACCAGGGAAGCCCCTTGATGAGATTTTAAATGGGATTTTTTTTAACTTTCCCTTTCTGATATTTCATTGTTAGTGTAAAGAAATGCAACAGATTTCTGTATATTAATCTTGTATCCTGACACCTTGCTGAATTTGTTTATCAGTTCTAGTAGTTTTTGTGTGGAGTCTTCAGGGTTTTCTGTATAGAATATCATGTCATCTGCATATAATGACAATTTTATCTCTTCCCTTCCCATTTGGATACCTTTTATTTCTTTTTCTTGTGTGATTGCTGTGGTCAGGACTTCCAATATTATGTTGAATAGAAGTGGTGATAGTGAGCATCCTTGTCTTGTTCCAGAATTTAGTGGGAGGGCTTTCAGTATTATATTGGCTGTGAGTTTGTCATAAATGGTTTTTATTATGTTGAGATATGTTCCCTCTATACCCGCTTTGGTGATAGTCTTTATCATTAATTGATGTTGAATTTTATCAAATGCTTTTTCTTCATCTATTGAGATGATCATGTGATTTTTCTCTTTTCTTTTGTTTATGTGGTGTATCACATTGATTGATTTGCCTATGTTGAACCATCCTGTGACCCTGGGATGAATCCAACTTGATCATGATGTATGATCCTTTTTATGTGTTGTTGAATTTGGTTTGCTAATATTTTATCGATGATTTGCATCTATATTCTTCAAAGATATTCCTGTAATTTTCTGTTTTGGTAGTGTCTTTGTCTGGTTTTGGTGTCAGAGTGATGGTGGCTTAATAGAATGACTTTGGGAGGCTTCCCTCCTCTTCAATCTTTTGGAAGAGTTTTAGGAGGATAGGTGTAAGTTCTTCTTTGTATGTTTGGTAGAATTCCCCAGTGAAGACATCCGGTCTTGGGCTTTTGTTTGCAGGGATTTTTTTTTATTATTACAGATTCATATTTTTATTACATACGAGATTGAGTACATAGTACTCACTCAATATGATTTCTATTTCCATGGATTTTTGATATTGCTACTAATGTATCATTTCAATATGTTTTTAATATGTGTCCTAAATAACTATCAAAGAAAGATGGTCATTTACAATACAAGTTTATTTAACTTGAAAAGAACTTTAAATGACATATGTATTCTAGTTTTCAGAATTCATCAGAGCCCTGTGAAGAAGAACACTTCAGAATGTGTTTAACTCATGGTTGTATTCTGAGTGATGCACACTTGAAAAAGGTGTGGAGGACCAATGTTAAATACCAAATCCATACAATGTGAATGACTTGTGTGAGAATATAGGCAGAATACAATATATTTTCTTTAGCTCCCAAGCTAAGTTGAAAAGAAATTTGAATGTGTATCCCTCCTCTGATTTTATAAGCCTTGCAAAACTATTTCTTGATTTGGCACCATTAGCAGACTGATTGGAGGCTACAGTGTTTACTCAACCAGATCCAATGAATTGAAAATTGGAGTGAGTGAGTTTTAAGATAGCAACATATGAACAGAGCTGCATTACAGAAATCACACCAACAAATGACAGAGTTGCTATACTAAAAAATCCTTGGGAGCTATGATGTAGATTTATTCATGACAGTCATGGGGGTTGGTTTTTATCCAGATTAATTGATAAAAAGCAGATTTAAGGAAGTAGTAGAATTTTAATTCAATGAAATTGAATGGCAGGAAATAATTGAACTGGATCTTTTTCATAATAGATGTAATTTTAGATTTTAAATAATATAATACATGCTATTCATAAACAGATAATTTATTGACAGCATACTTAATTCTACAGGGTGCTAAACCATGACACAGTTGTACAATCCAAATGAGTATTGGTTAGAGAACAGCTTCAACTAAATTTATGCCACTGTATAGGAATATAGAAAACATGAAATTTTCAAGAATGATTTGAAGACCAAGAATTATCTGAAAGGCTGTTGCAGTAAGGAATTTTCCATCTGCACTTCTGATAGCTCATTAGTTATTTGCAGATAAATCTTTTGGCAAAGAGAAGATGATCTCTTCCCTTTCTGAAGAAGACTTAAACAAGACAGTCAAATAAAAAACATGTATGTGAAAGAAATATATAGATAAATAGATGTATAGATAAATAGATCATGAAATTAGTTAGAAGAGTTATTTATGCAGAGTTTTGGAACATGGAGGTATTGCGTCCTGCAGTAAAGACCAGAAGATATAAAATCACTGTTATCATGGAGTTGACATGTTAGTGCTGGTGGTAGTGAGATGACAAACAAATAATAAGTGAATTGCGTGATGTGTTTAAAGTGAAAAGGTATATGGGGAAAAATTAAGTGAGGAAGAATGATGAGAGTAAACGCAGAGGCAGAAAGAGGGATAGTGGTTGCAGTATTCCATGGCATAGTAGGTGAAAGCCCTGGCTGAAAAATGATGTTTGGGCAAAGCCTTAAAGGTTTGAGGGAGCCATATAGATATCTGGGGGAAGAATGTTCCCGTTAGAGGGAACAACAAGAGCAAAGGCCCTGAATCAGGAGTGTGTTTATCCTATTTGGGGGAAAGTAAGGAGATCCAGGTCAGTTGGAACAGAGTAAGAGAGGTGGGGAAAGATAAAGGTAACAAAGGCACAGAGATAAGGGGGCTGAGGGCAGATCACGTGGAGACTTACAGGCTATTTAATGACTGACTTCTACTGTGGGGTGCCATTAGAAGATTTGAGCAGAGGACTTAAATTTAGAAGTTATTTTTATTTTCAGTTTTAGTATAGAAAATCTGAACTATATTTTACATTTGGAAATATCCTTTGTTATTTTTTTAATGCACAGGTTGAATGTCCTTTATACATGTAGTGAGATGAAAACAACTGTTATTTAAAACCAAATGTGTCTATACTTGATTCTGCCTTCTAAAACAAGTGACACAGTTCGTATCTGTTGGGAAATAAATCTCTATATTGCTCTTCCATTTTCAGAGGACATATAGGAAGAGAATTCTACTAATGGAATACTGAATTGGAACTTGTCAGACATTTTATTCAGAAACATTTTATTTTTTTTAAAACTGCGGGGAAGTACTCTTTTATTCTTTGTACTATATTTTAGCCTTTATGTGTTAAATGGGCTTTATTAGGCTACCTTGGAAGCATTTGTTGAATTATTTCTATGAAAAAATGCAGTCTGATTTCTAAATCATTGACTTACATATGAACTTTAGGAACATAATTCATTGTTTGGAAATTACCTGGAAATTGCCTATACAAACAGGCACAAACAGGTAGGTAATGTTAATGTTTGACCCTCACTAGATCAAATTGTGCTAATAAATTTTTAAAATCGGACAATCTTTCTTATGCATTTTGAACTGAGTTTTGGGGTTTAGTATGTAATCTTTGGATACACAACAAAGTTTTTCTTGATTTGGATTGAAATTCAGACTGCTTCAGAGATTTCATCCTTAAAGTGAAATCTAATACTCAGGATAAAGCTTGATTTATAGAAATTAGGAATAGTAAAAGCCCTCCACCTCCTCCATCTTATCTATACCAGTTTCTGTTATCTTTTCTGAAGTTTTGAGATGGAGCCCTAGACTCTTAGGCAAAAGCATTATGGAATGAACATTTTAGTAGTAAAGAGAAATGACAAAGAAGATGCTGTGGAGTCGATTGGAGTAAAGCTTGAATTCCACCTCTGCAACTGATTGACTGTGGGACTTTGGTCATGTTACTTAACTTCTCTAGGCCTCAGTTTCCTCATCTTCAAAATTAGGATTCTGCCTAATCCTAATTGATTTGAGGTGTAATGAGAATCAAACAAAGGAATATTTGTATTGCCTAGTATACAGCAATGCCTGCTACTTAGTAGGTGTGGTAGATTAATTGCAAAAACGATCATGATTCTATTCCCTTTCCTGTATCTATACCCTTTGAAATATGACTTTGAAGTTCCTCCGATCAAGACATAGAGTCTATTTTTTTATCCCTTGAATCTGTGGTGGCCTTTTGATTTATCTTGGCCAATGTAATAGGGCAATTCCAAGCCTATATCTTAGCAGTCATTGTGTTCTTCCCCTCTTCCTCTTGGACCCTTGTGATTGCCATGAGAATAAGCTTTGGGTAGACTGCTGGAGGATGAGAGAGCCCATTGAACTGATCTGAGTTGTCTCCTTTGAGTCCATCCTAGATCAGGCAGACCACTGCTAACTTATCAATCTAAAGACTTGTCAGAAAAAAAAAGCTGGTGGTTGTTAGTGTTTGAAGTATAATTGACATACAGTAATCCTTACATATTTAAAATATGCAATATGATAAATTTTATATGGGTAATGATATGAAAACAATATATATACAGCAGTGAAACCATGACCACAATCAAGATAATGAATACATCTATCATTCCCCTGAGTTTTCTTGGGTCTCTTTTTTGTCCCCATTCCCAGGCAGTCATTGGTTGATGTCTGTCACTTTAGATCCAAAATTCCACTATAAATGGAATCATACAGTATGTGCTCTTTTTTTTTGTCTTGCCTATTTCACTCAGCATAATTATTTTTGAGATTCATCCATATTGTTCTGTATATATTGGTGAGTAGTACATCTTTTTATGGACATACCATAATTGTTTATCCACTCATCTGTTGATGGATATATAGGTCATTTCCAGTTTTTGGCTATTGTAACTAAAGCTGCTATAAAAAATTTTTTTGCAAGTCTTTGTATGAACATATGTTTTAATTTCTTTGGGGAAATACTTAGGACTAAAATGGCTACATCATATGGTAAGTGTATGCTTAACTTTTTAAGAAATGGCCAACTATTTTCCAATGTGATTGTACCATTTTACATTCCTGCCAACAATGGTATTGTTTCCTATCTTTGCCAGCTCTTGATATTGTTAAGCGTTTTAATTTTAGCCATTCCAAAATGTATGTAGTGGAATCTCATTTTTGTTTTAGTTTGTATTTCACTAATAACTAATGATGCTGAGCATCTTTTTTTTTTTTTTTTTTTTTGCGGTACGCGGGCCTCTCACTGTTGTGGCCTCTCCCGCTGCGGAGCACAGGCTCCGGACGCGCAGGCTCAGCGGCCATGGCTCACGGGCCCAGCCGCTCTGCGGCATGTGGGATCTTCCCAGACCGGGGCACGAACCCGTGTCCCCTGCATCGGCAGGCGGACTCTCAACCACTGCCCCACCAGGGAAGCCCCAGATACTAGTTTTTAATTTTAGCTAGACAAGGTGATTATAAATTTATATGGAAAAATAAACCAACATGAATAATAAGGAAAACTAGCCTATCAGATAGTGTATTAGTCATGGTTCTGCAAAGTAACAAAGCCAACAGGATATACACATATATATGCGTGCCCTGCGCCCACCCCACACCCTAGTGACTCTTGGTGGCAAACTTAAATAAGGAACCTCAGACTTGAGCTACTTTGCCCTACCTTCCCCACTCCCCCTTTCAAAGGAAGATATGGTTTTGAGCCAAAGACAAGTAATTCAGTCAAATATTTGTAGATAATTCTAGAGGCTATTAACTAGAAAAAGCCCTCAGCTCTCGTTAATTTAAGTGAAAACTGCTTGTCAGTGGCATCCTTTAGCAAGAACGATCATTACTTCTTGAAGGTTTTTAACATTTCTCCTGGTTTGAGTCCTATCCAAGAAACCGGGGAAAATTACACAAATGGAGACCCTATGTTCTCCAGTTCAAAGCATGCAACCTCATGTAACCAAAAGGAAAGAAGGAAGAGGGGGAGAGGAAGGAGGGGGAAGGGGAGAGGGAGGAGGGGAAGAAGGAGGAGGGGGGGAAGGAGGAAAAATACTGCCTAATGCTGCCACAGCAAGCATACCTGGCCTTTATTCCACGTACCAGGCTCACTCACCTGTCACCTGAAACACCAAGCCTCAGAGTTATTACTGTTAACATACCCCGTTTCTTGGATGTCTTTTTCAGAAATATCCCATGTGTGTATTTGTATATTAAAAACCACTCTTCTGAGCCTTTCATTTTTACTTAACAATGTATCTCAGAGATTTTTCTTTTGTAATGGCTCCATGCATTTCAGGTTGTGAGCAAATTGTATCCTGGAGGCTGAAATCCGGTCTGTAAATCACTGGCATGAGCGGTGAGACCTGAGGGGCAGGGACATCTTTATCTAATTGTTTTACCCAAGGATGGAAGTGGAGGTCTGGGGTGGGGGATGGGGGCAGTGGAGTGGTGGTGGTGGTGGAATGGTCTGCCGTTTTGCTATTGGTCTGCCACCAGAGGATGCACTTTTCCTTACTCACACAAGGGCAGTCTGCTAGCAGTAGCTTGTTTTGGATGTTCCATAATATATTTAATGTGTCTCTCATTGATTGACATTTTTTTGGTCACCCCTTCTTCCTCTCAATACAGCCAGTGCTGCAGTGAACAGCCTTGTGATATTTTTAAGGCTGGGTGACATGGATTAACATGTGGTATCTTTGCCAACAGGGCCTGAGTTATTTCCTGGTTTTAAAAGGCTACAGTTTGGTCACATACCATTTCTTATTTAGCATTTCAGACTTCCTCCTTGCCTCTTAATCAGTTTTACAGGTCTAAGATCAATTCCCTAAGTTTCAGAGCTGCCCTTAACTTTGGCAGTGGCACAGGGAACTGTGCCTGCACCGACACATGTCTCTCCATATGTCTCAAACAGAAAAATTAATGAAAGGAGAGGGGAGAAGAAAAAGCATGACATGTGCAACAGGGGCGCTTTGGAAAGGCAGCTGCATTTATTGGCAAGGTGATGAAGACAAGGAAAAAAGAAATGCTGCCATCTGTATCTCCTTTCTGAAGTGATGCTGGAAAGAACTCACAAACTCTACTGGACAGAACAGTCAAGGCAATGGAATCTGTCTGTTCTCCCTAAAGGAAGAAAGCATCACATGCTTGGGAAATTGCAGTTAAATTAAATGTCAAAATACTTTCGACTGAATGCTTGGCTGCTCTGCTTTAACTGGTGTCATCTACATCTTCATCCTTTCCTCGTGACTGCTGCTCCCCTTACATCAGAGGGAAAGAGCACAGAACTCCCACAGGCAGATCCTTCTTGTAGAGCTCAATATGCATTGTCTGTGGCACGTGGAATTTTTCTTGTCTTGTTAAAAATTGTGGTAAAATGTGCACAACATAAAAATTACCATTTACACCATCTTTAAATGTACAGTTTAGTGGCATTAAGTACACTCACATTGTTGTGCCGCCGTTACCACTATCCATCTCCAAAACTTGTTTCTCTTACAAAACTAAGACTCTATACCCATTAAACTACTCCTCGCTCCCTCCTCCCACTAGCCCCTGGCAACCAACAGGGTTTTTATGAATTTGACTATTCTAGGTGCCTCATTTGAGTGGAATCATACAATATTTGTCCTTTTGTGACTGGCTTATTTATTTCACTTAGGACAATGTCTTCAAGGTTCATCCATGTTGTAGCATGTACCATAATTGCCCTCCTTTCTAGGGCTGAATAATATGCATGTACCACATTTTGTTTACCTATTCATCTGTCTATGAGAATTTGAGTTTCCACCTTTTGGGTATTATGAATAATCCTGCGATAAACATTGGTGTACAAGTATCTGTTTGAGTCCCTGCTTTCACTTCTTTTAGTGTATACCCAAAAGTGGAATTGCTGGATCATATGGTGATTTACTATTTAAAATTTGGGGAGAACTGCCATACTGTTTTCCATAGTGGCTGTCCCATTTTGCATTCCCATCAGCAATGCACAAGGGTTCCAATTTCTCCAAATCCTCGTGTGGCACATGTAACTTTTGACACTACTGACAAATGGCTCTTCCCCATTTCTTTGCTTTAATTGTATGATATTTAGAGGCCTAACCAGCTGTTCTGAGGAACTTTCTAGAGTTGCCCCTCAAAGTCCTTTATTCAGAAGTAGATAATGTATAGACAGTGCCTATCAAAGGGACTAATAAGTGCAAAAAATGTAATTTCTCTTTCCCACTTTTAATTCCTTCCTTTTTCCTTCCCTCTTGACATCATCACCATCTCTCTTATAGTGAGCATCCACACTCCATATGACAGTGGGTATAAAGTAGTTAAATTAAAACTCCTGAGCTCCTGCAAGAAATGTCATGGAATCTTCTTTTGTGCCTAATATATACTTTTCAACTTAGATTCTACTTGGCAGTTACTCTTTGTCAAAAAGTAAGGGAGGAAACATTTCATTATTACAAGGCAAGGAATAAAGGTAACACAACTCACAGGCAGATTCAGTGGCAAGAGAAATATATCCAAGACAGAGAGAGAGAGAGAGAGAGAGGACCTGCCCCTGTTCATAAATAGAGGGTGATGTTTCCAGCTGGCATTTGGCAGGCTACCTTGGACCAAAGCCACACTTACTTAAATACACTATTTGACACATATTCTGTACCTAAGAGGTTGAAACATTTCTGCAATAATAATAAATTCCCTGACAATGGAAACTAGAGTGGGTTAAGAGCATCCTGTGGCATGGAAGGGGGAGTAGCAGGACTTAAGCAAAAACAATAACAACAATAATGAAGGCAATCATTTATTGAACTCTGTGTGCAAAGTACTTAATTATTATCATTTTCTACCATATTATTAGGTACCACCTGACAATGATAATAATGTAAGAGCTTTTAATGTATATAATCTTACTTAATCATCACTCTAGCCCTATTATATCAACTAGGTTCATCTGAATTATGCTACAGTAATAAATAATCCCCAAATCCCAATGATTTAGCAATTGTATGTTTATTTCTTGCTTATGTAAAGTCCACTGGAGGCTCAGGAAAGCTCTCTGGAGCTACTGTCCTTTGTTTGAGCTCAAAATTCCAACCTGCTTTAATCATATCACATTTGCATATCATTGCCTCCTACTATGGCCACCAAGGCTGGGGAAGAGAGAGAGGTGGAGAGCCAAACATAAGCCATTAAATGCTTCTTTCTGGAAGTAATACATGTCAAAGCTGCTCACATTTTATTGGCCAGAACAAGCCACACATTCATGAGTAACTACAAGAAGGTAAAGTGTAATCCTCCCGAGTACTCAGAAGAAAAGGGAAACAGATATTGGAGAATATATGTGTTCCTCATCAGTGATATAAGTTCCATTACTATCTTCATTTTATGGATTCTGAAGCCAGTACTCAGAGAGATTAAAAATACTCATCCAAGGCCACTCTGCTATGGGGCCACATCATGACTTTCATGGGCCCTCTGCACTTTTGCTTTCGTGGGCCTTTTTCCTCCATAAAAAATATTTAAAATTATATTTTATGAATATATTGGCACAAATATGGAAATAACCCAAGCTTTACTCATTATTATTATATTAATTTTCCCCCTTATTTTAAAAGAAATTAAAATAAAACATTTTTGTGGACTCCTAAAAGTATTGTGGGCTCTAGGTACTGAACCTATCATGCTTAGGGGATAAATCAGCCCTGCTCAGATAGTTGAGACTGGAATAAAAGTCTGTCTGACTCCGAAGCCTGTGTTTTTTTCCACAGCACTAAAATACCTATCTAAACCAAAGAAACCACTTTTTTTTTTTTTTTTTTTTTTTTGCTGTACGCGGGCCTCTCACTGTTGTGGCCTCTCCCGTTGCGGAGCACAGGCTCCGGACGCGCAGGCTCAGCGGCCGTGGCTCACGGGCCCAGCCGCTCTGCGGCATGTGGGATCTTCCCGGACCAGGGCACGAACCCGTGTCCCCTGCATCGGCAGGCAGACTCTCAACCACTGCACACCAGGGATGCCCAAAGAAACCACATTTGAACCAAAACCAAGTCAGTTCTCTTAATCACATTTAGTTGAGTATTTTCAACAATTTCTGAGTGGGAATTGGCATTTAATATCAGAATACACTGTAGCACTGTTTGAAAATTAGGGTATTTGTTGAAATGTTCTATGGGAGAAAGGAGATAATTCAAAGCAAACATTGGCTATAACCTTTCTTTTGGACTTGCATAGTTCATCTCTGGGGTTAATTTAACTAACCATTTTTTTTTTTTTTTTTTTTTTTTTTTTTCTTTTTGCGGTATGTGGGCCTCTCACTGTTGTGGCCTCTCCCGTTGCGGAGCACAGGCTCCGGATGCGCAGGCCCAGCGGCCATGGCTCACGGGCCCAGCCGCTCTGCGGCATATGGGATCCTCCCTGACCGGGGCACGAACCCGTATCCCCTGCATCGGCAGGCGGACTCTTAACCACTTGCGCCACCAGGGAGGCCCTAACTAACCATTTTAATGAGCCTGTGTTGCTGTGGAAGAGTGAAACCCTAGGGTCTAGAACAGCACTGTCCAGTAGAACTAGGATATGAGCCACATATTTAATTTAAAATTTTCTAGTAGTCATTAAAAGGCATTAAAAAAAGTGGATATGTTTTAATACAACTTTATTTAACTCAATATATCTATAATATTATAATTTCAATGTATAATCAATATAAAATTATTAATAAGATATTTTATTACTTAATAAATCTTTAAAAAAATACTAGGTCTTCAAAATCGGGTGTGTGTTTTACACTTACAGCACATCTTAATTTGGATTTGCCACATTTCAAATGGTCTTTGAGCATTTATGGCGAGTGTCTACTGTACTGGACAATTACAGGTCTAAATTAAGAAGGCAGAAAAAGAAAGGGGTGCATTGTTCTTCATTAGACAATGTATAGGAATTTTGAGTTTCCTAAAAGGTGGTGGCGGTGGCAGTGATGGTACAGCCAGAGAGGACATGAGGGGTTTCAGAGGAGGAGTGATAAGGAGAGTGTGAAGAGGAGGAGGCATCTAAAGACAAGAGGTAGCCAGTAGAAATAGTCCAGAGGTTGGAAAGGCTTGGAGTGTGTTTAGGCTTGAGTTTTAATTTGTTTGCTGCGATGTGGTGCAGTCTGTCTCCATTGTTACTTTTGAATATTAGAAGTGTTATACACAAATGCCTATTACAGGTAGAATTTTGGGGAAATCCAGAAAACTGGCTGTGTTTCCCCTGGGTTAATATAGAGTCAAAGCAGTCACAAGATGAGAGCACGACTCAGTCCAGAAGAATGAGGGTACTGAAAATCAGAGTAGGAAGGAGTACTGGGTTTTTCACCATGCCTGCAATGGAGCTATGAACCACTTAAGTTTAAGGTTAAAGAACAGGGTCACCTTCTACCCCCACCCCTGTTTCTATCCTCAAGGATATACCTAGCAGCCAGATAACATTTAAAGAGAAGAGTCTTTAAGTAGACATGTCACAACTTCAACACAATTAAATATTTGCTGTTTTTCTGTTGTATTACCAGATACTTTGCCAGGTGCTAAGATTAAGTACAGGAATAAATGTGACCCAATCCACAAGATATTATATCCTGAGAGAAAGACACATTATCCAGAATATAACATGGTCCCTAAATTGTCCTGCAACTGTGATAATTTTGAAAACAAAGTGTAATTTTAATGACTTTTTCACTAAAATGGAAATAAAAGTCTATGTTTATGTCCTTTTATTTAAACACATTGTAATATAATTTAAAGGCTAATTCTATACCTCTGAACAAAGCACATTGCTTTATTTTACAGTGAGAGGCTTGTGTAGACTCTAATCCTCTGATAATTTTCTGAATTAGGATCCTTGCGATATCTTTTCTCATCCCAGTCATTTATTTTTCCTCCAAACTTTTGATCATTTTTTAATTTGGGAATGTTTCTTTTTCTTTTTCCTTGAAGACCTTAACTTTGACATTTATATTCTCTTCCCCGAAATACACAGGAGTGTTTTAGTGGAATCTAAATCTGGATTAGGAAAAATAAATATGGTTTATTAGGAGATGAAGGATGTCAGGGCTCTCAAGTTCGATTAACTGGTGACCCTTTGCTTTTGTGTGGTGCCTGACCAGTGTAGGTAGGTTGTCCTCACAAGGAAAACCAAAATGAAAGAAAGAAAAGAAGGAAACAAGCATGGTAAAAAGAAGAAAAACCATTTTGATGAGAGAAAAATTTGAAAAGAGAAATTTATTTCCCAATGAAATAAAACTAAAAGGACAATTTATTTTACTATATAGCATCTCTATTTGATAAGACATTCCCAGAGAAAGATGTTAATAAATGGTGTTAGCTATTCTTATTTGAGGTTTGTATTAAATTTTTGATGACTTCTAAGTAAAATTTTGTTCCATTTCATCTGCCAGCTTTTGGTATGGTGAGTCAAAGTGCTTAGAGATTTTTCTTTCCTCTGGATATTTTATTTTTTTAATTTATTTATTTTTTATGAATTTATTTATTTATTAACTTATTTTTGGCTGTGTTGGGTCTTCGTTGCTGTGTGCGGGCTTTCTCTAGTTGCGGCGAGTGGGGGCTACTCTTCGTTGCGGTGCGTGGGGTCCTCATTGCAGTGGCTTCTCTTGTTGCGGAGCATGGGCTCTAGGTGCATGGGCTTCAGTAGTTGTGTCACTTGGGCTCAGTAGTTGTGACTCTCAGGCTCTAGAGCGCAGGCTCAGTAGTTGTGGCCCATGGGCTTTGTTGCTCCGTGGCATGTGGGATCTTCCTGGACCAGGGCTCAAACCCATGCCCCCTGCATTGGCAGGCAGATTCTTAACCACTGTGCCACCAGGGGGAACCCCCCCCCGGATATTTTAGAGCCTTGAAAATTACTGGTATCAAAAAGAGAGAGAGAGAGAGAGAGAGAGAGAGAGAGAATAGAGAACATGAACCTTGGTGGCTAGCAAACTGGCCAATAAGCAGAGTGGGAAGATAAGTCTTTGGTCTGTACTTTCACAGCTGGCTTTGGAGGATAAATTCTCTGAGGTGGAATGGGTGGCTCTGTTGTTCTTTCTGCTGAAATTCTTTCTTCCAGCTAAGAGATCATGAGAAAAAGGCAGCTTTATATTTTCTGATGGTCTGTTCAGATGGTCCCTTCAGTTAATTTTAGCTCAATTTTTAAAAAGCCTATTTTCATGTGAGTTTTTTATGCCTTTCCTGTACTCATGCATTCATCTTCAACGACCCAGAGAAAGCCAACAAGAAAGGGTGCAGATGCTTGAGGCCCAACCACTTCCCTAAGGCCAAATATATTATCCTTTGGGCACATCTTATGAACTTTTGTAAGAAGGAGAAACGAAGGAAAATCTGTTCCCCTTTTATCTTAATAAAGTATCAAGCCAGAAAGAAAGTAAGCTCCAGAGAGACACAGAAAGATCATAGTGCTTTGTTTCAACTAACAAAACTCATGCTCAAAAAAAAGAATAAAAATATTCCTGGAGGCATATTGTGCCCACTAGGCATTTTGTTGTAATTAGGGAAAAGTCATACAAGGCCACTGGAGTGAATAAAACTTTAGCTATATTGGCTTCCGTCTTTGATGAATTTTATTTTTTTGAAATCGGTTTGGGGTATGTGCGTGTGCGTATGCATGTGTGTGTGTGTGTGTGTGTGTGATCATAATAAACGGTGATCTGACAATGAATGATCTGTTTATGCAGATTATCAGAGTTGAAGAGATATCAAACTTGCCTCAAAAGATAAAAAAAAAAATCCCATAGAAAAGAACAAATGAGAGCTTATTTCTTAGAAGGACTTTGATTTTGCTTTGATTCACTTTTTTTTTCCCATGAAGAACGATCTTCAGGCAAGAAGGATAGACTAAAACACAGTAAAAAAAAAAAAAATCCATGAAGAATGATCTTCAAGCAAGAAGGATAGAGTAGAACACAGTAAAAAAAAAAAAAAAATTAAAGTCCAAGAGAAATTTGGAGAAGAGTGCAGGGGCCTTTATAAAAGCCCAGATCAAAAGACACAGGCAGCTTCTATTTCATGACCCTGATCAAAGAACTGTGGTTATAGGTAATAATGTTTGAGAAATCATGGAGTGTGGGAGAATTTCCAGAATCCTAGAGAGGGGTTAGTGTCCCAATTTTCAAAAGGAGAGGATTTAAAAATAAAAACCAATTGGCTAATAAGCTTGACCTGGATCTGAAGTAATTAAAAATGACTATTTGTGAATAATTGGAAAAAAAGTTGTGATGACTCATTCTTAACATAGGTTTTTCAAGTCAGGCCAAATTAGTATTGTTTTATCTTTTGATTTTTCATTAGACCAGTGGGCTAAGGAAATGCCATAGGCAGTGTAGAGCCTCATCATTTGGGGCTGCTTACACACAGCCACCTCTTCAGAAAGACAGTTCCTAAGCACCTGCTCTAAAATAGCTACCTAGGTAATTGCCATAAAAGATTATATTATTGTTTATATTTAAGGCATTTATTGATATATAAAAAATTATATTGTAATGACCTTATTTGTTTATTGTCTGGCCCCTTTCCCACTGGAATACAAATTCCATGGGGTTGAAAATCACACGTGTGTTGACCTTCACTGTATTCCTACCATTTTAAACAATGCCCTGGCTCAATAAATGCCCATTGAATGAATGAATGTTGCTTAAATACATTTTTCTTTGGGTGCAAATGCTTTCTAAAATATGAAGTATGGTGATTATTCTGGCAAGACATTTGTTCAAGTTGTTCATTATTTCCCTGATGATAATGTTACCAACCTGGGTTCTTGGACCCTTTTATCAATAGAAATTGACAAGAGGCCAGATGAGGAATTTAGGCAAAGCTTTATGGGACTCCAGCACGAGGGAGCAAAAACAAGAAACAGCTTCCCTTGCTTGCTACCCGAGAAGGGGTGGTTGGTCCCTTAAGTGGGGTGAGGGTAGGGGTGGAATTGTGGGTTGTTCCAGAGGGGTGGCTTATGTGGGCTGCCCACTTTCTTGGTGGTGCTGTGTGCATGGATCATACACAGTACCCTGCTTTTGCTCCCAGTATTTCAGAAGTGGCAGTTGAGTTTTGGCCTTTTCGTATCTTGTTGTCCATAATTTGCCCCAGCTGCATACATATCAATAGTTATTTTTAGTCTCTTGTAGTTTCTTCGTATTTTGTTGCTTCAGGAGACGTTTGACCTTTGTCCAGGTGCACGCACTGCAGTAAAGGATCCCAGGTCCCAGATCCCAGCCTGTCTCAATGAGATGGGGAAATTTATTGGATGGTTTTATAGCTGCCAATCTGTGTATAGCTGCCAATTATTGTAGGCGTTTCAGACCAAGTAGGGATAGTGAGTAGTTGCAAGGCAGATTAGGGATAGAGGCTAGCTTCTGATTCCCTTCACATCTTCAATTGTGATTCTGTCTATGACCATATGAAACATACCTGACATTACAAGCAAAAGGCTGATCCCAGAAAGAAACTTCATCGCATCAAATTAACCTTTATTTTCTTATGTTTGTGTATCATACTGCTCATACTGTTATTTAACACTTAATTCTGCATTGTTTAATTATTATTTATTTTCAAATAGTTTATAGTTTTAAATAGGCTTGAAATTCAAAAGATAAAGTATAGTTTCAGAAAACTAGCTTTTTAGAAAGGATATGGATAATATATATATATATATTTTTTTTTTTAGTAGAATTTTAAATGTTTCTTCATATAGTTTCTGCCCATTTCTTTCCTAAATTTTTCTTTCATCTTTAGGTGTTTCATATTTTCTGTTGTTATTGTCAGTGGGGTTATAATTACCCTTTACATATCTGAGTTGCTTACTATACTGTATATGCCAGAGGTTGGCAAACTACACCTCTTAGGCCAAATATGGCCTGCCACCTGTTTTGGCAAGTAAAGTTTTATTGGAACACAGCCATGCTTATTTAATTATATACTGCTTATGGCTACTTTTATGCTCCTAAGGCAAAGTTGAGAAAGTACTCAACTTACAATACTTATTCTTAGCAACAGAGACCCCATGGTCCCCAAAACCTAAAATATTTACTATCTGGATGATTACAGAAAAAAATTGCTAATCCCTGCTGGTAAGCTCCTTCTTTGAGGATTTATTCAATTCTTTAAGTATTCAACTTTTAGTAAATAGCATATATTCAGTGCTATGAATAGGACATAGTTTGTTTAATTGAATAAAGCAAAGCTTAAGCATTTATTGACCATTTGCTATAGACATGACCTTATCCTAACTGATACTGGCATTTATTTCACAAATATTTATTGGGCATCTACTATATGCCTGGCACTGTGCTAGGTGCTGTGGATATAGCAATTAACAAAATACATAAAAATTCCTATCTTCAAAAAAGTCACTGGAGATTGCTGACGGAGACCGTCAAGATGGTGGAGGAGTAAGATGTGGAGATCGCCTTCCTCTCAACAAATACATCAGAAATACATCTACATGTGGAACAACTCCTACAGAACACCTACTGAACGCTGGCAGAAGACCTCAGACTCCCCAAAAGGAACAGAAGCCCTCAGGCGACCTACACACAGAGGCGGGGCCAATCCAAAGCTGAACCCCAGGAGCTGTGCGAACAAAGAAGAGAAAGGGAAATTTCTCCCAGCAGCCTCAGGAGCAGCAGATTAAATCTCCACAATCAACTTGATATACCCTGCATCTCTGGAATACCTGAATAGACAACGAATCATCCCAAAATTGAGGTGGTGGACTTTGGGAGCAACTGTAGACTTGGGGTTTGCAGTATGTGACTGACTGGTTTCTGGTTTTATGTTTATCTTAGTTTAGTATTTAGAGTTTATTATCATTGGTAGATTTGTTTATATATATATATATATTTTTTTTCCTTATTCTGTTTTTGTGAGTGTGTATGTGTATGCTTCTTTGTGTGATTTTGTCAGTATAGCTTTGCTTTTACCATTTGTCCTAGGGCTCTGTATATCCGTTTTGTTTTGTTTTGTTTTAATATAGTTTTTAGCACTTGTTATCATTGGTGGATATGTTTTTTGGTTTGGTTGCTTTCCTTTTTTTATTACCTTTTAATTTTTAAAATTTTTTATAATTAAAAAATTGTTTTATTTTAATAAGTTTATTTCTTTTTATTTTACTTTTTCTTTCTTTCATTCTTTTTTTCGCCCTTTTCTCCTGAACTGTGTGGCTCACACCCAGTGCTCGGCCAGGTGTCAGGCCTGTGCCTCTGAGGTGGGAGATCTGAGTTCAAGACATTGGTCCACAAGAGACCTCCCAGCTCCACATAATATCAAATGGCGAAAGCTCTCCCAGAGATCTCCATCTCAATGCTAAGGCCCAGCTCCACTCAACGACCAGCAAGCTACAGTGCTGAACACCCTATGTGAAAAAAGTAGCAAGACAGGAACACAACCCCACCCATTAGCAGAGAGGCTGCCTAAAATCATAATAAGCTCACAGACACCCCAAAACACACCACCACATGCAGTCCTGCCCACCAGAAAGACAAGATCCAGACTCATCCACCAGAACACAGGCACCAGTCCCCGACATCAGGAAGCCTACACAACCCACTGAACCAACCTTAGCCACTGGGGGCAGACACCAAAAACAACGGGAACTACGAACCTGCAGCCTGCAAAAAGGAGCTCCCAAACACAGTAAGTAAAGCAAAATGAGAAGACAGAGAAACACAGAGCAGATGAAGGAGCAAGGCAAAAACCCACCAGACCAAACAAATGAAGAGGAAATAGGCAGTCTACCTGAAAAAAAAATCAGAGTAATGACAGTAAAGATGATCCAAAATCTTGGGAAAAAAAATGGAGAAAATACAAGAAAAGTTTAACAAGGACTTAGAAGAACTAAACAGCAAACAAACAATGATGAACAACACAATAAATGAAATGAAAAATTCTCTAGAAGGAATCAATAGCAGAATAACTGAGGCAAAAAAAAAGGATAAGTGACCTGGAAGATAAAATAGTGGAAATAACTACTGCAGAGCAGAATAAAGAAAAAAGAATGAAAAGAATTGAGGACAGTCTTAGAGAACTCTGGGACAATATTAAATGCACAAACATTTGAATTATAGGGTTCCCAGAGGAAGAAGAGAAAAGGAAAGGGACTGAGAAAATATTTGAAGAGATTATAGTTGAAAATTTCCCTAACATGGGAAAGGAAATAGTCAATCAAGTCCAGGAGGTGCAGAGAGTCCCACAAAGGATAAATCCAAGGAGAAACATGCCAAGACACATATTAATCAAACCATCAAAAATTAAATACAAAGAAAAAATATCAAAAGCAGCAAGGGAAAGACAACAAATAACATACAAGGGAATCCCCATAAGGTTAAGAGCTAATCTTTCAGCAGAAACTCTGCAAGCCAGAAGGGAGTGGCAGGACATATTTAAAGTGATGAAAGGGAAGAACCTACAACCGAGATTACTCTACCCAGCAAGGATCTCATTCAGATTCGATGGAGAAATTAAAACCTTTACAGACAAGCAAAAGCTAAGAGATTCAGCACCACTAAACCAGCTTTATAATGAATGCTAAAGGAACTTCTCTAGGCAGGAGACACAAGAGAAGGAAAAGACCTACAATAACAAACCCCAAACAATTAAGAAAATGGTAATGGGAGCATACATATTGATAATTACCTTAAATGTAAATGGATTAAATGCTCCCACCAAGAGACATAGATTGGCTGAATAGATACATAAACAAGACCTGTATATATGCTGTCTACAAGAGACCCATTTCAGACCTAGGGACACATACAGACTGAAAGTAAGGGGATGGAAAAAGATATTCCATGCAAATGGAAATCAAAAGAAAGCTGGAGTAGCAATTCTCATATAAGACAAAAGAGACTTTAAAATAAAGACTGTTACAAGAGACAAAGAAGGACACTACATAATGATCAAGGGATCAATCCCACAAGAAGATATAACAATTGTAAATGTTTATGCACCCAAAATAGGAGCACCTCAATACATAAGGCAAAAGCTAAACAGCTATAAAAGGGGAAATTGACAGTAACACAATCATAGTAGGAGACTTTAACACCCCAGTTTCACCAATGGACAGATCACGCAAAATGAAAATGAATAAGGAAACACAAGCTTTAAATGCTGCATTAAACAAGATGGACTTCATTGATATTTATAGGACATTCCATCCAAAAACAACAGAATACTCTTTCTTCTCAAGTGCTCATGGAACATTCTCCAGGATAGAACATACCTTGGGTCAGAAAACAAGCCTTGGTAAATTTAAGAAAATTGAAATCGTATCAAGTATCTTTTCTGACCACAATGCTATGAGACTAGATATCAATTACTGGAAAAAACTTATAAAAAATAAAAACACATGGAGGCTAAACAATACACTACTAAATAACCAAGAAATCACTGAAGAAATCAAAGAGGAATTCAAAAAATACCTAGAAATAACTGACAATGAAAACATGATGATCCAAAACCTATGGGATGCAGCAAAAGCAGTTCTAAGAGGGAAGTTTATAGCAATAAAATCCTACCTCAAGAAACAAGAAACATCTCAAATAAACAACATAACCTTACACCTAAAGCAATTAGAGAAAGAAGAACAAAAAAACCCCAAAGTTAGCAGATAGAAAGAAATCATAAAGATCAGATCAGAAATAAATGAAAAAGAAATGAAAGAAATGATAGCAAAGATCAATAAAACTAAAAGCTGGTTCTTTATGAAGATAAACAAAATTGATAAACCATTAGCCAGACTCATTAAGAAAAAAAGGGAGAAGACTCAAATCAATAGAATTAGAAATGAAAAAGGGGAAGTAACAACTGACACTGCAGAAATACAAAGGATCATGAGAGATTACTAGAAGCAACTCTATGACAATAAAATGGACAACCTGGAAGAAATGGACAAATTCTTACAAAAGCACAACCTTCCGAGACTGAACCAGGAAGAAATAGAAAATATAAACAGACCAATCGCAAGCACTGAAATTGAGACTGTGATTAAAAATCTTCCAACAAACAAAAGCCCAGGACCAGATGGCTTCACAGGAGAATTCTATCAAACATTTAGAGAAGTGCTAACACCTATCCTTCTCAAACTCTTCCAAAATATAGCAGAGGGAGGAACACTCCCAAACTCATTCTCTGACACCACCATCACCCTATTACCAAAACCAGACAGAGGTGTCACAAACAAAGAGAACTACAAGCCAATATCACTGATGAGCATAGATGCAAAAATCCTCAACCAAATACTAGCAAACAGAATCCAACAGCACATTGAAAGGATCATACACTATGATCAAGTGGGGTTTATCCCAGGAATGCAAGGATTCTTCAATATATGCAAATTAATCAACGTGATACACCATATTAACAAACTGAAGGAGGATAAACATATGATCATCTCAATAGATGTAGAAAATACTTTGGACAATATTCAGCACCCATTTATGATAAAAACCCTCCAGAAAGTAGGCATAGAGGGAACTTACCTCAACATTATAAAGGCCATATATGACAAACCCACAGCCAACATCGTCCTCAATGGTGAAAAGCTGAAACCATTTCCTCTAAGATCAGGAACAAGATAAGGTTGTCCACTCTTACCAATATTATTCAACATAGTTTTGGAAGTTTTAGCCACAGCAATCAGAGAAGAAAAAGAAATAAAAGGAATCCAAATCGAGAAAGAGGAAGTAAAACTGTCACTGTTTGCAGATGATATGATACTATACATAGAGAATCCTAAAGATACTACCAGAAAACTACTAGCGCTAATCAATGAATTTGGTAAAGTAGCAGGATACAAAATTAGTGCACAGAAATCTCTTGCATTCCTATTCACTAATGATGAAAAATCTGAAAGAGAAATTAAAGAAACACTCCCATTTACCATTGCAACAAAAAGAATAAAATACCTACGAATAAACCTACCTAAGGAGCCAAAAGACCTGTGTGCAGAAAACTATAAGACCCTGATGAAAGAAATTAAAGATGATACAAACAGATGGAGAGATATACCATGTTTTTGGATTGGAAGAATCAACACTGTGAAAATGACTATACTACCCAAAGCAATATACAGATTCAGTGCAATGCCTATCAAACTACCAATGGCATTTTTCACAGAACTAGAATAAAAAATTTCATGGTTTGTATGGAAACACAAAAGACCCTGAATAAAGAAAGCAATCTTGAAAAAGAAAAACGGAGCTGGAGGAATCAGGCTCCCAGACTTCAGACTCTACTACAAAGCTGCAGTAATCAAGAGAGTATGGTACTGGTACAGAAACAGAAATATAGGTCAATGGAACAGGATAGAAAGCCCAGAGATAAACCCACACACATATGGTCACATTATTTTTGATAAAGGAGGCAAGAGTATACAATGGAGAAAAGATAACCTCTTCAATAAGTGGTGCTGGGAAAACTGGACAACTACATGTAAAAGAATGAGATTAGAACACTCCCTAACACCATACACAAAAATAAACTCAAAATGGATTAAAGACCTAAATGTAAGGCCAGACACTATAAAACTCTTAGAGGAAAACATAGGCAGAACACTATTGCATAAATCACAAGGTCCTTTTTGACCCACCTCCTAAAGAAATGGAAATAAAAACAAAAATAAACAAATGGGACCTAATGAAATTTAAAAGCTTTTGCACAGCAAAGGAAACCATAAACAAGATGAAAAGACAACCCTCAGAGTGGGAGGAAATGTTTGCAGATGAAGCGAGTGACAAAGGATTAATCTCCAAAATTTACAAGCAGTTCATGTAGGTCAATATCTAAAAAACAGAAAACCCAATCCGAAAATGAGCAGAAGACCTAAATAGACGTTTCTCCAAAGAAGATATACAGACTACCAACAAACACATGAAAGGATGCTCAACATCACTAGTCATTAGAGAAATGAAAATCAAAACTACAATGAGGTATCACCTCACACCAGTCAGAATGGCCATCATCAAAAATCTACAAACAGTAAATGCTGGAGAGGGTGTGGAGTAAAGGGAACCCTCTTGCACTGTTGGTGGGAATGTAAATTGGTACAGCCACTATGGAGAACGGTATGGTGGTTCCTTAAAAAACTAGAAATAGAACTACCATACGACCCAGCAATCCCACTACTGGGCATATACCCTGAAAAAACCGTAATTCAAAGAGTCATGTATCACAATGTTCATTGTAGCACTATTTACAATAGCCAGGGCATGGAAGCAATCTAAGTGTCCATTGACAGATGAATGGATAAAGAAGATGTGGCACATATATACATTGGAATATTACTCAGCCATAAAAAGAAATGAAATTGAGTTATTTGTAGTGAGGTGGATGGACCTAGAGACTGTCATACAGAATGAAGTATGTCAGAAAGAGAAAAATATATACCTTATGATAACACATATATATGGAATCTAAAAAAAAAAAAGGTTCTGAAGCACCTAGGGTCAGGACAGGAATGAAGACACAGATATAGAGAATGGACTTGAGAACACGGGGAGGGAGAAGGGTAAGCTGGGACAAAGTGAGAGAGTGGCATGGACATATATACACTACCAAACATAAAATAGATAGCTAGTGGGAAGCAGCTGCATAGCACAGGGAGATCAGCTCAGTGCTTTGTGACCACATATAGGGGTAGGATAGGGAGGGTGGGATGGAGACGGAAGAGGGAGGAGATATAGGGATATATGTGTATGTATAGCTGATTCACTTTGTTATACAGCAGAAACTAACACACCGTTGTAAAGCAATTATACTCCAATAAAGATGTTATTAAAAAGAAGAAAAAGTCACTGGACATAGACAATTCTGATTCCACTTGTAAAGTAGAATTACACTGAAGCTAGTACCATTGTCTAAATAGTCATTGTTAATATATAATAATCCTGTACATCATTTGTAGATTAGCTGTTTTTAAAATCAATTTGTTAAATATTATGATATTTTAAACATGTAAATTCATATCATCATTAATCTTCTACATGTACAATGTTCAGTTAGGTAGCCACTAGTTACCTGTAGCTATTGAGCCCCTGAAACCCAGCTAGTCTGAATTGAAATATTCTGTAAGTGTAAAATAAACACTGAATTTTAATGGTTTATTACAAAAATATATTTCTTTAATAATTTTATATTGATTATATGTTGAAAAATATTTTGGATATATTGAGTTATATGAAATATATTAATAAAATTAATTTCAGCTCTTTTAATTTATATTTACATGGGTATAAGAAAATTTAAAATTACATATATGGCTTACATTATATCTCTATTGCACAGTATTCTAGATACCTCCTTTATGCTTAGCTGGTGTTTCTCAAATATGGATTTTTAGTAGATATGGGAACACCAGATGAAGCAAAGTTTTAAAAGTTTACTTCTGGGTTCACAGAGTCTTTAATGTATTAATTTGCCACATGAATTGCTATGGGGATATGAGTTGTTTATAGTGTTCCCCAAATCCCTTTTACTGGGAGCTTTCTTGAAATGCCCTTTGCTAGTCTCTGATCAAAGTTGCGGCGCTGCGCTGCTCACCTTGGAACCTGGTACAAGGCATTTATAGCAGAACAGAGTTTAATTCACAAGGCCAGTCTTCAGTTCATTTTCTGGATTTTTGTAAATAAAAATGAAAACGTACGTCTCTGGTGGTGTAGTGGTTAAGAATCCGCCTGCCAATGCAGGGGACACAGGTTCAAGCCCTGGTCCAGGAAGATCCCACATGCCACGGAGCAACTAAGTCCATGCGCCACAACTTCTGAACCTGCACTCTAGAGCCTGTGCTCCGCAAGAAGAGAAGCCACCACAGTGAGAAGCCCGTGCACCACAACGAAGAGTAGCCCCCGCTCACCACAACTAGAGAAAGCTTGCGCACAGCAACAAAGACCCAATGCAGCCAAAAATAAATAAATAAAATAAATAAATTTATTAAAAAAAATACTGATTATTTGTAAATGTAATTATATTGTTTGAATATAATTCACCAAATTTTGGAAAGTTTGGTTGATTAAAAAAATATTGAGGGCTTCCCTGGTGGCGCAGTGGTTGAGAGTCCACCTGCCAATGCAGGGGACACGGGTTCGTGCCCCGATCTGGGAGGATCCCACATGCCGCGGAGTGGCTGGGCCCGTGAGCCATGACCGCTGGGCCTGCGTGTCCGGAGCCTGTGCTCCGCAACGGGAGAGGCCACAACAGTGAGAGGCCCGCATACCGCAAAAAAATATATATATATATATTGAGATCAACTGAACTTGCAAAACTGATTCATTTTCAAAATGTGTAGTTGTAAATGGACTTGTCCATTTGGGTGGTGATACAGAGAGAAGTCCAGAATTATTAGTTGATAAGTCATATTTTTGACCGAAGAATATACCACTTGTAAGACCTACACACTAGAAAATGATAAATTCCCGAATGCAATTGAGGTGGGAGTTACTTCACTGACAAAGGTTATCATGTATTATATTCAAAAGTTGTTCTTATAGAGGCATCCAGGAGATAGCTAGGTGTAAGCCACGGTGTCATAAGCCTCGAATGAGCCTTCTGTCATTCAACCCATTTTGGAGTATGAGAGTCTCTTCTCTGAAGACGTCAATATCATACTCTCAGATCAACACATTTGCAGCTCTGCACTTCTAGTAGCTCAGAATGGTTCTCAGGCCTTTCTTGAAACATTTCCCCCAGCATGAAATCCAGTAGTTATATGGCCCAGGGATATACTGTATTGTTGGCATTTTGGTAAAGACTGCATGGACTTTTTTGTTAACATGCTGAATGTGGATTTTGGTTTCTGGCAGAAACTAAATAGAGTAGAAACTGTCTATCTTAATGATTCACCAATGGCAGCCCTTCCCCACAGTGAGAGAAAAGAATCAATTGCTCTGGTAAAGTCCCCCTTTTGATCTGTCCTTGTGTTGTCAAGTTCTTGTAATTGAAACCAAAAAAAGTGTAATTCTTTCCTTCCACTCTTGGTTTTTCTCCTTTGTGGCAGAAAGCTTACCAAGTAGGAATAAAGGAAAGTGTAAGAAAGCAAGACTGTGGAGCAGCTGAACAAGTGAGCTCTTCTTGCCAAAAGCAGTGTCTAGGCAATGTGTCCAAATTGGACGTGGCAGAGTTGATCTGATTGTTGGTCCTGCTTGATGATGAATTTTTGCATAGTCAATTGACTCAGCACAGCAATGCTCTGAACTGACTATTAAACTGGACCAACCCTGCTAAATTGGTTATCCTTTGGTCCTCTGTTTTCCAATCATACAATCAAAACAAATCAAATAAACAACCATCCAACTAATAAACAAAACAAATCAAAACAAACCAGCAAAGTATAAAATGAATAACATAGTTGAAATATTCTTTTCCCATTTGGTGTTCACATGATAGATCATGATGAGATAGGGTTTTTTTGTTTTTTGTTTTTGTTTTTAATTCCGTTAATGGGCTGGTGGTGCACTGTTGTGGACTTACAGATACTGGGAACTTATTTGCAAGGTTGCATTGAAACTTTAATCTAAAATTGGAATATATTGGCTTGCTATGAAGACTGTCATTTCATAGTATTTACCTCTGCGTGTGCTTGTGCGTATGTAAACATATCTACTTAATGAAAACTGAAAATGCCATCTCATACGCTAATAATTAAATTGTGATAAAACTGATCCAAGAAGACACTTTTCACTTCCTTAGGGAAAACCACTTTTTGAGTGTGTTTATGTGTTTGATACAAAATAATACATTTCACTGTAGAAAATTTAGAATTATAAATAGGCAAGTTAAGGGAAAAATCAGCTGAAATTTCACCACCCAGAGAAAGCCCCACTAAGATGCTGATGTCTGTCTTTCCTGATTTTTCTTTCACATTAGAATATGAGATTATACTATACACATTGGTTTTCTAATCTGCACTTAGAATGAAAGTAAATCTTTTACCTTTTCATGTCAATATAGATTTGAATTATAAAATCAATGGATGTATACTATTCTATAGTATGTATAGACCATATTTCATTTAACCAAACACCATTTGTTTGCTATTATAAACAATGCTTCAGGGAATATCCCTGCATATATTTGTGTTTACTTGCTCAGTTATTCCTCTGGATATATTCCTAAAACTCGAATAGATGAATTAATGAGCAAGTACATTTTAAAGTTTTTTGGGATACATTTTGCCAGACTGCCCTTCAGAGTTGATATCAGTGCATAATTAATTGTCTTATAAGCACTATAATAGTGAAGGAGGCAATCTCTGACTTTAGAAAACTGGCAACCTAGGAGAACAATGCTTAGCTATATTCTGAATAGTCAATTATTGTAATTTAACAATATTGTTACCACTTAAACAAAAAAGTAAATACATCTAACATTAATTTTAAATATTTTGAAAATAAGCATTTAAAAATAAATATTTTATATAAGTAAAACTGATTTTTGGTCCTATGTAATGGCTGATTTCTGCAGTCAATTGACTTAGCACAGTAGTGGTCTAAATCGATCACTAAACCAGACCAAACACATTAAATTGATTATCCTTTTAACCTCTGTTTTCCAGTCATACAAACATACAGAATGCGTAACCAGAAAAATGCACAAATTATAAATGTGTAGAACATTAGCAGCACCTCAGAAGCCCCTCTCATGCTCTTGATCATCCTCTAATTCCTCTCTCATCATCAAAGATGATAACTCTTCATAGGCAACAAAAGAAAAAATAAATTGGTCTTCATCAAAATTAAAACCCTTTGTGCATCAAAGGACACTGTTAAGAGAATGAAAAAGCAACTTACAGAATGGAAGAAAATATTTCCAAATCAAGGATTAATATTCAGAATATATAAAGAACTCCTAAACTCAAAACAACTTGATTATAAAATGGGCAAAGGTCTGGAATAGACAATGTCTTCTAAAGAAGACATACAAATGGCCAATAAGTGCATGAAAAGATACTCAACATCACTGGTCATTAAGGAAATGCAAATCAAAACCCTAATGAGATACTACTTCACTTTCATCAGGATGGCTATTATCAAAACAAAACAAAACAAGACAAAGACAAAAACCCTGGGAAATAAGTGTTGGTGAGGGTGGAGAAATTGGAACCCTTGTGCATTGCTAATGGGCATATAAAATAGTGCAGCCAATGTGGGAAAGTGTCGCAGTTCTCCCCCAAAATTAAACACTGAATTAGCAAATGATTCAGCAATTCTACTTTTGAGTATATACTAAAAGAATTGAAATCAGGGACTCAAACAGATTCTTGTATACCAGTGCTTGTAGCAGCATTTTTCACAATAGCCAAAAGGTGGAAACAACTCAAATGCTCATTGACAGATGACTGGATAAACAAAATGTGATACATACATATTATTGAGTCCTAAAAGGGAGGGAAGTTCTGATGCGTGCTGAAACATGCAAGAACCTTGAAGACATTATGCTAAGTGAAATAAACCAGACACAAAAGGACAAATATTGTGTGATTCATATGAGGTACCTACTGTAGTCAAATTCATAGAGACAGAAAGTAATTAGTATATACCAAGGGGCATGGGGGAGGGGAGAATGGGGAGTTATTGTTTCATGGGTATGGAAGTTCATATTGGAGATGGATAGTGGTGATGGTTGCACAATAATGTGAATGTACTTAATGTCAGTAATCTGTACACTTAAAAATGGTTTAAATGGTATATTTTATATTTTGTATATTTTACCATACACACACAAAAAGATGATAATTCTAACTTCCAACTCCTTTATTAGTGTTACGCATTTTTGCACTTTAAATATATTGATTTGTACAGTATATCTTCTTTTGAGTCTAGCTTTTTACCTCAACGTTCTTTGTAAAATTCATCCATGTCGTTGCATGTAATAGTATCCTGTTTATTTTAATGGCTTTTAAAGTATTTGTTACGTGAATAAACTACATTCTTCTGTTGATAGACATTGATTCCAGTTTAGTTTTGTTTTTTGCTATTTTGAATGAGGCTCCTATGAACATTCTGGTACATGTCTGGCTGTGTAAGTGACACGTGAACATATTTCTAGTGAGTATGTACCTAGAAGAAGAATTGCTGGGTCATCAGATATGCATACCACAGTCTATGAGAGGTCCACTTGTTCCATATCCTCATCAACAATCAACAGTTGAGTATTCCAGTTTGTTTAGCTATTGCAGTGGGTTTGTGGTGGTATCTCATTGTGGTTTTAATTTATATTTTTCTGATGACTAATGATGTTGACCATCTTTTTTTTTTTTTTTTTTTTTTTTTTTTTTTTTTTGCGGTACACGGACCTCTCACTGCTGTGGCCTCTCCCGTTGCGGAGCACAGGCTCCAGACGCACAGGCTCAGCGGCCATGGCTCACAGGCCCAGCCGCTCTGCGGCATGTAGGATCTTCCCAGACCGGAGCACGAACCCGTGTCGGCAGGCAACCACTGCGCCACCAGGGAAGCCCCGATGTTGACCATCTTTTAATAGTTCATTGGCCATTTGAATATACTGTTTTGTGAAGTTCCTTTCACCAATTCTTTATTGGATTGTCTTTTTTTTTTATTAATTAATTTATTTTTGGCTGTGTTGGGTCTTTGTTTCTGTGCGAGGGCTTTCTCTAGTTGCGGCGAGTGGGGGCCACTCTTCATCGCGGTGCGCGGGCCTCTCATTTTCGTGGCCTCTCTTGTTGCGGAGCACAGGCTCCAGACGCGCAGGCTCAGTAGTTGTGGCTCATGGGCCTAGTCACTCTGCAGCATGTGGGATCATCCCAGACCAGGGCACGAACCCGTGTCCCCTACATTGGCAGGCAGACTCTCAACCACTGCACCACCAGGGAAGCCCTATTGGATTGTCTTTTTGTTTTCCTTATAGGAGTTCTTTATTCTGCCTTTGTGGGATACATGTAATCCCCCAAATAGTCCCATGCAGTGGCTTGCTTTTTTACTGTCTTAATGGTGCCTCTTGATGAGCAGAAATCTTTAATTTTAATGTAGCAAAATTCATCACTCTTTTCTTCTATGGCTAGTGCTTTTGTGTTTTGTTTAACAAACTTTTGCTTAACTCAAAGTCCTGAGGATATCCTCCTATGCTATCTTCTGGTACTTTTATGCTTTCACTGTTTCCATTTAGATGTACAAGGTACTTGGAATTGATTTTCATGTATGATGTAAGTTTGGTGGGGGATGGATTGAGATTTATTTCTTTTTTTCATTTGGACAGCTGACATAGCCTCATGTATTAAAAGGACCAGTTTTACCCATTATACTTCAATGCCACCTTTGTCCAAGAGAAGTGAAAGCATATGTCCATCCAAAAAATTGTATACTAATATTCATAGCAGTGTTATTTGTACTAGCCCAAAACTGAAAACAACCTCAAATGTTTGTTAACAGATCAGTGGATAAACAAAATGTGATATAACCATACAATGAGATACTGCTGAGCAACAGAAAGCAATGAACTACTGATGCCTGCAGCAATATGTATAAAACTCAAAAATAATTATACTGGGTGAAAGAAGCCAGACAAAATAGTGCAATTTAGATGATTCTATTTCTGCAGAATTCTAGAAAATACAAACTAATCTATAATGATAAAAAGCAAATCAGTGGTTTTCTGGGGAATAGGGGACAGGGAGGGGCACAAGAAAACTTTGGGGGGTGTTAATTTCACAGGTATGTAACATGTCAAGTCTGCTTGATTAAACATTTTAAATATGTACAATTTTTGTATATATAAAGGTGTTAAAAATCAAACTAGAAACATCTGTGATTTCTTCTTTGTTTCATGGATTATCCAGAGCATTGATAAAGTTCTAAACATTTGTGGATTTTTTAGTTATTTTGTTGTTGTTCATTTTATTATTGTTGTTGTTGCCTTGATTTGTAGCTTAATTTTGTTATGGGCAGAGCATGCTTTTAACATGTTAATCCTTGAACATTTTTGAGACTTGCTTTATGGACCAGAATATGGTGAATTTTGGTAAATGTCCCATGTATATTTGGAAAGAATGTATATTTGCAGTTGCTGGTTGTAATTTTCTGTAAAAGTCAATTAGTCAAAATATAAATCATCTAATTACTTCATGATCTTATTTATTTATTTATTTACTTATTTACTTATTTATTTATTTAAAAATTGACGTATAGTTGATTGACAGTGTTTCAGGTGTATAGCAAAGTGATTCAGTTATATATATATGAATTTACAATATATACATTAATATATTCATTCTTTTTCAGGTTCTTTTCCATTATAGGTTATTAGCAAGATATTGAATATAGTTTCCTAGGCTATACAGTGGGTCCTTGTTGTTTATCTATTTCATATATCGTAGTTTGTACAATTCATTCATCTGTTGATGGACACTTAGGTTGCTTCCACGTCTTGGCTATTGTAAATAGTGCTGCAATGAACTTTTGGGTACATGTATCTTTTTGACTTAGAGCTTTCATCTTTGCTGGGTATATGCCAGGAATGGGATTGCTGGGTCATATGGTAATTCTACATTTAGTTTTTTAAGGAACCTCCATACTGTTTTCCATAGTGGCTTCACCAATTTACATTCCTACCATCAGTGTAGGAAGGTTCCCTTTTCTCCACACTCTCTCCAGCGTTTATTATTTGTAGACTTTTTGTTGATGGCCATTCTGACCAGTGTGAGGTGGTACCTCATTGTAGTTTTGATTTGCATTTCTCTGATAATTAGTGATGTTGAGCATCTTTTCATGTGCCTGTTGGCCATCTGTATGTCTTCTTTGGAGAAATGTCTATTTAGGTCTTCTGCCCATTTTTTGATTGGGTTGTTTGTTTATTTGATATTGAGCTGTATGAGCTGTTTGTATATTTTGGAGGTTAATCCCTTGTCAGTTGCATTTTTTGAAAATATTTTCTCCTACTTTGTAGATTGTCTTTTTTGTTTTGTTTATGGTTTCCTATGATGTGCAAAAACTTTTAAGTTTAATTAGGTCCCATTTGTTTATTTTTGCTTTTGCTTCCATTACTCTAGGAGACGGATCCAAAAAAATATTGCTGTGATTTATGTGAAAGAGTGTTCTGCCTATGTTTTTCTTTAGGAGTTTTATAGTATCTGGTCTTACATCTAGGTTTTTTATCCATTTTAAGGTTTTTGTTTGTTTTTGTATATGGTGTTAGAGAATGTTCCATTTCATTCTTTTACATATACCTGTCCAGTTTTCCCAGCACCCCTTATTGAAGAGACTGTCTTTTCTCTATTGTATATTCTTGCCTCCTTTGTCATAGATTAATTGACCATAAGTGTGGGTTTATTTCTGGGCTTTCTGTCCTGTTCCATTGATCTATGTGTCTGTCTTCGAGCCAGTACCATACTGTTTTGATTACTGTAGCATTGTAGTATATCATCTGAAGTCAGGGAGCATGATTCCTCCAGCTCCATTCTTCTTTCTCAAGATTGTTTTGGCTATTTGGGGCCTTTTGTGTTTCCATACAAATTAAAATTTTTTTTGTTCTAGATCAGTGAAAAATGCCATTGCTAATTTGATGGGGATTGCATTTTATGATCTTTGCTTGTTCTATCAGTTATATAGACAGATATTTTGATCTCCAACATCAGGTGAATTTGTCTATTTCCCCTTTTAGTTCTCTGTCAATTCTTACTACATTTGCAAGTGTGAAGCAGAATTGCCATATTTTCCTAGCATATTGTTCCTTTTATTATTTTGAATCTTCCTTCCCATTTCTAGTAATGATATTTACCTTAAACTTGATTTTACCTGTTGTCAGTAAAGCTTTAAGCCAGTTTTTTTTTAACATCTTTATTGGAGTATAATTGCTTTACAATATTGTGTTAGTTTCTGCTGTATAACAAAGTGAATCAGCTATAGGTATACATATATCCCCATATTCCCTCCCTCTTGTGTCTCCCTCCCACCCCTCTAGGTGGTCACAAAGCACCAAGCTGATCTCCCTGTGCAATGCAGCTGCTTCCCACTAGCTACCTATTTTACATTTGGTAGTATATATATGTCTTCTTTTTTTTTTTTAGATTCCACATATATATATATGTTTGCATACGGTATTTGTTTTTCTCTTTCTGACTTACTTCACTCTGTATGACAGACTCTAGGTCCATCTACCTCACTACAAATAACTCAATTTCATTTCTTTTTATGGCTGAGTAATACTCCATTGTATATATGTGCCATATCTTCTTTATCCATTCATCTGTCATGGACACTTACTTAGGTTGCTTCCATGTCCTGACTATTGTAAATAGTGCTGCAATGAACATTGTGGTATGTGACTCTTTTTTTTTTAACATCTTTATTGGAGTATAATTGCTTTACAATGGTGTATTAGTTTCTGCTTTATAGAAAAGTGAATCAGTTATACATATACATATATCCCCATATCTCTTCCCTCTTGTGGCATAACTCTTTGAACTATGGTTTTCTCAGGGTGTATGCCCAGTATTGGGATTGCTGGGTCACATGGTAGTTCTATTTTTAGTTTTTTAAGGAACCTCCATACTGTTCTCCATAGTGGCTATATCAATTTACATTCCCACCAACAGTGCAAGAGGGTTCCCTTTTCTCCATACCCTCTCCAGCATTTATTGTTTGTAGATTTTTTGATGATGGACATTCTGACTGGTGTGAGGTGATACCTCATTGTAGTTTTGATTTGCATTTCTCTAATGATTAGTGATGTTGAGTATGCTTTCATGTGTTTGTTGGGGATCTGTATATCTTCTTTGGAGAAAAGTCTATTTAGCTCTTCCACCCATTTTTGGATGGGGTTGTTTGTTTTTTGATATTGAGCTGCATGAGCTGCTTGTATATTTTGGAGATTAATCCTTTGTCAGTTGCTTCATTTGCAAATATTTTCTCCCATTCTGAGGGTTGTCTTTTGGTCTTGTTTATGGTTTCCTTTGCTGTGCAAAAGCTTTGAAGTTTCATTAGGTCCCATTTGTTTATTTTTGTTTTTATTTCCATTTCTTTAGGAAGAGAGTCAAAAAGGATCTTGCTATGATTTATGTCATAGAGTGTTCTGCCTATGTTTTCCTCCAAGAGTTTTATAGTGTCTGGCCTTACATTTAGGTCTTTAATCCATTTTGAGTTTATTTTTGTGTATGGTGTTAGGGAGTGTTCTAATTTCATTCTTTTACATGTAGCTGTCCAGTTTTCCTAACACCACTTATTGAAGAGGCTGTCTTTTCTGATTAGTATTACATTGTTCTTATGGTATATAATTTTCTGTCTTTTTATTTTCAGCCTTTCTGAGTCTTTGAGGTGTTTTAAATCTGAAAATCTTTGCCTTTTATTTGGAATACATATCTGTTTTCAGTTGATGGAATTCATGATATATTTCAATTTAAATCTAACACTTCACTATTTGTTTTCCTTTTGTCACAGTTATTTTCTCTTTTTCTTTCCTTTCTTGCCTTCTTTTGTATTACCTTTTATGGCCCTTTCTTTCTCCACCATTAGCTCTCTCTTATTATTCTTGTAGTAGTTACCCTAGAGGTTTCTACATGCATCTTTGACTTATTAAATTTAGTATGATTTAGTATGGTTAGTACCTCCTGGACATGTTAGTTCCATTTACTCCATCCTCTGTTTTATAGTGTTATTGCTAATATCCAATCTGCCACTCTGTGTCTTTTGATTGGAGTATTTGGTCCATTGACATTTAAGGTAATTATTGATAAAAATGGATTTATTGCCATTTTAAACCTTGTTTTCCAGTTGATTTTGTATTTCTTCTTTTTCTTTTTCCTTTTGTGATTTGATGGTTTTCTTTTATAGTATGCTTGTGTTCTCTTCTTTTGGGTTTTTGTGAATATATTTTATTTTTTTGATTTGCGGTTACCCTGTTTTTCAAGCATGTTCACCCATTACTATATCTACTTGCTTTTAGACTGGTAGTCACTAAACACATTCTAAAAAAAAAAAATCTACATTTTCTTACTCTCCTCCCCACATTTTATGATTTTGATGTCCTCTTTTACATATTCATGTTTATCCTTTTGCTATTCATTGTAGTTATCATTGCTTTCACTCCCCCCACTCCAGAATTTTTTTCTTTTTAATCTGTGTACTGGCTTATTTAAGAGATTTACTTTCCAATTGTGTTTTTCTCTTTCCTATATATTCTTGCTTCTCTTCTATTTAGAGAAGACCATGAATATTTCTTTTAAAATATATTTAGTATTGCTGTATTATTTTAGTTTTTGCTTATCTGAGAAATTGTTTATCTCTCCTTCTATTCTAAATGATGATCTTGCTGGGTAGACTATCCTAGGTTGACGGGTTTTCCCTTTCAGGACTTTGAATATATCTTGCTGCTCTCTCTGGCCTGCAACGTTTCTGTAGAGAAATCATCTAATAGCCTTATGGGGGTTCCTTTGTAATTAACTCTTTGTTTTCCTCTTGACACCTTTAGAATCCTCTCTTTACCTTTAACTTTTGCCATTTTAATTATAATTTGTCTTGTTGTAGGTCTGTTTGTGTTCATCTTGTTTGAGACCTCGGTGCTTCCTGTACCTGGATATCTGTTTTCGTCTTTGGGTTTGGGGAATTTTCAGCTGTAGTTTATTCAAATATATGTTCAGTCTCCTTTCCTCTTTATTCTCCTTCTGGGATTCCTATTATATATAAATTGGCATGCTTCATATTATTCCATAAGTCTCGTATATTGCTTTTTGTTTTAAATTTGTCTTTCTGTCTGGTGTTCTGATGTGGTGATTTCCATTATTCTATCTTCCAGATTACTTATTCATTCTTTTGCATTATCCAGTTTGCTATTTATTGCGTTTAACTTGGCTTTCATCTTGCCAAATGAGTTTTCTAATTTTACTTGGCTCTTCTTTATCATTTCTAGTTCCTTTTTACAGTAATCTGCATTTCTATCGATAGCCTTTCTTAATTCCTTCAGTATTTTTATTACCTCCTTTTTGAACTCGGAGTGTAGTAGACTGGAAAGGTCTATTTCATTGTTTGTTCTTTCAGGGGAATTCTTTTGATCTTTTGGGAGTGGTTCCACTGCTTCTTCATTTTACTTATATTTCTCTGACTCTGTGAGTTTAGGAGAAACAGTTATCTACTGTGGTCTTGAAGGGCTGTTTTTATGTGGGCATGTCCTTGTGTAGCCTGCATGAGTCTAATATTTTTTGTGCAAGGGCTGTTTTTAGCATGGATGTCTGCTGCATCTTTCCTCAGTGTGTACTGGCCATTATCCCCTTGACAGAGGGTGTGACTGGTGTTGTGGTAACCAAAGCCTTCTCTTTGCTCTGTGGTTGTCACAGCCCTGTTGGGGGGCAGGCTCTGCTCCCCACTTGTTGGAGTAGAAGACCCCAGATCTGTTTCTGAGCTGAGATGTGAAATAGGGGGGACAGGAGCATGCCCGCTGGGAGAGGAGCCACTGAGTATTCCTCCGCAGGAGCTGTCCACCACGGAGTGTGCCCTGTGGTGTTGCGTGTCACCCGTTGTGCGGGCTCAGAAAGTACACTGTTGTTGGCACTGCTGTCAGCTACACCTCAACCATGGGAACACAAGCAATAGGCCTTGGTGTCCCTCAGGCACTGTGCTCACAAAGCCACCAGTGCAGATCGGTAGGCACAGATCCACTGAAGTCAGGTACCAGGACCTCAGTAGTTGTGCACTTAGACCTGCCATGGGAGCTACAGAATCAGCCCAGACTCCAGCCCCACCTCTAAATGTGCCCACAAAACCCGCAGCTGCTCATGCCAGACCCACTCCAGCTGTGGGAGCACCAGTAATCCATTTGGATGTCCTGTGGGTGCTGAGTTTACAAAGGTCCAGTGGTGGTGCCGTAAATCTGTGGATTGCACAGCCATGGGAAAGGGCTCAGATTTCAGCTCTGCTTCCTAAGTCATGTGGCCTCTGGGGATTGGCTCAGATTTTAGCCTTGCCTCTGCATGTGGGCAACTCGCCAGTGCTCTCACGCTCCCCCTCCCAGAGCTCACAGAGGTGGAGTTGCACTGGCTGTGAGCATGCTGAGAGTGAAGCTGCTATGGTGGGAGACGTCACCCTTCCCTTTGAGCACCTGTTAACAATGGCGCTTCTTTGGTGGACCTGGGCTCCATCTGAGTACACCCCTGTCTGCGGCCCATACCACACTCCCAGCCCCTTTAGGCTGTCTCTGCACAGCCAACCCCAGTCATCTCCCCGGGTCTGTCTGCTGAAGCCTGAGTTTCAGTACCCAGCCCCTGCACACACCAGCCGGTTGGTTTCTCAGGCTGGGGAATGCAGCAAGGTGACATGGACCATTTGTACTGGTCTATCTCTGTTCTGCCAGCTGCAACCTGGTTGCTGCACTCTCCTCTGAGCTTCTGAAGTCCCCTTTTTGTCCCTGCTGATCTCTTAGCCAGTGAAGGGTGTTCCCAGAGTGAGGGAACCTTTCCTCTTTCACAGCTCCCTCCCACGGGCACAGGGCCTGTCCTGATCCCTTTTTTAAAAAATTTGGTCCTACTGGGTATGTGATGCTCTTTCTTGTAATTTTGATTGTTTTAAATCTTCTGCCAGTGTTCGTAGGTATTCTGTGAGAATTGTTCCATATGTGGATGTATTTTTGATGCATTTGTGCGAGAAGTTGAGCTCTATGTCCTTCTATTCCACCATCTTGATTCTCATCTATTTTGCTTTTTAACCTAATTATTGAGTCCTCAATTTCATTTATTGGATTTTAAAACTTTCTGTAATTTCTTTGAATTTTTCTTTATGATTTTCAGGTCTTTGCTGAGATTCTCCATTTTGTCACTTTTTAAAACATAATACTTAGTTGCTTTAAAATCCTTATGTGATAATTCTGTATCTGTATCTTCTAAGGGTTTATTTCTATTGTCTTTTATTATTTTGATTTTTAGCTATTTTTTTTGGCCATGCTGTGTTACTTCTAGTTGGATACTGGTCATTGTGCATAAAAATTATAAAGATTATTTGAGTCTCTGGATCATATCTTACTTCAGAGAGATTTACACTTTTTCTAGCATGCAGGTAGCCTAGGAGCATATAATTTAGTTTAATCCATTCATTGAGCAGATTCAAAGCTGGGCTTCAGTTTCTGTGAAGGCTCTTCAATTTGGAGTTCATACTCCTAAGTTATAGCATTTAAGGGTGTTTACCTATGCCCTTCTTCCTGAGTGGACTCTGAACCCCAAGTTTTCCTTCAGCCTATGAGACTGTAGTAAGTTAGTTGAGCTCTAAAGACTTTTAGACATTATTTTCTGTTTAGTTTTTCTTGTCTCTCAGCTGCTTCTTGAGAATTTACAAATACCTCAAAGGGAAAAGTGGTGCCAAATGCCAATTCACCTGTCTGAGTTTCTTTTCTCTGTAAGATCTTAGCCTTTCAAATCCTCACTGTCTTGGTAGCTCTCTGATGCCTTCAAGTAAATCTTTGTTTAATTTTATCCAGCTTTTATTGTGTTTTATGGCAGTAAGATTCATTTCAAATAAACTAGTCTGCCATTTTTGAGAAGGGAAAAGTCCTTCTTCAAATCCACTTGGATTTGTATGTTGTTTTTACTTCTGTTTTCTCATATTTTTATTTCTCTTTGATAGTAAAGAAAACTGAAGCATACAGAGATTTTGCTTCAAGCCAAATTCCTAGTTAATGACTCAATTGGGATTGGAATCCAGGTTTCCTGACTACTGGTACTGAATGTAGTGCTTTTACCTGATATGCGCAATAGAAATACTGCTCAATACTGTAATATTGAGCATAATATTCTTATGATATTGCATATTCTGCTTAGAAGCATTCTTTTCCATCAGTTTACATGTAGAAGAGTTAGACTTTGTTCAGTGCAGTGTGCCTAGATTAACACCGTAAGTATGTCCAAAAAATGGAATGTCTGTAAGTTAGTTAATATTTCAGATGCATAAGAGCAATCTACAATTTGAAGGATCCCTGAAGTGAATGCTTTTGTGAAGTCAGGAAAATTCTAGAAATGTAAATTATATCCCACTAATTTGTCTGTTTTATAAATTTGGCTTTTAATGTTTCCTTAAAATTGATTATGTCTGATATTGACTTTTTCATCCTCAAAATGTCTTCCTGTTGATAAGATATTGTTACTTCAACTAATTGAAGTTGATAGTACTCTAAGGGCCAGCAAATGTCAAAATCCACTAGGGTAAATTGCTTTGAATGTCTTTTATAAGTAAAGGAATATATAAAATCAATGAAACTGTGGTGGCAGAATTAAATTATCTTGAGACTGTTTTCTTCAAATGTATGATTCATTTGAATATTTTAATGTCTCATTCAAGAGAGACATTTAGACTGTAGCTATGTCCACAACAGGGTGCTGCAGTGGTCAGGTACATTAGCTTGGCTGGCCTCTGTACACAGGTAAAGTGGTCTTCTGGGAGGGCAGGGATGTTTTTTGACTTTCTTAAGAAGACAACAGCTCTAGCCTCCTGCATCCAGTTGACTAGACAATTCATTTTTCAGGCTTCTGGAATTTCCTTTACTCCAGGTTTTACCATGCTCAGCTACTTAACTATACCTATACTTAACAATATAACAATATCTAAAGAATCTTTACTTCATTCATTTGTCAAGATCAGTGTCTTCCAGTCTTTCTCCTCAGACGTGAGTAGAGGAAAGCGTTCATGGTGCAACCTACTTGCATTGCTGAGACTGCTCACTGTGTGTGTCTTTGGCACAGCTGTGAGGTATCAGTCTTGAAGTGCTGGCTGGAATTCCACTCCTTTCTCTGCCACTCATCTGCAGCCATCCAGTGTACTGAAGACACTGGTGTTAAAATTTAACATTTTATATTTGGATGACTCTGGTCCTGCAGGTCTACGATGATTTGGCCTTTCATCAAATTACTTTCACTGAATTGTTCTTTGGTGGTGTACAATAAGCCTATGTTGAGGAGTGTTAAAGAAACAAACATGGAAAATTCGCTATGTAGTCTAGGGATGTTCAGCCCTTATTAATAATTACCCAAAGTTGACATAAAATAAGTTGTATTTAGAAGGTAGGTAATACAAAAAGATAAAAAAAAATAAAAAAATAGGTAATACATATTTAAAACATCACTTTTTTTTAAAAGACTGCATTTTATGATTATCTTTGCTCTTGAGATTAATTACATCTATCATATTTGTATGAAGAAAATACTATATGATGTGCTGTTGCATATCTCTTTGCAACTCGAGTTCAGAAACTACATCATGTTGGTAGCTTTAATTTGGCCATGGTTGGAGTATTTACACCATAGTGCCTCAAAACAGTGCCTCCTTCTTCAAACCAGTTGTGAAACATCTAGCAGCTGATAACTGGATGTTGTCGAAGATGTGGTATTACAGGTATTACAGAAATCTGTGTGAGAGAGTCCTCTTAGGTCTTGGAGCAAGTAAAGGTATACTTCTCCTCAGACACATGTCTATTTTTATTTTTAGAACTCTTTGATTATTGTTAGTAGTCATGTTCCTTCTTTGCTTTGTCTGCTAAGTAATTCAGAGCCAAATTTCCAGCAATTTCCAAAAAAGAAACATGTGTTCCAGGACTCATCTTGTGTTCCCACTGTTATTTTTATTTAATCTTCCTTCTTCCTTCCTTCCCTCCTCCTTTCTCCCTCCCTCTTTCTCTCTTTTTTCCTCTCTCTTTTCCCCTTTATTTCTTTTATCCTATGTTATGTATCCTTTTGCTGTATATTGCTGCATATATGGGTTTATTTTAGCTATCTCTAAACATTTTTAAAGCAATGTGGGAGCATAAAAATAAACAGTGTACTTCTCTATATACTCTTGAGAGTATGTATACTCTCAAGAGTATACATACTCTTAAGAGTAATTGATTTTTGAGGGGAGGAGGTGGGGGACTGAGTGAAATAGGTGAGAAAAATTAAAAGGTACAAACTTCCTGTTACAAAATATATGAGTCATAGGGATGAAATGTACAGTGTGGGGAATATAGTCAATAATAATGTATTATCTTTTTATGGTGACAGATGGTAACTGAACTTATTGTGGTGATCATTTTGTGACGTATAGAAACATCAAATGACTATGTGTGCACCAAGAACTAACATAGTGTCATAGGTTAATTATACTTCAAACAAACAAACTCATAGAAAAAGAGATCAGGATGGTGCTTACCAGAGGTGGGGTGGGGTGTGTGAGGGCTCTGGAGAAGGGGAATTGGATGAAAGTGGTTAAAAAGTATAAACTTCCAGTTTATAAACTTCCAGATAAATAAGTACTAGGGATGTAATGTACAGCACAGTTAATGTAATTAACACTGCTGTATGCTATATGTGAAAGTCAAGAGAGTAAATCCTAAGATTTCTCATCACAAGGAAAAAATATATTTTTTTCTTTTTCTTTTATTTTGTATCTATATGGAATGATGGATGTTCACTAAACTTATTGTGGTAGTCATTTCACAATGTATATAGGTCAAAGCATTATGCTGTACACCTTAAACTTACACAGTGCTGTATGTCAATTATATCTCAGTAAAACTGGAAGAAAAACTAAAAGAATAATATTATTAAGGCTTCTTGCCTTATTTATAGGTTTTGTCTTGGAATAATGTTTCTTAACGCTTCTTCCTGCTTTAACGTGAAAAAAACTTATGAAATTAAAATACAATTTAGATCTGCATATTGGTTTTATTTACTAAGGGCTCATGAAAAAACTTGGAGAATTCATTTATTATATTTATTATATACACATGTATATTTATTATATATGTCTTGGAGAATTCATTTATTATATTTATTATATACACATATATATTTATTATATATGTCTTAGAGAATTCATTTATTATATTTATTATATACACATATATATTATTATATATGTCTCCCCACTTCTAGATAGAATGTAAGTTCTAAGAGGGCAGAATGTATCTCAAGTGTCCAGTGCTACATTTTGCATATAAAAGGCATTCCATGAGTAAATTTGAATGAATGAATGAATGAATAATTCATGAATTTTCTAATGCTTAGTTATTATGAATACAGCATTTGGTTTTTAATGATGATATTATACATACACATACATACACATATTTAAGAAGTTTCATTTTGTACTTATCACTTCCATATAGGCTCTGTTTCTCTAGATTATAATTTTTCAATTAAATATTCATTGCTAATGACATTTTTTCATTAGTTCTCTGTAGAAATATGGTCACACATCATAAAGAGGAGCAATATGGCATTTTCTTCTCATGGGGAAAGAGCAATTATCCTGAACTAAGCCTAACATTTAATACCTCTGTATCTCTCTGATGGTTCTCATGAATCATTCACTATAATTCAGTTGCCTTATTTGTTGTTCTGTTGGGAAAGGAGAGGAAAGTAACATTTGTGGAGAGCCTACTATGTGATAAGTGCTTGCTGTGTATTTAATTATGTCTATTTCGTTAACCTCCACAACAACCCAGTGAAGAAGGTACTATTTGTATCCCCATTTTAATAGACCAGGTAATTGGGGCTCAAAGGGATGACATAACTTCCCCACATCACAGATCCCAGTGGTGGGTCTGGCTCTGAAGCCACAGGGTGCCTCTCTGCAGCACTGGACTCAACTCCAGGTCCTGCTCACCACCTCCCATCCATTGCCTCTGCCTCACTCTCATCTTTCTCAGGTCTCCCTTATACACTGCTTTTATTCCTTTATTCAGTTGATAAAGGACTGCTCCCAGTTGCTCGACAGGAATGCCAGGCTAAGCAGTTTGGTGCTCAGTGAGTGGTTTTCATCATTGAGGATTTTGAGCAGAGGACTGGTTATCCAGGGGACAGAAAGGAGGATGTATTACAGGCACAGGGGGCTAGAGACAAATGGGGCAGGTGATAGGTGCCTGGTTGGCAAAATAACAGCCCCCCAAATATCCATATCCTAATCCCCGGAACCTGTGAATATATTACCCTACATGGCAAAGGGTCTTTGCAGATGTGATTCATGTTAAGGACCTTAACCACAGGAGAGAGTATCCAGGTTTATCCAGGTGGGCACAATCTAATCACATGAATCCTTAAAAGCAGACAACTTTTATGGCTGTGGTCAGAGGGAGAGGTGACTTCAGAAGAAGAGAGATGTAATGTTGCCGGCTTTGAAGACGAAGGAAGGGGCCCAGGTGCCAAAGTATGTAGGCAGCCTCTAGAAATTGGAGAAGACAAGGAAAGGAATTCCTTCCTAGAGTCTCCAGAAAGGAACGCAGCCCTGCTGACACATTAATTTGTCCAATGAGACCCGTGTCAGACAGAATTGTAAGATAGTAAATTGGTGTTTTATTGAATCCACTAAGCTTTGTTACAGCAGCTATAAAAAAACTAGTAAGAGGAGAGATTTAGACTACAGTAGGGCAGTAGGACCTTCACCCTTCTGCTCAGAAATCTTTAGCAGCCCCCTTTCCCACCACTTTAAATCACACCTGTCTTACCAGACTCTCCAGGTTCTGTGTGACCTGCCTATGTTTCATTTCTCAATAGTGACTCCTCCTAGTTCAACTCTGGTCAGGCCTCATGAACGGACCATGCTCAGTTTCCTATCTGCATATCATGTTCTCTTCCCAGGAAGTTTCCCCCCCTTCTTTCATTGCTTTTTTTGATTCCTTCTGTCTTCTTTGATCCCCGTCTTTTCTGATCAGCTCTAGCATTGATGTCTAGGAGACACAATTAACACTCCATTATATTCATACATTTTACTTTTATCAAATTTTCTTAATTTTAATATATTATATGCTATTTTGTATTGGTTGCTACTTTTTTAAAAAGCCGCATATTCTGTAATCATTAGAAACTGTGATTTAGTGAAAAGATCACATGCTTCACGTTCTGACCTAGGAATTTTCTAGCTGTGCACCTTTGACAAGATATTTAACTTCTCTGAACCTCAATTTTCTTATCTGTAAAATGGAAGTGATAATATCTATCTCACAGGACTTTTATAAAGATTAAAACACTCTAGAAGCGTTAGTTCCTGTGCTCCTGGAGGGCAGAAACAGCATCTTATTCCTCCTCATGCTATCAACAGCCCCCACAGTGATTAGGCACACAGTAGGCTTACAGATGAACCTCAGCATGTTGTCAAATGTTTGCATCGTGTTATAGATCTTGCCATCATTTCTGTACTTGTACACCCACCATGAACCTTTCATATAGCACTATATAATGGCTCTCTTAAAAGTCTTAGCTTATTGTATCACCTGTTTAAGTTCTGACAGTCCTCTAAATTAATTTTACAAAATATTTACTGAGCCTGACCTCCTTCAGATAAATCTCCCCCACCTGTCCATGGCTGCTACTCTTCAAGTGACTCATTTTATATTATTTCCTGATCACAACATTCTAACTCCTCAAAGCCAGCCTGCTATTTCTTGATGCTTTCTTTAGCTTTTGTTTGACATGGGTGCCATTTGGGGTTTATTGCCCATGGATCCAGGTGTTTCTGTGATAGGCAGGGTGTTTTATAGTATATGAGTACTTTCACTGCCTGCATTCTCAAGATTTGGGGAAGCAGGTTATCTGCTCTGGAAACCTTTGCTTCTCATCGTTCTCAGTTTCATCTCTATTTCAAGTAACATTAACCCTTGGCTGCTCTCTTTGGCTATATTTTTCAGTTTTAAATGCATTTCTTCTACTGCCCTGAGGAGCCAGTGAGCAGAGGCTTTCACTTCTTCAGGAAGTCTCTGTTCTTCCCTCTTCTCTGCTTCTGCCCTGCTGATATCCCTGTTAAGTCTGGATCTTTTGTTGGTGAATTCTGCTTCATACCATTGCACTGTGATGAATTTTTATGCTAACATTAAAGTGTCTGATATTTGCTTGGCTTGAACTTGCTGGAAGAAATCTTTATAGGTAAGATGATCTGCTAAAAATTGAATCCAGAGTGTATCTTAGGAAACCTTTTTTTTTTTTTTTTTTTTTTTTTTTAGTGTAGATTTTAGGAGAGACCTTCTTTACAGCTTTCATTGATTTCCTGTAGCTGGGGTGATTTTTGCAAAGAGTTTCAGACTAACACCTATTTTTGGAAATCAGCATTCATAATTCTTTGAGATTACTTTTAGCTTTACGATGCCTAATAATTCTTACTCTCTGTATATGGTCAATATAGAGGTTCTTAGGTGGTGTGCCTGGGAAGTAGTATATAGCAGGCCCCTTACAGGAATGTTCCCAAACGTTGATTAATGTATAAAATTTATTTTTTCTGACACTGAATCATACTGTTATGCTTTTAGGATGTTGTCTGTCAGATGAATCATTTACTTGAGCAGACCATGTAATACACTCTATATTGGGATACAGCTTGTGGCAAATACGCATTTATAAGTATAGCATAATGTCAACCTAGTGCCAAAGAAAGTGTACCCATTTACTAAAACATTAATTCTTAGCCTCATTAATTCTTGAGATATTGTGGTCAAGGCAGAAAACAGTTCTCAAAGAGACAGAGTGCTGCAAGGTGACCAAGGGTAGTAAGATAACCATGGATACTTTTATAAAGACGTAAAACATGGTTATATTGTGATAATGAATGCTTTGCGAATATTGCTGACTTCTTATAATGTTATTTTGAGTCTTTTGATACTTTCACATATATAACCACAAAAGGATAATACGTGAAGACATGCTCTGAACATACCAAATTCTAATATGAGCATATCTAAAACGAAGGAAGGCTAATATACTAGGCTGTATATTTTTATTTGCGTTAGGGAGGGAGTGGAATTTTGCATTTCAATTACTCTTCAGGAATCCGTGTTCTGATTACTCTTTAACTTTTTGAAAATAGGTGGCAACATACCTATAGTTATTTCCAAGAATGGGACTTTCTTAGGCATTTTCATACTTGTTTTTCCACTCTACAGTACTTTGGACTTCCCTTTATTGAAACTTCCAGAGCTATTGCACTTGTGATATAATATTACAATTGGTTTTTGGATTTTATTGAGGGCCAGAGTTTCAGAAATTTGCTTGATTAATTGATTCATTACATATTTAGTAAGTCTTCATCACATTCAAGGCCCCATAGGAAAGCTCCAAGAAAGCCAAGTTAATAAAGCATCAGATACCCATATAAATATTAAATAAATGAAGCATCGAAGACGTTTACAATTTTCTTTGCAGCCTGAATGTTCACCTCATTCAGAATGATAAAACTCCCTCATGGAAACAAGTTTCATGTTTGAAAATCTTGTGCAATTGTCACTTTAAAAAAAAGTCTCCAAATGAGGTCATTGCTATGAACCCTCACACTGGATGAGGAAACCAGGAACCCTTTTGGAGATTATCTCCAAGGAACTAGAGAAAGAATGTTGACTAGACTTTCATCTGAACAGTCATTTTATATTTTGGCCAGAAGGGTGCACTGTTGTATCTTATTTATTGCTTGGGTTTGGGGGGAGAAAAAGAAAACAACAATGTTCTTTACACCAACTTTATTATCCTTGTAATTTGCTTTTTCTTTTGAATTTTATTAGCATTCTAGCTTCAATTCTTGACTTCCTGTGTTCTTTTTAGCCCTTTCTTGGTACCAGTTCGCCAACAGAAGGTTCACAGGGGGAATGGTACTCTGGCTGCTAAAAACCTGACTAAGCAATATTGTTTTACCTTTTTTGATTTCCTCTCCTCTGAGAGAGGACTTTATTGCCTTTGTTATAGATGGGACTGGTTTGGCAGTAGATGCCTCCAGATGCAGAGCTCTGGAATGTTCCCAGCCTTAACATCTCGGGTTCAGCTGGCTCATTCCCAACTTCGTTTCCTGCTTTCCTGGGCTAAGGTTATTGTTGTGGGGGATTAATTACACCCCCGGCTCTGATGAGGAAGACATAGTCATCCTCTAGATGTCATTTAGGTCCTCCAAACTGGTACTGTTGATAGTAGATTTTCATAGGAGAACGTGTGTGTTATACTTCCTAACTAGCTCTTATTAAAAACAGAAATAAACAACAGAATAATAACGAAAAATCCTTTATTCGAGAGCTTATTGCTAATGAATCACTTGAGGTAGACCCTGCAAGAAAATAGCAGGACATACATGATATTTTTTTCTGAAACTTCTTTGGAGATAAAATTTGTGGTCGTAATTGCATGGATATAGAAATACATGTCTGCTGTCTCAAGCATGGAGTTGACACGGTAGGCTGCTGACAGTGTATTTCTAGTCCTTTGTTTACAACATTCTCTCATAGTTCTTCCAAGAATTTTTCCAAGTATACACTATCATGATTTTTAACTAATAACTTCTGAAAATATGAAGGAATTGCCTCTTAAATAAGTACAAAGAAAATGGTAGTATCAAGCCTCAGGGATAATGTAGCAATGGCCTGCCATAATCTTACCTATAAAATGTAAAGAAAAAAGATTAGAAGAAAATGTATCTAAATGAACAATATGGTTGCCTTTGGGTGGTAGGATTATGGGAGATTTCTTTCTGCTTTTTGACAGTTCTGTAGTGTTCAAGTTATCTATATAAAAATATGTTAAATTTATCATTTGAAAACAGAAAGAAAAATAACTTTTCCTGCACAAACCAAAATAGTCAAAGCAATTTAATAGGAAGCTTCCCAACACCTCTCATTACAAATACCAGATCTTAACATTTAAAGATAAAAGTTTAAGAATGTAATTGGTCATATGTATTTATGGATTTAACATTTCAAAATCAGCTTAAATTCAACAATGTCCAGTTTCTATGGGATGCTTTGCTATTTGTATATGGATGTTGATTTGACACCTGAAGTTAACATTTTCATAATCGCCTCTGTCTCTGTTCAGTATTCTGTAACCACAGCTAAAGGGCTGACACCTATCTGACTACAACTCAATACGATGGCAGATGTCACTATTTTTTTCTCTTTTAGAAACTTTTGGTCAACACTTGGGCTAAATTAACCCAATCAACTGATGACCTTGCATCATGTAAACGCAAGTCAAGTAACTGAAAATATTTGAATCTGTTGATAGTCAACCAGGGTCTTTTTAACACTTGATTCTGTTCGTTTCTATTATTTTAGTTTTTTAGGGCAAGTGCAGGAGGTTTGAGTCTCTGCATTTAGACAAGAGCAGTAATCCCTATTATTGGGATGGTTGCCACCAGGTTAATGGTAGAAGTTTGATTTCCACATATGTGGACCCACTAAGTAGGCTTTTCTCATCTGGAACCAGAGTGAGGCAAGTGAGGCATTTGTCTCACTCTAGTCCCCACCCTGTGGATAGCTCTGAGAAAAAGTAATCTGTGTTTTTCTTTCCCATGAAAATATGATTCTAGTTAATAGCTTGTGCTTGTATTTAAATACCAAAATAGCTTGTGATAACAACTAACTCATGTAACCTGGAAGCTGACTTCTACACCATTCAGCAGGGCTTCCCTGGTGGCGCAGTGGTTGAGTGTCCGCCTGCTGATGCAGGGGACACGGGTTCGTGCCCCGGTCCGGGAAGATCCCACATGCCGTGGAGTGGCTAGGCCCGTGAGCCATGGCCATTGAGCCTGCGTGTCTGAAGTCTGTGCTCCGCAACGGGAGAGGCCACAACAGTGAGAGGCCCGCGTACCCACCCCCCCCCCAAAAAAAAGAAAAGAAAATACAACACAGCAATTCAGGACACAGCCAAAGGTCTCCAGGGTCACTCAATTAACTGTGACCTAGGTCATGCATTTTGCTCTGTAGGGGTAACCCCTCATGATGTATTTATGTTATTTGGCATGTAGATCTATATACATAGTTTGAGTATCCTTAAGACTTTTGTGTGTCAGTAGGTCAGTGGTCAGTGTTCATGCTTTGTTGGATATAGAGCCATGCAATTTGAATCAAATGAGTAAAAATTCAAAATGATTGAATGTACATTTAACGCATCATAATTTTTTCTATATTACTACATTGTACTTCATATGAAACTCCAGTATACCATTAATATATGTGTACTTAACTAGAAAATAATTGTATGTAGCTGAAGTTTTCACCATTTTTTAGCTCTAAGAAATATGAGGGATATGAAGCTCTTCCATCAAAGGCACTAAACCACTATGGCAGTATTTCTCCCTATCTCTTGGTTGGAGGTGGGAGCGGAATGGGCATATCAGACTCTCTGATATATTTGGGTTAAACAAAGCATACCCTTCTTCACCCTCAGTTGAAAATCCTGAGAATTGAGCATTATGGTATCTCATCTATAATATAAAATTTTTATCATTTCTGTGTACCTAGCTTATCCTTACTAGATAGCAAGCAAAGAGGAACTGTACTTGGTCTTGTTTATTTCCTACTTCATTTCACAAAGGCTATGAGATGATTATCTTAGTCATCTTTTTAGCCTCATAGCCTTACCTCCAAACTTTACACACAATTGTTACTTGATGAATATTTTAGAAATTACATTTGAGATATATAAATTTGAAGTTCATCAGAATAAAGAAAAATATTTTGAATTTCAAAGACACTTGAGGCATGAATTCAATCGTGAATCAGTAAGTGTGGGGTTGAGAGATTACATGATGAGTTTGAGGCTGGTGGTACAGGGCAGACTGTGTGCTAGGGCTGTCCTGGTTGGACTCACACACTAACTACTGGAGATGGGAACACCATCCGAAAAGTAGTTAGGACAGTGCTCCCATAGATGGGTATCCAGGAGCCAACCATTCCAGTCTTCTCATGTTACTGTCTTTGTGATGTGTTTTGTCCCAAGTATTTATTTTCAGCCTATAAGTGTCTTTATATTTAAAGTGCAGTTTCTACAGGCCATATATTTGGCTCCTTTTTCTTTGTAAACCATTCTGATGCTCTTTCCCTTTAAATTGGAGTGTTTAGTCATTTAATGTCATGTAATTACTGAAGTAATTGGGATTAGGTCTACCATTTCATTATTTGTTCTCAGCTTGTCCACTCTGTTTTATGTAACTGTCTTCCTTTTTTTCTGACCTTTTTTGGGGAATATTTTAAAGAATTTCATTTTAAGTTTCCTATTGACTATTTAAAAATTGAAGTATAGCTGATGTACAATATATTAGTTTCAGGTGTACAATATAGTGATTCAACATTTATAAATACATTATAAAATAATCACTACAATAAGTCTAACCATTTGTCACCATACAAAATTATTAAAGTGTTATTGACTATATTCCTTATGCTGTATATTACCTCTCCGTGACTTATTTATTTTGTAACTGGAGTTTGTACCTCTTAATCCCCTTCCCCTATTTTGTCCCACCCCCTACCTTCCTCCCCTCTGGCAACCATCAGTTTGTTCTCTTACCTGTGAGTCTGTTTCTGTTTTGTTTTGTTTGTTTGTTTTTTTAGATTCCACATATAAGTAAAATCGTATGGTATTTATCTTTATCTATCTGACTTATTTCGCTTAGCATAGTGCCCTCTAGATTCATTCGTGTCTTTGTAAATGGCGAGATTTCATTCTTTTTTATGGCTGATATTCCACTATGTGTATCTATATCTATATCTATATACACACACTACATCTTCTTTATCCATTCATCTATCTATGGACACAAGTTGTTTCCATAGCTTGGCTAATATAAATAATGCTGCAGTGAACATAGGGGTGCATATATCTTTTCAAATTAGTGTTTTTCTTTTTTTGAGTAAATACCCAGAAGTGGAATTGCTGGATCACATAGTATTCTATTTTTAATTTTTTGAGGATACCTCATACTCTTTCCATAGTGGCTGCACCAATTTATATTCCCACCAGCAGTGCATGAGGGTTCCCTTTTTTCCACATCCTCACCAACACTTGTCATTTGTTGTCTTTTTGATGATAGCCATTTTGATAGGTGTGAGGTGACATATCCTCACGTTTTGTTTTGTTTTTGGCCTCACTGCACAGCTCGTGGGATTTTAGTTCCCTGACCAGGGACTGAACCCAGGCCCTGGGCAGTGAGAGCATGGAGTCTTAACCACTGGACCGCCAGGGAATTCCCCTCATCATGGTTTTTTTTTTTTTTTTTTTTTTTTTTTTTTTTTCTTTTTGCGGTATGTGGGCCTCTCACTGTCGTGGCCCCTCCCGTTGCGGAGCACAGGCTCCGGATGCACAGGCCCAGCGGCCATGGCTCACGGGCCCAGCCGCTCCGCGGCATATGGGATCCTCCCAGACCGGGGCACGAACCCGCATCCCCTGCATCGGCAGGCGGACTCTTAACCACTGCGCCACCAGGGAGGCCCCTCATCATGGTTTTGATTTACATTTCCCTGATGGTTAGTGATGTTGAGTATCTTTTCATGTGTCTATCAGCCATCAGTCTGTCTTTGGAAAAATGTTTATTCAGGTTGTCTGCCCATAATGTAGATGGGTAGAGTCAAAACTGGCACCTGCCAGTCCCAGCCAGCTAGATAGAAGATGAGCAAAAAAAATTTGGTGGCTGCTACTCCCTTAGTATCCAGACAAAATTCCAACAGATCCCTGCCCCTTTGGCACGTGACCTAAAAGTAGTCAGTGGATGTCCTTCAGGTGTGACTCAGGTGCTTTTCAAACTGCTGCCTCTGTGCTGGGACTTGGAGTGAGTGAATTTTTGCACACACCTTTCAAGAGTGGAGTCTCAGTTTCCTAAAGCCCTCTGACTCTCCTGGATATAACCTCCACTGGTTTTCAAAGCCAGATATTATGGAGACTTAGCTTCCTGGTATAGGTGCCCCAGGCTGGGGAGCCTGATGTACCTTGTTCCTCAGGGAGAGCCTCTGTGGCTGTGATATCCCTGCTGCCTGTGCGTTGCCTTGCCAGGGTTTGTGGGTCCTGGACAGACTGCATCTCTGCCCCTCCTGCCCATCTCAATGTGGCTTTTTCTTTTTACCCTTAGTTTCAGAAAATCTTTTCTGTAGTCTTCAGGTCTTCTCAGAGATAGCTGCTTTACGTGTAGGTATAGTTTTGGTGTGTCATTGGGAGGAGATGATCCCAACACCTTCCTGCTCCACCACCTTGTCCCCCTCCTCTCCAGATAGTATCAACTTTTCTCCTATTGATTTTTAACTACACTTCGTAGCATTATTATTTCAGTGGCCAGCTTTGGGAATTACACTAAGAATCCTTAAGTTTTCCTAGTCTGCTTACAGTTAACATCATGCTGCTTCATGTAAAATACAGAACTCTTGCAGCTGTCCATCCCCCATCTCTTATGCTTCATGTTTTTAAACACATATTTTATGAATTAGGGCTACATATGTGGTAAACCCCACAAAATAATGTTTTGCTTTTTTGCTTTAAACACTTTTATGGTTTATAAGAAAAAGAAGAGAAAAGCAAAAAGCACAGAAAATCTTTTGCATATATCTAGATATTTAACATTTCTGATGCTTTTTCTTTTCTGATAATGTAACTTTTCATCTGGCATGATTGTCCTTCACCCTCAAGAACTTTTGTGGGAATTTACAGTAGTGGGAATCTGATAGAAAGAGTTTTTTCATTTTCTTTTATCTGAAAGTGTGTACCGTATGCTAACGCATGTATATGGAATCTAAGAAAAAAAAAAAGGTCATGAAGAACCTAGGGGTAAGACAGGAATAAAGACACAGACCTACTAGAGAATGGACTTGAGGATATGGGGAGGGGGAAGGGTAAGCTGTGACAAAGTGAGAGAGTGGCATGGACGTATATACACAACCAAACGTAAAATAGATAGCTAGTGGGAAGCAGCCGCATAGCACAGGGAGATCAGCTGGGTGCTTTGTGACCACCTAGAGGGGTGGGATAGGGAGGGTAGGAGGGAGGGAGACGCAAGAGGGAAGAGATATGGGAACATATGTATATGTATAACTGATTCACTTTGTTATAAAGCAGAAACTAACACACCATTGTAAAGCAATTATTCTCCAATAGAAATGTTAAAAAAATTAATTAAAAAGACAAAAAAAAATGAAAGTGTCTTTATTTTATCTTTTTTCTTTCTTTTTTCGAACACACTGCACAGCATGTGGGATCTTAGTTCCCCAACCAGCGATCGAACCGTGCCCCTGCATTGGAAGCACGGAGTCTTAACCACTGGACTGCCAAGGAAGTCCCTATCTTCATTTTTGAATATTTTTGCTGGATATAGAATTCTGGCTTAACAGGTTTTTTGGTTTTTTTTCCTCCCCAGCACTTTAAAATTATTGTTCCACTTTTTTTCTGGTCTGTGTGGTTTCTGATAAGAAGTCAGCTAATAGTAATATAATTCATTGTCCCTCTCTATATAATATGCCTTTTCTCTTGCTTATAAGACATACATTTTAACTTTAGTTTTTGAAAGCTTCACTGCAACAAGGCTTGGCATGGGCTTCTTTGTTTCTGCTCTGCTTGATATTCATTTAGCATGTTGTATGTATAAATTCTGCCAGTCATAAAAATTGAGAATTTTTTTTTTTTTTTTTTTTTTTTTGCGGTGCGCAGGCCTCTCACTGTTGTGGCCTCTCCCGTTGTGGAGCACAGGCTCCGGACGCGCAGGCTCAGCGGCCATGGCTCACGGGCCTAGCCGCTCCTCGGCATGTGGGTTCTTCCCGGACCGGGGCATGAACCCGTGTCCCCTGCATCGGCGGGCGGACTCTCAACCACTGCGCCACCAGGGAAGCCCTGTCACTTCATTTTTCATTGTATGAATGCATAATTTATAAACCCTATCTCTTATTGTTAGGTGTTTATGCTGGTTCTGATTTTTCATTATTATAAATAATTCCTTTAGATAAATATCCATGTTCACATAATTGTATAAGTTAACTATTAATTGAATGAATTGTTTTATTAGAATAAATTTCTAGCAATGGTACTTTTCATCAAAGATATATACATTTTTAAGGACTTAAATATAGTTTAACAAATTATCCTCCATAAAGATTGTACTAATTTATTCTACCAGAGTGTTTGTAGTAGGCTGGATAATGGTCCCCAAAGGTATGAAGTCCTAATCTCTAGAACCTGTAATGTTACTTTATTTGGGAAAAGGGTCTTTGCAGATGTGACTAGATTAAATAAAAGTCCTGAGAGGGAGAGATTGTCCTGGATTATCCAGGTGGACCATAAATGCAATCACAGGTGTCCTTATAAGAGAGAGGCAGAGGAAAATTACAAACAAGACAGTAGAGGAGAAGGCAAAATGATGATAGAGGCAGAGACTGTAGTGATGTGGTCACAAATCAAGGAATGCTGGCAACCACCAGAAGCCAGAAGAGGAAAGTAATGGGTTCTCCCTGGAGCCTGCAAAGGGACTGTGCATCTGTCCACAGCTTGATATCAGCCCAGTGACACTAATTTTGGACATCAGGACTCTAAAACTGTGTAAGACAAATTTTTGTTTTTTGAAGCCAAGTTTGCAGTAATTTGTTATAGCAGCCATAGGAAACTATTATAGTCTATGAGAATGGACTATTTCTTCTATCCTTATGGAAATCCTTTATGATCTGTAAGATAAAATTGAACTTTATTTCATGATTCTTTGAATGTTGAAAAATTCTAGGCTCTTTATGTATTTTTTTCCCTATTTTAAATTTGGTTTTGCCGTCTATTGATTAAACAGCCAACTTGAACTTATATTTTTTTAATGAAATACTTATGGTTTTTATAATTCTCCCTCTGATATAAGAATCTAATAAGGGCAGCCTAAGAGTAAAAGAGATTGGACTCAAGTTACTTATATTGTGTATGCATTATTCTGTGATTTTTATCAGTCTTCATAAAGTTCTTACCATTTCAGTCATAAGAAAGTTTCCGGAGGCAAGTGTTTCCTCTTTCCTGGAATGCAAATGTGAGCTTCTGAAAGGTTGTAAAATAGTTAAATAATTTGTAAGTATTTTTATCCTCTGAACATTTTGAAAAATTCATCTGAGCAGAAAAGGCCCAAATAATTTAAAGATAATTTAAACAAGTATTTTCCATGGGACACTAGTGAATTATTTCTCTCACATTCTCTTTTTCTCTCTTCCCATCACAAATATATATACAGTGTGCACATGCATGCACACACACACACACATACACAGATATCCTGCAAATGCATAAATGGGATTACTTGCTTTATACTTCAAGAATGTAGTATTTTATGGTGTGCTTTAAAAATGTAGTACTTTCCTTTTTTGCTTGGCTTCCTCCTCCTTGTCACCTTTCTCCCACCCACTTGTCCCACATCACCAATCTTCCTCATTACAGGGAACTCATGTTAACAACCTGGTATACGTCCTCTTGTATTATTCTCAGTCATTGTATGGTCATGAACAAACATGGTTTCTACATCGCTGTTCGATAAAAATGGGATTATATTATTATGTGATGCTTACTTTCTGTATCTTTTAAAATTTTATTTAACAATACTAGTGGATAGTCCTCTAACTCTGTTGGTTTAGTTCAAACTCATTCTTTTGAATAGAGACATAACAGTCCTTAGTGTGACTTGACTAGAGTTTAATTTCCTGTTATTGAAAGGCACCACTTACTTTAAAGTATTTTGCTACCTCAAACAGTGCTGTTATAAACTTTCTTGTAAATACATTTTTGTGTATTAGTGTTTTTATTAGGAGAGATTCTGAGGTACAGAATTGCTAGGGCAAAGGCTTTAGGTATTTTTTTTTAATCAACAATGGCTCAAATTTTATTGGTTCAGTCATTCAACTTTTTAAAAAAATTTATTGAAATATAATTGATTTACAAGGTATTTTAGCTTTAATAAATGCTGCCAGACTGTTTCCAAAAAGGCTATACCAATTAATATTTTCATCAGCAATGAGATATAAATCCATTTTCCTCTCATCTTTGCCTTTTCACTAGATAGAAAATAATATTTTAATTATTGTTTTTTCCTTACTTTTAATGAGGTTTAGCATGTTTTTATATGTTTGTGGCCATTTGGATTTGCTCTGCATAAACTATCTTCTCATATTTCTTGCCCATTTTTCTATTGGGTTATTCATCTTTTCCTATTAATTTAAAAAAGATTTTTATGTATTATAGATATTAACCCTCCATTTCTCATTTCTGTTGCCAATATGTCCTCAAATCTATATGTATTTTTTTGTGGACTTTGTTTATGTTATCTTCTTCCATATAAATGTTTAACACTTATCTACAGTGTGGGTTCATCTATTCTTTTGTTATCTCTGGGTTTTCTGTCTTTATTATAAAGGTCTTTTGCACCCTTTAGATTATACATATAGTCTCCTAGATTTATTATGTTTTATTTTTTATAATTTAGTCTTTATCTGAGACTTATTTTTACTTAAGTTGCAAGAGAGAGAGGTCCACCTGTGTTTTCTTCCAGATGAATAGCCACGTCTGTACCATTTAAACCTTCCATTCTTTCCTAGCTACATTGAAATAATTTCTGATATATATTTAATTCCCTCTAAATATAAAGCGATCTGGTTGTGGATTCTCTATTTGTTACACTAATCTCCCACTGATATTATTTTGATTACACTAGAATGGAAGTAAGTTCTAATATGTGGTAAGACATGTCGTCTCTTGTTCTTCTTCATATTTTCTTAGTTTCTTTTGGACTTTTTTTCTTAGATCTAAACTTTAAGGTAAGTGGATCTAATTCAAAAAACCCTCTCATCTCAGTTTTAATTGCATTCAATTTGTATATTAATTTTTGGAGTTTTTTGGTGTTTTTTAAGTATTCCCATTCAGGCACATCACTCTTCATTTATTCAGAAATATTGACTTCTGTACAATTTACACAGTATCAAACTCTTTGCTAAATTATTTCATTAATTTCAGTAGTAGTTTACTAGAGTCTCTTAGGCTTATAAGGCATACAGTCGTATAATCAACAAAAACAGGTGTTACTTCCTTTTTTCCCATATTTATATCTATTAGTTTATTATCTTGCTGTGTTGTATTCTCTTAAACCTCCAAGTTACTATTAAATACTAAAGATAATAACAGGCACTTCAGTTTAGCTCTCAACTTTAATTAAAGTGGGTTTAGGGTTTCATAATTTAGGATAATATTTTTCAGTCACTGGAAAATAACCTTTATTATTAACCTACAGGGTTAATTGGTATCTATTGGTATAGATATAGTCATTGGTATCTATTCTATTTTATTTAGCTTTTATGTTAGTGATGGCTGCTTAATTTTATCTAAGGCCCTTTTAATAAATATTGATATGATCATGGGGTTTTTACCCTTTAATTTAATGATGTGATGAATTATAATTACAGATTTCCTGATATTAAGTCACTGTTGCATTCCTAGAATATACCATAGTTTACTACATGGTATTATTATCCTTGGGTTCATTGTTGGATTCAGTTGCTAATATGTTCTTTAACATTTTTCACCCTTACTTATGAATTATATTGGTTTACAGTTTTCTATTATGTTTTCTATTTAGAATTGTGCTCAATTATTTTATAATATGAATTGAGGAAACATTCTTTTGAGAAATATTTTTTATCATATGATCTGTAACAGTTTATGTCACACTGGAATAAACTCTTATATATCTAGCTATGCTTAGCTGTGAACCCATCTAGCCCTGGTGCTGGTGACTTTTTCAATATCTTTTTTAATTGTAAATTTGGTTTCTTTTATGATTTTTTTTGCTATGACATGATTTTATAGCTTCAAATAAAGGCATTTCATGCTGCTTGTATACCTTTTTGGTCAGAGAGGGTAACTTGCACAAATTCTAATTTTAAAACATCCATTAAAAATATTTTGTTAAAGGTTTTGTTAATCAAGTAGAGTCAAATTTTGTGAATGCAGATATTTATTCATCCAATATTTATCAAACTCAACTCCATGCTAGGCTCTTTTCTCAGATCTGGTAACATAGCAGTGAACAGCACATATAATATACCTTGATTTGTAAAGTTTACATTCTAGTGAAATGACAGTGTTGCATTGAGAAATACACACATAATCAAGTTTATCTATTGTTTCATTCAGTTTCCCTGTGTCCATGCTTCATTTTTTGTTTACCAGATCTGTTCAACTGTTAAAGGTTTCCACTATTATTCTTGTTTATCAAGCTCTGCTTCATTTGTCATATTTTTGCTTTTTATTTTAGATGCTTTTTTTTGATGCCTGTAGGTTTATAACTGTTAGAGTCTCTTCATAAACTGTACTTTTGATAGCTACAGTTTATCCTCTATATTAGATTAATATCCTTTAATACTAATATTGCTGCTGCTGCTTTTGTTTTTGTTTGTTTGCATTGGTCTAACATAAAGTGATTTTCAACATTGATTGTTTTATTTTAGTTGGGTGAGTGTAGTTGAGTTTTGTTTTTTATCCTAAAAGGACAGTCTCTGTTTTTTTTTAACATGAGAATTCAGTTCCATCATATTTAGTATTATGACTATATATAATATATAGCATATATAGCACTGTTGAGAGTTCCTATTGCTCCGTATCCTCACCAAGCACTTGGTAATGTCAGGCTTTTAAATTTAAGCCAATTTAATGGATGTGGAGTGATACCTCAATACAGTTTTTTTTAAAATAAATTTATTTATTTATTTTTGGCTGTATTGGGTCTTCCTTGCTGTGTGTGGGCTTTCTCTAGTCGCAGCAAGGGGGGGCTACTCTTTGTTGTGGTGTGCAGGCTTCTCATTGTGGTGGCTTCTCTTGTCCTGGAGCACAGGCTTTAGGCACGTGGGCTTCAGTAGTTGTGGCAGGCGGGCTCAGTAGTTGTGGCTCGCGGGCTCTAGAGCGCAGGTTCAGCAGTTGTGGTGCACAGGCTTAGTTGCTCCGCTGCATGTGGGATCTTCCCAGACCAGGGCTTGAACCCGTGTCCCCTGCATTGGCAGGCGGATTCTTAACCACTGTGCCACCAGGGAAGCCTCTCAATACAGTTTTAATTTGCATTGCCTTGATAACTCATGCAGTTGAGTTTGTCATGTGCTCATTACCTATTAGTATATCTTCTTTTGTGGAGGTCCTGTTCAGATCTCTGCCTATTATTTTTATTGGTTTGTTTGCCTTCTTTTTATTGAATTATAAGTATCATTTCTTTTTTTAGTTGTAAAAATGATTCCTTTATTTAATTGTAGACTCTGGATACAAGTCCTATGTCTGTGCATGCATGTATGTGTGTAAATATATATACTAATGTACAATCACCTATAGTCAATGTCAAAATAAATAAAATAATATGTAACTTTAATATATCAAGTTTTTTAAATGCCAACACACCTGTTTGGAGTTCTGTTTTAAGAATTTCTGGGTTAGGACAAAAGATTGTATGAGGTATAGTACTGTAATGCTTAAATTCCAGATAGCAAGTTACCGTGAAACACTCATTTATGTCTATATATTTTGTAATTCACTGTGCAGAAGTATTATTGCAAATTCTTTAATTTCTAATTATATCATTAACTCTCCACTGGGTACAAACAAAACAGTTGAATTCTCCTGTCTGAAGACATATAGCGTGGTGAGTGCATGACACCTCTAGACGTCACATATTACATCACAATTCAGACTGTTATTAACAATTCCTCTCTCAGCTCTTCAGTTCAGTTGATCCAGAATTACCCTCATTATCCATCTAACATGACCTTCTGAATTCTCACAAGGATGAAGTTATATGTCAGAGGTTTACAAAGATGAATTTATCGTTTTAGCTTCCTGGGGACAATAGGAAGATCTGTTTTCTCAACAGTTATTTAATTCCATCATAATATCTCCTTTACCTGTAATAAGAGCAACATTGCATTTCTCTGTGCTCAGCTCCGCCTGCCAGCTGAGTCCTCCTCCTATGTTTTTTCTCCCCCATACTCCCCTTCCTGTGCTTGCTTAGTGTACAAATACCAGAAACCAACCTTTCCATCTTTTTTGAATTAGGAAATATTATCACAGCCAGGGTACTGTTGAAAATTAAATTTAACAAATAAAAGTGTAGGGAAGTTTTAAATACAAGTCAGACACATCCCTAGGATTTGCTTTTAACCGCACACCTTCTAAGAAATTATATTTTTACTCCCAGCAAATTACCTAGGAGAAAAAAAATGACAAGAGTAATCTATTTTTTCACAGCTGGTCGGTTGGCCAGAGTTTCTCATCAAGGAGTACATGCTGTTTGCTCCCCAGATGGACAGCCTGGATGAGCTACAAATCCACAGAGCCTGGGACACAAGGTGGAAATTATACTGCCAGTGCTTTTAATCTTGCACAGCTCTGCACACTTGAAATTGCAAGTGGCCCATTTCCAAATGAACATCTATTGAGACAGTACCCTATATCTTGTCAGAATGAGTCCCATTAAACCCTCAGCTGGAATTAGGCCAAAAACTTGTAATAATTACGAGAAACTTATTAAAAAGTTGAAGCCCTATACTGTGACAGTGAAAGCACTTAGGCAACATTAACAGTAATTGAAATCTCTGTGAGTTTTTCTTTTCAATCAGTCCTTGCTTTTGGCCAAACAAAGAACACCCAAATGAGAAGGTATGAAACCAAAACACCCAGCTTCTAAGGGGGTAATTATCTTTTGTTTCATTACAAAATGCAGTGTGAGAGCAGTGGTGAACTGTTCACCTGGGAGCCAAGGCACCTGCCAAACAGCTGCCCATGGTTCCCTCAATGAGCTTGGCTCTCGCCTCTGCCCACCATCAGGCCTGCAGGCTTACTGGGCTGCTCCCCGATATCGTGGGCCCTCTTCTCTCTCTCTTCTGCCATTACACTTTCAAAACTCACTGCTTCCCCTAGTAAGTCCTGAGCATTAAGAACAAGAGTATTAACTAGCTTTGACACCTGGCCTAGTAAATATCTTGCTAGTAAATTTAGGGCTTTGTTTCAAAAGTAGGGACTATTAAAATAATGTTTTCTGTACTTCACTCACAAGGATGACTCTACTTTCAGTTTGTCCTCAGATAGGAAAGTTCATAAAAGAAACTTTATTAGGTTAGAAGACTTTTCCAGCTTGTTTTTCCAATTTCTTTTTCAGTTTGTTTTTCAGTAGTTTTTACATTGAGCAAATAGTACACCTGATCATATTTGGCTATTTATTCTGTATTCCTGGGGGTGATTCTTAGGCAACCTTACTTCACTTTTGTTTTGTTTTGACTTTCACAGCTAAGGATGACTTGAAATGGCAAATTGGGCTCTTGAGAGAGGAACAGTAGAGGAAGAACAATTCCTAATTTTGGGCTCATTGGAGGGCAGGGCATTCTCAGTGGCAAGACTGATTTACAGAATGCATTTGATGAATGTAATTGTATCCCTGTTTTACCGGAATTCTGATGCTTAACCAGGTGCTCCAACTAGAAGGCCAAACCTCAGCTGGAATACCAGTTTGGGTTGTGGACTCCACATGACAGGAAAAGCAGTAACAAATCAGAGTGACCAGAGCCCCAGGACAATGGTGGTGAAGGTTCAAAGGCAGACTCTGTATGCAGGGGTCAAAAGAGATGCCTCTGGGGTGTCCTGACTTGGGAAAGACTTATTGTGTATGGCTGCAAAGGGCAGAGGTGTGGTGAAAGGACAAGACACCAAGGCAGACTGTCATTGTAGAGTAAGGAAAAATGAGCTGCCAAAGTTTAGAGTACATTCCACTTCTGTGGTCCAGGAAGGTCTGGGCAACCAATAGTTGGAATTATTGTGGAGGAGATTTACTCATGTCTGAACCATTGAAGTAAATAACTCTAGGTCTCTTCCAATTCAAATGTTCTATGGCTTAATGAGACTATATTTAGTTCTTTAAGAGGATGAGACATATTTTGTAATTAGCATCATCCAAATGAATGCCAACACTGTATAAGAAAATCATTTTGCCTAAATATTTTACAGATTTTGTTATGATCTTCTTCACAACGTTCTTTTTTCTTAAATATTATGATATAAACCTTACTCTACTTGAATTTAAATTTATCATGGATTTTGATGTAGCTGAAATTTAAGGAATTTGTTTTTGAAATGAGAAAATAAATTGTGGTGAGGATGATAATAATCACTTTAAATAAGTTTGTAAGAATAAGATATTATAGTTTAAAGAGCAGAAAGCATGGATTCAGAATTCCCTGTGCAACATTTGTATTCTAAATATTCTATGTTGTGAGAAGATAGTTATAGTATCCCTAGATTTTCCATTGCTTAAAATAGGCTTCTGATTTGAGGTGACTTTAAGCTCTAGAACAGAATTGGAATCTTTGTCTTTTTAGGTAGTAAACTAATCTTGGATTATTCAATGATAGTCCTAATAAAATGGTACTTCAGGGCCCTTTACTGTGTTCCTGTTCAAATACCAGTGTGAGGTGCGGTGAGAAAGTATTGAGTGACAACACAGAACATCATTAGCCCTGTTATCGTTCAGACCAACAGCTGTGATGGACTTCTGTGCAGTAAACTAGTGTGCCCTGGCCTGATTGTGCTCAGAAAGAGATTAAACCTAAGAGAATCAGAGGACTGATAATAGAAAACAACTTAATCCTGCCACAGAGGGGTGGGGCCTGGGGGGTGGGGGGAGGGTGGTGAAGGAGGGAGGGGGCCCAGGAAGAAGTACAAATGACTGGAGTGTAGACAAGAGAATCCAGGGGCAGAAAGAATATATACTATCACTTCTTACTAGACACCATTTAGCTTATACTTAGTAAACCCTCTTTTCTCTGCTGCTGTTGTCCTCCCTGTTAGCCACCGTGACATCTTGCTTGGTTTTCGCCTGCATCATTCAAGACTCATAGGGCATAATCGCTCTCCTAGTTCCTTAGGGGATAAAATAACAAAATAGTGGTGGTTGATATTCCGTTTCTAATGCTTTCTGAGTAATTATTCAGGTTCTGTTTGTCCTTTGACTCGATTTCCTTCCCCAATCTCTCAGTCAGGGACAGGAAGAGAAGGGCTTTCTCTGTTGGTCTCTATGCCCTTGGCCCTGCCTTGTAGCCTGGGTCAGTTTCAGTAGGGGTGAGCTTGATTTGCCTTGACTCTTGAGTGCTGTCAGAATCTGCCTTCTTCCCTAGAGCAGACCTATGCGGAGCCTCGCTTACCCAGGGAACAGAAATGCTGGGAAAACAGTTTGAGCACAAATTTAAAGATTCAGAGGCAAGGGTCAGATCTAGGCAAACTTGCAAGAGTGGCCATGTGCAGTCAGTCTCCAGTACTATCTCCCCTGTCCAGCCACTTTCTCCTTTGGATTACTGTCCTATGGCTCCAGCTTCCTGTCATTTCCTGCCAGCCCCCACTGGCTAATGAGAAACCTAGTAGCTGTGTACTGTTCCATTTCCAACAAAGGGCCTGCCAGTGGGGCACTCTGCCTGGCTTCATCTTCACTTCCATGTTTCCCTTCTCTTTCTCCCATTGAAATCTGACTCTGCTTTGCTCAGGATACTAGAGCCTCTTTGTTGAGATAGGGAGGGTGGGAGGGAGATGCAAGAGGGAAGAGATATGGGAACATATGTATATGTATAGCTGATTCACTTTGTTATAAAGCAGAAACTAACACACCGTTGTAAAGCAATTATACTCTAATAAAGATGTTTTAAAAAAAGGGGGGGGGGCAATGGATCTGCTTCCTGGTTAACACGGTGGCACATATTGGTCTTAAGATCATTCTATACAGATGGATTAAGAAGTGAGTTAGTTTCCTACTGCTGCTGTAACGAATTGCCACAAATGCTGTGTTTTAAAGCGATACAGATTTATTCTCAGAGTTCTGGAGGTCAGAAGTACCAAATAAAGGTGTTGGCAGGGTTGACCTCCTTCTGGAGGCTTCAGGAGAGACTCTTTTTCCTTCCCTTTTTAGCTTACAGAAGCCACCTGTTTCTCAATTTGTGACCCCTTCCATGTATTACTCCAACCTCTTGCTTCTGTCCTCACATCTCCTGTTTCTCATTCCGATCTCCTGTCTCCTCTTGTAAGGATCTTAATAATTATATCAGGCCCACCTGGATAATCCAGGATACTCTCCTTGTCACAAGATTTTTAATTTAATTATACCTGCAAAATTCTTTTTGTCTTAGAAAGTAACATATTCACAGGTTCCAGAGACTGGGCTGAGAGCATATTTTGGTGGCTATTATTCGACTGCTATAAGTAATATTCAGTGTAGATATTATTTTAACTCAGTGCTTCTCAAAACTGAGCAATATATAGACTCCTTTCAAAAGGAATAAAATTTTATAGACTCTTGCCGTGTTGACTTATATATTTTTTTAACATCTTCATTGGAGTATAATTGCTTTACAGTGGTGACTTATGTTTATTAAATTGTTACATAAATACATATAAACTTTAAACTGCTTATAAACACCTCATGTTTGTAGCTCTTATACAAAGATAAAACTAAAGCAATTTACAAATTAAATACAAACAATCCATAAAGTGAATAAAATTCAAATTAAGTACACTAACTTAATGTGACAGATGATGTGGTTTTACTGAAAATGAAATTGCTGAGAAAATTTGAGTATAGTATTGGCCATTGGAGGTTTTTTTTTTCCTCTGAGTTTAGCATGCCTGTTCTGTCTGTTGCGTGATGACTCAATTCTTCCTTCTTTTTCCTCTCAAACTTTGTTCATAGAGGATTCTTGGACATAATTTGGCTTTTTATCTTGAATATTCGCTAATTTTGCTTTTGTTCTTTTCTCATTTGCCCAAGACAATGAAAGTATTACCAACTGGGTCCCAATAAAAATACTGGCTCCAGGGCTTCCCTGGTGGCGCAGTGGTTGAGAGTCCGCCTGCCGATGCAGGGGACACGGGTTTGTGCCCCGGTCCAGGAAGATCCCATATGCCACGGAGTGGCTGGGCCTGTGAGCCGTGGCTGCTGAGCCTGTGCGTCCGGAGCCTGTGCTCCGCAACGGGAGAGGCCACAACAGTGAGAGGCCCGCGTACCGCAAAAAAAAAAAAAAAAATACTGGCTCTGAATTTGCATGGCAGTACTTGACTAGATAATAGTCATCCAGGAAATCCAGAATATGCTTTTTTAAAAAGAAGGTTATCTTTGAGTTGAAAAAACGCATTGTAATTTCTTACAGAGAATTCATTTGAGGGACTGTCTTTACTCTGACTTTAATGGTGGAAATAGGCAGTGCAGGAAGCATTTTCTCACTGAGAATATTCTTCAAGGTTAATCCTATTTCACTTAGGTTTAAACTTTTTCATCTTTGTGAAATACGCTAACCTCCTTAGGGGAGTACTTTACAAAACTGCTCTTTCAATAGTCTGTATTATATATTATACTTGATGGGAAAAAAGATTGTTTAGAAAGGAGAGAGAGAACAAGAGGGAGATAAAGTGAGAGTGATGGGTAGGGTGATGAGTGAATGAGAGACTATAAATGTATGAGAAACCTGGCTTAAATTATGCTGGAGTTTGGCTACTGGGTTACATAATCACCCTGGGAAAGATAAAATGTAAACGTATTCACAGTCTGGAGAAGGCATGGGCTCCCAGTCCTCACTCTAGCTCTCTCTGTCGTCTGACCTTCACAAATCCATTATTTTCTTGGTTTTTTTCCTCTGTTAGTGCAGGTTGGTAGGATGTGAATTCTGAAGCTTATTCTGGACTAAAGTTCTCTTGTTTGTTGAGCTCCACGCTGTTCTGAAAACATTAATCACAACCTTGCTGCTTTCTCCTGGGAAAATTCTGGTCTGCAGTGCGGTCAGTGAAGGTGATTAGAAATTCCAGAGGTAATGGGATAGGCACACTCCCGTTCTAGTCCTGCGGAAATTCACTGGCTTCTAACTGTAAATCTGTTTTGAAAAAGGACAAGTTTAACATTGTTGAGTTGCCACTAATTGTTTCTTCCTTTTCCTTTGATTGGCCATAAAGGCTGATGATGTCATTCACACGAGGAAGAAATTTATGTTCTCTTTTTGAAACAAAACGGTTATTTCTAAAATGGAAGAAAGAAGTCTTGAAAAAAATCAGCAAGGTATACCTGATTTTTCCTTTGCATTTGGATTTAGCAGCTAATATATATTCTAAGCTATTACCTGTGTAAGATTTATCAAAAGTCATAATCTCATCAAAATCTATGCTATGCAGAATTATCTGATTTTGTCTTCTGTTGGTGAGTTTACTCTCATCTCCTTTCTTCCTTTTTATATCCTCAACTCTAAGTCTCTTAATAGGATGTAACCTTTGTTGTTTAGAAGTTGTTTATCCTGATCATTACAATGTAATTACAACTGTAATATCTTATGTGTGTACTATAGGTACACACTTAATAGTGTGTGAATAAACAAGTGTTTAATGCTAAAAAGCTGATTTTTTAATCTTAATTTAACAGATTGTTTTGTTGCTACCACATGACTTTACTTGGAAAGAGATGGAATGGCATGAGGGTGTTGCGGGGAAAGAGTAGGTATGATTCTTTGGTGTATGTTTGGTGAGATTTTTTTAAAACATTGAAAATAACGTGACAAACATCGTATTCACCACAAGAAATCGTTACCTTGAACATTTCTTTTTCATATTTGCTTCCAGTCTTTGATTTTTAACCAAAAATAAATAAAACTGAAGTTCCTTTTTGCTTCACAGCCTGGCCCATTACCCTTTACTCATCATCCAAAAGTAGTCGCTGTTGTGGATTTAGTGCTGTTGTGGATTTAATGTGAATCCTTCCAGTTTATTCTGTTATACTTATGCACACACACATAGACATAAAGATATAGTGTTGTTTTCTATTATGCACTTTTAATTTACATGAATGGTAGCGTAGATATAATTCACAGGAGGGCTATGCTTTCTACTCTTCTTTCTCCTCTTTTTTCTATTTTTGGTTCTGAGCTAGTTTTCTTTTTTGTGTATCTTATCTCCTATAAGTCAGGAAGTCATATTTTCCAGGACCTAGTGTTTTCTTAAAAAATACTTAAATTGGGCTTCCCTGGTGGTGCAGTGGTTGAGAGTCCGCCTGACGATGCTGCCGATGCAGGGGATGCCGGTTCGTGCCCTGGTCCGGGAAGATCCCACTATCCGTGGAGCGGTTGGGCCCGTGAGCCTTGGCCGCTGAGCCTGCGTGTCCGGAGCCTGTGCTCCACAACAGGAGTAGGCCACAACAGTGAGAGGCCTGCGTACCACAAAAAAAACAAAAAGAAAAACTTTAGTTTTCCACTTTTAAATATAATGCAGGCTCATTTGGAAAATTTAGAAAACATGAGCAATGAACAAAACGGGGGTGAAGGGGACTTGTAGTGAGGGTGTAAATTTACTCAGACTCCTGCTACTTAAAACCAGTCACTGTTAACATGTTTATTTCTATCACTTGCTTAAGCTTACATCTCATACCACTCCATTTTTACCTAGAAAATCTCCTCAAAAGAGTCGTCTACATTTGCTGTCTTCAGTTCCTCTCCTCCCATCCCCTCTTTAATCCTCTTCAAATGAGATTTCATCTGAACCACATCACCTAGGTCCCCATATCCAATGATCACTTCTCAGTCCTCTTCCTACCTGCCTTGTCAGCATCACGTGATACCCCAAAGCCTGGAGTCCTCCTTGACTCCTCTCTCTTACACTCTATGCCCTTCAGCAGCCACATCAGCTTCACATCTAGAATCTGCCACTCCTCAGCCCCTGTGCCACCACCATGCTAGTCCAAGCATGATCGTTGCTGACCAGGAGTATTACAATAAACTCCTGACTGCTTTCCTGCTTTGACCCCTTTCCAACACATGTTCAACATGGCAGCCAGATTGACTCTTTTCATCTTAAAACAGATCACATCACAAATCTGTTCCAAACCCTCCCATGACTGCCCATCTCACTCTGGGAAGACCCTAAATAATTATATGTGGCATATATCTGTATACCATATGGCCTGGCATGATCCCTTCCAACTTTACTGGGACCTCATCTGTCACTTCCTTTTGCTTAATCTGTCTTGCCACTCTTTGCTGTCCCTTGAGTATACCAAGCACTCTCCTGCCCATCAAAGCCTTCTCTCTACCAAGCACATCATCATCTCCTAATCATCTCCCTGGTAGTTAACAGTGAGGCCTTCCTTATATGCAGGGGAGTTCCTTCCCTGGAAATCCCTACACCCCCTACTCTGCTTTATTTTTCTCCATGCACTTATTATCGTATGACATACTATATATTTACATGCTCATTTGTTTATTTCCTGCATCCTGTCCCTAGAATCTAAGTTCCAGGCAGCAGAGGCTTTTGTTTTCCACAATTATTTTCCCAATGTCTAGATTTGTGGCAGGCATCCAGTAAATATTTGTAGTATGAACATATGTAAAATTTACTCCATTTTTAATAAAAGGCCTCATATAAAACATAGATTGCTTTTTAAAACAATATATTGTCAACATCCGCCATGTCAAGGACATTTTTCTATAACATTGTTTGTAATGGCTCCTTGGTATTCTATTTTAGAGATGCATGATAGTTTACATAATCAATTCTCTATTAAAGTACCTTTTGATGGTATGCAAAATTTTATAATAAATGACACTCTGGGGAAAGATGGTCCCTTTCTTGCCTTCTCTCTCTTCCATTCTGTGGAATAAAACTGCAACTAGAGCAGGCAAGTTGGCAGGCCCAGAGCTCTCCTGCTGGCACTTACAAGCATGTAATAACCACCTCGGGGCCTCCAAGTCCCTTACTTCATAAATCTCAAGTAGCCACCCAGATGCTGGTCGTTACTGTCCGTATTCCACTTGGTGCCTTTGTGTCAGATAGGGAGCAAGCCTCTTGTGTCTTATTCCAAACCATCATCTGACCTTGTTGAGTTTTGCATTTCAGTACTTCTCCTAATAGGACATGCCTCGTGGACTGAATCTATCTGTGATTTTTTTTTCCTCCCTTAGGAGACTTTGGCTGATCATTCAGGAATATAGCTTATTCTGTTTTGCTAATTTCATGCAAACCTCTGCCTGTCACTTAATCTTCAGCACCTGTCAAATCAATTGATCAGAGGTAATTTAGATAAAGGACCTGCTTTCTCTTCCTACCCAGTGATCAATAAACGACTCTTTAGGAATAATTAAGTGTCGTCACTCCCTAGCATGCCACAAGTACAGGTGCCTCAGTTACTGACACACAGACTTGCTGCTGTGACCCAAGGGGACATGTCCTCTGTAGGAGGATAAGCTCTTTAGTAGTGTGAGCCTGAGGATAAATCAGCAACTCATCAGCTTCAGGGAATGTCCCTTTCCATCTTCCAGAGAAATATCCTTTGTATTTTCTTGTCACTAAAAGTTTAAGGAGATCCTGATCATTTTTATTTTTTCATCCATATTGGCTAGCCTAAGATGGCCTTACTCAATTTTATAGAATTTAAAGGTGTTGTAGAGTGCATTTATCTGTAAAACATACTTTATCTAACAAATATATGTGATAACATAATCCTATTTTTAGTGTTTTCATAGCTTATGAAAGTCTTCTGCATAGTCTGTGTCATTTGACCCTGGAAACCTGAATATCTTTATTTTATTGGAGAGGGAGCTGACCCTTAGAAATCAGGTTTTGCCCATTGTCACACAGTTAGTGAATGTTGAAGCCAGAATTCAAATTCCAAACCACTGACCCAATTCTTAGGACAAAGTCTGGGTGCTTGGCACTATCCGGTGTTCTCTACCTACCCTCCCGCAGGTTAGAATCACCTGGGGAACTTATTAAAAAAATCCGTTCCTGGGCCCACCCTTCCCAGGGATTCTGAGTCATTTGGTCCGTTGCAGGGCCAGGAATCATTATTTTGTAAAAGCTTCCCAGGTGATTCTAATGTGCAGTCAGAGGGCTCTTCACCTTAGTCTCCCCAGGCAGAGATGAAACAACTGGTAATTAGTCATTAATCAAGAAAAGAAGCAATTTACCTAAAAAAATAGAGAAGGGTGATGACTTTATTTTGCTGTCCCTCCATGTCATGAAAGAAAATCATGGGAGTTTAAAAGTCATTACAGTGAGATTAAGCTTTTTATTAAGAATTATGGGATGGCAGAATCTTCTAGCTATGGTATGACCCCTTCAGGGAAGAAAGCTGCCCCCTTTCCACTGGCAGATGACCCCTTTAATAACAATGTGTCCATCGATTACCTTATCTTGACCTATCTCCTTTGGATGATGCAAAAGAATATTAATCAAGGGTGACTCTTTTTTGGTTCATCAGAAGAGTTGACCCCAGTCAGTGAATCTCTACTCTTTGTTCATCAAGTTCTGAAGTGTAAGAATTTGTCTTTTCTATTTGTCTTTTCTTTCTCATCTGGAATGGGCTTGGTACACATCCAAGGTTCCACCTGTTTGTCTCCTTTTCACACTCTGATCTCAGAAAAGCAATGGGATTCAGTTGTACGCACATCAGCGTTGTTTGTCTTGAGAGGGCTTCTCTGGACTTCCGTAGTGCCTATTTAGGGGGTCTGCCCCACGTATATTTTTTAACCAGTTTTGACGATTGATTTACTGTGCCTCGCAGCTGCTGCACACAGAGCCTCCTCAGAATTCTAGTCCTGTGCTGTTTGGCTCTATTCATGTGTGCTGTTCTTGTGTAACTGCCCACTTACATGATTAGCTTTGAGGAGGCGAGAGGCACCCGGGCAAAACTAAAGCCTGTCTTCTGAGACAGACCCACCTGCCTTGTTGTAATCGCAGGGCTGCCACTCATGAGCTGGGTGGTCTTAGCCAAAATGCTTAATCTCTTCGAGCCTCCGTTTCCTCATTTGGTTTGAGGATTAAATAAAATAATTTATGTTAAGTGCCTGGCATACCGTGGGTACCCAATCTGTATTAGTCTGTTTTCCTAGATTTGATATTCTATTTTTTCCAATACTATTAATTGCATAGCTACACCTTCCTGTGTTATCATCTCCCCTCAATAAATAGGTCTGGCTACTTGGCAGTGCAATTCCGTCAGCTCTGTATATTTAGTCCAGAAGCCATCCAGAATGTAGACAGCCCTTAAACTTGCAAGTTACCTGGGAAGAGAAGTAGTATTTATTAATACCTCCCTCCCCCTCCTCCAAAAGAAACAAAAATAAAAGACGCGCACACACACACACACACACACACACACACAGTGCTCGATGCACTGTGCTATAGGGGCTTTCCTCCCCAAGCTTTCATGAGGTTGCATTAATATTCTAACCTTACAGACTTGGATTTGAGAGTTGTGTTGCCTGTGGACACACAGCCAATAATGGTTAAAACTGGAATTCCAGATTGTTGCCTGTTTGGGAAGCATTTTCTAGCTTTTATATAGGACATCTATTTGGAGAATGGTGAAAGAAATACTTGAGCTACAATGTCCAAGTTATCACCTGCTTTGCACAAGTCGCAGCCTTTGCAAGGGACATTTTGGTAGGGTGGGGTGTAAAACATTTGGGGGCGCTGGCGATTTTGGTGGTATAGCTGTGTGTCTATAACTGTGTTGGCCTGGGTGTGTGTCTGCAGAATGAGTGTGGTTGTAATAATCAATTCCCAAATCTCTTCACAGTATCTAAGTGGCAGAACCCTGTTGAGAAGCTCCAGAGAGCTTTTAAATAAGAAACTTCTCACAGGAGTCAAATGTCAACCAAACATCTGTGTACCTAATCGAGGAGGTACAAGGCCACACTTAGCCAACAGGAAGATTCCCTATAGAAAGGCATCACTAAAAGCAGTGCCATATGATTTATTTGCTATAGCTCAATTTCCATCTGTCTCATAAAATGGATTGTGTACACATTGCAGTCCAGGCATCCAGCCAGGGAGGAAGCATATCAAAGAGCAGAAAACCTTCTCCTCCCTTGGGCTGTTTGTGACATGCTCTGCTAAGAGGCGGCCATGGCCAGGGCAGTCTGCAAGGAAATGCACCAGATACCCTCATCGACATCTCAGACCTTGGGGACTGGCTAATTCATGGGCCTTTAAACAAGGTTCCATAGCAATAATAGGGGCCAGGTGGGTTTTGAACATTTGGGTTTTTTTTCCAGGGATTCCTTTGACTCATATTTGCAGACTCCAGACGGTAATTTTGCCAATTCAGGCAAGATACTATGCACAGTTGCTTATATTTCTTACATAAATGGAGAATGGGCCAAACAAATGCTTTCTTGGCTATAGTGTGTTAAGGCAACTCAGGTGAAACTGAAACCCTTTGTCATTCTGTAAACAGAGTTTAGGAACCACACATAGCCAAGTAAAAACCAATGTGATCCTATAAAACCAAACCAATTGGGTAAGAACAAAAGTAGTCCTAGAGACTTCTGAAAGTTAAGTTGGTGCTGAATACTGGCTTCTCCGTACTTTTCCTGGGTACCAGAAACCTCATCTATTTTGTTTCTAAAGCTTCTTTGTTTAGGTTACTGTAACATCCCACTAGATTTTAAGAAGGCATTTCTATAGGAGGGTTTTTCAGTGAGGTCTTTTTTTTGTTATCTCCATGACACATTGGCTGTGGAGAGGGAGGAAAGGAAGTCAGCATGAGGGCACCCCAGATGAGCTCCGAGTTTGCTCCCCTGGACCCAAAGTATTCCCTGCTCTGCTCTGTGTGACTTTGGACAATTATTTAACCACTCGGAGATTTAAGTCCCTTACCCGTGAAACGGAAATAATATAAATATTTTCAGGTTTCTTTTGAGGAACAGCATAAAATTACATAAATTCATGTACTCACTCCAGTATGTTGAGGAGATAGGCTTCAATAAATACTACTTACACCAAGCCTCAGGCTGAAATGAGAGATAGAGGATGGACAGCTCTTGCTCTTTGGGGTTGGAATGTCTGCTGGGAGAGGAGATTGCCTCTCCTCTGAGGTAGAGTACTCAGTGGACTTCTGAGAGCCCACTGCTTGCCAGATACAGTGCTGGGTGCTGAGGAAAGAGATTGATAAAAGAAGCCCAGTCTCCATGGAACTTATGGTGTAGTTGGGGAGAGGGACATTCAAATAAATAAATCTCTATCCAGGTGCTAAATGCAGCGACTGAATCATGTACAAAACATAGAGAAACAACAGAACAAATCTGGCCTGCTGCCTGTTTTCATGAATGAATATTACTGGAACACACCTAAACTCACTCCTTTACGTGTTGTCTCTGGCCACTTTTGCCCTAAAATGGCACAGTTGAGTACGGTCAGTTCTGCTTTAGCATGGTACATATTCCTAAAAATCACCAGACTATGCAAGATTGTGCAATATAATTCAAAGGACATATGGGGAAAATGACGTTGAGGACAACACTTAAAAACTTGGTCAGGGACACATATAAAATGGTTTGAAACCTAATAAAGATGGCAACACAATTTTACACGTTACGTGGTTAAGAAACATATAAATACCACAATAAATCTGGAAGTTTACCTTAAAAAAGACCTAGCATTTACCAGAAAGGCTTCAGCTTGTGAGCTGTTAAGTAGTGGAAGAAGGCTTATGTGAAATCTGACAACATGCTGTAGCACAGGATGTGGATAGTGTGGTGACCTGAGGTGGACGGTGGGTGTTGGAGGTGAATGCACGTGAGTGTTCTGTGTAGTCCTAGGTGTCTTGTTTCAGTAGGCTGAAGTTTTCTGCCTCCACCTAGTGTTTCTCACAGAGGAAATTGTACATAAATAAACATGAAATTCACGTTATGCTCATGTTGTTAATCACATTGGAACAAATTCACATTTTTGAAACAAGCGTTACAGCAGAACTGATTGTTGTTGCCACAGAGACCATATGGCCCACAAATCCTAAAATACATACTGTTTAGCCCTTGCTGACCCCTGGCACAGAGGAAGGAGGGGTTAATTCTGAGGGCTCAGGAGGGCTCCCAGAAAGTATCATATCCGAATTGTGTTAGGAGACTGAAGAGGTGAAGTTTGACAGGATGACATAGAGGAACAGGAACATTTTGCCACTTTTATTCTTATTCCCTCTCTCATCCTAGATGTACATTCCCTCATCCCCACCTCATTTCCTGAGAGCACAACTCTTTTGAGTTTTATACCGAGTGAGCCCAGATACTGCACCCGTGGATCAGAAAATGGTCCCCCGATTTAGGAGCACTCAAAGTCACATTTGTCCTCAAAATACTTCTCCCAGCAGCCTGCATCTGGGAAAGGCACAGACCCTGGGCAATCCCTTCCTTGTGGAAAAGCTGATGGATAACCAGGAAGGTCAGCGAAGTGACCCGTCAGTGTCATTATCACCCTGTCACATAGTCTTCCCATTTACACTCACTGTGTGAAGTCCAGCTCCTTTTCTGTGGTCTGGTCCCATCAGACCTTTGCAGCCGCCATCTCCCAGAACCATACTGAACCGCTTTCTATTTCCCTCTGAGAGTTATGAGTCTTGAGTAGAGATATTCAAAAGCATTTCAAAGAGATGGGCTGGTTTCCAGATCAGCAGGGTGTTTATGATGTAATTAAAATAATTGACTTAGAATAAAACCAAAGATGGGTCCATTAGAAAGAGCTGGGTTAGTCAAAAAGAAAAGGGAGAAAGGGCATCTTGGTCCTCAGTACTTATCAGAGGACACCTAAGTGCATCAGACACCGTAGCCTTATGTCAGTCAGAAAACAGTTGCATTACATAACTCTCCTTGATCTGCTTTCATGGTCAATCAACTTTTGATTATGATTTGAAAACATATGATGGATATACTGATGGGATAACTCTAATCCAAGTCATTGCTCTTTGGAAGCAATACACTGACCGTCTGGTGTTATACTTCAGGTTGCTGAGGGTGGTTAATGTGAGTCTACCCTGAGTGTCAGCTCCACTCTTAGGCTCCTGAAATAGTCAGTCTTCTGGGTCTGCAAAGTGGAAGACTGAATCGGGCCCTAGCAAAGACATCACTAATGTTTATTCCCTGTAAGCCTCTCCATTGCCTACAGTGCTCTTCCTCCTCACATCTACATCTTTGGGTCAAGACAAATGAATGAAAATTTATGGCTGCTGCTTTCCCACTCTCAGCCAGTGCTATTCTCTGGCCTCTGAAACTTCAAGCACATTATTTATACAAATCTGTCTTAGAACCTTCCAACATTTGATCTTGCCTTATAGTTACTGTCCCATGGGCCTTCTCTTTGCTTAAATGTAGAACTCTGAGAAGGTAGACTCTTATTTTCCTTTGTGTGCTACATTGTGCCCAGCATGCTGAGTGCTAAATGAACTAGTGGCATATTGAGAGCATTGATGGGCATAGCACTTATTGTGTGTGTGTGTGTGTGTGTGTGTGTGTGTGTGTGTTTGTTGAGAGGTTGCATGTGAAACAAAGGGATTTTGCTGAGGGAGGATATACCCAGTCACAATGTCATATGGGGTGGGAGGAAAGAAAGCTGGATAGTTGAGCATAGAATGAGAGCCCAGATCCCTGGAGAAAGAGCTACTTTTATAAATACTCTTTGTGCACTTTGCACACACCATCTCCCTCATCCTCTTAATGATCTTACAATGCAGATGACTTTTACTCTCCCAGTTTTACAGCTGAGGAAACTGAGGCTCAGAGAGATTAAGGAACTTGCTCAGTATTTAGTAACTAGTAGCTAGTATGGCTCCAGGCTCTATCCTCTTGAGCATCACGTGAGAGCATTCCGCCAAACTTTGCCTTGGACCAGCTGCATATAAAGGAAGGTGGTTTAATCAACACTGTTCAACAAGCCAGTGGCAGAAGAATAAAAAGGAAAAGGACTTCAGGCTTCAGACTCCCTGGCCAGTGCAATGCCAATGGACTGCTTGTGGACACGTGTCCTGTAGAATGACCTTTGACCCTGAACAGCACCTGTGTATCATCCTGTATCAGCCCTTAATTCTGTGTAAGAGACCGACTTAGTGCAGGCCCTGGGACTCCAACTGACTTAGGGAATAGACCCTGAAGAGTAGTGCCTATGAGTGGGTTAACTTGCAGAGCAGTGAGGTCCACGTTGCTGGAAATATCCATGTACAGTGACCACGGCCAAGTGACAGGAATGCTTGGTAGGCAGAGCATGTGGGTGGGGGAGGGTAAATTATTTGATCTCTTTTTCAAATGATTTGAAAGATTTAAGAGGCTTTGATTGCATCTTTCTTTTCTTTCCATCTTTTTTTTTTCTTTTTCTTACCAAACGCTATAAAGTAAGTACAGTTGATGAGTGTCATGCAGTGGAAAGAGAAGTGGACAACTGTCCTCTTCAGTTGCTGGTGGCTCCCTGGGTGATTGGCAGGGGGTGGGGTGGGTGGGCGGGGCAGAAGTCAGCCAGCCTTTCTCCTTCAGTCTTCTCATTTGCAACTAGGGAAAAGCTGCCTTTCTTATCTGACAAGGTATCTTTGGAGGAGAAAATCAGATTATAGGTGTGAACGTGTTTTGAAAAAATTGTCAGGAGGACAACATGGCACATTCTGCATCTTTTTTAGAGAGGGCATTTTAAAAAGCCATTCCTACAACCTGACTTGAAGGTCATTCAGTATCAAAGTGGTGTAGAGTTCCAGTTGGCATACTTTTCATGTTCCGTTGGCAAACTTTTCAATGCCTGTGGCCGACTGAATAATGGCCCCTCTAAGAAGTCCATATCCTACCCCCTGGAACCTGTTACTATGTTACTTTACACAGCAAATGAGACTTTACAGATGTGATTAATAATCTTGAGATGCGGAGATTATCCTGGATTATCTGGATGGGCTCAGTGTAATCACAAGGCTTCTCATAAGAGGGGGCAAGGTCAAAGGCTGGGAGATGGGACAAAGGAAGCAGAGGCTGGAGTAATGCACTCTGAAAATGGAGGAAAGGGCCATGAGCTAAGGAATGTGGTGGCTGCCAGAAGCTGGAAAAGACAAGGAAGCAGATTCTCCCCATGAAGCCTCCAGAAGGAGTACAATCTTGCCAACACTTTGATTTAGGCTTCTGACCTCCGGATCTGTGAGAGAATAAATTTGTGCTGCTCTAAGCCACCCAGTTTGTGGCAATCTGTTACAGCAGCCATGGGAAACTACTGTAATCTCCTGGCTCCCTCCTTCTCTCTGTCCCTCTCTTCTCTTCTTCCCTTTCCCCCTGTTCCCTTCTCCCTCATCTCTCTCACTCAGCCCCTTCCTCCCATCCTTTTCTCCCTCCCCTTCTCACCTCCTTTTTTCCCCCCTTTCCTTTCGGGAGTAAACAATCCAAGTACTGGTTGGAAAAAGACCTGATGATTTAATAGTGATGGTTTTTTGGTTTATGGGATTTTTAAGTTTTCTGCTAATTATTATGAAGTCTGGTGAAGAGATTAATTCAGTTCCTGTGATTTGTTTCCTTGTCTTGACTTCATAAAAATCACAGGAATACAATAATATAGTTATACATCCCCTGGGCTTGAAAATGCCCAGTAATTACAAGTGATTCACGAGAACAGCTTAACTTGTAAGGGATTGTATTGTGCTCCATAGTAAGCAGTCATTTATTAAGTTTTAAAAATGCTTTTGGGAGAGATATAATGGGCTCATCAATTAAAAGTATGTTTGGAAAAAACGTTGGTGCTGTCAGTAGTAATTCTTCTTCCCCCAAACTCTCCTTTTCAGAGCTGCCAACTTGTGTGTGGCTCTGGAATGCATGCCCCCCTTTCCTAATGTTTCCTGATGATGGCGGTTCCACCTGAGGAGCACTGTGCAGGCCTCACTCAGTGCCAAGTGTGATTCAGATGGCCAGGCCTTCCAGGGCTAAGGGACCGTGGTTCTCCTTCACAGGCTGGCCATTCATCATTTGATTAGAGTGAGGTTACCAAATTGACATGTCCTGGCTAACACGCCTGATGCTGCGGTGGAGATGCGCTGGGTCTCCTCAGTCAGCTGGGTTGCTGTCCACATAACTAATGCTCAGCCCTGCCACTAACAGATGGCCCAGTGTGATCTTCCGGGGGAACTCAGCACTTTTGTGGCAACTGGTGCTTCCAACACACAACTTCTAAAAGTTCTTTTCCTCTGGTGTAACTCAGAAGAGGCATTCTCCTTCATAATGTGAGTGGGAGAGTTTGCTTTTCCCTGTTCTTTTTGCAGACAAAGCATCAAAAGCCTATGTCCCAGGCTTCCTTTTTTTTCTCCAGACTGGGTTTACACCTGAAGCCCTTGGTTCTTACTTCCTGAAACAGACCAAGGCTTCACCACACCTGTGCTACTGGTTCCTCTGTGCCTCTCTCTTCCCTCTCCTTGCTAGTGCTCTCCTGGGAGGCAGTCTGCCTCTTCCCGCAGCTAATCTTTCTATCAGCATCCTGCAGCCCGTGGTCTCCTGAGGGACACTGCTCCCTGTGTGCTGCCTGGCCACGTAGCCTCTTCCCAGTCTTCTGCCCCTAACTCACTCACTCCCCCCATGAACTGCTTCCTCCCCCCTTTTACATAGATCCATCTCTTCCATCTTGGAACACTTCTCCACTCCACACTATGTAGCTGGTAAGTGTTGGTTGGTTTCTATCTCTCCATTCATACCCAAATGTTTTCTTTTCTTTACCTCTATTTTCTTTTACGTCCTTGCAGTCTGACACCTGTCCCCAATACTCTATTGAAAAGCATCTGTCTCTCTACCTTCTTAGACACATTCTCTGCTCTTTCCTGAGCTAATTCTTGGTTCATGTTATATTGGACAGTTGATTACCACTGTGCCGCACCCACCCCGCAATTTAAAACACATTTTCGTCTAGTTTCTAGGCTTTCTGCCTCGAAAATCTTCCATACTCTCTCATCTCTGTTGATTTTTTTCCTTCGAAATAGTTACAGTTTATCTTGTATTGTCAACGATGACTGTAAGTGGTTCTTTGCTATCTACACCATTCTCTCTCTCACCGGGCCCCAACACACACACTCCAAGTTAGTTATTCTTATTCCTGCATACATGATATTTATTTTTATCTTTCTGCTCTTGCTTATATGTTTACTCATTCAGAAATATTCACTGAGCTCCCACTATGTGCTGGATACTGTACTAGAGGGGCTACAGTGGCAAGTAAAGCAGATGGATTCCTGCCTTCGTGGAGCTTGGAGTCTGGTGTGGGACCCATGTTAATTAAGCAAGTAATCACACAAATAAGAGTCAAATTTGCAAATGCAGTGAGGGCTTTGGAGGAGTAGAATGTGATATGCTGAGAGAATAACATGGACATAGCACAGAAGGTAGGGCGAGGGATCTAACTAAGGAGGTCAGAGAAAAGGAAAGTGGAGTTGAAATCTGAAGTTTGGTTAGATGTTAACTAGGTGCAGGGGGTGAATGAAGAGTTTTATGAGCGGCAGAAACAACACGTACAAAGGCCCTGTGGTGCAAGAAATCAAGAAAAGGCTAGAGATGAACAGAAATCTGAACATGCAGGGTTTGCAGACCATAATGAGAAGTTTTTTTGTTTTTTTGCGGTACGCGGGCCTCTCACTTCCGTGGCCTCTCCCGCCGCAGAGCACAGGCTCCAGACACGCAGGCCCAGCGGCCATGGCTCACGGGCCCAGCCGCTCCACCGCACGTGGGATCCTCCCGGACCGGGGCACAAACCCGTGTCCCCTGCATCGGCAGGCAGACTCCCAACCACTGCATCACCAGGGAAGCCCATAATGAGAAGTTTTAAAGGGGTAGAGGAGGGGGTCGTGGTCAGACTTATCTTTTGAAAAGACCCTGTTCATTTAGCCCGCTTTCACAGACTCAGTTCCCTTTCACTGAGCACACGTTTTGAGACGTGCCAGGGAAGTGGGTGGGCTGGAGTAGTTACCGTGAACTCCAAGTCTGTGGAGAGTTTTCAGTGAAGATGCATAAGTCCCCAGGGAATCAGCCTAACAGATGTTGTCAGCCAGGCAGGAAGGGGGAGAGGAGCTGTGGTTTAGCCAGATTCCTCTGGGGACCTCTCCTAGCCTCAGCTTCTCTGGTTGAGTTACATCGCTCTGATCTGATATTCAAGAACAACAGCCGGGACTGAGAGAAGGAGGTTGTGGTAGCTGTGTGCAGGTCGCTGTGCATAATCTGAGGTAAAAAAGCAAAAGTGGCTCACCTAATTGCATCCTAAATTACAGCCATTGTTCAATTCCTTTCTTAAAAGTACTTGGCGCATTCAAGAAGAAAAGTCATTCTGGAGTGGGGGAACAATGGCGGGGGGCAAAGGGAGATGGATGCGCATGTACTCATATCCCTGCATTCAGGATGTTATGTTTATAAGTGCAGATTTGAATGGCTTGCTCAATTATTTTCACTGTGTGCATGCTAACAGTAATAAACTTGGAAAACTGAAACACATGAGTCTACAGTAATTGTTTTTTAGATAGTGTAATAATTCATGATAATTGCTTGCAAAGCATTTTCCCCCTGCCTTGTCTACAGGGGTAAATACATTAAAGCCACATTCTTGTATACTATTTTACAATCTATTAGCATAATAACCCATTGTAAAATAAGCCCTGCTGCTATAGGGAAGTGTGTGATATTGGTCCATTAGACACCTTTGTCTTATATACAAGCAGCTAATGGCACTATTTATGGACATCATCTTAGCTTGGTATATGCTTGTTACCAACTAATAGGTCCAGAGCATGAGGTACTGTATGATAAAAGTTATCCAACACTAACAATCCACCATGACTCTAGCCTCTTGCCTGAAATTTGCTTTTAGCCCCATGTGAATGGGAAAGTCATCTTGATAGATTTAGCTGCAAGCCAAGTTATAACCAGTGTTCACAGAATGTAATCAAATTAGATCTTAAAGTCTTTAATTTCATCATTAGCATGTATTATTTCTTCCTCAAACCATGTAATTAAGTAGCATATTAGGAATAGATAATTGTTTCCCTTTTATACATTTATTAGGTAACCAGTGTTAAATTTGGAGCTCTGTTATGATACACAGCTGCTTATTCTTAAATTAGAATGGCTTTAATGATACCTGAAGAATTAGAAAAGTAATTGGTTAACTAAACTAAGGGAATTTATGGCAAATAAGATATCATTATGTTTACCCAAGCACTGTTATAATCTGAAAGTTATATAATTAGTCAAATTATACAGAGGGAAATAAGACACTCATTATTTACTTTTCTTGGACATTTTGTGGGTTTGTACAAAAATTTTCACTGCACACATGAGATTAATTCTTCTTGAGGTTGCATCTGGTTTACCACAAGTGAAGAATTTCTGAATAAATGCTCTTTTCTTATTCCCAGTTAGCAATAAGAAATCCACAGCTTTGCAATTATGAAGCAGTGGTTGCTTTGGAGAACGGAGGGCATGTGGACTGCGCACAGACGTAGAGCAGCGGTTTCTCTTACTGCTGAGGGCACAGACAGGCCCAGGTAGACTGGTCTGGGTCTCTGGACAGGTTCTGGTCTAGAGGCTTCCTCTCCTTTCAGTCGTCCCTCTTCCCATCCCAAACAGGACCTGCTGCTGGGATTGACCAGTGAATTTCCAAGAAGCTGGTAGCTCAGTGTTTCTCAACCCCCAGCTGCAAGTCAGAATCACCCAGGGAGTTTTAAAAATTACAAATGCCTGCCTTACTCCTCCCCTCCCAGCCCACCCCGGTCAAATTCAATGTGTAACCTGAGTTGCACTCACTGAAGGAGCTGCAGCAGGGTGGAGGATGAGTGGCAGAGGCGTGCTGTCCCATTCCTGGCTGCAGAGCCAAGCAGCACATTTCCATTGAGCCTAGACTCACCTTCTCCTGGAAGCTGCTGGTTACTGATCATAGCTGGCACACAAAATGAAGCAAGTATGTCATCCCTGGCTTAAGGTATTACTTTATAGGTACCAGAGAGAATTTGCTCATTCCTTTGACAAATATTTAATGAACACTTGCATGGTGGGTCCCAGGAACTCTTGTAGAGTATAGCAATATAATAATGAAGATAATAGGCCTTTTTGGGGGAACCTAGTGGAGGAAAGGAAGAAAGGAAATAAAGGAAAATGAATACAAAATAGCCAGTCATTTCCTAGAAAGGAAGCAGACATGAAACTAAGATTGAGAATAGCCATTTCATGTGTTACAAAGGCTCCCTCATGGAGGTGGAGCTCTGGTTGTTGGAAGAGGCTCTGGTAGGAGCCAAGCCAGTCCAAGAAACTCATTCTGGACAGCCAGGGGCGGAATCCTACTCTCTTATCTTGCCTTTACATTCACTATACTTACATTTTTGTCCCGTCTATTATATGAGAACGATAATATAATTTGCTTTTCCTGGAACTGACCCTTTTCCACGTCCATCTGGCGTCTCCCTCAGATGTTGGTGGTTTGCGTACTTGGGGTCTCCCACATCTCCATCTGCTTAGTGGCGGGCTGATTTTCAATTTTGTCTGCAGGGAGAAGCCACCTGAAAAAAAATTTTTTTTTCAAATTATAAATGTCCCCTCCTTCTTGTTATTCCTTTGTCCCCGGCCCTCAACAGAGCTGAAGCCCCTGGAATCAGCTTCCTTTTTCCGAGGATCCCCTTTAACACACAGGCTATACATGGAAGTAGAATAACAATGTTCTCAAGGACTCCTTCCCACTCGTGCAAGGGCTTCCTTGCACAAGGGTGCCAAATTACTGACACTGCCTCATTTTCTGCCACGTTGAATGGATATATATTTTAAATGGGATTAGTTTGTGAGTCCTTGGCTTGATTTATAACACATTTTCTATTCAGATGTGCTTCTACTGTTTATCTCCACAAAATAAATAGTAAAATTGCACTTGTACCTCACATTAAATTTATATTTGTGCTATTACAATTTTATTTCTGTTGAGTAATATTCACTTTTCAGACATAAGGCAGAAATAAGAGCACACAGGCAAATAAAAGTAGCTATTCCTCCAGTTTCTCCTAATTGTCTCCTTAGGACGTTACTCTGGACTTACTCGTTTCTCACACGCCATCTATATAATGAATACTGGAGAGGGGACTATGAGCTTCTTGGTTCTCACACTGTATCCAGATGAACTGTTTCTGTTAATGAGGTTGTTTCCATTTCTTGAGACCTAGACACCAGGAGCAGTGGGTTGTCGTCTGTAGTTTTTGGGTGTCCAGTGGGTGCCAGAGACCCACAGCTGGTAAGAACATGGCTTTGGGCTTGTAGTTCCAGTAGTCAGCCTGGTAACTGCCAGCATCCACACATTTCTTTACTTGTCGGTCTTACAACTAGTGACCAGTGACCACATGTGTGGGACGACTAAAGCTGAGAGTACAGCTTTGGTCATGGAGCGACCTTGTGTCCAAAACTGTAATCTGATCTGGTCATCAAACTATTCTTTGCTACTGTAGCACAGTATCACACTTCAGCCTATAGCAGCAATAATAATAATTGTGGGGATTAGACCTTATTAGATTTGAAATCTCGACTGCAGAACTGCTGTGAGGAGAAGCAGTATAATTTACAAATCACAAGCAGTTATCGGTCTCATAAAGTGGACACTACTCTAACTTGGGGAGAAATTGGTTACATAACTTTGGAAATTGTGGCATTATAGTCCAAAAACCTGAATTTCCTTAAGGGTTTGTTTCAAGTTTTGTTTGTTTGTTTTTTCTTATTTGCAAGCAAATAGTATAGTCAGAATAAGGCCAAAAGAAGTAATACTTCTTGCCTTTAGTAAGCTATTTGACAATCTCTCATGGATAATATTATGAATGATAATTATCACAGCTACCATATGGTGGATACACAGGTACTGTGATGAGCACTCCACACATTACTTCATTTCATCCTCTCAGCAAGCCTGTGAGCTAAGTACTGCTATTGTACCCACTTTACAGATGAGAAAACCGAGTCTTAGAGAAGTTAAGTAACATGTTTAAAATCATCTCAGTGACTCAGTGGTGGACCTGAGATTCAAAAGCAGATCTGTGTCATTTCCAAGTTGACATTCTCACTCAATATCCTTTATACCCTATGGAGAAGATTTTTTTAAATGTGTAAGATAAAATTGATATGAATTTTTAGCTTTTAGATTAACTGTATCTGAAGAACACTGAGGTAACAGGGAGTCTTAGATTTCAGTTTTGGCTTAATTACTTATTACTTTTGTGTCTTCAGATAAGCAACTTTAGTTTGGGATCTTAATATCCTCATCTGAAAAACAGGACTAACAGTATCTAACTCAAGTAAGAAGGCAGGAAAGCATTTGCAATATAAAAACACTCTGTGTATGCCTCAAATTCTCTCCTTGGTTCTGTCTTACTCAGCATTTTCATTATCTTGAAGGCAAGCAGGCCATAATTATCAAATTTGTGGATAAGACAAGCCTAAGAAGAATGATTAATTTGTTGTGGAAATAATCAGGACACAAAAATGGTATCCGTAGATGGAACCAAGAGGTCAAGCCATTCAAATTTAACCATTTGAGAAAGTCACATAAAGGAGAGCTCTATTTAGTTCATCCCAAACTAATGCCTAACACTAACTGAGCACTTGCCGTGTGCGAGGTGCTATTTGCAGCTCTTTACATGTATTATCACACAATTTTCACAGCATCTGTTTGGAGTAGGCACTGTGCATATTTTCCCTTTATAGGTAAAAAACTGAGTCACAAAGGGATTATTTGCCCAAAGTCGTACAGCTAGGAAAGGAAGGAGACAGCTTATGGGCCCAGGAAACCTGGGCTCTTTAATCCTACACCAAAGTGTGTGGTTAAAAAAGCTAACCGTTTTGGGCCATGTTAATAGAAATACTGCATCTAGGTGAGAATTAGTAATAGTCTCAGACAACATCCTTTTGGATGTTCCACAAATTTAAATGATTATATCCATATAGTGAGGGGCCTCGGCAAACCAGAAAGCATGCAGAGAAGGGCTGTCAGCATGATGTCATCCAAAGGGATGTTTGAGGGAATGTGAAAATGTCAAGCTTGGAGAAGAGGAGATATGATGGGACAGCTGTCTTCAAATGTTTGCCATATGGAAGCTAGACTTGAACTCTTTTGTGAACTCCAGAGAGCAGACCCGAGCATGGATGGATGTTAGAGGGAGGCAATTTCTGTTCAATATAAGTAAGACATATCTGAAGATGAAATCTTCCCACTAGTAGAATGATCCTCTGCTGAAAAGTGGGCACCCAGTCACAGGAAGTATTCAAACTGAGAACACCTGGGGGGCTTTCCATTAGGAAAGCTGAGCTGTTAGGGGACTTCTATATCAGTGGGAGTATCCATAGGATGATTTCTGATGTCCTTTCCAATTTCAAAATTCCACCACTCCATTCATCATGTATACCTGCCTCATGCTTTATCCTTAAACATAGACATTTTTCTTTGAGGTAACTCCAAAGGGTTAATGATTAACAGGGTTTAATATGTGTATGTTTCACTGATGAAGCAGCCACAGTTAATTAGGGCAGGGGTGAACACCTGAACCAAGTTGGCACACTTGTGTTCTCTCCCTTAGAATTTGCAACTGGTTGTCTTTCTGGAGCTGGGAAGTACAGAAGCTGTGGAACTGGCACAGCCATTTTTGTGCTGTAAGTGGGGAAACTGAAAACACTCATTGGCAAGGAAATGTAAATAAAGCAGGTGCATGGTAGGATCTCGTGTGACCTAAGAAATCACGTGTTTCAAGAAGGGAAAGAGGGAAGTTGAGAGAGAGGATAAAGTTGGTTACTTCGGTTCCCACTGGCTTACAAATTCCGTATTCCAGTTCCCCATGCCTGGCTGGATTGCTTTTTCTGAATTCAAGGACACACTATTGGATACTCCCAGTTGGTTTCCATTATTTTGCTCAAACCAGTCTGAATCGGTTTCTGTAATTTGCCACCCAAAGTTTTAAAATTTTAGACCATTCTTTTAAAAGAGGGTGACTCTTCTTTCTTTGTATCAAAAACTTACTTTACCTTCAGTTGGCCACTTAATAGTGGCAAGTTATTACAGGTACACATTTCCCCCCAAGATGTAATGATTATAATTAAGTGATTGAAAAGTACTTTAGTGTAGAAGGGCCAGGGCTATCCAAATGTCAGACTAAATTATAAAGTGAGCAGAACTAAAATGCCACAGGATGTAACCATCCATAATTTATGAGTAGTATGATCAGAACAGTCTGTAAAATGAGGTGAAATAATTTTTTCACAGTTTCATATGTTTTTATTAAAAGATATATCTCAGTAGCAGTGAAACACTGAAGATTAATAACAATGCAAAAGAGTGAAGCACTCTGACCATATCCCTGGGACCCATGTTTTTGATTGTGCACTAGGGGAAATGTCATTAGTTGAGGCACTGCTTTATCAGCCTTTGGGTATCTTAGCTGTGAATATTTTAGGTGGGACATTGATTCTCAGGAGGATCTCATGGTGCTGTTCTGCTGTGGCAGAAATCTCAACGTATTTTCTTTTTGGTAGGACAGACACCCTCTGAGATGTGGACAGTAAGATAAATCTTCATAGGCTTCTGGAGCAGAGCCCTGCCTGCCAAGAATAAATCCAAACTGGAGACTGTTTGCAATGGGCCTCTGTGACAGAAACATTTGCAATCATGTCACTGAAAATGTTTGTTTTGCTGGGTCTACATGGCAAATAAGATACAGATCAGTGAGCAAAGAAATGGCTTGCTGAGTAGGCTGGACATAGTTGATGAAATGTTTGCTGGAAGCATGTACCATGAGTTTTGCTTCTGCACCCCATCTAGGGGTTGCCATGCTGGCTGACAGCATTTCCAGCCTCAGCGTTTATGAGAAACGAGCTGAAGTATTTGTCATCATTAAGGCTGTAGATTGTTTTCTAGGAGTGTTAAACCTTCTGATCATATTGTAACTCATGGAGTTTGACCCACATGCCTCTTGAAGTTTGGATCAGATGGAGGACAGCTATCCTTTATTTTTATGGAATAGGTGTGTTCCGAAGAGCTGCCAGTAAAGGACATTGTATAAAGTAAATCCCATTTCCCCACTGATTTAGTTTATAAAATTAGGGATGCGTACTCTGGAAAGAAACCCACTAAACGTTTGGTGAGGAGGCAGTTGAGGTGGCCTCCGCTGCAGTCTCATGGTGCATTCCTCCAAATAGCATCATTCATGAATGCCTGCAGAAGACATAGTGCCTTAATTTTGTTCTATGCAATTTCCCTGCACCAGGGCTTCTCCCTAACCACTGGACATCTGCTCTGTATTCCATATACTGTAAGATTTTTGTCCAAGCTGGGAATTTCCTTATGCTATATTCATGATCTTAATCTCCTCTTTCTTCTTTAATCTGAGTATTTTATATCATTGGGCCAAGCTGGGTCATGATATCATACACCAGTTTAAATCTCCAAATACATTATGGTTGTTATAACAGCATGCAAGTTGGAAACCCCAGTGAGTATATGGGCCTAGAAGATACTACACTATTCTTTTAAAATCCAGGAGCAACACAGGAGAATAATACCTGAGAAATACAATTACAATCAACTGAAAAAATCTCCTGATAACAACTGTGCATATTCATAAGACATTATGAATGAACTGAGGAAAAATGAGTTAGAATTCACTAAAATAATAGCCCTTGCTACAAAATTACATAAAACCCCATGTTGTTTACTCTTCAACACATTGTTTTGGGTCTAGGTAAACATGAGTTGTTAATTGCCCTTTGATTAATGAATTTTATCTTTTCTTCATGGTTGATTTGGGAGAGAGTGGGGCACTTGACCAGTAGAAGTTTGTGATGAAGCCTCTGCTTGGTTAGTAGCAGTGAGCACAACATGCCTGTGAGGGAAAGAGAATATTTTGAGAAGCAAGGAAAAGTAACTTCTGATGTTAACTACATTCCTCAGAGCGATAATACCTAGATTTGGTTTGTTTTCCTGAATTTTAATAAGTGATATTAGGGTTTGTTCAATTTCTCTATTTCCAAGTTTTATTTTTATTTTTTAACGTCTTTATTGGAGCATAATTGCTTTACAATGGTGTGTTAGTTTCTGCTTTATAACAAAGTGAATCAGCTATACATATACATATGTTCCCATATCCCCTCCCTCTTGCGTCTCCCTCCCACCCTCCCTATCCCACCCCTCTAGGTGGTCACAAAGCACCGAGCTGATCTCCCTGTGCTGTGTGGCTGCTTCCCACTAGCTATCTATTTTACATTTAGTAGTGTATATATGTCCATGCCACTCTCTTGCTTTGTCACAGCTTACCCTTCCCCCTCCCCATATCCTCAAGTCCATTCTCTAGTAGGTCTGTGTCTTTATTCCCATCTTACCCCTAGGTTCTTCATGACCTTTTTTTTTTTTCTTAGATTCCATATATATGTGTTTTATTATATGCATCCAGAGAGAATGATAAAAGTTCTATCGTTACAGAGACTTAGGATTTCACAGATTTAGTTAAGCTCGTTATAGTGTACCTTGCTATTCCATGAATACAGTTCCTACGTGGATCATGTGTTGTCCTATATGTGCTTAATGAGGTATAGTGTATTCTTCTCGTTAGAGCATAGAAAGCCTCTCCTGCAGTTGCTGTCTGTCCCACTGACATCCCTTTGACAGAGAGGTTCGTCACCACACTGGGCCTCCTTTCCTAAGAGCTTATATTTATTCAGCACTCACCATGTGCCAGACACTTTCCTTGCATTATCCCAATCAATTTCTCTACCCAACTTATCACCATATCACAGATGGGGAAACCAAAGCTCAACAGTTGAATTAACTTACTCAAGCCCACATAGCTAGTGGTAGTTGGCTGAGCAGGAACTTGAAACCAGATCAGTCCCTGCCAGGGCCCGTACTTGTAATCACTTTTCTCAATTGCCTCTTTCTCTGGTTGCCATTTAATACCAGGCTATTAGACTGTGTCATGTCAAAATGGGCATAATGCAAACCGTCAAAATAAGGCATTCCATGGAGAAGTTTGCAAAGGAATCGTGACCAAGTATGGACCTCAGCCAGGTTGAAATTTCTGTGCTTTAAGACACAAAGAACATCGCAGAGGGCCTCCCTGGTGGCGCAGTGGTTAAGAGTCCGCCTGCCGATGCGGGGGATACGGGTTCGTGCCCCGGTCTGGGAGGATCCCATATGCCGCGGAGCGGCTGGGCCCGTGAGCCATGGCCGCTGGGCCTGCGCGTCCGGAGCCTGTGCTCTGCAACGGGAGAGGCCACAACAGTGAGAGGCCCGCATACCGCAAAAAGAAAAAAAAAAAAAAAGAACATCGCAGATATTTTTTTCCTTAACAGACTTCATGATAAGTTTGTAGTGTATCATTGACCTAAGAGAGGACAATAACAATCCAGAAGGGCACTTTCATTTCTAGGATATTCTAAAAATAATCTATTTGATTAATAGCTATGTCCATGGAGAATAGAAGTCCACACTGTGGCTGAGGACAGGGATACAGTTCTTACCCTCCCTTCCCAGGTGTTTCTCAAACTGATCCACCTAGTTGGATCACCTACTTATTTAGACTTTTTCATTTAACCTTTATGTATCCCTGGGATTTAATTTATTCAGGGTGTATAACCTCAGCTCGTGGGATGTTTTTTCCCAAAGCAAGATAGAGATAACCATTTCTCTCAGAAATAAATCTTGGTGGACTTTGTACTTCAGTTTAAGATATTTACAAGTCTTTGAGATAAACACTCAAAGTATGGCAACAAAGGTCATCTTGAGGCCCAGGGACCCTGTCACTATCATTACATCACTCAGTTATCCAGTTCAGAGAATGGGAAAGCTCTGAGGGTGGTGACTAGGTGCCTCAATGCGATGCTTAGGTGGTGTTAACTCAGGGCAGTTAAATAACCCATTAGTTTGGGGCAGGAGAAATGGGAATTGAATTCATTGATCTATGTACTCAAAAATTTGGCTTTGGGAGCTGCAAGTTTTTCCTTAAAGAAAAGAAACAGTGTTTCTTATTGAGTTCTTATTGAGATAAGGACTCATCTATCTGAGACATAACAGTCTTTCTTAGAGGGTGATGGACAGAGTTTACTTACCCTAACTTTTGATTGTTTTCTGAGCATAACAGTTTATAAACATTTGGGTAGAAAATTTCAAGTATAGTGTTGTAGATCAGGGGTCCCCAGCCTCTGGGTCATGGACCAGTACTGGTCCATGGCCTGTTAGGAACTGGGCTGCACAGCAGGAGGTGAGCGACAGGCAAGTGAGGGAAGCTTTGTCTGTATTTATAGCCGCTCCCCATCGCTCACATTACCTCCTGAGCTCCGCCTCCTGTCAGATCAGCGGCGGCATTAGATTCTCATAGGAGCGCGAACCCTACTGTGAACTGTGCATGCAAGGGATCTAGGTTGCACGCTCCTTATGAGAATCTAACGCCTGATGATCTGAGGTGGAGCTGAGGCAGTGATGCTAGCGCTGGGGAGCGGCTGCAAATACAGATTATCATTAGCAGAGGCCTGACTGCACAGAGACCATAATAAATCAATTGCTTGCAGACTCATATCAAAACCCTATCAGTGAGTGGCAAGTGACAAGTAAGCTGCATCTGGTGGCAGGCTTTAAGTCAGAATTGACATTTTAGTCTGTGCATGTCCCGCCCATTATCTTATTTATCACTTCCTTCCACGTCTCTTTTCTGCACTGCGCACTTGTCTCAGTCACAGTTTCGGTAAGCCCACAAGCTAACCCTAGCCAAAATGAGTAAAAAACAGACATCGCTGGAGAGCTTCTTTGAAAAGGGGGAAAGACCCAATGATGAGACAGCAGAAGACTCTAAGACTGCCAACAAAAGGAAAGCTGCATTTAAAAGAAAATACCAAGAGTCCTACTTAAATTATGGGCTCATTGCAGCAGGTGATTCACATTCTCCAAGCCCGCTTTGTATAATATGGGGCGACTGGCTATCCAAGGAAGCCATGAAACCTTCAAAGCTGCTTCGCCACATGGAGACCAAGCACCCTGCGTTAAGAGACAAGCCTTTGGAGTTTTTCACAAGAAAAAAAAACATGAACACGAAGAACACAAGCAATTATTGAAGGCCACCACTTCATCAAATGTGTTTGCACTGACAGCATCATTCTTAGTGGCTAACTGCGTTGCTAAAGCTAAGAAGCCCTTTACTATTGGTGAACAGTTGACCCTGCTGCTGCTGAGGACATTTGTCGTGAACTTTTAGGAGAGGCTGCACTTCAAAAGGTGGCACATGTTCCTCTTTCTAGCACCATAACTAGATGAATTGATGAAATAGCAGAATATATTGAGGCACACTTGTTAGGATTAATGAGTCACCGTGGTACGCAATCCAGGTTGATGAGTCTACCAATGTTGACAACAAGGCAACAATGTTTGTTTTTGTACGATATATTTTTCAGGAGGTTGTGCATAAGGATATGTTATGTGCACTTTTGTTACCAACCAACACCACAGCTGCAGAACTATTCAAGTCTTTGAATGATTACATATCAGGGAAACTGAATTGGTCATTTTGTGTCAGTAAATGCATGGACGGAGTGGCTACCATGACTGGATGGCTTTCTGGTTTCACTACTGAGGTCAAAGTGGTTGCTTCTGAATGTGAGTCTACGCGCTGTGTCATCCATAGAGAAATGCTGGCTAGCCGAAAAATGTCACCTGAAATTAACGTTTTGCAGGATGTGATTAAAATTATCAACCACATTAAAGTACATGCCCTTAACTCACGTCTGTTCACGCAGCTCTGTGAGGAGATGGACGCAGAGCACACACGTCTTCTCTTATACACAGAAGTGAGATGGCTTTGTAAAAGTAAATCACTGGCCAGAGTTTTTGAGTTACGAGTGCCGTTCCAGATATTTCTTTTAGAAAAACAGTCACCACTGGCAGCACATTTCAGTGACTCAGAATGGGTTGCAAAACTTGCTTACTTGTGTGACATATTCAACCTGCTCAACGAACTCAATCTGTGACTTCAGGGGAGAACGACAACTGTGTTCAAGTCGGCAGATAAAGTGGGTGCATTCAAAGCCAAACTGGAATTATGGGGGCGATGAGTGAACATTGGGATTTTTGACATTTCAAACATTAGCAGAGATTTTGAAAGAGACTGAGCCAGGGCCTTCTTTCTCCCAGCTGGTGCATGATCACCTACGTCAGCTTTCAAAAGAGTTTGAGCATTACTTCCCGACCACAAAAGACCCCCGAACTGGGAAGGCATGGATCCGCAACCCATTTATGAATAAGCCAAGTGAATCGACTTTGTCTGTGCTAGAAGAGGATCAGCTGCTTGAGACTGCAAATGACGGTGGCCTTAAAAGTATGTTTGAGACAACTTCAAATCTCCATACGTTCTGGATTAAAGTCAAGGCGAAATATCCTGAGATTGCCACAAAAGCACTGAAAAGCCTGCTTCCATTTCCAGCATCCTATCTTTGTGAAGCAGGGTTTTCTGCAGTGACAGCGACCAAAATGAGATTACGGAGTAGACTGGACATGAGCAACACTTGTCGGTGTCACTGTCTCACATCACCCCAGATGGGACCATCTAGTTGCAGGAGAACAAGCTCAGGGCTCCCACTGATTCTGCATTAGGGTGAGTTGTATAATTATTTCTTTATATATTACACTGTAATAATGATAGAAATAAAGTGCACAGTAAATGTAATGCGCTTGAATCATCCTGAAACCATCCCCCCGCCTCCCCCACCTCCCTGGTCCATGGAAAAATTGTCTTCCACGAAACCAGTCCCTGGTGCCAAAAAGGTTGGGGACCGCTGTTGTAGATGATGATGCTAATAATAATAATAATAGCCACAGATTCCTCCCAAACTCGCATACATGCACCTTTGCAGTGTGAACTCGCTGCCACTCCTGGCAAGAGTTGGAGTCACTTTCTGTACCCGCTTGAATCTGACTGGACTTCTGGCTTTCTTTGACCAGTAGAATGGGGCAGAAGTGATGATGTTGTAGGAGTTCCACGTCTAGGCTGCAAGAGATCTTGTAGTTAATCTTCTCATGCTTTTCCTGTTCTGAGGTCTCCATGTGAAAAAGCTTAGGCTAGCCTTCTTGAGGAGAAGAGAACATGGAGAGCAGAGACATTCCAGCTTTGGCTCTATAACGTAACCTGCCTGCCCACAGCCCATTCAACTCCCTTTGATTCACCAGCTGCCTCTGGAATCACCCAGTTGACCCACGGACTTGTGAATAATAATAAAATGGTTGTTATTATAAACCTTTAGTTTGGGTATGGTTTTATGCAGCCGTAGATAATGGTCATATATAGTGTCATCCTAATTCAGATACACACTTTATTTTTTTTTTAATATTTATTTATTTGGCTGCTCTGGGTCTTAGTTGCAGCACATGGGATCTTTGTTGCAGCATGCAGGATCTTTGTTGCGGCAGGCGGGATCTTTAGTTGCAGCATGCGTGATCTAGTGCCCTGACCAGGGATCAAACCCGGCCCCCTGCATTGGGAGCACGGAGTCTCAACCAGTAGACCACCAGGGAAGTCCCCAGATATACACTTTAAAAACGTAAGTGTATGTCTGGATGGTGGGATTATAGGTGATTTCAATTTTCTTTTTTATACTTTCATATACTTTCTAATGAACCTGCCTTACTTTAATAATAAGATTAATAATAAATGATATTGAACATAATACTGAGTTTTTTAAAAGGGTCATTTCAAACAACTAGTAACTGATTGGGCAACTCAATCACTTTCTTTAGGGAGTCCTTAGATCTATATGTTCCAGTTATCCATTTTTGTCTAACAAACCACCCCAGAACTTAATGGCAGAAAACAACAACCATTTTATTATGCTGATGATTTTGTGGATCAGAAATTTGGCCCGGGCATAGTGAGAGAAGCTTACCTCTGCGTCTTGATGATTGAAGTCTCATCTAGGGTACTCACATGGCAGGAAATGGTTGAGAAAGCTCGCCTGGGGTCATGTGCCCAAGGGCCTTGGTTCTAGCTGTAGGCTGGTTGCCTTACTTCTTCTGTGTGTTGTGGCTGGTGGAGCTGGAATGTTTAAGATGGCTTCTTCAGTCACATATCTGGTGCTTGAGCTGAGACACGTGAAATATCTGGGGCTGGCCAGGGCTCACTCTCTGTCTCCTCAAGGTTTTTCCACATGTCAAGTTTGAGCAGCAAGGTAGTAGTGTAGTCAGTATAGTCAGATTTCTTACTCGATGGCTGGCTTCACCCAGGGTAAACATTCTAAGAGGTGAAAACTGTAATCCTTCTTATGACCTAGTCTTAGGAGACTCAGAACGTGACTTCTGTTGCATTTAATTGGTTGAGCAAGTCACTAAAGCCAGATCAGATTCCAGGGGAGGAGGATTACTGCTCAATAGGGTGGTAGCAAAAAAGTTATGGCTATCTTAAGGCTACCAAAGTCCACCCTCTGGCCACAAATTATATACATGCCTCCCACAAGCAAAATACACTCACTCTTTTCCAAGGACTCCCCCTCCCAAATTACATCATATTACAGCATTGACTGTCAAGGATCTCTTTACTGAAATCAGATCTGGATGTGGATGAGTCTCATTGGATGTGAATCACTGAGTGCAGCTACTTGGGTACAGATTCTTCTTGATCTGAAGACCTGTGAACTACAGAAACAAGCTGTTTATACCTACACACTCTCAACACCCAGTGGTGAGAAAGACACAGTATTGCCACAGTAGATACTTCTGTCCCAAAAGGAGGGACGTAGAGGGCCCATGGCAGTCGCTGCTTATAGCATTTCTGAAATCCAGCCACGTACGTGTCATCAGTGATTCTTCTTGGAACAGGGAATGTGTGGAATGAATGTTTGTGTCCTTCCAAATTCGTATGTTGAAACCCTACCCCTCACTGTGTGATAATATTGGGAAGTGAGGCCTCTGGGAGATGATAAGGTCATGAAGGTCAGTGTCCTTATAAAGGTCATGAATCGGTCACCTCAGGGAGCTCTCTCACTCATTCTGCCATGTGGGAACACAGCGAGAGGCCTGCAGCCAGGAAGGGGGCCCGCACCTGACCATGGTCTCAGACTTCTAGCCTCCAAAACTGTGAGAAATAGATTTCTGTTTATAAGTCACTCAGTCTATGGTACTTTGTTAGAGTGGCCTGAACTGCCTAAGACAAGGAATATTCCCTTTTTTGGGGTTCAGTGCTACTTCCTGGGAATAACTCCTGCTTTGGAAATTATTTCCTTTGTATCAGCAGATTGTATCAGGCCTCCCTGGGTTTGAATTCTGACTCCATATTTACTAGCTATGTGACTATACAAGTTATTTTATCTCTCTGAACCTAAAGTTTATCATCTATAAAAAGCATATAGTAATACCACCTTATAATACTATTATGGAGATTAAATAAACCACTATATGTACTTACCATGGTACCTGGCATCCAACAACTGTTAGTTTTCATCTCTCTGTGATATTATGTTGAGCAGTGGAAAAATTGTCACAGGCCTTGAAAAGACCACAGGAACTCCCTCAAACAGAGACCACATTGGGGGAATCTCCTGTAGAATTACTGAACCATGAATTGGGGCATGTTCCACACAATTGTTGAATAATGGACTTTTATTGCAGAAAGGAAATTTTGAAAGAATCTAATTAACTCAGTTACCAAAAAAGAATACCAAAGGCTTCAGAACTTATCATGCCTGATGTCACTGGATGCTGTTCTTTAGCCTCTAGGGACATTGTTTCACGGACTACAAGTTTCAGTATAACTTTATCCTTTCATCTGCCATAAAAAAGCTGTTGTGAACAGAATTCCAAGTGTAGAGAATGGCACCAAAATTTATCTGACCTGGCTGAAATGCTTGACCCCTGCCATCTGGCTCAGAGTTGAGCAGTTGTTCAGAAGCCTCCGTAGATTCAAGAAGTTGACTGAGACCTTGAGGTTGCAACACAGTGAGAGGAGGATACGGTATTGAATGTCAACAACTGAATGCAGAAAAGGAAGCCTGCGTCTGGCTGGTGTGGCTCTATGGTCTTGTAACACAGCCCTACTGAAAAAGCCGATGAGATGTGATCTCAAGCACAATGTTTGGATCATTATACCAGGTGATTTAAAGAATTCCATTGCACTTATAAATAAATGCTCATGAATAAGAAGGGAAATCAAAAAGTTGAAAAATGTATTCTCAGTTTTCCTATAAAGCTACCTCCCCCACCCGCCCTCCTTCTTTTTCCTTCTGGAACGATACTCAGCGGGACAGATAGGTAGTCAGCAAACACAGCCAGCAGCGCCAGTGCTCCGTCCATATACCCTGAATCCCTTTACTACATCATCTTCCATCCCTTTGTCCCTTTACCGTCTTCATGTACTCTGGCTCCCCCTGTGTTTTCCCTTCCCATATCCAGCACCAGGATCTCTTTTTTGGAGGACTGCACACAGACTGCTGCTGCCTACTTTGCTGGTGTAGACGAAGAGCTAAAGTGCGTGGGAGTTTACATCCCGTTGGGGGCAGCCCCTCACCAGTGGCTGAGTGAAGTACAGTACTCTTAAGAACAAGTCTGAGGAGCAACATCCACTATCTATAGACGCCTCCCCGCCCCCCACCCCCTGCAGGATTAAGCCAAAGTTACTTTCTGTGGGAGTTTGCTTGATATTTTGCCTTTGCTTGGCCTCCTTATCTTCACAGTCCCACTTCCCATGACCCTCCCAGTCTTTTTTTAGAGAGTTCTTTTCTTTTTTTTTTTTTTTTTGCGGTACGCGGGCCTCTCACCGTTGTGGCCTCTCGCGTTGCGGAGCACAGGCTCTGGACGCGCAGGCTCAGCGGCCATGGCTCACGGGCCCAGCCGCTCCGTGGCATGTGGGATCCTCCCGGACCGGGGCACAAACCCGTGTACCCTGCATCAGCAGGTGGACTCTCAACCACTGCGCCACCAGGGAAGCCCTAGGGAGTTTTTTTAACAAATCATTTTCACCTGAATCTTCATCTCAGAGTCTGCTTCTGGAGAACCTAACCCACAGATAGCGTGGAAGATGTCAAAATTACCTTTGAAAATCCATTATGTCTCCCATAAGTACAAGAAACATGGCTTATGTATACAATCCTAAAGAGTAGATTTTGCACACTAAACTTTGGGAACGACTAAAATATATAAAGCAAGGAGTAAAATAAGATTCTGTTTGGAGATATCTGGGTCCTTAAGAGAGTTTGCAAATCTCAGGCAGTAAATGAAGATGGATGGAGAAATCTAAAGGGTTCTGCTTGACTACATGGTTTATTTCATTATGTCTTAATATTAAGCCTCTATAACTTGAATACATATTAATAGATTTGCTCGTGTTATTGTTGAGAAGGTTAAACAAGGTTATGTGGGGAGATCAGGTTCTAAAATCAGCAGGGAATTTAAATGCACATACAATGATGATATTAACCTGTGTCTTTTAAACTTTATTTATTCACAACATATATATTGAGCAAGTTCTATGTGTTATGTATTATTCACATTATTCTAAACACCGGGAATATAGTAGTAAACAGAACAGACAAATCCTTGCCTTCATGAAGCTTGCATTTTAGTGGGGGAAGAGATAGCAAACAAGTTATTATATATTATACGTCACAGTGGAGAGAACCACTATGAAGAAGAATAAATCAGGGTAAGGTAGGTAGAAAGTGCCAGGGAAGGGGTGCTTTTTTATTTGAGTAGTCAGCGTGGGCCTCACTGAAAAGGTGACATTTGGATAGAGACCTAAAGGAGGTGAGGAAATGAGGCATGCTGATATCTGGTGAAAGATCATTCCAGGTAGAGGGAAGAGTGTGATGGACACAGGTCTTCTTCTAGGGGAACATAACTGGCTACAGTCAGGTTGCCACTGTCTGGATCCACAACCACATTAACATGGAGGTCACTCTTCTCCTGAGCCTCTCCCAGCCAGTGACTGAGCATAATCGGGTACTAATTCAAGACTATTCCATGAGATGGGAAACACCTCTAACAGGCAACTGTGACTCGAAGACAACCCATTGGCCTACCGGAAGCTTCCTTAGGACTGTGCTGCAGTCTGAAACCTTCCTATGCAATCCTCTTGGCTTTCTTTCTCCTTCACAGGTGCCAGCCTGGCATTGTGGTCAAAGGCCCTTCCCACCTTATCCCTCTCCATCCCTTTTATCCTTCACCCACATTTCCCCACAGGACATTTCTTGCTCATCTGATTCCATCTTGACATCTGCTCTTGGAGGGTCCAAAAAACACAAACAGCAGATGTGAAGGACTGAGGCAGGAGCGTGCTGACGTGGTTGAGGATCATCATGGCCAGCGTGGCAGGAGAAGAGTTAGAAATGGGGAGGCTAGTAGGGAATGAGAAGAGAGGCCGAGCAGGAGGCCAAGTCCTCAGGGTCTGGCAGCCTTCTTAAGGACCTAGAGTTTTACTCTAAGGCAGGGACACCTTTGGAGGATTTTGAGCGGTGGAGAATGTGATCTAACATTTTAAAAGGACCATTGTCACTGCTGCATTGAGAACAGATCATAGGAGGATAGGGCAGAAGCAGGGAGACCAGTTTGGGGGCCACTGAAGAGTTCAGACAAGAGATGATGAGCTTTGCAGGAGGTGGGTAGTGGGAGAGGTAATGAGCCGTGGATGGACTCTGAATGTATTTGAAGGTAGAGCCAAAAGGATTCGCCGATAGTTTAGGCATGAGGTGTGAAAGAAAGAGGAGCCAAAGATGAAACCAAGAGTCTTGGCCTGAGCAAGTAACATTAGCATTTACTGAGACAGGGAAGACTAGATATTGTGAAATATTATTATAGATTTCGTAGTTTATACTGGTTTCTCCCGCCTGTGTGCTGCCAGTGGTGCTTTGCTGATATTTCTTTTCTTTACAAATCACACTCTTCATACAGTGGCTGCTGCTGCCACCATCGCTACCTATCAATGAATGCATCATTATTGCCTACTCCCAAAACCATTACAGATATATACAATATTAAAATAAATATATAGGGCTTCCCTGGTAGTGCAGTGGTTGGGAGTCCGCCTGCCGATGCAGAGGATGCGGGTTTGTGCCCTGGTCTGGGAGGATCCCACATGCCGCGGAGCGGCTGGGCCCGTGAGCCATGGCCGCTGAGCCTGTGCGTCTGGAGCCTGTGCTCCACAGCGGAGAGGCCACAACAGTGAGAGGCCCACGTACCGAAAAAAAAAAAAATATATATATATATATATGTATTTATATTTCCTTATCTCTCTCATTTAATTCTTACAACGACCTCATTAGAGCAGCCCTAGGTTGTTGGGTTTTTTTCTTTTTGAGGTCTGAGGTTATATCAAGAGTTAGTGCCAGACTCAGAACGGAATCCAGGATGGTGTGACTCTAATGCTTTGCTCTTCATTATGCTGTGTGCTTCCTCCTGCCCTGTGTGGCCCTTCTGTGACTGTTTTGTGTTCACTACCATATCCCTATCAGTCTGTATCTTGAGAACAGGATGGCATTCTAATCAGCTTTGTATATGCCACTTCAACTCCTGTTTCCTTGCATAGCATAGGTCCGATAATTTCTTGTGGCATTTTGTGACTTGTGTGTCCCGGACCCTCTCCTACCCACCTTGTAAGTGACTAATGAAACTTTTTGGGAATTCTTACAGATGACCATATCTGTTGGCCTAATAATATCCAGTGGCTTCCTTGCTTGCCCCTTACCCATCTGGCACTGTGTGGCCCCACTCCAAACTTGGTCCTTGGACTTGAACCCCCAGGTGTCTCTGGGCTCCATCTGCCCCCGACACATCAGGGAGAAGACCCTGTGTGAAATCTAGGACTATAACATCTCACTAGTCATGATGCTAATGTTCTCATTAAACAGAGATTTAGGCATTCCATTATTTGCGTAGACATTCTCTTTCCCTGAATATCTAAAGGGCTCCCTTTAGCGAACTGAGTTACAACTTGAAAACACTTATACTATTTGACATATATGAATTATACAAGCAGGTTGGGTTTCAACTGCAAAAGAAAAGCCAGCACAGCAAAAAATTGACTAATTGCTGAAACACTTTTTCCTATCCATTCGCAATCTTTTATGTAAACTTGAATGTTAACTTCTAATTATTTGGCAACAAAGTACATTTGCAAAGATCCACCTTCAAAATGGCCAGCACTTTCTGACACTCTCCAGCTAATAATAACTCTGGACTGTGGATATCTGATCAGAATTAATTGTGGCAGATTGGAGTCCTGCAAATGTTAAAAGTCTTTAGTTTTACAGACCAATAGATATTATGGTTCAGCGGCTCTGCATTATTAGTAGTAAGTTCCTTGAATCTCAAGGGAGGCGGCACAACAGACCATTGTAACCTTTATAAACTAAATTAGAATTAGAGATTGTGCTTGTTGATTGTGAGCATTAAGAACAAGATATAGAATAAAAATACCACCCTCTTTTGTATCTACCAAACAATTTAATATATAAAAAGCTTGCTTTGCCTGAGAAGTAAAAATAAAGCAGTCAGCCAAATATAAAATATCCATCATACACAGGGGAAATATCTGACAAGTTGAGGGAGTAGACTGACAAAGAAGGAAACCCTATTAAAAAGGTCAGAGCATAATTCTAGTGGATAGAATATGGGCCAAGAAGACATTAGTCTCCAAATCAAGGTGAAGGTTTGTAGCATAAGTCATATCTAAACTTCTAAAGGACTGAGGAGCTAGGATTTCTACATGTTACTGGTTCTTCCTGTATGTTATTTGTTCACATTACAAGTGGAACAGCTTTATTATTGGGGACATATCATAAAATGAATATGTAGAATTTTCCATGGGTGGATTGTCAACACTTAAAATGGTCAGACTGCCTGAAGCTGGGATAGAGCAGAGGGTGGTGTGTGTTGGGGAGGGGTGTTAGGTGGGGTGAGAAAGAAACTTGAGAGACTTGGCGTGTGTCAACAGACCATGGCAAGAAACAAGAAGTAGCTTCCAAAAACTGTTAAATTAGATTGGATTGGTAGAAATGAAGGGATCTATTATCATCTTTAGCAACAAAGAGCATCCCAGTACACAGCTGTTGACCAGCTATAGGTTATTCTTAGTGTCTCAGAGACAGTAAGACATTCATATCAATTCTTCATTCATTTAGCATCATTTATTAAGGGCCCTCCATGTATTAAGTATTGCATTAGAATGCTAGGGCAAGGCTGGCAAGTCCTGGTACCAGTGCTGGTACTTGCTCATTGTTCCCATGGGAGACATCACCAATCAACCACAACATTACTTCCATTGCTTTTGGTCATGGCCTCAGCATCTTTTTCAGCACAGATATGTTTACTCACTACTGTCAGAGACCACATGGAGGCTAATCAAGTAACAGTGAAAGCTAGAATGAAGTTAGAAGGGTGGGGATAGAGAAATTAATAAATTTGAAAGGTACTAAAAAGGTAAAAGAGAGGGGACATTATCAATGACTGAATGCTGTCTGGATGAAAGTTGCTGGGGCAAAGTTAAGAATGACATTAAGGTTTCTAGCTTGCTCAACTGGATGGGTGGTAACACCATTCACTGAGATTTATGAGGAGGAAGAACATCTGTAGGGAGAAAGATAAGGTCCGCTTAAAGCACTTTGAGTTTTAGGTTCCCGTGTGCCCTCCAAACAGAGAGTAAGACATTGGATATTTGGGTCTGTAATTCACATGCACACAACTAATGAAACAGTATAGGGGAGTTCTTATAACACATGGACACTGGAGTCCCATTATTTGGGTTTGAATCTTCGCTCCAAAGGGCACCAGCTGTGTGATCTTGGTCACGTTCCTTAATATATCTTTACCCTTTCTTTCCTTATTTCTAACATGGAGATAACAATAGTATGTATCTTACAGGATCATCCTGAAGACTAAATAAATGCCTGGCCAACACATAGTGAGCACTCTGTGAATGCTAGCTCCCGTCATCACTGTCATTGAATCTAAACAGCGCTAAGTGTTTGTAGAATGAATGAATCAGAGATCATCCAGAGAAAGTATACAGAATGTGAAGATAAGAGGAATAAGAATAGGAACATGATTTTATCATTCCTTAAGTGGTTAGTAATCTAGTTGGATGAGAATTCAAGTACTTTAGAATGTACTTGAATGAACAAAGAAGATCCAGAATTCAAATGGTATATTCTTATCAGGAACACAGAAAAGAGAGTCAGATCCCAGACCAAAAGATTGAAGAGCATGTGGGTCAGATAATCTTGAATGAGTTAGGTCCTTCTAAAGGCACTTGTGTGTCCAAAAGGCAAGTGTTGGCTACAAAACACCGATGTTTGGTTAAAAGGCAAGATAAGAAAGCAAGAGGCAAGGTTTTGTTGATAACAGTTTGGCACAGTTGCAGCAAGCAGTATGGTGGCCAAAGGAGCTATTTCCATGTCACTGGAAATAACAACATGAATCCACAAATTTGGTGTGCTCCCACAATAAACATGCTCCTGAAAAGATGTGTGAGAACCACGGCATTGTATATCTGTGTTTTTAAACATATTATGTCACTGTAATATATTTTGTTAGTTACTAATATAACTGGAGTAGCAAGGTTTATAGAAGCCAGTGCTAGTGACTGACACTGCCATTCCAGAGGTTCTCGAGCCCAAAGCCCTCAAGTCATTCTTGATTCCTCTCTTTGCTCTTCACTTCCTGCATCAATTCACTGGGTCCTGTTGACTCTTTAAGTTCCAAGGACATCTCACATCCATTATCCTTTCTTCATCTCTCCACTCTTATCCCCCTGGTGCAAAGCAGCATCTTCTCTCACCTGGGCAGCCTATAGTAGTCAGCAGTCTCCCTGCTTCTCCGTGTAATTCATTCTCAGAATCAAGCCATATAACTCCCCAGCTTAGAGTAAAATCCAAATTCTTACCTGTAAGGCATTGTGTGACCTAGCCCCTGCCTACCTCTTGTGTTTTTCCCTCTTTCCATCTTCTACTATGCTTCAGCCTAAGTGGCTGCCTTACTTTTCTCAAATGCACCAAGCTCTTTCCAGCCTGAGGAATTGTACACCATCTGTTCCTCCTGTGAGACCTCTAGATTTTCAGAAGACTGATTCCTTCTAGTCATCGAGGTTCTTATTTCAATTGTGATCCCTTCAGGGAGTCTACTCTGAACGCTCCCTCTATAGGACACTCCCTCTATACAGCCCCATTTCCCTGATCACTTTCTAAGAGATCTTGTTCAGTTGTCTTCCTTGTACTTTTCTGATATTTTCTTCTTGCTTTATTTGTGACTTTTTGTTACTGGCTCCCCCACAAGAGTGGAAGTTCCATGACAGCGGAGACTAGGGCTGTGGCCAACTTCTTCACTGGGCACAGGGGGCACAGAATCTAGCACCCATGATGCTTTTAGGGGCCCATGAGAATGTTTTAATTTCTTTAAAAATTAGAAGAAACATGAATGTAATAATAATGAACATAAAATATTCATTGCAGATTAAATTTATTTTTAAACACAATCATAAAATATAATTTTTAATATTTTTTATGGAGGAAGGAGCCCACGAAAGTCATAAGGCAGCCATGGTGGGAACCCTGTCCATCTTGTTCACTAGTGGGTCTTCAGCACCTTGAACTATACCTGGCACATAGTAAGCCCTCAAAATGAATTTGCTGTCCAGATAAATGAAATAGCTTGAAAACTTTGGGGTATGACCTAATAGAACTCAGGTTGTGTGTGTGTGTGCTTTGGAAACCTTTTGTCTGCCACTCTAGATCTACTCTCTGCCCTTCTCCATTTGTCTCTGGGCCTGAGGAAGCTGATCTGTATATATACCAATGGCTTCAGGTTGGATTCAGCCAAGGGGAGGCATCATCATGAGATCTGAGGATGGGAGGACAGTGAGGTCTCAGTATTTATTCCTGGAGTTCCCTCCCTGCTGATTGAAATGGACCTCATTCCCCCATTACTCTAATGACCAACGATAATAATAATAACAATAATAACACTAATTGATGTTTATTGAGAATAAATCTGGTGTTGATGTTTTTATGTAGCAAAATGGTATGATAGTATGATGCAACAGCCTTTACTTCATACTTGAATTTTGCAGCACAAAAATGTAGACTTCATCAATTTCCTCAAAGATCTCCTTATACTTTGACATTTATATTGTTTTCTTTAGGTGTCCCTTTTCTATCACCATGCTTTAAAGCTTTTGCTTCCATTGTTAACAGGTCTAGCTTTGCTAGATTCTCATTTATCAGTGGATGTAGTATGAGATTGAGCAACGTTCCAACATCACTATCATTAACTTTGTGAAATCTCGACTCTTTTGCAGTAGGTGATTTCATGAGGAACATGTTTGCTCTGGTTCCTCTGAACTTAGCCCAATTACTATGTCATGATACTGTGGGCCTTTAGTGTTAAGTGGCTTTTGTTTCTGCAAGAATGACTAATATCCTGTTTCTTGAGCTTCTGTATAAAAGAATCCACATAGCACTTAAAAAACACTTCAGTTTCTACAGGAAAATATTTTTTTCATGATAAAAATAGACATATGGTAAAACCTAAATTCTTTCAATAAGTAAACACTTTGTGGTTCCTAGTTTCTAGAGCATAAATAGTATATGTTTCTGCTTTGTCATCTGCCTTTGTTCTTATCTTATTTTTTATTTCCACTTTTTCTCTAGAAAATCAAAATTTCAGAGTGTACAAAATCTAAAGCTAACACCTACAAGTCATTTTAAAGGTAAAAAATGGAAAATTATATGAGACAATATACATACATGTATTTTCAAAAGTATTTCAAATTAATGACTCAGATAAATTTGGTTTTAATATATAACAATATTAGCCCTAATGGCTAAGTTCATTATAATAATCAGTATATAAATTTCATGGTAATATGATAAGTGCTTGTGAGATAAAATGTGAGATAACTAACTCACTCATTTTCGCATTAATTTTAGACAAGGATTTTTGTCATATTTCTAAGTAGCTTGCAGCTATATAGGTTAGTTCTGGTTATTCCTTCATTTTATCAGCTATCTGAACAGCAGTTATATTCTATAATACTCCCAAATTCATTTGCTTTGCTAATCCATATAAACTATATCTCATGCATAACCACTGGCACATAATCATAGTAAAACTTAGATAATTGTTGGGACATCAACATTTAATTGTGATTATTATTATTGTCTTAATGGTGCTTTTGCATGGTGTTTCATCAGCACCTCTGGTCTGAGAAGGCCCAATTTGACCCTCTATCTCAGCTGCTTTCCTTCCTCAGTGGTGCCCCTTCAGTAGAATGGCACCCTGATCTTTGCAGGTCCTCAGAGTAAGCATTCCTGAGTCATCTTCCATTTGTTCCTCTACCCCATCCCCACTATTCCTCCTCCTTCCCCCTAATCCTTCATCTAAGAAGTCACCTGATCCTGTTGTTTCTTTCCAGAATGGGGAAAGGGAGGAACATTTCAGACAAGGAGCTATGGAGAGGTGTGGCTTGTTTGAAAACTGATGCTCAGTGTGGACCGAGTACTGCGTCATGGGGGAGAGTGGTGGTGGGAGATGAGCAGGTTGAGGAAGACCATGCAGTGCCTTGAAGGTCTTGATTAGGAACTTGGATTTTGTCCTTTACACAGAGCAGAGTCACTGGGAAAAAAACAAACAACAACAGAAAATGCAGAGTTGGGAATCAGCATACTATCTGCATTGAAAGGAAGGTAAGGGAGTTTCAGGTGCTGATTAAACAGTAATTGACTGGAAGACAGGGAACATGGGCTCATGAAGGAAGGAAGGAAGCTGAAGGTATGGAGAGGGAGAGGGCCATATCAGGAAAGGAAGGAGGAATGCCAGAGAGCAGTTTAGAAGGAATGAAGAAACAGGACAAGTAGAGAATTCAAGGTGGTGGTCAGACAGAAATTTCAGAATTGAAGTTTTGAGAAGAGTATGACCCTGGGAGTCATGCTGAATATCACTGAAATAGATGAGGACAGGGAGCTGGGAAGCTAGGACTTTGGTGGGGTCCTTAGTGGGGATATTGACATTACATTACTGGGTGATGGTAGCATTCAGAGTGGAAAGGAAATACTCAACATATAGAGGAATGTGAAGTGGATGCCAGTGGATGCTGGGGATGGGGCAAGGCAAAAGAGCTTATTGGTTGAGAGCACTGGCTGGGCTTGAATCCTGGCTCTGCCACTTTCTGATTGTGTGGCCTTGGGGAAGTTAGGGTCACCTCTCTGTGCCTCTCTTCTCTCATCTGCAAAGTGGGGATCAAATAATAATAACTGTTTCACAAGGCCACTGTCAACATTATATGAGATAGAGCCTGTAAAGCACTCAGAACACTGCCTAGCTCATAGTAGGTGCCCAGTCAATATTAGCCATTGTAACTCAGAGGAAGAGAAGTAAAGGCTGTTTTGGGGAAGGAGGCAGGAGAATATTGGCTCTCCTTCCCAGTGAGGGGAAGGAAACAAGTGCCTGGGAAAAATATATCCATATTTAAAGGAAACTTGTAAGAAAAAAACCCAATCGTCATGTATAATAAGCATCACTGGAAATCTAAGGTAACTTCTTGGCAATAACCTGAGCTTCCAGAGTGCTCAGGGGAATGACAGCTGCCCAGAGGATTTGACTCATGGCCCGAGCTATGGAAGACAGTGATAAGAGAGGCAGAGTGTTGGGATGTAGACATAAGGGACAGATGGGCTACTCAGCCTTGGAATTTCATATGGAACTCTGAAGAGGGGTGGTCTGTAGAGGCATGCTTACAGGATCCCATTCTATGGTTATGACCACAGTGGTTAGGCTGTAGGAGCCTCAGAATGGAGGTTTACTAGAATGCACTTTAGTGAGTGTTCTGAGCAGCCAGAGATGCTAGATTAAGATGTTGAAAATTGTATTCCCTTTGCTCTTAGAATTTGTCCTTAAAAGTTTGATTCTATCTGTATCTTAAACCTCACCATTTTACTTTGGGGTATTGAGTTCAGTCTGTAACTTACATTTTGGATGAAACTGCTTTGTCTTCCTGGTTGTAACTCTTGCCTCTTTGGGGAATGATTTGGCCACCCTTCCTTATGACACAGCAGTCTCAGACTACTCTGTGTAACTCCTATCTTAGATTGGGTTCCCTGGGAACATACTTAAAGATGAAAAGTTGGGTGCAGAAAGCTCATTGGGGAGTGCTCTCTGGAGATAACCTGTATGGAGGCAAGGAAGGCAGGATTGGGCAGAGAGAGAAGCTGGTGTGCAGTGAGGTTGCAACTGAGGCCTCAGCCAATCTTACAGGGGCTCTAGAGGTGGGACGGCCCTTCAGAGTTGTCCCAGTTGAGGCCAAGGAGCCCGATATTTGTATCCCATTGTTTGCCAGTCATTGATTGTGGGCTGCTTCCTGGGAGTGGGCATTACATTGGATGAGGTCCTTCCCTGAGGCTGAGGTAATGTTCCAGTGAGGGATGCTGTTGGGAGCCTTCCTTAGCTGACATTCTCAGCAGTTGAGGGATGGGTTTGGTGGCCCTGGAAAGCAGCCCTGGGTGGAGCATCACTTAGTGCCCATCCAGCTGGCCCCAGGTCCTTTAGAGTACAATAGTGTGGGTATGAGATAGGGGATGAAGAAAGAGAAAGAGAGCCAAACAGGGAAGGTAGGAGAAGACTGAAGTCTTATTTTTACATCCGCCATAGTTTTTCCCAGGTACACCCACAAGAGACAAGGCCATAAACATCACAGAGAATCAAGGCTGGTGTAACAACTGTGGAAATCACCGCCATGGGCCATGCAAGAAGGGGAGGAAGCGTGTATATCCTATACCACTCTCTCTATCCTTAGTTGCACATGTACACATCATATTTAAATATCTTTGGGGTCATCATTCCATTTGGCAGCACTACTGTGGAATTGCAAGGAAATTGATCTGCGTATCACATGGGTGCTAATAATGAGGAGAATGAGCTTTTGGAAATTATCACAGAGTTAAGGGACTAATTGTGACCAGACTACTGTCTCCTCTAGAGAAATTACCCTTAGAGAAGAACGAGCAGTGCATTCTCCCATTAGGAGTATTTTTTAAAAGATAAGAGCTTCGTTACATATTAAGTTTAAGGTGATATAGGAAAATTTAAAAGGCTAAAACATGCAAGCTTTGTTCTAATATGTGGATTATTGTGACACCTGATAAAAAAGTAACGTCTGGGCTGTGCCAGGTTTGTAAAATTAATATCTACTGACTTGTTTGAAACATGCTCTTGTGAGTGATCATGTCTCCAGCAAGTTATTTGACTTTTTCCTAGCACCAAAAATGTGCATCTTTCACCATAGGGATCTAAAGATCTCCTTTTAGGGTCAATTATTTGAGTTACTTCCCCAAGATTCCAGAAAATTATTGATTCCCTGACCACCATGAGACAACTTTTGATATTTCCAATGCCAGAAGCAAAAGTCACAAAAGACTCCTCCCATTCACGCACTGGGAAATTATCTAAATGATGACAATTCTCTTATTCCCTGGGAGAGAATGAAGAAATAGTGAATATGTGTTAGAAAGAAACTTCAGATATATCCCTCTTTGTTAAAGTGTGAATTTCACTCTAAATATGCTCATCTCGTAAGTTGTAAGTTATTGCTAGAAAAAAATAAATAGAACCTGGCCATTCCCAAGTTCATGAGATCACGTAGTCTTTCCTGATGAAAAATTCCCTGCTCAACAACCAATTTGCCACTAATGATAATAAGGTCACCCAAGTGCACGGCTGTTGGGTTTCTGTGGTGTACACAATGACTGATTAAAATTACCCAAGGAAACCATGGAAGTGGGCTATTATACTGGTTGGAGAATTGTGCATAGAATGAAGCCTTAGGCATTGATAGGAGCTGGTTAGTCTGCCTGCCATTAATTAGCAAGGGAAACCTCTCTTCTTTTAAATAATTTATATCTGCATCTAAAGTAGGTAATAGAAGGAGTATAATAATAAGGAAGCATTACTGCTCACGAGGAGGCCTTCTCCAAACACACTTTACCAGCGCAAGAAGTACCTGGGTTTGATCACAGTTCACTCTATGACAAAGCTCAGCCTAAACAATTGACTCTTCTGATGAGATTATTGAATAAGCAACTGAAACTAGTTAATCTACTAATCTAGGTATAAGGAGAATGTGGTGCTTTTATGTCTTTGTTGGGCAAACTGCATCAGAAATTTTTTGTTTTTTATTTTATAGTTTTCTAGAGAAAAGAAAGATACCTTTGACTTAGATCCTAGACCATTCCTTTTGTGCATTTGGCTTAAATACCTTGCAAAGCCATTGAAATAAGTGCCATTTTATTAAATGGGAAAAATGTAGATTGATTACATTCATAGAAATAATAAATTTTCCAAACATCTAAACTATTTCTTGAGCTGCATTAATGCACATCTGCATTTCTCTTTAACATGAAACAGCTGTTGTATTTTTCATTTTATGGCATTTTAAAGAGAAGGAAACGATTGGAAACAAACATGAATCACAAGTCCTCACTACGTTTCATTAAAGACAATACCACATTAATTCCTATTGCTCCTGAGCCTGATGGAGAATGGAAACTTCCTTCATTTTTAAAACCCTGAAAGTTAACATAGAAACTTTTTAATGTAAGCTTTTTTTGGGGCTGCATTGGGTCTTTGTTGCTGTGTGCAGGCTTTCTCTAGTTGTGGCGAGCAGGGGCTACTCTTCGTTGTGGTGCACCGGCTTCTCATTACAGTGGCTTCTCTTGTTGTGGAGCACATGCTCTAGGCGCGTGGACTTCAGTAGTTGTGGCACGCGGGCTCAGTAGCTGTGGCTTGGGGCTCTAGAGTGCAGGCTCAGTAGTTGTGGTGCATGGACTTAGCTGCTCTGCGGCATGTGGGATCTTCCCAGACCAGGGCTCGAACCTGTGTCCCCTGCATTGGCAGGCGGATTCTTAACCACTGTGCTGCCAGGGAAGTCCTGACGTAAGCATTTAAATTATCAACTTCGAATGAGAAAGTGAGTTGGCTCTGATATGCATCAGCTTAACTGCACTAAGGAACTGCAAAGGTATAGAATTTACTTACATAAATCAAAACATCACAGTGAAAGGTAGCCACGTAAGTCTCCATTTCTCACCTGGCATTCTCATTTGGATGGAAGAATTGATTTTCTTAGCAATGGAATAAGCTGCTCTCCTTTTGCTGACATGGTTTCTTTACAGTTATGCAAACGAAATTTCAGTCATCTTCCTTATCATGGCCTTGGGAAATAAAAAAGTCTGGCTCGTTAAATATGGCTGATGTTTTTCATTATAGTTTGATAACCTACATTCTACATGTATAACAAGAACTGAAACTAGATTTTTTTTTCTGACATACCTGAGCTGAAAATCAAATTAATTTTCCGTCACCATGGACTTGCGACTTCATATTTTCAATAGGATTCTGAGTTCATACTCTAAGACACTTTTGTCCTCCTTTTTGCCCCCTGTCTCTCATGATTCTATACTTTGGCACTATGGCTTAGTGGGGAAAAAAAAAAACAACTTTGTATTTTAGAGTCAAATATATGTAGGGCAGAATTGTGCCTCTGCTTCAGATCTGCTGTGTGAACTTTGGCAAGTTAAATGAACACTGAGCTTTAGAATGTCTGTTTGTTAAATGAGAAAAATAATTGTTGCCTTTAAGATTGTTATAAGCGTTAAAGGAGATAATATAAGTAAAAATATTCACCATAGGGCCTAGGACCCAGTAGGAACTCACAGACTGTGACCTTCTCTTTCCCACTCTCTTCCCACCTCCCTCCTCTCACTCCTTAGCTCAAAGGGACAGTGGCTGGGCAGTTGTCAAGGACCCTCTCAGTTTCAGGCTAAGAATATCTCCCACAAGTTTGTAAAGTGTCATGAGAAAGCTTCCTTCAGAGAACGCAAGTCACTGCAACTGTCTACAGGACAGCATCCCCATTTGTGTAGATTTCAACCCCAGGCTCAGCATGATATATCATTTTCTTGAAGGTGAATCACAAAGGCATCCTGGAGGCAGGGAGAATCCTGAAGTTCTCTAGTGATATTTGAGAGTAGGGCACAGTCCCAGGCTTAGGGAAGAGTTTCTCAGTCCCTTTCAGGGCTCCCAGGAATGGGGACCTGGAAAGCTCTTTGACTGGAAACCAAATAAGACAGCAGAAATCTACCAGGCTAGGATGTGGCCATGGTCAAACCAGAGTACGCAGAGTTAACAGAATCAAGAATATATGCCAGAATTCAATGGCTGGTAATATAATATTTATTCTTACAAGCAACTCTACAGTACAGGGAGAACTCCCCACTTAACCACCTTGATTCTTACAACTCTTAGGCAGTGAGTATTATTTGCCGAGTTTTATAAACAGGGAAAGAGAAACTCATTGAGACAAAACCAGTACCCAAATCTCAGTCTTTCTGTACTAGGAGGTAGTGATGTGTCGAATTGCATGTGTGGATTCTAGAATCAGACACGTTGGCTCAGATCCAAGCCCTGGCACTTCCTTGCTCAGTGTCCTTGGACATGTTATTTAACTTGCCTGAATTTCAATTTCCTCATGTGAAAAATAGGAATAACTTTATAGGGCTGCTGTGAAGATTCAATAAGTTGTTCAAGCCAAAACCTAGGAATCTTCCTCTTCTCTCAAACTCCTCATCCTTCCTCCTTTTCATCAAACTCCAAACCTCCTCCGCTTCCAGCCTTTCTCATTTCAACATAGGGTACCCTATCCACCTGTTAGTTCAGGTCAGTAACTTGGATGTGATCCTTGATTCCTCTCTTTTCCCCATCATCCTCCCAACCTTCCCAACCGCAGTCCAGTCCACAAATCTCTCAGCTCTGCCTCCCAGATCTGTCTTCATGAATCTGCCCACTAGTCTCCACTTATGCTGACAGACACCACAGTCTCTAACTGGGCAACCGCAGCAGCCCCTGCTTCTACACATACCCCTTAGTCTTTTCCCTACATTACAGCCAAAGTGAGCTTTTAGAAATGTAAATCATATGTGACTCTAGTGCTTAAAATCTTCCAGTGGCTTCTTGCTGCTCTGAGACTAGAATCCAAACAAACTCCATGCATGGCCTGCTTATTAGTCCAAACATATCTCATACTCTTTCTTGTTTCCCACACCCCTGCCACACTGTTCATCTCAGGGCTTTTGAACAGGCTGATTCTTCTGATTGGAATGTTTTCTCTCATCCTTTAGATTTTAGAATCTGAAGCAAAGTTCAACATATAACCTCAGAGAGGCCTTGAGCTCCCTATCTTAATTAGATCCCTGTCCTAGACACTCTTTATCATATTATTGCCCTCTACCTTTTTTTTTTTTTTTAACATCTTTTTTGGAGTATAATTGCTTTATGATGGTGTGTTAGTTTCTGCTTTATAACAAAGTGAATCAGTTATACATATACATATATCCCTGTATCTCCTCCCTCTTGCGTCTCCCTCCCTCCCTCCCTCCCTATCCTACCCCTCTAGGTGGTCACAAAGCACTGAGCTGACCTCCCTGTGCTATGCGGCTGCTTCCCACTAGCTATCTATTTTACATTTGGTAGTATATATAAGTCCATACCACTCTCTCACTTCATCCCAGCTTACCCTTCCCCCTCCCCGTGTCCTCAAGTCCATTCTCTCCGTCTGCGTCTTTATTTCTGTACTGCACCTAGGTTCTTCAGAACCTTTTTTTTTTTTTAGATTCCATATATATGTGTTAGCATACGGTATTTGTTTTTCTCTTTCTGGCTTAACTTCACTCTGTATGACAGTCTCTGGGTCCATTCACCTCACTACAAATAACTCAATTTCGTTTCTTTTTATGGCTGAGTAATATTCCATTGTATATATGTGCCATATCTTCTTTATCCATTCATCTGTCAGTGGACACTTAGGTTGTTTCCAGGTCCTGGCTATTGTAAATTGAGCTGCAGTGAATATTGTGGTACATGACTCTTTTTGAATTATGGTTTTCTCAGGGTGTATGCTAGTAGTGGGATTGCTGGGTCATATGGTAGTTCTATTTTTAGTTTTTTAAGGAACCACCATACTGTTCTCCATAGTGGCTGTAACAATTTACATTCCCACCAACAGTGCAAGAGGGTTCTCTTTTCTCCACACCCTCTCCAGCATTTATTGTTTGTAGATTTTTTGATGATAGCCATTCTAACTGGTGTGAGGTGATACCTCATTGTAGTTTTGATTTGCATTTCTCTAATGATTAGTGAGGTTAAGCATCCTTTCACGTGTTTGTTGGCAATCTGTATATGTTCTTTGGAGAAATGTCTGTTTAGGTCTTCTGCCCATTTTTGGATGGGGTTGTTTGTTTTTTTGATATTGAGCTGCATGAGCTGCTTGTAAATTTTGGAGATTAATCCTTTGTCAGTTGCTTCATTTGCAAATATTTTCTCCCATCCTGAGGGTTGTCTTTTCGTCTTGTTTATGTTTTCCTGCCCTCTACCTTTTTTGTTTCCATTTATAGCACTTAACATTATCCTATTTCTTTTTGTTTTAAAGTTATTTCTTTGGTGTTAATTTGATGGTTTATTGTTATTTGTCTCTGTCCACTAGTATGTAACTCCAAGGGATCAGGGACTTGTCTTGATAATCACTGAATATTACGGGGGCAGAGAAGACACTCAATAGATATTTGTTGAATGAATGTAAACAGCAGAGCACATGCAGTAAATACTCAATAAATGCTATATTTTGCTTCCTCTACTAAAAGCAAAGGCTGAAAGTAGTTCAAAATCAAGCAGAAAATAATGATGTGTCTGGAACACAGTAATGGAAAGAAGACACAATTTGGAGTCAGACCAGCCAGGGTTCTAACTCTTCTTCCCTAAGCCTCAGTTTCTTTGTTTGTCAAATAGGAATAATGACGTCAGAATGAAATGAAATGACTTACAAAGTGCTTAGTACCAAGACTGCTCTAAACCCCAAATAAGTGATCTTTTCTATTATCATTGAGACTGTGCCAATTTGGTACAATGGAATTTTGTTGATTCACAAATACTTTTTGTTTCCTTTCTCCTTTCAGAATTGAGCTTGCTGAATTTGAGAGTCAGGCTTGTTTTGGTTAAGAATTTGCAGGGTAGGGACAAATGCAAGACAAAGGAACAGTTAGTCCTGTGGTTTTCTTCCATAACTTTTCAGTGATCTGCATAATTTATGGTTCGTTAATCTTGATTGACCAGAGACTCTGGAACTAAGAATCAGCTTAATTTTATTTAATTGATGCTATATTGATATATTGGGAAAAAGTAGCCAATTTTCACAAATAAACCTCAACTGAATCAGATTGGCTGCCTTTCAATTATATAAGATATTAATTATTGTCGGAAAAATGATTTGACTGAAAAATATGGTTGATTTCACGCTCATTTATAAAAATAGTGCAAAGTACAGCAAGTTTATATGGTGTGTTCCAGGTCATCCTGTATGTGCAAGGAAGTAAAAGGGTGTAAACCCATGGACTCATGATGGAGTGATAGACCAGAAGACAAGTGTCCTCAGTATTACCTTTCTCAGGTAGGAAACTTCTCATTCCTGGGCTGACGGCTATTGGTTCCTGCTCCTTGTTTTTGCTCTATTTTCGGCAAATAGTAAAACGATGACTGATTAGTTATCTTGAAACTAATATCCTTTGAGTGTTGATCAGCCAAATCCATGGCAATTCTATATTGTTGGATAGAAGGGACTAAAGACCCACGAAGATAAAAACTCTAAATTATATCACATGCATTCTTTTGAAAAGTAATATTTCTTTTAGGAAACAGTGTTCCTATCTTTCTTATTCAGTTCCCTCTACTTGGAGTGCCATTTCCTGGTTCACCTCTGAATGTCTGAATGCTGCCCATTTCCTAAACCCCTGCTACTTTCTCCATGAAAATTTTCTCTAAATCTGTGTTGCCCAATATGGTAGCCCTAAGTATATGTGACTATTTAATTAAAATTAATTAAAATTAAATTTAAAAACTCTTAGTCAACTGGCCACATTTCAAGTGCTTGATAGCTACATCTGGCTAGTAGCTACTCTTCTGGACAATGCAGATATAGAACATTTCCAACATTTCAGAAAATTCTATTGGATAGTGCTATCTCAAGCACTCTAGGTGAATATACTCTCAGCTTTCTCTGTCTTCTCATAGAACCCTTTTTGTTCCTTTATGGAACAAGTCATTTTCTACTTTGATTGGTTATATCAGAGTGATTGTTTTCAAATGATAATATGTAGAGCTAGAATCTATGACTCTGGCCTTCTACTTCAACAAGAAGAGCTACATTTTTGTCTGTTTTACCTGGTGGAGTTCTATGTGAGATTACTTTTGCTAAAAGTTTGAAAACTTCTGCCCTCTTTACAACTGTTATATTTTCTGCTCAGACCATTTGCGGGCAGGATTTACTTCTGATTCATTATTTTAGCTCCTCACTACCTGGTCCAGGGAGTTGCTGGAGTAGACACTCAAACATTTCTGGTTGGTTGAATGAAGGAGTTAAGTTCTAGAGTCTATGGCCTAATGCAGCTCTATTTCACAGACACTACAATACAGTTACCGCAGTCAGATCCCTGGCCAATCTGGGATTGGATGCTTTCCCTAACTTCCCCATCACTGTCAGTGTTAGGATACATAAACTCATGGCATTTTCTGCTCCATAAATTACTTTCTCTTCTCTCTCTCTAACAATTATTTGGGTTTTTATTTACAGTTTGGTTTACCTTTTCTGATCTGTTTACACCTCTTAACAACCTTCCATTCATCCAGTTCTCTCTCCAGGGAGTTTAACCAGATTGGCCTATTAGCAGTGCTTTTTTAGCAAACAGATAAATATATCACTCTACCCAAGTATGGAGGACACCTGTAGTGAGGAGATAAACCAGTACTTCCCTATAGATTTTCTTTACCTACAGTGAATGCATTACTTGAGGCAATTACATCAGTAATAATAATAATGCACACACATGTACATATTTCATGTTTATATCTCCGCTGAGAGTTTTGATTTCTCCTTAGAGTCAAGGACTGTGGGATCACATGAGATTTCTCAACTTACTTAAATGTTAGACAGGCTATGTTGTTTAACAGTTGTAATGTATGATGAATATGAGTAAAAAGTGGGTTTAACCAAAATATACATGATACCTGTTTTTACACCTCCCCCATAAGATCATTAGAATTATATAATATTATCATATATTCTAAAAGAGAATTTATCATCTTTCCACATTCCAGGTAGTTCTGACCTCCTTGCTAATTAGTTGTTCAAATAAATTGGGTGGCCATTCTAAGAAAGCACCATTGATATATTAAAGTGTTAGTTTATTCTAAAGAATGAGTATCACATTTTGCTCCTTAGCTCTTTTATGTAGAGATGCTTGCTATGTCTCAGTGAATTAATGGTTTTCCTGAAACACTAAATTGTCTTTGTTCAACTGAGGGACAATAATCAAGTTGGCTTTTGATGCACTATTAATTTATAGCTGTGCAGGTGATGGTCCCAATGTCAATCTATGATGTATTTTTATCAAGACTAATTCCAATGTAATATTTCAATTTAGTTTTCACTAAAACATTCAATTTGCATTTAAAAAGCAGTCAATATAGGTTAATAAAATGGTGTCAACTGATCACTAATGAGTTGTTCTTCTTGTATAACACTGCCCTTCTCACCATGAATTGTCTTGAACTGACATCTCACTACCCTGGCTACCAGCCAAAAAGACATGTGAGTGCCTACTATTGCCCTACACCCAGGGATGCTAAATATGGATACAATGAATTGCTGCTGCAATAACAAAAGACCATAAGTATAGTAGTTTAAAACACCACCAATTTATTATCTCACGGTTTTAGTGGGTCAGAAATCTAGCACAGCATGACTCAGTTGGTTCTCTGCTTAGGTTCTCAAAAGGACACAATCTAAGTTTCTGTAGGACCAAGTGGCTTTCTAAAGACTCTGGGGGAAAAGATCCACTTCCAAGCTCATTGAGACTATTGGCAGAATTTAATTCCTTGTGGTAGTAGGTCCCAGTTTCCTTGCTAGCTGTCAGCTGAGAGCCTCTCTCAGCTCCTAAGACTGCCTGCAACCCTCATCTCATTGCCCCTTCCATCTTGAATCTCTCTGCCTTCTCCTTTTACTGCATCTTCCTGACTCCAACCAAGAAATTTCTGTTTTAAAGGGCTTGTGTGATTAGAATAGATTGAGTCTTCCCAAATAATTCAGGATAATCTCCCTATTTTAAGGTCCAGAGCCTTAATTACATTTACAATTTTTTTTCTTTTTGGCTGCTACCTAACATAATATATTCATAGGTTCCAGGGATTAGGGCATGGGCACATTTTGGGGGGCTACTATACTTACCACAGTGAGAGCGTATGATAGAAATAGAGGGGCTCTTCACGGTATTGGTGAGGAATCAGGTATGTGAAGGGGGATGGAACTGGAAATAGAGCTAAGGATAGCAAAATTAATCACTCCCTGCCACATGTTCCCATAACACTTAGGTGATCCCACTAAGTGTAAATTCCAATATATTGAGTCATTTTCCCATCTCCTCCTTGAGACCAGGGACCTGGCTTTATTCAGTTTTGCACCCTAGGGCTAGCACACTGCTTTCTCTCCCAATAGGTAATTGATACATATTTTTGAAGTTGAGTTGAAGGAACATGATGGCAATTGATGATAGCAAAATAACATTTCTTAAGCCAAGGAGTATACGTCTGAATGAGGATTGTCGGACAGAGGTGGTGGGGAGGTAATTTTAGGAGGGGTATTGTTGGTCAGACTGGAATCACACCATGGATTAGACCCTATCTTCCTCTCTCATGCTTGCTGCTTCCTACCCTCCTAGACCCTGCACCACCTTGAAACCTTCTGATTTTGGAGTCATTGCTTTATCAACTTTTGGTATTTTAGGACAGTTCGTTGTTTTCTAGGCTTCTCAGTAGTCCATAGCCCTTCCATACTGTAAAGGGTTCCTCATCTCTTCAATAAATGTAGCTTGATTTCATCTTACCATCTAAGAGCTGTTCATTTAACATATTGGGTTCCACAGGATTAGCATCTGACTAGGTCATTACTTGGGGTTAAATAAGGAGGCAATTCTTTGGAAGTCAACTATCCTAGATTGTGGTTGGTCTACTTCACATGACCTCTCTGAGGCTCAGTATTCTCATCCACAAAATGGGGGTATGACACCTCATAGATCGTCATGCAGATTAAATGGGAGCATGAAGGTAAGTGCTTGGTCCTTAATTATTAATTCAATTAATTAATGGTAAATGAGTGTTAGTCCTCAACACTTCCTTATAATAATTTTAGCCCATGGGCCTCCCTGGTGGCGCAAGTGGTTGAGAGTCCGCCTGCCGATGCAGGGGTTACGGGTTCGTGCCCCGGTCTGGGAGGATCCCATATGCCGCGGAGCGGCTGGGCCCGTGAGCCATGGCCGCTGAGCCTGCGCGTCCGGAGCCTGCGCGTCCGGAGCCTGTGCTCCGCAACGGGGGAGGCCACAACAGTGAGAGGCCCGCATACTGCAAAAAAAAAAAATAATAATAATTTTAGCCCAATTTATACATGTACCTGAAGTGTGAACAAATAGAAACACAATAGCAATTGAGACCCTAGTGATAGGACACTTCCTCCTCTCTACCCCGACTAGTCTCTCCTTTTTCCTCATTGGATGCTTGCCTCTGTCTCCATCCTGGAAAAGCATGGAACAGACTCAGTGTCAGTGTCTAATAATCTGAGGGAGTCCCCACTCCAGCCTTCAGTGATCTCCCTTCTCTCAAGCTGTTGTCTTAATTTTCATTCAGCAACTCATGTGCTAGTTGGGGACACCTCTTCTCTTGTTATTCAGCTTTTCATGTGTTTATATCTTATCTCTTAAACTATTTTATGAGCTTCTAGTCACTCATTCAAACACGTAGTTTGAGCACCTACCATGTGTTAGGCAGTGGAGAGGTAGTGGGATCTGGATAGACACAGTCTCGTTCCTCTTCCTCAGCAGCCTGTGTGGAAGGTGGACAGTTAAACAATCAACTGTGGTCAGTGTGACATGTTGTTACAAGGGACAGAAAGGGGGTCATAGGAGCCCAGGTATCTTTATGCAGTCCATAGTGCCTCAGACTGAGTAGGTGCACAGTAAATATTAATAGATTGAAAATGTTTACGATTTTACCTTGTTGGGAACTCAGTATAGTTGAAAGTAATATTATAGGTTGTTGTCTCTCAACTTGAGGTCAGGCTTCATCAGAGATTTCCCAGCAGGTCATGAAACAGATGGACATCTCTTTGCTCTCCAGTCAGCACCCACAGCACTGCCCTTGCTAGGCCTAGTCCATGGCTGACTACCCACAATCTCTCTGCTGCCCTATTAAAGCTTAATTAATGGCTCAAAGATTAATTGATGCTGAGGCTTGAGAATATATCCATGTACTGAGGGAGCCTCTTTATTTTTGTTGCCCAGTTCTTCCTGTTTTCACTTTTGTCTTCTTTGCTAATGTTGATTTTAAAGAGATAGGCCTTATTTCTCAAGCAGAAATGTACTTCAGGAACCAGTGAAACAAAGGCAAACTATTTTTGCTCTTCCTTTTCAATTGCGCTGAAATTCTGCTTATTTTGTGAAGGATTGAGGGAGAGGTTGTGGGTCCTCTCAGAGGGCCCACAGATGGACAAGTTTATGGGCCATGATACCCACGATAACAGGTCTTTTATTTATGATGCTTATTCCATATGCACGCAGTTCTCAGACACCCCGCACTCTACTCACTCCTTCCCCTTGAAGTCCCAGAACATTTCCCACACACATCCAAGGACAGCGTGCCTTCTAACTCCCCTCACACCCCTGAGTGTTCTCCACGAACAGTTGACGAGAGTGCGGGAGAAGAGGAGAATTATGTTACTATGATCTTTTCCTCCTGACAACCTTCCTTACATGTGATGAAATATAAATAGTATAAACCGTGATTCACCATTAAACCTGGAAGAGAAATGGCACTGAGATTCATAAATTAATGTTAAATTTATTTTCCACAGTGATTGCAGGATTAGGGAGAGCTCACTCACCTGTAGTTGGCAATGACAAATGATCACCGAAGAATTGCGTTATTCAGTTTTCGGTGACAATATTAAGAAAAATCTTAAAAATACTTCATGGAATCATGAATGTAACATTTGGTGAAGTGACTTTCCCCCCAATGCCTTTAAAAAATCACATGGCCCCATAATTACCTGAACTTCTTGACATACTAATTAACTCTGATTTAAAACAGCCATTACTTTTAGAGTTAAGCTTAGTGAACGTTGTCTAATATTATTATGCGACCATTAATATGACTATGGAAAAATGAGATAAGAAAAAGAAGGCAGTAATTAAGATGAGTAATTTGGTAACAAAGTTGAGCTAAAGCAGGTTGATGACTCCTCAGCATGTGATAGTGTACATTATTGGTATAATTTATCTTTCAAACTAAATGACTGTACATATCCCCAAGCCCTCTATGTTAGATTTTTGTTCTTATAGCTATTGGCAAATGCTGCGGTAGACTTCACAATGAGTCCTAGGAAGTTAGCACTCTGCAAGTTCAGGAATTTTGACCTCTGAATGTTTTATGAAAATAACTAGATCTATGTGCTTTCCTAGTAACTAAAAAAAGGGGAAAATTCAGAGTGCATTTAATGGGGAACATAGAAAGTTTTTGCAAAATTCAGCAGAATCCAAGACAAAATGTTCTTTCTCGTTCTTGAAAAGAATGAGCAACAAGCTACCAGCATTGTCGGGATCACAGTATTGGAGATCAATGAAATCATGAATGTTTGCCATGACTGAAGTCAACATTCCATGTTCACTCACTGAAGAGTGTATTTCTTATGATTAGGACATCCAATGTAAAAGCAGAAATTAAATAAATAATCTGAATATTTTATCTATGGATGTAAAATCATACATTCAATAAATTTGTTCATGCATTAGATAAGAGCTTATTATGTGTTAGACATCATTCTAAGTGTTAGAGATTCACTAAGGAATAGACAGACAAACTCCTTGAATTCAAGGATCATAAATTCTAATGGCAGGAATCAGAAAATTAATCAATTAACATAAATAAAATATCAGATTGTGGTAAGTGCTGTGAAGAAAAAAGGAATGATGACAGAGTGAGTGGAAGACTGCTTTAAATAGAGATGCCAGGGAAAGCAAGTCTGAGGAAGTGGCACTTAAGCTAAGATCTAAATAATATGAATGTGCAGGTTACAGGGGAAGAACACCCCTGGGAGAGGGGACACAGTGTAAAGTCCCAGAGAGGTTGAAGCCCTCTCTGGCTTGAAGTGAGGGTGGGGGTAGTGATATAAGCTGAGATCTCAGAGGTAGCAGAGGCATATGATGTATGGCTCTCCTGGTTGTGATAAGTATTTAATCCAAGTGCTGTGGGAAGCTCTTAGTGGGTCTTAATCAGAAAATGGCATGATATGGCATGTATTATTAAAGACTGTTGTTTGCTGGGGAAGAACTAGTTAGGAGGCTATGCGACAGCCTGGACTGAAGACGTGGGTTGGAATGGGGAGAGAGAAAGAAGTAGGTGGATTCAGGGCATGCTTTAGAAATAGAGTTAATAACTCTTGCTGATGAAGTGGGTGTTGGGTGAGAGAGGTCAAGGATGATCCTTAGGTTTTTGGCTTAAGCAACAAGGTAGATTGTGTAGTGCCTCTTCCTGAGATGGGGGAAGGCTGGGAGAAGAGCAGATCTTTTGATGGGGAGGTAGTGGGAAAGAAGATAGCAGGTGGGAATAAAATATTCTGTTTTAGACATGTTAAATTCCAAATGCTTATTAGATATCTAATCATCTGTGCAGTTTTTTAAAGTACAGGTTTTCACACCTACCTATATCACTTAGGAATATATTGGCTTCGGGTAAGAAAATAACCAAAGGGAAATGGCTTAAACAAATAGGGGCTGACTTTCTTCATGTAAAAGCATGTACAGAGACATGTGGCACAGAGGTGGTCATGCTATGCTATTATGCTATGATATGATATTCTTAGCTTTTTGGTCATTGCCTTTGGTTACAAGATAGTGGCTGTAGCTCTAGACATCCATGTCCACATTTAAGTCAGGAAGAAGTGGGAAGAGGAGTGCCAGAAATATTACATATATATACACACATATGCACACACACACACATAAAATTATATATATATATATGATCAAGAAAGCAAGTTTTCTTGGAAGCTCTCATCAGAGACTTACATTTATTCTCATTGACCAGATCTGTGTCACATGGCAACCCCCAGCTGCAAGGGAACCTGGAAAAGAGAGTATTTAGCTGGACCTATTGATGCCCTGTACAAAACTGGGGTTGTGTTAGCAAGAGGGAAGCGGTACTTAACATTAGATAGGCAATCAACAGTGTCTGCCACTGTAGGATATTCAAATTTAGAATGTCTGGGGGCAGGAGAAGGTGGGAAAGCTGATGGTGTGACACATTCTAATGCAAGCTGGGCTATATAAAAGCTGGTGTAGACAACAAGCTCAAGAATGGACTGAGAAGGCCTTCATGTTACTGCTCAATTCTTACAAAATACCTTCTATACCATCATTTACCTCATGGGAGATTAATGGGAGCAATGGATGTAGGCCACTCTGCTTTCTGAGGCTGCCCTTTATGCACTCTTGAGCAACTAGAGTGGAGGGCAGGCCTAGTTATCTTGAGCTTGGGTGTAATATGTTGTGTCACCCCCACCCCCATTATGGAAATTATCATTAATTATTAACAGGAATATCTTTTATTTTTATTTGTTTATTTTTTTTTTGGCTGTGCTGGGTCTTTGTTGCTGTGCGCAGACTTTCTCTAGTTGCGGCGAGTGGAAGCTACTCTTCGTTACAGTGCATGGGCTTCTCATTGCAGTGGCTTCTCTGTTGTGGAACACAGGCTCTAGGCACGTGGGCTTCAGTAGTTGTGGCTTGCTGGCTCTAGAGCGCAGGCTCAAGAGTTGTGGTGCATGGGCTTAGTTGCTCTGCGGCATGTGGGATCTTCCTGGCCCAGGGCTCGAACTTGTGTCCCCTGCATTGGCAGGCGGATTCTTAATCACTGCGCCACTAAGGAAGCCCCAACAGGAACATCTTTGACATGATGCATTGTCTATATTGTCACTGCCAAGAATGGGACAGTGATTGATGGATGCCCCTTGGATGGAATACAGCAAAGTGCAATGTAGAATAGAAGCTCAGAAATTTAGAAGAAGCACAGAGTACCAAATACCTTGGTGTCTCTTTCTCTCTCTCTTTCTTTAAACACACACACATATATATATACACTACTCTAAAAGGTGAAAAATACTCATTTACCAAGTTGGAAGCCAAATATAAATTTTTTCCTTAAATTCTAGGAAATAAGACATTTTAGGCTTCCTCTTTTTTTAACATCTTTATTGGCATATAATTGCTTTACAGTGTTGTGTTAGTTTCTGCTGTATAACAAAGTTAATCAGCTATATGTATACATATATCCCCATATCCCCTCCCTCTTGCACCTCCCTCCAACCCTTCCTATCCCTCCCCCCCTCCCTATCCCTCCCCTCCAGGTGGACACAAAGCCCCAAGCTGATCTCCCTGTGCTATGCAGCTGCTTCCCACTAGCTATCTATTTTATACTTGGTAGTGTATATATGTCCATACTACTCTCTCACTTTGTCTCAGCTTCCCCTTCCCCCTCTCCATGTCCTCAAGTCCATTCTCTACATCTGCGTCTTTATTCCCTAGGTTCATCAGAACCTTTTTTGTTTTTTTTAGATTCCATATATATGTGTTAGCATATGGTATTTGTTTTTCTCTTTCTGACTTACTTCACTTAGCCAGGACATGGAAGCAACCTAAGTGTCCATCGACAGATGAATGGATAAAGAAGATGTGGCACATATATACAATGGAATATTAGCCACAAAGAAAACTGAAATTGAGTTTTATTTGTAGTGAGGTAGATGGAGCTAGGCTTCCTCTTTGTTTTCATCTAATCCTTTAAACCTGATATTAAATGTAGGGCCTGCTCAGGACAAGGTTAATCTTTGGAGCTATCCATTTCTTTTTTTTTTAGGTATGCAGGCCCCTCACTTTTGTGGCCTCTCCCGTTGCGGAGCACAGGCTCCGGACGTGCAGGCTCAGCGGCCATGGCTCACAGGCCCAGCTGCTCCGCGGCATCCTCCTGGACCGGGGCACAAACCCGTGTCCCCTGCATCGGCAGGCGGACTCCCAACCACTGCACCACCAGGGAAGCCCGGCTATCCATTTCTTTTATGTATGTTTCTACATGCTTTTAGGGCAATCTTTTCTATGTGTCTGGGTTCTCCCTGAGTGTATGCTATGCTCTTGAACTTTCCCAACTAGCATCCTCACCCATCAGAACAGGAACTCTAGAAGTACATAGTCTAGAGTTGGTGCAGAGCCTGACTCATGCTATCAAGAACCTAGCTTCCTTCGAGACTCTAGTTCATCATCATTAACTTATTGGCCGTTGCTTCATGGTTGCTGCTACATAGAGCTACTACTACAGCTCCAAACATCCCATCCACATTCAAGACAGAAAATAGAGCAAAGGTTGGTACCAACAGCATCTGTTTCCCTTTCATTAGCAAAGAAAAAGCTTCCTCGTGAATCATAAATTCCCAAACTGTAAAGAAAGTTGGGGAAAAGAGGACTTGGTTTAGCAAAACTTGAGTTCTGGAAGCTAGAACAAAGGAGGGAAAAGATTGATGTCTCCACTTAGCTTGATGATGACTATATTGATGACCATGAGTCACGGATGACAGTTGCTTTCCACCACACAGATGACAAGTGAAAGATGCATATCATGGTGGGAACACTATCCTTGAAGGCAGTCTGATGAGGGATGTGGGTCCTTTCAAGTCAGACCTTGTAACTTCTGCTATGCATAAGATTGGAACTGCCTCCATGACTTCATTTTCTGTGAACTTTGGCAGTAAATCAGTGGCCCCTATTCAGGGTCTTTGGAAGCATCTATCAGCCTGAGAAAGGCAGGAAAGATATCTCTGATCCCAGAGTCCATCTTTTTTCTAAAGGAGGATATAAGTCTCTGACACAGGGTGTAATATTTGCTCTTAGCTGGAGGCAAGCAATTAACACTATTTTATCATAAATGTTAAAAGAATGTTAAGGTAATTATCTGGGTTAAATAAAAATAAAAATTGCCACTATATTCAGAACAGCACTGGCATTCTTTCCTCATGGACTAATGGTTATTTATTCTTGTCCTTTCACCTCCTCACACTCATTTTTAAAACTGATGTTATCTGTGTGAAAGCTGTATCTGGTTATTAAAATCATCATGGATCTTCTCTTGCTGTTTTTCCCCCATTAAAAAAAATGTGGTGGGCTTCCCTGGTGGCGCAGTGGTTGAGAGTCCGCCTGCCGATGCAGGGGACACGGGTTCGTGCCCCGGTCTGGGAAGATCCCACATGCCGCGGAGCAGCTGGGCCCGTGAGCCATGGCCACTGAGCCTGCGCGTCCGGAGCCTGTGCTCCACAACAGGAGAGGCCACAACAGTGAGAGGCCTGCGTACCACACACACACACACACAAATGTGGTATAATTTATATGCAGTGAAATTCTCAGATCTTAAGTATACCATTCAGTATGTTTTACTGAATGCGTATCAAGGCACAGAACTTTTATAGACCACTCCAGAAAGTTCCCTTATGCCACTTTCTCATCATTTCTTCCTCCTTTGCCCCAGAAGAAGCAACCACTCATCTGATTTCTATCACTAAATGTTAGTCTTGCCTATTTTAGAATTTCATATAAATGAAGTCATTCAGAATGTCCTTTTATTAGTTGGCTAGTTTATTTCACTCAGGATATTTTTGAAATTGATCCATGTTGTTTCATGGGTCTGTAGATTATTCCTTTGTATTGGTTACTAGTATTTGACTGTATGATTATACCGCAATTTATGTAGCCAATATCCTGATGATAGACATCTGGCTTGTGTCCATATTTGGACTACTATAAATAGAGCTGCTATAAGCATTTGTGTAAAAAGCTTTTTGTAGACAGCTATTTTGATTTCTCTTGGGTAAAAAACTAGAAATGGAATTGTTGTGTTATAAGGTGCTGTATATTTAAATTTTTAGGAAATTGCTAAATGTTTTTTCCAAAGTTGTACCATTTTACACTCTTACTAGCAAAGTGTGAGGGTTCTGGGTACTCCATATCCTCTCTAATATTTCATATTACCAATCTTTTAAATTTATGGTGGGTGAGTTTTAGTATTTAATGATTTTAATTTGTGTTGCACTGATGACCAATAATATTTAGTATGTTTTTATGTGCTTATTGGCTATTTATATATTTTCTTTTATAAAGTGTTTGTTTAATATTTTTGCTTAATTTTTTACTGAGTTGTTTGTCTTTTTGTTATTGAGTTGCAGGAGTTCTTTATATATTCTGGATACAAATTCTTTGTCAAATATATACTTTGAGAATATTTTCTCTTAGCCTGTGGCTTGCCTATTCATTTCCTTTACAGTGTTTTGATAAGCAGAAACTTTTAACTTGAATGATTCCAAGTGATCAAGTTTTTCTTTTATGTTTTATGCTTTTTATTTCTTCTCCAAGAAATGTTGTTCACCTCAAGGTCACAGAGATATTCTCCTATTTCTTCTAATGACTCTATCGTTTTTACTTTCATATCTATCTTTTGTTCCACCTTGAATTGATTTTTCTGTCTATGGTGTGAGGTAGGGGTTAAGCTGTCTTTTCTTTACTCAGATGTGCAATATGATAATACTTGGAAAATCTAGTAAGCTTTCAAAATCAGAGATAGTCTTAGTTTCTGGCCCACTCTTTTGTGGCTAGTGGGATAGAGAAAGTATATAGTTTAGTGATTGTGATTTGGAATCACAATTCTGCCAGTTAGTAACTATGTGATGATTGCAAGTTAATAATCTCTCTTTATTTCTTCACCTATAAAAAAGCAATAGTATCTGGTCATAAACTTCACATAAATTTTCTATCTATAAAGTAACAATAGTACCTACATTATGGGATTAATAGGAAGATGAAATGAATTTTTACATGTAAAGTACTTGAAAGAGTTCCTGACGCTAACCACTTTATAATATTAGCTATAATATATAATAATGATATATATATAATGAAATAACTCAATTTCCCCCTTGATCTTTATTCCTTATCTATTAATAATTCCTTTATTTTTTGCAGCTAAACTTTTTTTATTGAAGTATAGTTGCTGTACAATATTATATAAGTTACAGGTGTACAGTATAGTGACTCACAATTTTTAAAGATTATACTCCATTTATAGTTATTATAAAATATTGGCTATATTCCCCATGTTTTACAATATATCCTTGTAGCTTATCTTATAGCTAATAGTTTGTATCTCTTAATATCTTACCCCTATAGTGCCCCCCCTTCCCTCTCCCCACTGGTAACCACTAGTGTGTTCTCTATGTCTGTGAGTCTGCTTCTTTTCTGTTATGTTCACTAGTTTGTTGTATTTTTAGATTCCACATGTAAGTGATATCATACAGTGTTTGTCTTTTTCTGTGTGGCTTATTTCACTTAGCATAATGCCCTCCAAATCCATCTGTGTTGCTGTGACAAAATTTTGCTCTTTCTTATGGCTGAGTAGTATTCCATTGAATATACCTACCATGTCCTCTTTTTTTTAAATTAATTAATTAATTAATTTTAAAATTTTTGGCTGCTTTGGCTCTTCATTGCTGCGCATGGGCTTTTCTCTAGTTGAGGTGAGCAGGGGCTACTCTTCGTTGTGGTGTGCAGGCTTCTCATTGCAGTGGCTTCTATTTGTTGCAGAGCACAGGTTCTAGGCATGTGGGCTTCAGCAGCTGTGACCTGTGGGCTCTGGAGCACAGGCTCAGTAGTTGTGGTGCATGGGCTTAGTTGCTGTGTGGCCTGTGGGCTCTTCCCAGACCAGGGCTCAGACCTGTGTCCCCTGCATTGGCAGGTGGATTCTTAACCGCTGTGCCACCAGGGAGGTCCCTACCATGTCCTCTTTATCCATTCATCTGTTGATGGACACTTAGGTTGCTTCCATATCTTGGTTATTATAAATAATGTTGCTATAAACATTGAGGTGCATATATGTTTTTGAATTAGTGTTTTTGTTCTTTTCAGATATATACCCAGGAGTAGAATTTCTGGGTCATATGTTAGTTCTAGTTTTAGTTTTTTGAGAAACCTACATACTGTTTTCCATAATGGTAGCTGCACCAATTTGCATTCCCACAAGTAGTGTACGAGGGTTCCCTTTTCTCCACATCCTCGCCAACTTTTGTTATTTGTGTTCTTTTTTTTTTTTTTTGCGGTATGCGGGCCTCTCACTGTTGTGGCCTCTCCCGTTGCGGATCACAGGCTCCGGATGCGCAGGCTCAGCAGCCATGGCTCACGGGCCCAGCCGCTCCGCAGCATATGGGATCCTCCCAGACCGGGGCACGAACCCGTATCCCCTGCATCGGCAGGCAGACTCTCAACCACTGCGCCACCAGGGAGGCCCTATTTGTGTTCTTTTTGATGATAGTCATTCTGACAGGTGTGAGGTGATATCTCATTGTGGTTTTGCTTTGCATTTCCCTGATAATTAGGACTGTTGAACATCTTTTCATGTGCCTGTTGGCTACCTGCATTTCCTCTTTGGAAAAATATCTATTCAGTTTTTTGCCCATTTTTAAATTGGGTTGATGTTGAGTTGTATGAGCTGTTTGTATATGTTGGATATTAATCCTTTATCAGTCATATAATTTGTAAATATTTTCTCTGATTCAGTAGGTTTTCTTTTCATTTTGTCAGTGGTTTCCTTTGCTGTGCAAAAGCTTTTAAGTTTAATTAGGTCCCATTTGTTTATTTTTGCTTTTATTTCCTTTACTTTAGGAGATGGATCCAAAAAAATGTTGCTGTGATATGTCAAAGAGTGTTCTGCCTATGTTTTCCTCTAGGAGTTTTATACTATTTCGTTTTATACTTAGACCTTTAATCCATTTTGAGTTTATTTTTGTATATGGTGTTAGAGAATGTTCTAATTTCATTCTTTTACATGTAGATGTCCAGTTTTCCCAGCACCACTTATTGAAGAGACTGTCTTTTCTCCATTATATATTCTTGCCTCCTTTATCGTACATTAATTGACCATAAGTGCGTGGTATTATTTCTGGGCTCTCTATCCTGTTCCATTGATCTATGTGTCTGTTTTTGTACCAGTACCACACTGTTTTGATTACTGGAACTTTGTAGTATAGTCTCAAGTCAGGGACCATGATTCCTCCAGCTCTCTTCTTCTTTCTCAAGATTGTTTTGGCTATTTGGGGTCTTTTGTGTTTCCATACAAATTTTAAAACTGTTTGTTCTAGTTTCCCCTTGATCTTTTTTATTCCAGACTGGCCATCATTGAGTGCTTACTATGGGGGAACCTGTGTTAGGTACTAGTGATGGCACAGTGAACAGGATAGATGTGGTCCCTGCTCTCATGAAGCTTTCAGTTTAATGTGGGAGAAAGGCGTTAAGCAAATATCATGAAAAATGGTTTAAAGGAGATGTATAGAGTGTTAGGACAATCTAAAATGCAAAGACCCCATCTGCTTCTGGGGAGTCAGAGAAAGCCTTTTTGAGGAAGTGAAATTTCAAATGGGCCAGAAATGAAGAGTATGGAACAGTCTAATGGGCTGTAATCTCATTAAGAGCAGGAACTAAATATGCATATTATTTCTCCCAACATCAAGCTGAGTGATATCCTAGAGAAGACTAAATGATCTTTGAGAATCTATAGTGTCATTTAAGGGGAGAGAGGTAAAAAGCAGTGCCTGACAATTAAGTGTTTCCTAAATGAATGATTGAATGAAAGAATGAAACAAATATATTTATTGGGCACTTAAAACTCTAGGGAGAAAGGGAGCCAGGGGCAGGCAGGTTGGCTCTTTGCAGGTTTATTCAGGACCAGTGGCAGTGCCCTCTCACTTCATCTTCACTGATAGGTGGGATATCGTGTCTGGAAGGACCACCTGTGTCTGAAGTTCATCATCCAGTGTGGGAGAAAATGCAGAAACAAATGGGGGAGTACTGTCAAAGACACCTAACAGATTATCCTCTAATACTTCTTAGAGAAGGTGGCCCCTGAGCTGGATCTTGAGGTGTCCCAGGAGTTCCCTAGGAGAAAACAAGTGGAAAGAACAGAGGGAATGCTTGGCAGAAGTATGAGAGAACATGGCATATTGCCTCTCCAGTACCTCATCCTGAGTCTGGCATCTATGAATACTAACATCTCTGAATTTAGCTGGACTATTTTGGGGGGGTAATGACATTTTTGGTCTGCACCACCTCTTGGGATAATAAATTTCCATAAGGTTTACTTTCATGGTGAAAGACACACTTCCTTTTACTTGTTCCAAATTTCTCTAAGTGCTTCCTAGTTTAATATTCCCTTTCTGTTGCTACATACTTTTCCTTATTTAGCCTAAATTAAGGCTCAGGCTTCTTAGCGATCCACCTAAAATGTATCATATAGATATAGATATGTAAAATTTTTAAAAATTGGGATACATTTATTAAAGCAGAAAATGAAAATTAGCTTCCTTAAGGAGGAAGTAGGAAGTATTTTTGCTTGAAATATATTTAGTTTGTAAAAGTTTTATGCAAATTTTTATAAAGTTCAAAAACTAAAGGACAGTCAATTTTATTTCCTGTTTGGAAAATAATCAGTTGTTACAAGAGTTAAGGCTTAAGAGAAGGGAACTGCTTTATATTTAAATATTTCAATAGATTTGTTTCAAAATGTGTCATTCCAGAAATAATGGTGAAAATCAAGATTACCATGAAGCTTACATGGGATTTTGAGTTAACCACCCTAACTAATTAAGCAAAATTATCCTAATTTATTTATTATGTTAATGATCTGAATTAATTTATAGTAATTTAACATGTATTACTAAAGATTTATTATGTTTCCTACTAAATGACTTAAGAGCTATAAATCCCATGGTTAAATGTAATTAGTGGAGACATATTTATTGAAAGGGATAATTACATCTGATAAAAGTTCTTCAGTTAGGCTTAATTAAAACAGATTATTCCCCATAAATGAAAAATAAATATGGTAATTACTGGGTAGCTTTTCATTGCAAAAATGAGTATCTCAGCATTTAAATTTTCTAAAAGGGGTAGGAAAGAAAACTATTTTACTGATTACTTCCCAATAAAGTATGATTAATAATCCCTGGGAAATAGGCATTTTCCAGGAGTAAACATTTTGCTACTAAATTACGAAAGGAGAAATTCCGCTCAGGAAAATCTATCATTAACTCAGTTCTAAGTGGACTGTGGCTATTTTTGAACATAATGAATTGTGTTTCAAGGAAAATTTTTTTTCTTGTGAAGATTATCTCTAGCTCAGCTAAATAGCAGTGTCAGGGAAAAAAAAAAGAGTGTTAATCACTCTGAAAATAAACTTTTCTACCATAACCTGGGCTGGGCGTGGTTATGATGCACAGAATGTGTAGGACCTGAAGTTCAGAACATGTTCAGGACATAGGAGTGAGAACATATGGAGAGATTACAATGTAAAGTTATGTTTCAGTTACATGTGTGCATGCATATTAAAGTGTAAAACTACATATAGGGCATATTTTAGATTACTTTTATATTTAATTGGTATTTTTTCAATAGCAGCACTATTACTGAAAAATTCCACTTTACCTTTTTAAAACATTTTCAGTACCTTATTAATTCATTGGATCATTCTATCCCCCAGGAACGCAGATGAAGCAGGGGTTATTGGCTTCAAAGAGGCTAATAAGTTCAAGATCACATAGTTAATTAGTGGACGAGTTAGGACTTGAATTGATATTTTGACCTTGGTGCAACATCCTTTCTCCAATATTGTTAAATTGTAGAAGTGTCCACGGACATGATGAGAAGGTGGAGTTGGCTACAAGCTGCTGTTAAGTACCAGCTGGTACGTGTAAATTTCTCTCTGTAGCATGGCCAGATGGAAAATGTTATGTTCATGGTATGGCTTTAGCATGAAAAGAAACGGTAGAACAAATAAGCCTAGTATGGTGGACCCCCTTTAGATCAGAGTAGCCGGAATGACCGTCTGCAGACCAGATGATCAATGGCATGCAGTGGTCTGCATGTGGACAGTTTTTAGAAGGATGAAGGCAGATAGGTCATCATCTACCACTATCTGCCACTGGGGGGAGCTAAAACTAGGCCCTGGCTGTTCTGACCGTCTCACTCCTAGGCTTTTGCCATGTTTAAATATGTGCCTTTCTCTGGAGACCTCAAAGTATTATCACAGACAGTATCGCATTTCTCCTTACAATATCCTTTTGCATTCTATAGCACTCAGGTGATTTATCAAAGTCAGTAGTATGGCTAATATGTGCTCCATCCTCCCAGAATTACATAAATGCCTAAGGACAGGAGCTGAGGAGAAACCTATGCTGCCAGAGCTATAAAACTGAAGGATTTTAAAGGAAGACCTCAAGCAGAAGCTCTCCTCTTTTGTGCATGGCTTTGGGCTTTGAAAGGGCTTTTTTGTTCTCCCTTTGCCCCCCACCCCAAGAATAATTGAATTACTGTTTTAAAATGTATACTGAATGCTTCCCATTAGGCAATTCCATTTTAATCAATGTCTACATTAGTTCCAGAGACCTGCTTAATTTATATTGTTGAAAAATGTTGAGTTGTATTGGTCAAAAGCAACTGAAGGACATTTCAAACATTTTCACTAAATTTAGCTTAAGTACCATTATAATAGATCCAAAGGGTGTCTAGATTCTTTGGACATATTGGGAAGTGAGTAATATCATTTGTGGTGCCACTATATGGGCCACACTCTGTGACTGTCAAGTCATTTTTTATATAGAGATGTTGACTATATTTATAGAAATGATAACTGGGTCCTTAAGATTTTTAATAGTATACCTAAAGGCCATACCAAATAAGACATACACCTGAGGAAAATTCAGTGCATATGAGTGAAAATAAGCAGCTTTCTGACAAAAAAATGTATTTTGAAATTTAAAATGTGATTTAAAAGACTTTAATTACTGCTGAATTATTTGAGGTCCATATACTACATGGGGAAGGCCTGGTAAGTGCTTTGGTGAGAAGTAGCAGGCAGGCATACACAACTTCTATCTGAGCAAAGATGCTCTAACCCCCATGCTTGTGCCCATGCATCAGGGTTCCATGGCTTCTTCATAAGAAATCTAACTTTATTCATGTAAAAATTATGACAGCTAAATAAGTACAAGAATTTCCATAGGGGTTGTATAATCGTATCATGGTTAAAAGTATGAAATATGGAGCCAGAATGACTGGATTCAAGTGTGGCTTTGCCAGGTATCAGCTGTCTGTTCTTGGATAGAGTTCCTGAACTCTCTGTGTCTTGTTTCCTTCATTTGCAAAATGTGGGTAATATTAGTGCCTACCTCATAGGGTTGTGTGAAGGTTAAGTAATTTTAGGTCTCATTATTAATCCAAATAGATTTAGTATTAGATTTATGTACATTTGGCTGAGGTCTACATGTTTCTGCAAGCTTTTGTGTTGAGAGATATATGTATACTTTTTGGCCTCACTTAATATAATGTATGCTAAATGATGTGAACAGGGTGATTCGGGAAAGGCTGATTTTGGCTCCAGACTGTATGCATCTAACTGGCATTCATTATTCTGTTACATTACCCTACTCTACACATGGCTTTCATTCTGAGGGTGGGCAGAGTAGGATGTGCCCCTGCAAAGTTACTGGTATGATTATTAACAGAAGAAATCTGTGTCCACCAAAAGCTGTCATGTGCTGAGTATCCAAACAAGAGTCCCATTCTTGAATCTATTTTGCTCTCCTGTTTTATATTCATGATTTGCTTTAATATATTTTGATTCTGAATTCCAAAGGATCAATGTCATTATCCTCAAAGTAAATAAAGTATGTGTAATCTACTCTACATTTTCATAGAAGATAAATCAATTTTACAAGCCTTTTTCTTTGCATTTGCTCATTGACTTTGTCATCATTAATTTTTCTGTTTCCAGAACATGGTTTGCAACCTAAGGATACATCACCTTCTCAACTGTTGCCCATAACATTTTACTATTATCTTCCAACTTGACTAAATCATCCACTAGCTAAAAATAGAAATTTCAGGTGAATAGTTTTTCTTCTTTAATCACTAACCCTTTCCTGTAACTGCCTTTACATTCCAAGACACTAGGTAAACCCCATCTCTCCAAGGTAAAAATACCCAATACTTCTGCATGTTAAGGAACTGATTAGCTATTCATGAGTTTAAAAATGCATTATGCATTAATTTATTTATCTTCTCAAAGTTCAGCTTCTGGCTCTGGGATGCTTTCTCCCCAATCTAATTTCTTTTTTTTTTTTTTTTCGATACGCGGGCCTCTCACTGTGTGGCCTCTCCTGCCGCGGAGCACAGACTCCGGACGCGCAGGCCCAGCGGCCACAGCTCACGAGCCCAGACGCTCCGTGGCATGTGGGATCCTCGCGGACTGGGGCACGAATCCGTGTCCCCTGCATCGGCAAGCGTACTCCCAACCACTGCGCCAGCAGGGAAGCCCCCCCAATCTAATTTCTTTAAAACAAAATCCAAGTACATTGAGTGTGATTGAATACCATTTATTAGGGAAGCATGACCTCTTGGTGTTTTTATTTCTTTAAGGTGAAAGTGAGGAGCATGTGGATTCTTTTCAGCTCTGTAATTCCCTCTAAACCAAATACTTCCACTTTAAATATGAAATTACTGCAGTAACTTTCCCTGATGTGAACGGTAGAGTGTATGAAGGGGAAAGAATGTGCAATTTGTTCAAAGTAATTCCAACTGTTTTATTGCCTTCCAATCCAAGATAATTGCATATAAAGAAATTCACTTAAATTATTGACATTAATTCACTAACTAGAACTTTAAATAATTTCATGAAAAGAAAAATTTAGCAAAGTCCCAGAAATAAGCAAGATTTAACAACTTATTAGAACTGTTTCTACATTATTATAAATCAAAATCACATTTCTGTAATTTTGGCAGCAACAATTTTCTTTTTACAGAGTATGGAGTTAAAATATCATGTATAAGATTGGGCTTAGTAACTACATATTTTAGCTCTTATTAAAACAGCTACATGGACAAATAGATTTTTCCCCTTGTTTTTGTTCTTTACATGGTCTATTTCCAGAACTTATAAACTGAAACCTTATCATAGTACATTCATTCCAGAGGAGGAGCCTGTGGTCATTGTTTTTTTTCAATAAATATATAAGTACCTACTCTGCTAGTCATTATTCCAGGTGCTGGGATACAACAGTGCTGAGGATGAGAGCTGATTCCTGCCCTCATGGGGTGTACTTGGTAGGAGAGGGGGACAAAAAACTAGTACATAAAATCATCTCAGCTAGTACAGAGTTCTGTGGAGAAATGAAGCGAGTGATGGGGTGGGTGGGCAAGAGGCTTCAGAGGGAGACACCTCTGAGGAGATGGCAGTTAAGCCAAAAGATGAGAACACCCAACCACCTGGGGGAGGAGTGTTCCCAGCACTGAGGTGGGGACAGCTTGGTGTGTCTGAGGACTAGGGAAAAGCTGGTGTGGCTGCAGCACAGTGAGAAGCGGGCAGCTGCAGGAGACAGTGTCGGGAAGATCAGCAGGGACCAGCACTGGCAGGCCCGTGGGAAGGGGTCTGGATTTTATTCTAAGTGTCATGGAAGGGCACTGGGAGTTTTGAGTAGGTTACTGACTCGTGAACTGTTTTATCTTTTACGATCACTCTGGCTCTCAGGTGGAAAATGGAGTTGGCAGGGGAGGGACAAGAATGAAAGCAGGAAGTGTAAGATGGCCCCTGAACAAGAGGCCCATTGTTGTAATTGTCAGAACTTCTACCCAGTAGCTTCATTTACGGAGGCAACATGGTGTGTGTGGGGAGGTCTGGGGAGCTGAGTTCTTGACAAATTCTGCCTCATGTTCTCTCTAGACTTTGGGCTTCAGGATATTGGGCCAGACAGTCCCTTCTGGTTCTAGTATCTTAAGAAGCCTACTCTCAGGACAGCTAGAAATTACCCCAATGGTGCAGCAGTCTTACTGCCCTGCTCTGGAACACTGAGGGTTCTTAGTTCTGCAGGTGATTTTAGTAGGTCAGTCGTGATGCCACAGAGAAGCAGAAGTGCAGCATAGAGCCAGGGTGGGAAGCAGGTGGGGGCTGGAGAAAACACCCACCAGTTAGTTTCAGAACCAGGTGCAGGAGAAGGTGGAGGTGAGATGGGGCCGATGACCCTTAGGGGCCAGGGTACCATGGAGGAAAACCATGTCAGAGGATAAGCATGACCTGGCCCCTTTGTCAAGTCTGGGGCTCTCAGAGAAGCAGGAGCCAGAGATGGAGACAGGCTCAGAGGAGTTGAATCTAAGACAGGGTCACCTCAGCGGCCAAGAACAGGGAACCAGCAAGAAACATGATTCCTCTGAGGACACTGAGTTCTGTCTATAGAGAGAGTGGCTTTGAGCTTCTGGTCTGACTTCATTTCATAGTAACAGGCATTGCCCAGAAAAGCTGGAAAATGTTTGGAACCTAGAACCTACTTCTGATCTCCAAGCAAGGGCCACTTAACTGCAGAGTGTAAGAATACTCTTGACCCTAGGATGGGCAGGAGGTGACATGAATCAAGCCTGCTTTAATGTTATGCTTGCCTTGATCATGTGCCTCTGTTCTCCAAAAGAAGCAACTGTTCCACTTAGCCTGACTAGTTCCTGCCATGCAGAAATGGCGAATTGGCTAATTTGCGAATCTCAAAACCTTTCATTGGTTCCTGACACAGGAAGTGCTGGCTGCCTGAATGAACCACCATGTTCAGTGTAACCAAGCTTCAGTCTCTACTCCAGCTGCTAATGCAAGTGTGTGTTTTATTCTTGTATCTCAATCCTATCACGATTATCTGTCTGCAACACTTCTCTTCTTCAAGATTTAGTTCCAGCTCAGGTCTGACCATCTTTCTTGCCCTAACCCTCCTTTCAGCGAGTGAATCACAGTGATGGGTTCCCGGATAACCCTGACACCCTGTCACCTCGCATTTTCTCTCCCTTCCCTCTCCTTCCTCCTGACCAGCAGACCTATCTGACACTTTCCTCTCTAACCTCATCAGGAGCACTGCAGGTACCTGACAGGTCCTATGATTCTCCTTGCCCTCTGGGTCTGCAAATGTCTGACCTGACTCACAGTTGGTCCAGCCTCTGGTCCATCAAGTCCATTCTAATGGGACACAGTCTAAAACAGTAAATTCAGTAATAGGGTCATAACTTTTAAATTGACATTTCTGTTCAGGCTCCCATAGGGAAGTGACCCTGTAAATGAACAATTTTCTTCCATCCACATTCACTACCCAAGATTGATGAATCATATTTATTTTCAACATTAGCAAATCTCTTCAAATGGAAGCATCAAAATTCACAACTGAGCTCTGTTCTATGACCCATGGTTTGTGCAGAAAAGAATTTCATGTGAAGAAATTCCGAGGCCAATTTTTAGAATAGGTCAACGCATAAAATTTCAAGACACATTCATTTCCGAGACTAGGAAGAAGATAGAAAAATAAAGAACAAGATACAGTTCCCACTGAAGGTACTCTCTTGAACTGGCCCATGAGAAAATATTTAACCTGTTGAATAGCAGTGGAAGAACAGGGCAGGGAATGAATAAATGGCCAGGGCCTTGGAAAACCAGGTAGCTGTTTAAACATTCAGAAGAAGATCGAATTCAATTTAGCAAGCTCATGGAACGGTTAAGGGCTTGAGCTTTGGAGACTGACTTTCTGAGTTCTTATTGCTGCTAGGTGCTAGGTGTGTGACCATGGACAGCTTACTGAACCTCTCTGTGCCTCAGTTTCCTTGATAATAACTTGGGATGATAATAGTACCTCCTTGTCAGGACTATGAGGCTGAACTCAGTCAATCATTGTAAATGTTTAAGCACAGAGAATGGCACAGCAAATGGCAGTCTTGGTTGTTGTTATCATCCTTACTTTACTCTCACCATCTCCAGTGGTGTCACTCTAGACCATGCCACAATCACTTGTCACCTGGAATATGGTATTTGTTGGATAATAATACTGAAACAGACTCCTCATTGGTCATTCAGCATCTGCCCTTGCCTCACTTAAGTCCTTTCTCCTCAGCATGGCCCAAGTTACCTTTCATGAAAGATCTTGATATGTCACTTCCAGATGAAAATGCTTATAGTAGTTGCCCACAACTCTAGGATCAAGTCCATATTCCTTCATCAAGTGGTGTTATTATTTAAAGGAACTGATCTATACTCAACTTCATGGTCCTAATCGCAATCTCCATGAACTTATTAACATGTGATCATTTAATATCTATCTATGACCTACATGATCTAGTGGGGGAAGAGTTTTCTGTTCCATCTCTAGTATCTCGCACAGTGCCTGCCACGTGGTAGGTGCTCAGTAAATATTTGTTGAGATACTCACTAAGTATAAAGAAGATTTGTTGAATGAATGGATGTCACTAGCTATAGAAAGAGTATAAGAAATAACTTTGATGTGTGATACCATGGAAATTTCCCTTACGGTTGTGTCTCACAGAGTTTTGATGTAAACTCTTATTTTAATTCTCTTTAATGCAACACAGTGGGGGTGGAATGGAGAATAAAGAGATATCAGAAAGAAAGAATAGTCACAAAAGCAAATTAAACTATTAAAAAGCACAAAATAGTTCCACTTAAAATTTAAAGGATATGATTTTAAGAATCTAGCATTTCTTTTTCCTTTTAGGGCCAAGTTTCTAATGTATTTTATATTTCAAGTCACCCAGTGATGTTTTATGGTGAAAGTGTTTTATTTTTCTACACTTTTAAAAAAGCTTCAGAGTCTACATAGCTTTCCCTCAAATATAACTCTATGCTCAGCATAAGTAGGGGAAAACATCTAGACCAAATTATTTTTCTTACAACACCAGGAACCGGTACCCTCTTCCTAGAGATTATATAGATTTCCCAATTTTGTCTTATACTTTGGATTTTTGTCTAAACAAACAAGTGGTATCCGCTAATTCATTTATTCCCTTGTTCATTTATCCAAAAAAGATTTACTAAGTTCCTAATGGGCCAACCACCATGTTAGGTTGGGCTAACCTTGTGCTTAAGGTGCAAAGCAGATCTTAATGGGTGACCCATACTTGCTGGTAACTTTTTAAGCAGCAACCTTTTTGCTGTAAATTCAAAATGCACAACAGCTGTTAAAGCCCCTGTTTACTCTTAATATTTTTAAGCTTAAATTGACCACACTACTCAGTGTGTGTCTGTGTGCGAATGTGAGCGCATCTGTGTGAATGTGAGTGTGTGTGTATGTTGAACTAGATGTATTTCCCTCCTTGAACTAGAAATATTTATGAGGTACACTGCTTAGCAGTGTCACTGGTGACCACGTTGTCCAGAGTAGCATAAAGTACAGCTGTTGCCCTTCCCCTTGAATAATTTTCTGAGAAAAAGAGCTGACTCAGTTTCTTTCAGCTATATTCCTTTGGACACAGATATGCTGAAATCCAAGATTTTGTAAGTTGAAAGAGTGGGCAAATTATTTGCTCTTATCTTTAGTACTTTAGAAAATATTCAAGTGCATAATACAAGCCTCTGATTCAGAATAAATCTATCATCTCGGTGTTAAGCTGTTTCTAGACTACTCCCTCAGTCTTGACTCTTGATGACTTCAGGCGGTGCTGAGCTGAATCATCCCCTTGCTAGTGAGAGGGTTTCTTGCTTAAACACATGGTGGAAATTGTCATATTTCCTTCTCCCTAAATAACCTAATCCTATGCCCCGACATAACTTAAACAATGGTAGAATTTTGCTGAAGCACAAGCTTTGACCAACAGCCAGAATAGATCATGGGCATCCTCTGGGGAGTATTATGGGTGAAGAAGTTGAGGAAGACAATTTTCAGTAAGTGAAGCTGTGGATGTGGATTAGCCCACTTGTATTTCAACTCACCAACACAATCAAGTGCCAGAAAAGAGCAGAGCTCAGGGGTTGCCAGTCTTTAGCATCCCCAAGAATCTCCTGTGGAACTTGTTGTTTCAGGTCATCAGTGGCATCATCACCCCGCCCCCTGCCCAAAGATACATCCAGAGTCAGGGCTAGGAGCCAGGTGAGCAAGCATCCCAGGATATAGTAACTTAATACCAGTACTGGCAGTGGGGTCTTTCCTAAAGGTAGTTTATTTTATTATATGCATTTATATTACAAAGTATATATTATACGTTTATCATATATAAAATATTTCCCTCTTTGCTTTGGCTGCCAGGAAACTGAAGAGAGTAACGGGAGTACCTCCCATTCACTTCTTATTTTAACGCTATCTCATTTGAGTTAATGAGAGACAGTATAGCAAAACGGTTAAGAGTATGGACAGTAGAGCCAGACCCGCAGCTCCAAATACTGACTTTATCACTACTGGTTTGTGACCTTAGACATCTCATTACACTTTCTGTGCCTCACTTTTCAAATTAGTGAAACGGGAATCATAGTCAAGAATCACAGAATCCTTGTCAGAATGAAATGAAGTAATATGTGCAGAGTGCCTGGCACATGGTTATCACCCATGTATATATTTATTTTTATTACATTTGTGTTGTTATTTACTCCTCACAACAATTCTATGACACGCCTCTTATAAGCATTGGGGTAGAAAAAACTGTATTTCAAAAAGGGTTGGTAACTTGCCTAAATTTTCCCATTAAGTGATCTGAACCCTGTCTGTCTGAATCCAAATCTTTTGACCGTTCCAAGAGATCACAGTGTTTCCCGTGCTGTCAGAGATAAAGTTAATGTGTATGCCCCCATCTTAGCCAATGTTGTGGTAATATTTATAGTTCTGCTCTCTTGGTATAGGTTTTAATATCTCCTCTCCATTTTCTTTTATTAATTAATTTTTATTGGAGTAAAATTGCTTTACAATGTTGTGTTAGTTTCTGCTGTACAATGAAGTGAATCAGCTATACGTATACATATACCCCCTCCCTCTTGGACCTCCCTCCCCGCCCCCAGCATCTAGGTCATCACGGAGCACCGAGCTGAGCTCCCTGTGCTATGCAGCAGGTTCCCACTATTTTTGATTGCATTATCTTATACATCTCTCATTGTAATTGCCTCAGATATTTTTTTGAAAATAGGCATAGAATAATTTTCAAATAAAATAAATATATCAAGGCAAACATTCAGCATATGGGTCTGTTGCCTGAGAAAGTGGACACATAAGTGCATTAAGACTGACAGTAAAATTTGTGTGATTGGATTTGACACCAAGGCAAGCATGCTGGTATTTTTGGAGGAGCTCCTCTCTACAGAGAACTAAGAAAAGCAGTTAATGAGTAAATTCATTGTCATCTGTTTTCATTGTACTGGATTTACCAATAAAATTCTATAAACTATATAGAATGACCACAATATATAAATCCAAAGGATAAGAAGCTGTATTTTTCTTGATGGTCTGTGGCAAAAATTGTTGGCACAAACTGTGGTTCGGCCAAATTGATAATTGGTTGGAACTTGGATATTGATTGAGTCTAGTTCCTGCAGAGATTTTCCGCCCTTACAAAGTAAGGAAAGTAGGTCAAAGATGATAGCATGGCTGGAATACATAACAAGTTGCTAAGAAGTAGACACTAAAATGATTTAGCACAGGCTGTGGTAAGAACAAGCTTACCAGTTCAAAATGCGTGGAATGTCTGATTTGTATCATCATCCCTATTGTCTTTTTTTTTCTTGTTTTCTTTCTTTTTTTAAAAACATATTTATTGGAGTATAATTACTTTACAATGGTGTGTTAGTTTTTACTTTATAACAAAGTGAATCTGCTATACATATACATATAACCCATATCTCCTCCCTCTTGCGTCTCCCTCCCACCCTCCCTATCCCACCCCTTTAGGTGGTCACAAAGCACTGAGCTGATCTCCCTGTGCTATGCAGCTGCTTCCCACTAGCTATCTATTTTACATTTGGTACTGTATATATGTGTCCATGCCAATCTCGCACTTTGTCCCAGCTTACCCTTCCCCCTCCCCATGTTCTCAAGCCCATTCTCTACGTCTGCATCTTTATTCCTGTCCTGCCCATAGGTTCTTCAGAACCTTTTTTTTTCAATTCCATATATATGTGTTAGCATGTGGTATTTGTTTTTCTCTTTCTGACTTACTTCACTCTGTATGACAGACTCTAGGTCCATCAACCTCACTACAAATAACTCAATTTCATTTCTTTGTATGGCTGAGTAATATTCCATTTTATATATGTGCCACATCTTCTTTATCCATTCACCTGTTGATGGACACTTAGGTTGCTTCCATGTCCTGGCTATTGTACATAGAGCTGCAATGAACACTGTGGTACATGACTCTCTTTGAATTATGGTTTCCTCAGGGTATATGCCCAGTAGTGGGATTGCTGGGTCGTATGGTAGTTCTATTTTTAGTTTTTTAAGGAACCTCTGTACTGTTCTCCATAGTGGCTGTATCAATTTATATTCCCACCAACAGTGCAAGAAGGTTCCCTTTTCTCCACACCCTCTCCAGCATTTATTGTTTGTAGATTTTTTGATGATGGCCATTCAGACTGGTGTGAGGTGATACCTCACTGTAGTTTTGATTTGCATTTCTCTAATGTTTAGTGACGTTGAGCATCCTTTCATGTGTTTGTTGGCAATCTGTATATCTTCTTTGGAGAAATGTCTGTTTAGGTCTTCTGCCCATTTTTGGATTGGGTTGTTTGCTTTTTGGTATTGAGCTGCATGAGCTGCTTGTAAATTTTGGAGATTAATCCTTTGTCAGTTGCTTCATTTGCAAATATTTTCTCCCATTCGGAGGGTTGTCTTTTCGTCTTGTTTATGGTTTCCTTTGCTGTGCAAAAGCTTTGAAGTTTCATTAGGTCCCATTTGTTTATTTTTATTTTTACTTCCATTCCTCTATGAGGTGGGTCAAAAAGGGTCTTGCTGTGATTTATGTCATAGTGTTCAGCCTATGTTTTCCTCTAAGAGTTTTATAGTGTCTGGCCTTATTACATTAGGTCTTTAATCCATTTTGAGTTTATTTTTGTGTATGGTGTTAGGGAGTGTTCTAATTTCATTCTTTTACGTGTAGCTGTCCAGTTTTCCGAGCACCACTTATTGAAGAGGCTGTCTTCTCTCCATTGTATATTCTTGCCTCGTTTATCAAAAATAAGGTGACCATATGTGCGTGGGTTTATCTCTGGGCTTTCTATCCTGTTCCATTGATCTATATTTCTGTTTTTGTGACAGTACCATACTGTCTTGATTACTGTAGCTTTGTAGTATAGTCTGAAGTCAGGGAGCCTGATTCCTCCAGCTGTTTTTATTTCTCAAGATTGCTTTGGGTATTTGAGGTCTTTTGTGTTTGCATACAAATTGTGAGCTTTTTTGTTCTAGTTCTGTGAAAAATGCCATTGGTAGTTTGATAGGGATTGCATTGAATCTGTAGATTGCTTGGGGTAGTATAGTCATTTTCACAATATTGATTCTTCCAATCCAAGAACATGGTGTATCTCTCCATCTGTTTGTATCATCTTTAATTTCTTTCATCAGTGTCTTATAGTTTTCTGCATACAGGTCTTTTGTCTCCTTAGGTAGTTTTATTCCTAGGTATTTTACTCATTTTGTTGCAGTGGTAAAGGGGAGCATTTCCTTAACTTCTCTTTCTGATTTTTCATCATTAGTGTATAAGAGGGCAAGAGGTTTCTGTGCTTTAATTTTGTATCCTGCTACTTACCCAAATTCATTGATTAGCTCTAGTAGTTTTCTGGTAGCATCTTTAGGATTCTCTATATATAGTATCATGTCATCTGCAAACAGTGACAGCTTTACTTCTTCTTTTCCAATTTGGATTCCTTTTATTTCTTTTTCTTCTCTGATTGCTGTGGCTAAAACTTCCAAAGCTATGTTCAGTAATAGTGGTGAGAGTGAGCAACCTTGTTTTGTTCCTGATCTTAGTGGAAATGGTTTCAGTTTTTCACCACTGAGAATGATGTTGGGTGTGGGTTTGTCATATATGGTCTTTATTATGTTTAGGTAAGTTCCCTCTATGCCTACTTTCTGGAGGTTTTTTATCATAAATGGGTATTGAAGTTTGTCGACAGCTTTTTCTGCATCTCTTGTGATGATCATATGGTTTTTCTCCTTCAATTTCTTAATATGGTTTATCACATCGATTGATTTGCATATATTGAAGAATCCTTGCATTCCTGGGATAAACCCCACTTGATCATGGTGTATGATCCTTTTAATGTGCTGTTGGATTCTGTTTGCTAGTATTTTTTTGAGGATTTTTGCGTCTATGTTCATCAGTGATATTAGCCTGTAGTTTTCTTTCTTTGTGACATCTTTGTCTGGTTTTGGTATCAGGGTGATGGTGGCCTCGTAGAATGATTTTGGGAGTGTTCCTCCCTCTCCTATATTTTGGAAGAGTTTGAGAAGGATAGGTGTTAGCTCTTCTCTAAATGTTTGATAGAATTCGCCTGTGAAGCCATCTGGTCCTGGGCTTTTGTTTGTTGGAAGATTTTTAATCACAGTCTTAATATCTGTGCTTGTGATTGGTCTGTTTATATTTTCTATTTATTCCTGGTTCAGTCTCAGAAGGTTGTGCTTTTCTAAGAATTTATCCATTTCTTCCAGGTTGTCCATTTTATTGGCATATAGTTGCTTCTAGCAATCTCTCATGATCCTTTTTATTTCTGCAGTTTCAGTTGTTACTTCTCCTTTTTCATTTCTAATTCTATTGAGTTGAGTCTTCTCCCTTTTTTCTTGATGAGTCTGGCTAATGGTTTATCAATTTTGTTTATCTTCTCAGAGAACCAGCTTTTAATTTTATTGATCTTTGCTATCATTTCCTTCATTGCTTTTTCATTTATTTCTGATCTGATCTTTATGATTTCTTTCCTTCTGCTAAATTTGGGGTGTTTTTGTTCTTCTTTCTCTAATTGCTTTAGGTGTAAGGTTAGGTTGTTTATTTATTTTTTAATTTTTTTGTGGTACGCAGGCCTGTCACTGTTGTGGCCTCTCCCGTTGCGGAGCACAGGCTCCGGACGCTCAGGCTCAGCGGCCATGGCTCATGGGCCCAGCTGCTCCGCGGCATGTGGGATCCTCCCGGACTGGGGCACGAACCCGTGTCCTCTGCATCAGCAGGCGGACTCTGAACCATTGCGCCACCAGGGAAGCCCTAGGTTGTTTATTTGAGATGTTTCTTGTTCCTTGAGGTAGGACTGTATTGCTATAAACTTCCCTCTTAGAATTGCTTTTGCTGCATCCCATAGGTTTTGGATCATCCTGTTTTCATTGTCATTTGTTTCTAGGTATTTTGTGATTTCCTCTTTGATTTATTCAGTGATCTCTTGGTTATTAAGTAGTGTATTGTTTATCTTCCATGTATTTGTATTTTTTACAGATTTTTCCCTGTTATTGATATCTAGCCTCATAGAATTGTGGTCAGAAAAGACACTTGATACGATTTCAATTTTCTTAAATTTATGGAGGCTTGATTTGTGACCCAAGACATGACCTATCCTGGAAAATATTCCAGGAGCACTTGAGAAGAAAGTGTATTCTGTTGTTTTTTTCTGGAATGTCCTATAAATATCAATTAAGTCCATCTTGTTTAATGTATTATTTAAAGCTGGTGTTTCCTTATTTATTTTCATTTTGGATGATCTGTTCATTGGTGAAAGTGGGGTGTTAAAGTCCCCTACTATGATTGTGTTACTGTCGATTTCCCCTTTTATGGTTGTTAGCATTTGCCTTATGTATTGAGGTGCTCCTATGTTGCATGCATAAATATTTACAATTGTTATATCTTCTTCTTGGATTGATCCCTTGACTATTATGTAGTGTCCTTCTTTGTCTCTTGTAATAGTCTTTACTTTAAAGTCTCTTTTGTCTGATATGAGAATTGCTACTCCAGCTTTCTTTTGATTTCCGTTTGCATGGAATATCTTTTTCCATACCTTCACTTTCAGTCTGCATGTGTCCCTAGGTCTGAAGTTGGTCTCTTGTAGACAGCATATATACGGGTCTTGTGTTTGTATTCATTCAGCCAGTCTATGTCTTTTGGTTGGAGCCTTTAATCCATTTACATTTAAGGGAATTATCAATATGTATGTTCCTACTACCATTTTCTTAATTGTTTCGTGTTTGTTATTGTAGGTCTTTTCCTTCTCTTGTGTTTCCTGCCTAGAGAAGTTTCTTTAGTATTTGTTGTAAAGCTGGTTTGGTGGTGCTGAATTCTCTTAGCTTTTGCTTGTCTGTAAAGGTTTTAATTTCTCTGTCGAATCTGAATGAGATCCTTACTGGGGAGAGTAATCTTGGTTGTAGGTTCTTCCCTTTCATCACTTTAAATATGTCCACTCCCTTCTGGCTTGCAGAGTTTCTGCTGAAAGATCAGCTCTTAACCTTATGGGAATTCCCTTGTATGTTATTTATTGTTTTTCCCTTGCTGCTTTTAATATTTTTTCTCTGTGTTTAATTTTTGATATTTTGATTAATATGTGTCTTGGTGTGTTTCTCCTTAGATTTATCCTGTATGGGACTCTCTGTTCTTCCTGGACTTGATTAACTATTTTCTTTCCCATATTAGGGAATTTTTAAGTATAATCTCTTCAAATATTTTGTCAGTCCCTTTCTTTTTCTCTTCTTCTTCCAGGACCCCTATAATGTGAATGTTGGTGCATTTAATGTTTTCCCAGAGGTGTCTTTGACTTTCCTCAATTCTTTTCATTCTTTTATCTTTATTCTGCTCTGCACTAGTTATTTCCACTATTTTATCTTCCAGGTCCCTTAGCTGTTCTTCTGCCTCAGTTATTCTGCTATTGATTCCTTCTAGAGAATTTTTCATTTCATTTATTGTGTTGTTCATCATTGTTTGTTTGCTCTTCAGTTCTTCTAGGTCCTTGTTAAACATTTCTTTTATTTTCTCCATTCTCTTTTCAAGATTTTGGATCATCTTTACTATCATTACTCTGAATTCTTTTTCAGGTAGACTGCCCATTTCCTCTTCATTTGTTTGGTCTGGTGGGTTTTTACCTTGCTCCTTCATCTGCTGTGTGTTTCTCTTTATTCTCATCTTGCTTAACTTACCATGTTTGGTGTCTCCTTTTCACAGGCTGCAGGTTTGTAGTTCCCGTTGTTTTTGGTGTCTGCCCCCAGTGGGTGAGGTTGGTTCAGTGGGTTGTGTAGGCTTCCTGGTGGAGGGGACTAGTGCCTGTGTTCTGGAGGATGAGGCTGGATCTTGTCTTTCCGGTGGGCAGGATTGTGTCTGGTGGTGTGTTTGGGGGTGTTTTTGACCTTATTATGATTTTAGGGGCCCTCTTCTAATGGTTGGGGTTGTGTTCCTGTCTTGCTAGTTCTTTAGCATAGGGTGTCCAGCACTGTAGCTTGCTGGTCATTGAGTGGAGCTGAGTCTTAGCATTGAGATGGAGATCTCTGGGAGAACTTTTGCTGTTTAACATTACGTGGAGCCGGGAGGTCTCTGGTGGACCAATGTCCTGAACTTGGCTCTCCTACCTCAGAGACACAGGCCTGACACCTGGCCGGAGCACCAAGACCCTGTCAGCCACACGGCTCAGAAGAAAAGGGAGAAAACAAACAAACAAACAAACAAATAAATAAAAGAATGTTATTAAAATAAAAAATAATTATTAAACATTTTTAAAAAGTAATTTAAAAAAAGAAAGGAAGAATATAGCAACCAAACCAAAAAACAAATCCACCAGTGATAACAAGTGCTAAAAACTGTACTAAATAAAAAACAAAAAACGGACAGACAGAACCCTAGGACAAATGGTAAAAGCAAGGCTTTACAGACAAAATCACACAAAGCGGCATACACATACACACTCACAAAAAGAGAAAAAGGAAAAAAAAATATATATATATATATATATACATATAATTGCTCTCAAAGTCCAGTGCCTCAATTTGGGGATGATTCGTTGTCTATTCAGGTATTCCACAGATGCAGGGTACATCCAGTTGATTACGGAGATATAATCCGCTGCCCCTGAGACTGCTGGGAGAGATTTCCCTTTCTCTTCTTTGTTCGCACAGCTCCTGGGATTCAGCTTTCGATTGGGCCCCGCCTCTGCGTGTACGTTGCCTCAGGGCGTCTGTTCTTCACTCAGACAGGACGGGGTTAAAGTAGCAGCTGATTCGGGGGCTCTGGCTCACTCAGGCCGCGGGGAGGGAGGGGTACAGATGCTGGGCGAGCCTGTGGCAGCAGAGGCCAGCGTGATGTTGCACCAGCCTGAGGCGCGCCGTGCGTTCTCCCGGGGAAGTTGTCCCTGGATCACGGGACCCTGGCAGTGGCGGGCTGCACAGGCTCCCAGGAGGGGAGGTGTGGATAGTGTCCTGTGCTTGCACACAGGCTTCTTGGTGGCTGCAGCAGCAGCCTTAGCGTCTCATGCCCGTCTCTGGGGTCCGCGCTGATAGCCGCAGCTCGCGCCCGTCTCTGGAGCTCGTTTAGGTTGTGCTCTGAATCCCCTCTCCTCACGCACCCCGAAATAATGGTCTCTTGCCTCTTAGGCAGGTCCAGACTTTTTCCCAGACTCCCTCCCGTCTAGCTGTAGTGCACTAGCCCTCTTCAGGCTGTGTTCACGCAGCCAACCCCAGTCCTCTCCCTGGAATCCGACCTCCGAAGCCCGAGCCTCAGCTCCCAGCCCCTGCCCACCCCTGCGGGTGAGCAGACAAGCCTCTCGGGCTGGTGAGTGCTGGTCGGCTCTGATCCTCTCTGTGGGAATCTCTCCGCTTGGCCCTCTGCACCCCTGTTGCTGCGCTCTCCTCCGTGGCTCCGAAACGTCCGCCCTGCCCACCACCAGTCTCCGCCCGCGAAGGGGCTTCCTAGTGTGTGGAAACCTTTCCTCCTTCACGGCTCCCTCCCACTGGTGCAGGTCCTGTCCCTATTCTTTTGTCTCCGTTTTTTCTTTTTTCTTTTGCCCTACCCAGGTACGTGGGGAGTTTCTTGCCTTTAGGGAAGTCTGAGGTCTTCTGCCAGCGTTCAGTAAGTGTTCTGTAGGAGTTGTTCCACATGTAGATGCATTTCTGATGTATTTGTGAGGAGGAAGGCGATCTCCATGTCTCACTCCTCTGCCATCTTGAAGGTCTCCCCCTATTGTCTTTAATCCTAAGGATAGAGACACACCAGAAATAATCTCCAGCTCTTTCGATCTTTGTCATGAAGCACACAGTTGTCCATTCCTTGTGGGGATCCTCACCTTTTCTTCTTTTCTGAACAATAGCTGATTGTTTCCTGCAGCTTCAAACCTCAGGAAGCTCTTTTATGAGGTTGTGGAGCTGAAATGCACTTTCTGGGAGTCTGTAAGGCTGCAGCCTATATCAGAGGAGCTAGTCTTCCAACAGGACCTCTATAAACATGGGTCATTAGAATCACCACAGGAAGTTAGTGTATCTGGTATGCTGTAGCTGTGACCTTTCATGCCAGCCACTCAGCCTCTGAACCACCACTGACCAACAGCGATCTGCAGGCATCTCTCAACGGTTCTGACAGCTGCTAGGGGTATAGAGTCTGCCTGGGGGATGATACAGACCTCATCCCAGGGAGGAGCTTTCTATCAATCTGTAGGGCTGTCTCCAGTAATTTGGGAAACAGCCTCTTCATTCTAGGGTTGCCATGAACAAGAGCTTCTTAGTCTTAGAACAAATACTTGTGATATGGAGCAACAAGGGACTTCTTTGCCACAAAGAACATCTGTCTTCTCAGAGCATCACTTTCAGGCCCTGGAAATCTCTGTGCCTTCCCCAACCCAATTGCTTAAAATAAACTATTATATTGGATAAACTAGAATTTTTCTGTTTGCTCCATGGGAAGACTTTTCCTTATTTCTCCTTGAAGAAGCTTCATGGAAGTTCCCAAATGCCCTGGAGGAGCCCTCTTCCATTTCAGTATGGCAGAGAGGGTGCTTCTGTGAGACCCTGATGAGGTTAAAAATTTTTAAGTTGGAAACAACCTAATTAATAAACAATGAGGGGCCTCCCTGGTGGCGCAGTGGTTAAGAGTCCGCCTGCCGATGCAGGGGATACGGGTTCGTGCCCCGGTCTGGGAGGATCCCATATGCCGCGGAGCGGCTGGGCCCGTGAGCCATGGCCGCTGGGCCTGCGCATCCGGAGCCTGTGCTCCGCAACGGGAGAGGCCACAACAGTGAGAGGCCCGCATACCGCAAAAAGAAAAAAAATAAAAATAAAAAAAAATAAAATAAAAAAAGAAATAAACAATGAGGCAATGGTTTTATGTTGTGGATAAATATTAAGTAGTATAATATTATATCAACAAAACAGAACAGAAAATCATAGCGCACATTCTTGAGTTTCTAAGAAGCTTGGAAGAAAACAACAAAAATGTATTCAGCACTTAACTATGTGCCAGGAATGATACTAAATCCTTTCTACACATTATCTCATTTAGTACTCTGAAGCAAAGCCTATGGGAAATGTGCTATTATTATCTTTATTCTACAGATTAGGAAGCTAAGGCTTAAAGAGATTAAGCAATTTGCACAGAATTATTGTATTAGTTAGCTTCTGCGAATGAAATAAAGTGTTTTAAAACAGCAAACATTTACTATTTGCCATAATTCTGTGGCTTGACTGTAATTCTTCTGGACTCAGTAACCTGGCCAGGGCTGAATGGTCAAGGATGGCCTCTCTCGGATGGCCTCCCTACCATCTCTGAGCCTTCACTGGGACAATGGGACAGCTGGGCCTCGCCCCTTGTGGTCACTTATCCTCCAGGAAGCTAACCCAGGCTTGTTCACAGGGTGGTGGAGGAGTTCCCAGTCACAAGAGTGGCCAAAACCAAATACCCAAGCATTTTTCATGTTTCTGCCGGTGTCATGTTTAATAACATCCCACTGGTTAAATAAAATAAGCTATGTTGGGCCAACGGGTAAGGAAATAGATTCCACCTCTTGATTGCAAGAGTGGCATAGTCACATTGCAAGGGGGCTTGCATACAGGAATGGGAAAAATTTGTGGCCGTTTGCAATCTATCCTAGTCACAAATTCAGTAAGTGGCCAAAAAGGTATTAGAATCTAGGTATTCTCATTGCAAAGTCACACTACACTACTGAAACATGTGATGATGATCTTCTTTGGATATCTTGATGCTTTGGGATTTTTTTTTCATTTTTATATAATGAATATGAATTACTCTGAAAATTAATGTAACTTAAAAAACCTATTATGAATGCATTTAGATAATCTAGGCACTTTGAATAAAAGGCTAATATCACAGGCACCTCACTTTAACATTTTGTAGCACGTCTTCTGGTTTTCCAACCTCTGACGTGTCCAGAGAGTTGACTGCAGACTCTTAGAAGTTACTATAAATTATGACATAGTACCTTATGTGAACTCTGTCAGAAACAGCAGAGAAGCAGCTCTTTGATTCCCACCGAAGTTTCTCATGTGAGCCAAACCCATGTCATCTGAGCTGCTATCTACTATAACTATCCTGTCACCGCAGGAATGCCAAGAAATAGCCAAAGAACCTGAAAGGTTGCGACTAATTGCCTTCTGTCTCCACTAAGCTCTGGGAGGCTGGGTTTAGAAACAGCTTCATGCTGATTATTCAAGTTGTGTGCAGTTAAAGTGTTTTATAAAAAAAAGTGGTGGATTCATACATTTATTCATTCCTTCTTCAGATTTTTTTTTTTTTTCGGTACGCCAGCCTCTCTCTGTTGTGGCCTCTCCCGTTGCGGAGCACAGGCTCCGGACGCGCAGGCTCAGCAGCCATGGCTCACAGGCCCAGCTGCTCCATGGCACATGGTTTCCTCCCGGACTGGGGCACGAACCCGTGTCCCCTGCATCGGCGGGCGGACTCCCAACCACTGCGCCACCAGGGAAGCCCCCTTCTTCAGATTTTTATTGAGTGCCCACCATGTGCTGGCACTTGGCTGGGAGCTGGGGATGCAGTAGTGAATAAGACAGACAGAATTTCTGACCTCAGAGAGCTTCCATTTGAATGAGGGAAATAGTTAACAAGTCAACAGGTAATAGACAAGACAACTGCACAGCTGAATGCAATGAGGTGGAGAGTCACTAAGGCAGCCACTGTGGACGGAGTGGTCAGGGAGCACCTCTCTGAAGAGAGCACTAGAGCAAGAACCTGAAAGATGAGAATGAGCTGGTCCCATGAAGTATTGGGGATAGGACATTTCAGGGAGAGGGAAAAGCAAATGCAAGGGCCTGGATGCAGGTAAGGGCTTGTTTGTGTTTTGGAGAAACAGAAAGGAGGAATTGTGCTTCCCTCTTCTCCCTTCTCCACCATGTCTCCGCCTCAGTTGGTGCAGTGGCCGTGTAAGAAAACGTAGGACCAAATCAAGCAAAGTTAATCAAAATTTGGCAGACAAAACTATCACTTTTTTGTAGTGAGAAATGCAACTTACTATTCAAAATAGTATTTCTTCACATCTTTGACCGCTTGTGCCATCAACATCAGTATTCATGAGAAGGGTGATCATTTCTTGATTAAAAATCTAATACCTAAATGTGGTTCTAATATATTAGTGAATGTCTATGGGAGCCATTTTCCATTAAATGGTACTGAATAAATCTGTATGTGATTGTCACTCAGTAATTATTTACAATGAAATCATGTGCTATGAATGCTTAAATTTGAAGCTGGGTAAAAAGCATAAAAATTATAGGTTTTTTTGGTCTTACAAAGCATTAGGATCACTTTACAGAAATTTTCTTGATATAAACATTTTTTTCCAAAGTATATTTTTGTTGTCTTCCTGCTTCCATAATTATTCTGTACTTTGTCAGTGAAAGGAATGTCTGCCTTATCACTTCTTTTAAACATCTATGTTATTTTACTTTATTTTTGGCATATAAAATACCCTTGATTCCACAAATATTTATTGAGCATCACTCTCTGCCCAGCCCTGGGCTAGGTGTTGGGAATACCAAGACAAAGAGGACAAAATGTTTATCCTCTTGGACATATCATTTTGTGCCTCTCAGGGCAAGCCTTCTAATTACAGAGACAGTTTAACATTTGCTACTCCCTAAAACCCTTCAGTATTACAGAACTAGCTCCTACAGCAGTTTATCCCCAACCTTACATGATAGACAGAGAAATATGATTTTACTACCTAGTCTCAGAGACCAAAAATAAAAAGTAAAATGCAAACGAACTCCTGCCGAAAGAAGAATTTCTCTCAAACCCAGTCTGCAAAGTGATAGGCCCTGACATGGATGCTGGCAGCCAGCACAACAGAAGTCAAGGGTTATTTCAGATGCATGGGAGGGACCAAATGCAGATGACTCTGCCCACTCCATACATATACTAAGCACTCATACTGTGAGCGCCTGCGTGTGTGCGTGCGTGTGTGTGTGTGTGTGTGTAATGGATTAGACAGCTCTACTGAAAAGAAGTTGCAGGTGTTGACTAGAGCATTAGAGTTTAATGCTCTCAGCCTTAAAGGCATGGTCTGCAATCTAATTTCTGGAACTCTCACATCTCAGGAGATACAAAAAACTAGGCTGCTGAGAGGACTGAACTGCATGACCCATCCCACTTGGGGCTCCTGTTGTCAGAAGCTGATCAAGAGCTTCATTATCTATTGGCAGGTATGGCTGACAGAGGAGCACCCGTTAGCTAGGTTAGCTGACAGGAGGCTGGGATCTTTGACTCTGGCTTTGTGTTTGTGTGTGTGTGTGTGTGTGTGTGTGTGTTTCTCAATAAAATTTCTACCTTTGCTAGGGCTGCTGCCAAGAATTAAAAAAAAAAAAAGCAGGCTGAGGAAAATTCCATGTTTGAATGTAAGTATACTGAATAATACTTCTTTGTCTTAAAGATGTTGGGCTATTGCTGTTCATTTTTGCTTGAGGAAATTTCTTGTTTTAGAGGGTTCAATGTTAAGAGGCAGTATGAGAAAATCCAGAATGTGCAATTAAGTAACTCACAAAGCCAGTCAGCAAGAGACAAAATAAACTAGCTCCAAAAGTGTTTTTTACTCAACAGTAAAGTTTGGCCAAACTTTATCATTACAATCAAATGATCAGTGGTTGCTAGATGGGTAATTTCTATAATTTTAGTCCCAAATGGGAAACCTCTCATTGTGGGAGAATCATGAAATCATGGTGAAAGGAAACTGTAGATATTGTATAGTGAGAGGTGGGATAATTCTTGATAAAACCTAAAAAAAACCTTTAAGGTTATGAACCTTAAAATATTACATTGAATGAAAGAAGCTGGCACAAAGAAGTACAGTCATCCCTTGATATCTGAGGGGGGATTGGGTCCAAGACCAGCCCTGGGTACCAAAATCTGTGGATTTTCAAAATCTCATAGTTGGCCTCCATCCACAGATTCCACATCTGCAGATTCAGTCAACCACAGATCATAAAAATAGTACTGTACATAATCTGTGGTTCGTTGAATCGGCCAATGTACAACCTGTGGATACCAGGTGACTGTACATACTATATGATTTCAGTTATATGAAGTTCAAGAACAGACAAAATTGATCACTGTTGATAAAAATCAAAGAACTGACTAGAAATGGACATGATGGAACTTTCTGGGATGATGGAAATGCTCTATATCTTGTTCTGGGTGGTGGTTACATGTTAGATCTACGCATTTTAATGTCTATAAATTATGCCTCAGTTCAAAATGAATAAAACTGAACACTTCAGATTTATGCACTTTAATGTATGTAAGTTATACCTCAATTTAAAAATGAATAAAATTATACACATGCAAAGATATATGTTAAATAGTCTCAAACGTTTTTTTTTTCCTGAATTGATCCTCATGCAAACATATTGATCACTTCTGTTTTAAATAGTTCTTTCTTTTACCTGTTTGCCAAATGACAATTTTATTAAATAAGGATTAAAACCTGCATAGCCTCACAGATTTTTCTAATTGTAACTAGTATTGGTGAACTGTGGTTTACATTCTAGGTCCTATTGACTGTTCCTTGTTAGACAAGATATATTTTAAAACTCTCTAAGGCTTAGTTATTTCTTCTGTACAATAAAGATGATTAAACTTTCCTGAAGACTGTGTAGAAGCAAAAAGATAAGGTACATTATAGTCCTGCTAGTTCAAATGTCATTTCAGATTGTTGGCCTCAGCACCTCTCAAAATTTCAGGCCCCACCCTGGACCTACTAAATCAGAATCTTTGTTTTAACAGAATGCCAAGGCAATTTGTATGCATACGAAAGTTTTAGAGGCATTGTCTTAAAATACATAGTAAATTATAACATGAGATATACAGTATTAGAAATTGTCATTAATACAGTTTCTACGGTGGAAACATGGCTCAGTGTTTAGCATGTACGTTTCTCCTGTTTTTGCCAGTCTGTTGGACTGAAACCACTCCGCCGCCATTGTGGGTAACATCTTTGTGAACGGCGGCCGCCACGAGTTGCTGGTGGAGGCACCTCATAAGTCAGTGTAGGATGCTCTCCTAGGACCGGCCAACGAACTACACTTCCAGCTTCCCAGGATACGATTTCGTGTGGAATCAGTGTGGCCTAAGAGCTATGGGAACGTATACATGCTGTCAGAACACTGACAATTAATTCCTTCAAACTCCAAAAGCAATGAGACATTTCCACCCTGGAACTTGATTTTCTTCCCCACAAATCTGTTTCTAGCCAAGCTCAGTAAAAGGTGCTGCCCTCCACGCCGTCACTGAAGCCGGCGAGCTTCAGGCCCTCAGACGCCCACCTCTACCCAGTCCATCAACACGTCCCATCAAGCCCGTCTCCAAATTTCCCTTCCGTCTTCCTGGCTCCCTCCATTTTCACCACCACCACCCCCGTCTCTTCCTTGAGCCACTGCCTCCTAGTGGCTCTCCGCTTTCACTGCATACCCTTTCACCATTCCCCGCAGCTCAGAGAAAACGTCACATCACTCCCCAGGCGAAAACCTCTCACGTGTTCCTGTTATGTGTAGACTAAGTGTCATACCTCACACGTGCTCCTGGAAGGCCCCACAACGTCTTGCCAGAACTGGTTCCCGTGTGTCTCAGCAGCTGCCGGTGCCCCTCTTGTTGCTCACTCAGCGTCAGCTTCTTCTACCTCAGGTCCTCAGGTTAGCTTGCCTCATGCCTGTGTACCTTGCACATGCTCCTCCCTGGCTGAGATTGGTCTCCTTTGAATTCATAGCTCAGTTTAGTCCCTCTCATGTCGGTTAATCCCCCACTTCTGTGCGTGCTGTACCTAAAGTAGCCCCTCTGTCAGCCTCTGTCTCAGCCCTTTGTTTCTTTCCTGCGTGGCACTTTACACAAGTCTCAGCCATTCTGCATATTTGTCTGTTTTTGTTTTATCTCCCCCTTGGGAATAGTAGGGCTCATGTCTATATCGTCCCCTACACTATTGTGTCCCCTGGTGTCCCTCAGTGCCAGGCACATGGCAGGTGCTTAATAGATACTGGTTATGACTAACTGACTGACTACCTGAATGAATAAATGAATGAATGAATGAGTGAATGGATTTATGACCTTACATCGCCAAATGGCTGCTTAATTAGGTGATGTTGTCTGGAATTTATCTCCAAACAAAGTAAAAAAAAATGCCCACCTCTTAATTCTAAGCTCATCCACACCAGCTTGCTGAATGCATTGTTAAAGTTCTCAAAAAGCACTTTAAAAAAAAAAGAAAGAAAAGCAGAATTCATTTTTGCAGAGCTTTTTGGCTTTGTATCCCTGATCCTCCCATGACCTCACCTTGCTTTCGGAAGGGGCGGTTCCCTTGCACTAGTTTCATCAATCTTTGTCCCTGGACCCCTGCTGTTGGTGACCTCAGGAAAAGCAAGCACAACATCACCTTTAATTAGCAGGAGAGGAGCCTGCCTGATATACACAGCACCTTAGAAACAAGAAACAGAAAAATGTAAGGCAGGACCAGGTTCATGGGAAGGAACTAGGAAATGAAAAAGAATAATTATCCTGTTTTAGCATAATGTTGTTAATCTGTATTGCCCATTATCATCTAGAGTGTCTTGCCTGTTGAAGTATGTGAGCTGTGGAGCTGCTCTTTGCTTCAGCAGTGTAGCTAACGTTAGGGACTGGCTCCCCATCCATCATAATAATTAGTATGTCATAATTTTCTGCCCTTCTTGACTCTGCAGTAAAGAGATAGAAGAGGCATTTAAAGTTACTCAGGAATTGTTCACTAAATCTCCTCCCTGTTCTTTATGGGGATGGATAGCTGTATTTCTGCCCTATTTATTTTATGTTTGGCCTGTGATAATGAAGTATATTTCATCTGGAAGTGTATAGCTTTAATTTTCATGTTCTACTTGGAAACATCTCACGGTGTCATTTTGTTTTAGCTGTACAGTATATAAAAAGAGCCCACACTTCTTTCTGAACTCACCCACCAGAGTTAATTCTAGTTTCAAAACCAAAATTATGATTTTATGAGCTGACTACATAATAACACGTACTGGTTCCACAGTCCTTTAGAGTCTACAAAGTGCTCTCCTTGTTTTATCCCTTAATTCTCACAAGTGCCCGGGGATGTAGAAAAGGCAGGGATTATCCACATGCTCCTTTTTACAGAATGAGGAGCAGAAAGGTCAACTGACTTGACTAAGAGCCAGGACTTGAATCCAGGTTCTCTAATTATAAATTATGGGTCTTCTCTATTACTCTGGCAATACCTCCTTCTGCTCTGGAGTATGCTTCTGCTGAAATGGAGAAGGAAATTTTCATTTATTCTTTCTTTCCCTCAGCATTGTGAACAGGATAAGCTTTCCCTCTTCTGGTAGATAAAGGGAAAGAATGTTTGTATAAAAATGTAGAGCTTAAAAGGGATTTTTGGCCTAGGGCAGGGGTTCTCAAAGTGTGGTCTCCAGACCAGCAGCCTCAGCAGCTCCAGGAATCTTGTTAAAAGTGTATATTTTCAATCCCCATCCTAGACCTACTGGTCAGAAACTCTGGGGTGAGGCTCAGCAGTCTGCTGAAAGAAGCCCTCCAGGTGATGCTGTTACAGGCTACTGCAGTCTAGGGAAAAGATGGGGAAACACAGGAGGGATAGAGAAGAGAGAAATGACATCGTGTCCTATGAGGAGGAAAACCCTCTTAGGTTCAATATCAGGGCCATGTAAATTCAACTGACAAAAGTAGATTAACAGGATAAAATTTATATAATTTGTATTTGATGTTAACATTTTGTGTGTATATGTAAGGGTCTCATAGAAAAAGACATGAAAACCCAAAGAAACAGTTGGGCCTAAGAGCTTATATACTATTTTAACAAAGAGCCATAAATTTGTGGAGAGGTGACAAGACGAAGGAAAAGAGTTTGGGCTTCTAGGGACAGTAAGTTGTGGGAAAGTAAATATATGGGAGAAACTAATGGAAGGTAAGATTTCAGTAATATTTGTTTATGCAGATTCAAGTAAATGCTGCCTCCAGTAATAAAAGTTGTCTCCGCTTCCTGGTGTGGGAGAGGGAAGTGGACTCACTTTCACAAAAGGACATTTATACCCTGCTTTTAGACAGAAAGGGGGAGGGCAGAGAGCTTTTCTTGCATCTGCTGTTTCTCAATCACTTTCAGTTCAAAATAACTCTTATGCCAAAGTGGCATATTTGGGGATGGCATATTCTGATCCCGTTCCACACCAAGGGCACAGAGTCTAGAGCCAGACTGCTGGCTTTATATTGCAGTCTTGCTTTATTCATTCATAAAGTATTTCCTGAGCATTTACTATGTGCCAGGCACTGTGCAGAAGCTTGGGATATAGCAGGGGGAAAAAAAACAAAGATCTCCATCCTCATGGACCAGACGTTCTGCCTTACACCGGTTGACTGAGTGCTCTAAGGCACAAAGTACTTCCCCTCTCTGTCCCCTGATTCCTGGCCTGTAAAGGAAGAATACCAATTGTGCCTAACTCACAGGGACTTTGTAAGGATGACACGTGAGGCACCCAGCGCCCAGCACACACTTAGAACACTGTATGTGCTCGCCGCCTCCTTGATGAGCACAATCTCAGTTGCTCAGTGCTATCAACAAGCTGGCAGTCACAATTCTTGCCAGCTGTCCCAAACTATGATCATAAATCCTAAAGAAATATACCATTTCCTAGAGGTACCAGACTGACACAGATATCACAAAGATGCTTAAAGTGGATGCTCAAAATATTCAACTTAGAAATTTCCCGAGAATAGATTTCACAAAGAGGTGATAGGTGTCTCTTTGTGAGACAGTCAGATTTTGTCGTAATTTCTAGTATCATTATGGCAGTATTGGTCCAAATCCTCTGGGAATAAATGTGTTCCTGACACTGCTTCTGAGTCCTCTAACCTGATGTTAGTACAGGGCTCAAAGATGAGGAACTTATAGGATGATTTCAAGCAGCACAGGGATTAATTTAAGATGCCCTAGATTTAAAGGTCTGGCTGCTCCAGGAGGGCAGAGATGGAGTGAAGAGATGAGCCTTCCTTGGGTTAACTTCAGGTCTGCTCTTCCCCAAATAGAAAATTGTTTGTGCTGTATCCAAAGCCTGGCTCAAATCTCAGCTCCTCTAAGACATGCTCGCGTGTTGTATCAGCCTGTGTGAAATTCTCCTGACGGGTTTGGTGCCCCTCCCCACCTCCTTTAGCCTTCCCCCCACAAAGGAGCAGACAAACACAGCTAGCTAGCTATGGGGGAAACAAAGTACTGCATCACTGTATTTAATGCAGTTCCTTGAAAATCCCTCCCCCCTCAGGACAAGACTGCAGTGAAAGCTGTATTGAAAAGACAGTATAGGCAAAAATCTAATTAGAACACCTATGCCCACTTCCCCAGATAGAAGTATTGAGAATGGTTTTTATTGTGTGGCATGTTTATTGTGTGGTATGTTTGTTGGATGTGTTGAAGAGAGAGCCAGACAGACACAGAGAGTGAGTGGGTATTTGGGCCTCAGAGCAAGAGAGAACAAGAAGGGAGGAAGAAAGGGAGAGAGAGATGAGGAAGGAAAGAAGGTAGAAAGGGAAGGAGGAAGGGAAGGCTGGGAGAAGGAAGGAGAATTGGAAAGGAGGGATGGAAGGAGGGAAAAAGGAAGGAAAAGAGCAAGAAAGAGAAAGAGGAAGGGAAGTATAAAGGAGAGGAAGGAGGCAGGAAGGAAGGGAGGCAGGGGAGATGACTTAGACCTGCAGAGCCAACTCCAAGTTCACATACACAACCCACTGTCTGTCAGTGGGCGTGGCTGGCCCCACCTGCTTCTGTGTAGAGCAGGAGGTGGCAGAAGGGTGCATCTTGTCTGAGGACCCCTTTGATTCAGTGTTCCTACCACCTCTGTAATGTGGCCTCATGATTGAAGATCCTCTCCTCCTCCTCTGTCCTCTCCTCCCCATGGGACCTTTGCCTCTACCATGGGGACTCAGCCATGTGGACCTTGTGATCCACATACACCTGCACACCTGTATCTTCCCCTAGACTTTGGGATCTTGGATGGTAGGGGCCACCTCTTAGGCACCATTTTATTTCCTACAATGCCTAGTGCTTTACACTTAGTAGGGATCATGATGTTTATCTAATGTAGTGAAACTGTTTACTGGGCCCTCTCCTATTCCTCGGAGAAATATAGACCAACTGGGGTACAGTTTTTCTAGTGTACTCTAGTGATTATAAGGGACAAAACAATTCTTCCTTTTAATCCTTTCTTGATGATGAAACATTACTGAGCTAAAATTTAGTGGAACATTTTATGTTGTTTTGTTTTTTCTCCTCCTGCCAGCACTGCCCCATTCCAACAAGAATAAAGCTCTGAAGGAACCCCTCATACTTCAGATCTAAATTTAAAGAAGTCTGACTCAATTGCTCAGTTAGTTAAATTTGCAGTAGTCTCTTAAGAGATACTTATGGACTTATCTCATACTTTTGCAGTTTCCTTTTCTTCCAGTTGAGAAGTAGCAAATATGAAGTGACAACCACATTTCTGTACATGGAGTTATTTACAGGCCAAGATGATTGGTTTCCTGATCATCATTTCATAAGGTAATTTTCTTGGGATGCAGACACTGGCCCCCTTGGTTTATCCTGTCCACGTGTTGCATTATGTGTTGCTTCAGTCTCACAAGACACCCCAGGTAGTACCACAGCCCATTTGAGTTTGTCAGATACACTTATTGAAATTTGGAGTTTCCTTTGTGGCTTGTGGCTAAAAGCCAAAGATTTGGACATGTAGCTTACCACTCAAACATCTTAAAAGTAGAAGCCACAGAATAAGATGAGGCCATCAAAATTTCCATTGCCTGAAAACCAAAGGATATATAGACTCCCAGTTTCAGGACAAGCTTTTATTCAGCTGTGAAATATTCAAGCCAATTTCTCCAATAATGATACTGAACACTATGTAGCATTTTAAAAAATCACAGCCTATTTTTCACATCCATAGCTTGTAGTATCTCTGTGAGTGTGGCACAGGAGCTTTGGTAAAATCTTTATTGCTTTCTCTTATAGAATCCTCATAATACCTTATGAGACCAGTTGTTCTTATCTCCATGTTATAAATGTAGAAACTGAGGTTTAGGAAGAGTAAATGCTGTCCCCCAGGTCATACAGCTGGCAAACGGCAGGGCCTAGTTTCAAATCTAGATCCCACAGTTACTCAAGCCATAGTATTTCTACTACCCTGTTTTTATCGTATAAACAAAGAGAATCTGAGATGACATGATAGTGTTGGACCTTATAGATAATGAAAAGCAGTGCATAAGCCACAAATTAGAGTTTGAGATATGTAAACCAGTAGATTTTCAGACTCAGCTTCTTTGTAAAGACATTTAATATGGATTTCAAACATCCAAGAAAAATTTAGAGAACAAAGAGAGCCCTTGCCCTACTATGTATCAAAACATATTATAGAACTATAGCAATTGGAAGAGTGTGGCATTGACAAATGGATCAAGACAGAGAGTCTGGAAATATACTCATAAATAAATGGAAACTTTGCATATGAGAAAGTTGGCATTTGAAATGAAGGGGCAAGAGATGAGCTGATCATTCAGCAAGTGGTATGGGGATACTGACTGACAAAAAAAGTTTCTATCTCATGTTATTTGCAGAAATGCTAGCTTAAAAGTCTAAAAAAATTTTTAAATGATGTACTAGAAATCACACTGTCACCCAGGGCATTCCCATGAGTACTTGAGTTTGAGTTGTAAAATCGAGAATGTATTTGTCCATAGATCGACTTTTTGTACACAACCATATTAAGACCCTGTGATTTGTATCTGAGTGGGTGCTGCCAACTACACATGTAATACCCTGTTACTGGCATATCATCCATTTGCTACCTGACCCCTTTGGTAACCAGAGACCTGTACTTTGGTGATAGCTGGCTGGATTTGGGGTACAAGACTTTGCCGTGGAAGAAAGCAAATCTAAGTTCCCCTGACTCCCCCCACCCATACCACCCAAGGTGAGGATAGATGGCCCTACTATGTGTTCCCATGGCAACTGGTATTTCTTGTGTCAGTTGTTATTGCTGTTGACTGTTCTGTATCTCCTGCTGGATGGTAACTTTCAAAGATTAAAGGTCCTGTCTGCTTTGCTCACCTCTGGTTTATCCCAATGTTTGGCCCATCCAGATGCTCAATGATGCTGGTGAAATGTATAAATAAGCACACTGTTGGCCCCATGAATAGGGATAACAGAGGTTGGTAGGGAAAAACGTAAAGGTGTGTAATAACAAGACCAGCAGGCTTTTATGAGCATTCTGGGCCAAATGGGAGATGTGTGTGTCTGTGGTTTCTGAGAGGGTCCAGACAAATTAGGAGAAAGCATGGGAATATACCATCCCAGGTCAGGATGGTGGCCTGTGCATATGTGAAAAACAACATAACACAATAGCCACCCCATTCAGAATCCTTACATCATGCCAGGCACTGTGTTAAGCACTTTATGTGCATTATTCCATTTACTTTCCATAGCAGCTTTAAGGGATGGTTGATATCATTATCATAATTTTCCACATGAGCAACTTGAATTTCAGAAAGGGTAAATACCTTTTACAAGTTTGCTCAGATAGTAAGTGGCAGACTCAAAATCAAGTTTGACTCCTAACTGCATCCCAGCAGAGTGAACTGAGTCTAATGAAAGGGATGTTATTTAGGAATAATAATAGTATTTTGCATCCCCAGCTCAACATCCTGGCTTTTCAGTCTTCTCCTACCCACTTCATTAAGACAGCCAACAAGAACAACTCAAAGAAAAACAACCCTAACAAAGCAAACCCAGCCCTTGGAGACCTTAGACCTCCCAGTGAGTGAGAAGTGATTTCTGCTGCTCTTGTCCCAGAGCCCTACTTGGTGGTCAGTACTTCAGGTTGCAAAGGGATGCCCCTAAGACAGATCATGTTCTCTCCAGCTCCCCAGTATCTGCACTGCATCTCACACCGGCATGCACTTTACACGAGAGCTCAAAAGTCGCAAGCTCTGGACACCTACAAAGAGCTCACCTGGTTCAGATGAAATGCTTCAGCAGCCTGCAGCTACCTGCTCAGTCTTTTGCACTGGACCACACTTTAGTCTTATCAACTGAAAATTAGTAGTGGCTGTTAACCAACTGGATCATTGCAATTGATGGTCTACAATTTTAATTCACCATGACTGATTGCCTTATTCTACAGGAAGTTAGTAGTATTAACCTGAGCAATACTTACTTGGCTTCAGCTAAATGTATATATGTTTCCTAACTGAATTATAGGGACCGGTCTTAATATTTTTTAGTTTCTTTTCCACGTTAGGATATAGTTGAAAGTTTGCAGAAAAATACCAAAACTGAAAAAAGTGGAACAATTTCCTTTATTTAAATTGTCCATTTCCACCATTACTTACGATGAATAAACAAAAGACAAAAGGCAGAAATTTCCCAACCCTTTTAATAAAAGTTATGATTTGAATAATGATTCTAAGATAAAAGGTTCAAGTTCCTAATTGGAGAAAGTGATAGAAAAATCAATCAGCTGCATAAGAGAATGAAAATATACTACTTAAATTAGCTTTGTGTGGCCTGTGGGTATATTAATCCTGGAAAACCAAAACTAATGAGACTAATTTTAAGAGAGAATACTACTTTTGCAGGTGTTTCTAACTCACACAAATGGTTTTATGTAGAAATAAGATGTACACATGGTCACTAAATCCAAAAAAATGACCACTCTGGAAGGAAAATAAAATTGGTATAATAGATGCATTTGTTTATGTGACCTACACTCAAATAAGATAACATTGACCTACTAAATACACAAATAGTGATGTTAATTCCATTGTATGGTATTTTGGCACAGTCCATCTCTTATAGAAACAAGTAGTTCAGTTCCCTCAAGATAAAGCTGGTTGCCACTCCATGACCCCTCTTCAGAGGCCAGGTTCTTCATCAAGGAATTTTGGGGGCAGAAGGGGCAGGGCCTCTGTCTTGTTTAAGAGCCAGTCTTGGGACTTCCCTGGTGGTCCAGTGGTTAAGAATCCATCTTGCAATGCAGGGGACACTGGTTCAGTCCCTGGTCGGGGAGCTAAGCTCCCACATGCCGCGGGGCAACTGAGCCCACACACCACAACTAGAGAGCCCGCGAGCCGCAACTTCAGAGCCCACGCGCCCTGGAGCCCACACACCGCAACTAGAGAGAGAAGCCCGTGCACTGCAGTGAAAGATCCTGTGTGCTGCAACTAAGACCCAAAGCAGCCAAAAATATAAATAAATAAATAAATATTTAAAAAAAACAAAAGAACCAGTCTCGCTTGGGTAAAAAGCAGGTTTTCCTTGAAAAGGAAAACCTGTCTAGATTGTAAAGGGAAGGATTGGGAAAAGAGAACATTTTTATTATGATAGTTACAATTGGTATTTCAATAGATATGTGTGTATTTATTATAATGTGCAATAAGAAAAATATAATTAGCATACCCATGATATTATATAATAGGTATTATTGTGAAGGATAAGGCTAAGTAAAATAAATTAGTTGATTTAGTTGAAGTATAAAAAAAGTAATAGTATGGGGATAGATGGACATGATAAGAATTATGAAGATGGGAAATAAATTACTGAGATTTGGAAAATATTGAGGTCCAGAGGAAAGGATGGGTTCATCTTGCTCTAGGTCAAACAGCAAGTGAGAAGCAGTGCTAGGATTGTTTATTCATGTCTTCCAACCCCCAGGATCTTCCTGGTCTTTCGACTATTGTGGGGACTTCTTCCTTCTTTGACTGGTCATGTCCCCACTTCAGGTTTTTCTTCACCATGAAGAAAGTGTGAAGCTTTCTTATGTATGTCAATTGAAGAGTTTAACCTAGACAGTGAAGTGTTAAAATCTTCAACAGTGCATTTCAAACGTAAGTCTTGAACATGTTACTACGGATAGCTCCTGGAAGAGCTGCTTTGAGCAATGAGCTCAAGCCGAGAGTGGGGACCTTTCCCTGGCCCTCTGTGAAACCTCAGGAGTTAGACACAGCTAGAGAGAGGAAGCAGCATCTAAGCCACCTCAGCACGTGGCCTGCCTCCCAGTCTGTAGCCTCCTTCCCTCACATGCCAGACCAGAATCACCACCCTTCCCAATTCCTATCCACTTAAAAAGTGATGAGGAAGACTAAAAATAGGAAAGTTTGGATAAAAGAAGTCCCTGTCTGCAGGACTGTAGTCTAATCCCTATCTACCATTCACTTGGCACTGTGCCTACATAATTTCTGAACCTCAGACTACTGTTAAATAAGCACCTTATCCCCATTTTGCAAATGAGGTAACAGAAGTTCAAGGTAAATTAACTTGCCCAAATGGAAAAGTTAGGTCTTAATTCCAGGCCTATCTGACTGGAAAGTAGCAAGATGCATATTCAATATTATTTTATACATGGAAAAAGAAGAGACATATGAAATTATATTGAATAATACAAGAATATGAAATTTACTATTAGATTAGATAGTAGAACCTTGTAGGGCTAAAATAATTCAAAGTAGGACAAATCATTTATAGCCCTTGGGTAAAATCTGGCCCACTGCTTGTTTTTGTAAATAAAGTTTTATTGGAACACAGCCACAGGAATTTGTCCATGTACTTCCTGTGGCTGCTTTTGTGCTACAGTAGCAGAGGTGAATATTTGTGACAGAGTCCTTTGGGCTCACAATACCTGAAATATTTATTATCTGACCCTTAACAGAAAAAGCTTGCTGAAGCCTTGATCTAAGAGTTCTAGAAAGTTACATTTAAGAGGTGCAACTTGATTAAGAAAGGAAGATTAAAACTCTGAGTACAGGAGAAGAGGTCACAAACTCTGAACCCTAATTTGTCCCCACTGCTTAGTTTTCATGTGACAACAATTAATAACTACATTTTATTGCATATCCATTGACTAAGTATTTTTTCTAAGCGATTTACATGCAATATCTTATTTAAACCTCAGTGTAACTCAGTGAAAGGGTTGCTTGATATAAAGGAGTTACTTATTAGAAACTGTTGATGTGCTTTTTTCTTCTGTCTTTCTGGGAATCTGATCTTTGCTCTCATTGGCCCCAGGCTGGCATCTTCTTGGGGTGGAGTGTGGGAATGGAGAGGAAGATGAGGATTTGTCAAGGAAAAAAATCAGAGACAAAAAAAGGAGATTATCCTTAGATTCTGAGGTACAAGGGCAAATTAGACAGCAAGGCAACTTGCAAGTTGGATAATTTCCTTGCAATAATATTTAAAATTTTTATGGCTTCTTTTGGAGTATTGAGGATGGGGGTAAGCATGGAGGATCCAGTTTACAGTGTCGCATGCTGCAGAGCAGGTATAACCTGCTGCTCAGGTAGCTAGGCTGGCTCTAGGGTATGAGGATATAGGGGTAGTAAAAGGCCAATAGCCCATCTCTTTTCTTGCCTGGCAAATTGTAGAAAGAGAAAGAGGTAGATAAAGAAAAAGAGCAACAGAAACAGGATGTTATACATTTCCTCACTCTTGGCTTCAGGGAGGGAAGGAGGCAGTTATGTCACATCAGTAAGGCCTTAACTGACGGAAGCAGGGTACTGGCCCTGCCACTGAGGCATTTGGACAAGGATGTTATCTTGGATGGACCCAGAATTCATCTGGGTATGTTGTACCCAGTGCCCCAAACCCCGAGTTTCATGTACCTCCTGATACCCTATAAAACTCACATCTAGGTATCTAGTGTGCAAGATACCTACATACCTACTTAGGGAGAGAGACAGGGGAGAGGAGCCTCTGAGAGTCTGGGCATTTTTAGGAAGAGAGATTGAACTAAAGATATTGTTTAATTTTTAGATTAGATTCAGTTTTAAGCAAGATTGCATATTAAGTTTTCACTCTTCACTCCACCGGCCCGTGCCACTATTCCCACTAATGGGGGTGAGGAGGTCAGATTAATTTTGGTCTAAATTATTTACAATTATATATATATATATATATATATATACTGTACAAACAAGTTGTATTGCCAGCTAAAAGTTACAACCTTTTTACACTAACATCATCTCCACTTTCACTCATCTGTCTGGCTCCAGTACAAGAGTGCCATTGAAAACTTTAGACTTACACGTAGAAAGGGCTGTTATTAACATCATTGTGATTGTCATTGCTATTACTAGGATTTAGGTCATCATGCTAAAGTCCAAACTGCACACATTACAATTGAGGCTGGAACCAGTATCCTGGAAGACACCAGATGTGTGCAAAAGTGAAGCAGTGTTCTAGAAACCAGTTAATGAAAGCAGCAACAGGTTACTTACGTAGAGAAGATCTGAACCACAGCCCACCCTGGGGGAGTCCCAGGGCAAGGAAGGGGACTGTTCTTTAGAGACGTGCATTTTTACCCCTCTGTGTTCTGAGTTTCACTTTAGAGAAAAAGTTAGAAAACAATGTGGGGACTGGAAGGACTCTACACCTGAAGGAGAGTTTGCAAGAAGGTGTTTCTCTCCTGGCTCTGCACTCTGAGACCAGTTGCTCAGAACTGGTAATGAGCGAAGAGCCGGTGGCAGTTAGATAGCGGGGTGGGGAGGGGAAAGGGCAGGAGTTGGAGAGGTGAGAACTCTGACTCACGATGATGGAGATGATGGAGAAGTGGTGAGGAGGAGTGGCGTTTTTCCTCCCTGTGGAAAAGTCTAGAGTTACCCTTTGAAACCCTAGCTGTGGTCTAACTAGCTGGCAAATCCTCCCACATGCCAGAAAGAGAAGGAAGGCTGTGCCCTTGGACACCAGCTGCTGAGCAAGTCCTGCCACATGCCGGCTGCCTGACTCTGAGTGATTTGAAAGTTGTTTGTTTCAAGCTCTAACTTCAGTCTCCAGCACTGTGTTCCTACCAGGAAGTTGTTTTTCTCCTTCCTGGAGAGGTCTGAGAGCTCTCTGAATATTCCGGTGGGGAGAAGCCGGCAAGACAGTTCATCTGGAGCTTCCATCTGTGGGAGGAAAAATAATTTTTTTTAAGTAGGCAGAGTTGTGAAGTGTATATAATAGGGCCTGGCTTTGGCACCTGGACACAGAGCCTTCATTCCAAATTTCTTCTAGCAGGTAGGCAGATTTCCAGGTTACAAACTACAGGACTAAAATGTGGCTGAGTCTGGGGTGGGATCCAGCCATGCCCAGAGACTCCACCTACAGAAAAGCAAGGAGAAAAACCAAATACCGGTAGGATTTAGGCCGAGGACAACGTTTTTTCCATGAAGGTTCACTTGTTTCCCTCAGTCTCTGTGAGATTCTTTTTTTTTTTTTTTTTTTTTTTGCTGTACGCGGGCCTCTCACTGTTGTGGCCTCTCCCGTTGCGGAGCACAGGCTCCGGACGCGCAGGCTCAGCGGCCATGGCTCACGGGCCCAGCCGCTCCGCGGCATGTGGGATCTTCCCGGACCGGGGCACGAACCCACATCCCTTGCATCGGCAGGCGGACTCTCAACCACTGCACCACCAGGGAAGCCCTCTGTGAGATTCTTAAAAAGAAAAAGCGATGGTTTTGTGGATAGCTTTTCACTGTACTGTCTATATTTTCTATAATGAGTGTATATTTCTTTGCTTCTCAGAAAAAAATCTTTAAAAAATAGGAATAAAAACTTGGATCTTAATAGCTGCTTACATCCCGTGCCTTTAGATTGTGGTTAGAGGTAGGGAGAGGTGAGGGAACAATGATACTCTTCTTCTTTTAAGGCTTCTTCCCTGCATCCCCACTCCCACCTAATTCATGAACAATTTGCTCTGCTCAAAAACTGTGGTCTGGGTAATATATAACACTAGATTATGGTTTATTTTTCTTGGTGATAATGCTGTATTGTTTGTATGAGGAGAGTATATAGGAGAAAGTCTTTATTTCTAAGAGATATAGGTGGAAACACTGAAGGGTGAAGTGTCAGGATGCCTGCTGCTTAATTTAAAATGGCTCTGGTAAAAAGGCAAATATGAAACAAATATTGCAAGAAGTTAACAATTGTTGAGCTTAGTGATTGCTCTGTGTGTTTTCCTTACGATCTTTCAGTTTCTCTGTTTGAACATTTCTGTAATTAAAAAAATGGAAACAAAACCAGACTCCCTTCAATCTTTGATCATCTTTTTTCTTCTTTTGTCTTGCTCCTTTCTTACCTGTTCCCTCATGTACCTGAGCCAGCATACAGACATGACTTTCAGGGAAGCATGTTCATGGTAGGGAAGAAGAAAACAATTTGTTCTGGGTTCTCATCAATGCTATGCTCCCCACCATTCAACACCCATTGCCCCTCTCCTCCAGCACTGTGTTTGTGCAAGACTGTTTATTGCATTGTTGTTTATAATACTTTTTAATTGGAAATAATCTTTATTTCCATCATTAGAAGATTAGTTAAATAGTTTAAGATACATCTATACAATGAAATACCATGTAGACTAAAGCAGGTGTGTATGTGTTTCTATTATTTAAAATTTTTTATTATTTCGTTATTTAAATAATTAATAAAATAGCCAAAAAGGAAATAAAAAACCAAATTATTCAATTTCCCATCACTCAGAAATAACCAACAAGAAAACGACAGGCATCCTAATACAAATATGGAAAGGTGCCCAGCTTTTTTTTTTTTTTTTTGCGGTACGCGGGCCTCTCACTGTTGTGGCCTTTCCCATTGCAGAGCACAGGCTCCGAACGCACAGGCTCAGCGGCCATGGCTCACGGGCCTAGCCGCTCCGCGGCACATGGGATCTTCCCAGACCGGGGCACGAACCCACGTCCCCTGCATAGGCAGGCAGACTCTCAACCACTGCGCCACCAGGGAAGCCCACCCTAATTACTTGAATTTAACCTCAGAAAAGTCATCTAATGCTGTTGTATAACTTCAGGTAAGAAGAGCTATAATTTCTAATAATACTCAATTTTTAAAATGTGGGAAGTTTGAGGTAATTAGTTTTTTGTATCAAACTTAGTCAGCATTTATAGACTCTCCAGTCTAAAATATGAGGACGTTGAGAATACCTTTTACTTTGTTCCAACTTGCTTCTCCACTAACTGTTTTATATTTTTATTTACACATTGTTAAGATGTATAACATTGGCTTTCTGCATAGTTCATGATGTTGATGTGTCTTAATTCTATGTTGAACTTGATTTAATTCTCACTGGTATTTTATCACAACATATTCATTTTTGAGTTCTTCATTTTAAGCTATCTTTTATTTGGCTAGATGTATCATCAATCTTTTTTCCCCCTCAGAAAGATTCATGAGGGTGTTCTCTGAGTCCTTAAGGCTAATGAGTTTCTGTCTTTAACCTTGTACTTACTGTAGTCTTGACTGTGTATAAACTTTCCTCAGAACTTTGCACACATTGCTCTGTTGCCTTTTATCATCTAATGTTACCGTGGAGATATCTGAAGCAAGTCTATTTCCCCTTTGTACATGGGCTACTACTTTTTAGCCTGTATATCCATAGAATTCTTACTGTATATCTTTGAAGTTTTTCAGGATATCTCTTTACATATTTTTCCTGAGTTATGGTGTGTCTTTTTGGATATAGATTTACATCTTTATTTCAAGAAAATATTCTTGCTCATTGGGGCTTGTTCTCTTGGAACTTCTTCTGAGAGACTTCTTGGAACCTGGCAATGGGCAAAGCTAGAAGCGTCTTGGGAGACTGTCAGTGGAGACTTGAAAAGAAGAAAGGAAACTGCTCCTGGAAGCTTCATAAAAGGGGGCCCATATTATACATTTAATGGGACAGTTGATTAGACTATACCTGTAGTAACTTGAAAAATAGAAAATGTACCTAGGGAATTCCCTAGTGGTCCAGTGGTTAGGACTCTGTGCTTTCACTGCTGAGGGCCCAGGTTCGATCCCTGGTCGGAGAACTAAGATCATAAGCTGCGTGGTGTGGCCAAAAAAAAAAAAAGAAAAGAAAAGAAAATGTACCTAACTAACTTACATACCTAGCTAAGAATAGTTCCAGATATTGGAAGCACCAACTGATCCTTTCATCTACATATAATAAGATACAGTTAGAGAGAGAGGAACTGAAGAAGGAACTACTTCATTTTAAAACAGAATTAGAGGAAGTATTTCCAACCCAGAACTTGCTAAGTCAGAAGATAAAACTATTTCTCATTCTAACATTCTCAGCCAGGAAAATTTTCTCAAAATAAGAGACAGTGTCAGGGCAAATATAGAATATAGAGCACTGCCTATGGAATGTTGATTTGTGGTCAAAACTCTATAAGATCCTTTGTTAAGACATTAGAGAGATGAAAGGCAGTGCTTCATAGATCCTTTCTTATCTAGAATAAAAAGACTTCTAGTAACTTTAAGAGCATGACTTGTAGACCCTCTCAGCTAGACAATAAATTTCTAAAAATCTTAAGGGTCTTGTCATAGCACTCTGATTCACAGTTCTAAAGTAGAGAGGATTTGCATGGACATTTCTCTTTTCTAATGAATTGAGTTATAATTAGATAGCTACAAATTACACAAACTTTTTATAGGAATTATATCAATTTGGACTAAAAGTTAACAGAAATAGCTGAGAATTAAAAGAGGCCTCTAGGCCCCTAACTTATATTGCGGGTTGAGAAAGCTACTCAGCTGTAAGTATGGACCATATTTTATGGAAAAGGAAAGATGAGTCAAAGAGAATAGCCACAAATCAGAGCTTAAAGCTAGGAGACATGGACAGTCATCATAGGTTATGACAGAACTGGATCCTGATCAAGGAACCTGTGATATGTGCCCAGCTGGATTTCAGAATTATTATGGACCACTGACTGTTATGTGCTTTTATTGTCCCTCTTTTTTTAAAAAAACATATACTTATTTATTTATTTTTGGCTGTGTTGGGTCTTCATTTCTGTGCGAGGGCTTTCTCTAGTTGCGGCGAGCGGGGGCCACTCTTCATCACGGTGCGTGGGCCTCTCACTATCTCGGCCTCTCTTGTTGTGGAGCACAGGCTCCAGATGCGCAGGCTCAGTAGTTGTGGCTTACGGGCCCAGTTGCTCCACGGCATGTGGGATCTTCCCAGACCAGGGCTAGAACCCCTGTCCCCTGCATTGGCAGGCAGATTCTCAACCACTGCGCCACCAGGGAAGCCCCTGTCCCTCTTTTGAATGAGAGTATCTCTTTTAGTGTTTCTGACCTTGCCTTACCATTATATATTGGACGTGTGTGCAGGGAGTTAGAAACTTGCCTCTTTAGTTCATACATCCTCAGATCAAGAGCTGCACTTGAGGAGCCTCATTCAGAACTGGAGCTTATTTAAATGACAATATCTTGGACTTCAAGTCTGAATCTGGTGCTGTAATGGATGAGATTCTGGTGATTCTCAGGGATTAGGAGGTGTGTGTTTTGCATGAGTTAGGTAGGCTATGGGGAATGTGATAAATCATTAGGTGTCAAAGGATTCACTGTAATAGACTATTACTTTAGTGTCTCCTAATGAGTCATGTCTGCCAGCATTTGTGTCCTAGTATAGCTCACTCTCCATAAATTTGAGCTGGCCCTGTCACCCAGTTTAATCAGTTAAATGTGCTGGAAGTGATACCGTGTCAATTCTGGACAGCTTCTACTTCTGTACTCTTAGAAGTTAGCTACCACACAAGAAGTCCAACTGCCTTAAGACTGCCATCCTGTGAGGAAGCTCAAACTAGCCAGACAGAGAGACCATGTGGATTAAGGGACCCAGGCCACAACCCCAGCTGAGCTCCCAGCTTACTCAGCGCCCAGAGGCCAACCATCTGAGTGATTCATCTTATCAGTGCATTCACCAGACTTAGTTGAGCTACCCTTGCTAATGTTATGTGGGATATAGACGAATGGTCCTCCCCAAGCCCTGTGGAAATTGAAGAGTTGTGAGAAAATATGTTTTAAGCCACTGAGTTTTGAGGTACTTTGTTACATAGCAATAGAAATTGAAACATATTAACTTTCTTCTTTGAGTTATTTTTATTTCAAACATCATGTTGTTGGAAATTTCTTTGAGGGGCTATATATATATTTCTTGGTTTGAATTTTTGGCTTATAATACTTCCTCCTTTCTACACCTTCTCTGCCAATTATTTTACATTTGTTCCAATGTTTATTCCTTTCCAACTAATACTAATCTTCAAGTAATTCAACTAAGTAATTGAGTAACTTAGTAATTAAACAAAAACCAAATATTTTTTCAGCAAAGGAAACTACCATCAAAATGAAAAGGCAGGGCCTCCCTGGTGGCGCAGTGGTTGAGAGTCCGCCTGCCGATGCAGGGGATACGGGTTCGTGCCCCGGTCTGGGAGGATCCCATATGCCGCGGAGCGGCTGGGCCCGTGAGCCATGGCCGCTGGGCCTGCGCGTCCGGAGCCTGTGCTCCGCAACGGGAGAGGCCACAACAGTGAGAGGCCCGCATACCGCAAAAAAAAAAAAAAAAAATGAAAAGGCAACCTACTGAATTAGAATATTTGCAAGTCATATATCTGATAAGGGGTTAAAATCCAAAATATGTAAAGAACTCATACAAAGACAACAAAAAAACAAACAACCTGATTAAGATATGGGCAGACGATCTGAATAGACAGTTTCCAAGGAAGACATACAGATGGCCAACAGGCACATGAAAAGATGCTTGACATCACTAATCATCAGGGAAATGCAAATCAAAACCACAGTGAGATACCACCTTATACCTGTTGGAATGGCCATTATTGAAAAGATAAGAAATAACAAACGTTGGAGAAGATGTGGAGAAAAGGGAAAGCTTGTACACTGTTGGAGGATTGTAAATTGGTGCAACCACTATGGAAAACAATATGGAGATTCCTCAAAAAAATTAAGAATAGAAGTACCATATGACCCATCTATTCCACTTCTGGGTATTTATCCAAAGAGCATGAAAATGCTAACTCAAAAAGATATATATTCATCTCTATGTTCATTTCATCATTATTTACAATAGTCAAGATATGGAAATAACGTAAGTGTCCATCAATGGGTGAATGAATAAAGAAGATGTGGCATACACACACACACACACACAACACACACACACAGGAACACTACTCAGCCATAAAAGAATGAAATCCTGACATTTTTTATAATACCTTGAAGGTACAATATTACACTAAATGAAATAAGTCAGATGGAGAAAGACAAATACCATATGATTTTACTTATATGTGGAATCTAAAAAAGAAAACAAATGCAAAGAAAATAAAACAAGAATGAAGAAAATAAAACAAGAACAAACAAAATAAAACCAAAAACAAACTCATAGGTACAGAGAACAGACTAACAGTTACCAGAGAACAGTAGATGAAATGGGTAAAGGGGGTCGATTGTAGGGTGATGTATGGTAACTAGACTTGTGGTGATTGCTTTGTAGTGTACACAGATGTTGAATTATAATGCTGTATAGAAAAGTATAAAAAGTGTTTGTTTATAAATAAGAACACGTGGAGATGAATGGAGAGGGTAAATTGCAGCTTCTTTGATTCAGGTTTCACCACTGTTTCCTCTGCTGAGAATGATGTCTCCTTTTGTGTTTCAGTGTTTTCAGCAATACTGTGACTCAAGGGAAACCCTTGAAAGTGGCAAAGTCCTCTGTTTGTAATCCAGTGGCTAATGCTGTCCTTCCTCTGTTTACCCCACCTCATCTCCAGCAGTCTCTCTTAGCAAGTAGAGAGACCATAGAATTCATTGTTTAAGTTATCATTCACTCTGTAGTGAAAGGAGGCTTTCTATTTATAATTGCACTAGGGTAGTAGACACAAAGTGGGCACACCAGGTCATCAAACCACCTTGTTTGTAAGCCCTGGTTGTAAACAATAAAAATGAAATGTACCTTCTTGAGTTCTACTTGCTTAGCTTTCCTGCTGTGGAGAATGGGACAGTGCAGGGACAGTCCCCACTCCTCCCTTGGCCTGTCTGTGTCCCTCATTCTCATTGTTTCTGTTAATGAATTCATATATTGACCTTTCAGACCTGGGTCATCAGCATGTTAAGGGAATCCTGCCAAATTTCTAGGGAGGTTATGCGTAGCCCTCAGTGACTTTCCACATTTTGGGCCAAGTTTAAAAGCATAAGGCAGAGTTCATGGTTTGTGGTTCACAGCCTATGGTTTGGAATTTTGTGTATTTACTTCTATCGTTACTACAGGGGTATACTTTCCTTCCATTTTCATTTTTTAAAGTTGTTTTTGATGGGCTTAGAGGGGAAGAATAGAATTAAAATGTCTTACTCTGTTATCTTTAACTAAAAGACTACTGTTTCGGCATGGAGATATGACCTTGATATAGAGTCAAACATAAGAAAGCAGATTACAGTATTATTAGGTATGGTATATATACCTTTGTGTTTAAAAAATGCACTTTATATTCATAACATATTACTAAGGGTATTCATCCCAGTGGTAGCTGAAGTCATTTTATGGAGTGAGGAGAATGTATGTAATGTATATGATTATGAAATTTTTACAATGGGCATGAATTAATTAAATAAATCAGTAAAGAAATCACTGAATATCATTCCATTTTGGAGAAACATAAAAATACTTAAGTTTCCGTGGTCCTTGTTGCATTGTGGAGTTAAGAATCCATGCCACTAACAAGGCATCCTGTGGTTAAGAATGAAATGCTCTTTTATTTTGATCCCATAGCCTTTCCTCAAATTTTTCCTACTGTAGACCTTACAGGGAATTATCTTTCTTAGCTCGAAAAAATATGAGTTGCTAGGCCAGGAAAGCACTTTGATCCTGAAGGTTAGGGGCTAGTAGGATAGGATTGGATTAGCCACAGTAACAATAAAAAAGACAATCCCTGTCTGTGTTAGGATGGTTGATGCCTGTTGTCTGGGCTTCTGGGTCTGCAGTTGGCCTGTTCCCTGACTTATTTATTTCCCTAGCTTGCATTACCGTTTACCTGCCCATTGTCCTCTGTCGTCTTTGATGCCCTGGGATGCAGCATTAATATTCTAGCAATGGTGGTATATCCCTTAGCATATCCAGAATGGGGGAGATAAGCAATAAATAACAGTGATAAGCCTGTGCTGCCAGAGCTCCTCTGGAGGGCTTTACTGAGCACACCAAGAAATGGATTCATGAAACTTAGTTTGGTGGAGTGGAAAGAAAAACACAGGAAAGAAACAGAGTGGTGCACGTCGCTGTCACACCCATGTCAGAAATCTGGGTGAGAAAGGTAAACGTCAGTGGCTCAAAGACTTTCCAGGGAAGAGCAAGGCTGCTATAGTACGTCAAGCAGCTGACACAGGAGCAGAGCTTGACAAGTCATTTTGATGCTGGTCTGGAAAACTCCTTGGAAATAAACACATTGTTCAAAAAGGCCCCAAATCCAAATCAGTCCAGAGAGGAGAGCTGAGGGAATGAGTAAAAATAAGTCAGGGAGGGATAATGACCGCTCCTGCCTCTACTCCTGGTCATAACCAGGATCCCAGCAAGTACGGATATTTGATTTGGTCAGTTGACAGGCTGAGTGGTGCGGGGGAAATATGGCCTGAAGAGTCAGGCAGCCCTGAGATAAAACCCAGCTACGTGGGCTTCCCTGGTGGCACAGTGGTTGAGAGTCCGCCTGCCGATGCAGGGGACACGGGTTCGTGCCCCAGTCCGGGAAGATCCCACATGCTGTGGAGCGGCTGGGCCCGTGAGCCATGGCCGCTGAGCCTGCACGTCCGGAGCCTGTGCTCCGCAACGGGAGAGGCCACAACAGTGAGAGGCCGCAAAACAAACAAACAAACAAACAAAAAAATCCCCAGCTATGTGGACTTAGGATCTTGGGCAAGTGACTTCTCTCTGCTCATAGGGAAATTCTCAGCTGGTTCCGTTCTGTGGCACTAATTCTGTGTTTGGGTTTATCTGTAATGTAGAGATGACAGTATCTTCCCTGTGATATCATTTGAGGGTTGAATGAGGTAGTGCCTATGAAGTGCTGGTCCACAGACAGTGTTTGATGAATGCTGGTTCCTCATTCTCTGGAGCCTGTCCTCTGTCCCAAAGCTCTCAGAGGTAGAACACTCTGGCACCTGACCTTGACCTCCCACCTCCTCCTGTTTCTCCTCTTCCCCCTTCTTCTTCTTCTTCTGTTCTGTAAGGACGGTGAAGCCCTGAGCTGGCAGATAAATTGGGCTCCAGCTTGGGTGAAGCAGAGAGAATTCTAGATGTATTTGTCCTGCACCTGAGGAAGCAACCTGCGTTTGTGCTCCTGGTTTTCATTACGGAGCTGGTCATATTTTATCTTCTCTTAAGTGGCAGCTAGATCTGTCCTGGTCAGGTCAACACAGACTCTGACTACAGGAGAGAGAAGCAGGTATTAAAGCCAGTCAGAGGTATTTATTTCTCCTATATTACTGTGTTACCTGAAAGAGGCACTAAGATCTTCAAACCTGAGCTTGGGAGTTGCAGTTCTCCATTTGCGATGTCCTTCAAGTTTTGGGCCTGTTTTCACCCAGGTGTGTGATGCTTCCAGCTTTCATCATGGTGCCCACCTTCTCAAAGGCATCATTAACTCCCCATTGCCCGTAAGATAAATCCCAAACTCCTTACCTTGGCATCTAGTGCCCTCTACTCTCTCACTCCAATTACTCTCCATTTTATTTCCCACCATTCCTAAGCATGAAGTAGTCCCAAACTAAACTATTCACTGTTTCCCTCACGCTCCCTGCATTTTCCTGCCTGTCCTCCTTTTTGATGTTCTTTCTGTGCCTGGAATACTCCTTTCTCCTCCTCCTCCCTTCATGGTCAAGTCATATCTGTTACGCAAAACCCAGCTCAAATGCTGGCCCCTCCATAAAGCTTTACTTGTGCACTTTCTAGCTGGAGTCAATCTTGTTCTCCAAACTCTTTTGGCTTTTTCTCCAATCAGAGCACCACTGTCTGATGCTTAGAACTCTCACTTCTGCAGTACAAGCCTTTTGAAGTAGTCTCCTCCCCTCATAGAATGTTGGCCCCTTGAAAGTAAAATTTATGCATAACCTCTGTCTCTTTTTCCCACAGTGTCTTATACACAATAGGTGACTAGATGAATGAATTTGAAGGCAGTAGCTGAGCTGTTGTATGTATATATAATTGCTGATGATGTACCATTTGTTACAGCAGCTATGGCAAATTCCTCTCATGCGTGCCCTCATGGACCTTCTGGTGCCTGTGGCGAAATTCTACTCATATGCCAACCCCAATCAGCAAGTGGGTGTCTAGAGAAGTAGGTTGAAAAAGATTTTAAGGTCGTGTCTTGTGTCAGTAGGATGGAGTGCTGTGATTGATTAGTGATGTCTCCCATTACCCTGTATCAGAATTGATAGAAAGGTGGAATCTTTGTCACATCACATCTAATGTTTCCATATTGGTAGAAAGTTGTAATAAATGGCATGGATGTACTTGCAATGAAAACTGACTCTCCTAAAATTATAATCACATCAATATATGAAGAAGTTACAAACATAACACAAGATCGGAGTCGCCAGGCCTATCACTTTGGCCTCTTCCACTTGCGAGCTAGTAGCAAATTACTTAATCTCCCTTTATCCACATGTACAATGAATTAGTAATACCCACTTCACCTATTTCACAGCCAAATAAGAGGATATGTTTCCTGCTTATGAGGACAAAATTGTATATGTATATGTAAAATTATATATATAATATATGTATACATATATATTTATATAGTATATGTATTTATATATGTTTATGGGTAATGATTAAAATTCATAAATCACTTTTATTATTTCTCACTTTGAAAGTCTCACAGGTTCTTCAAATTGAAAAAAAGTACAGAGAAGGAAAGAGAAACGCACTAATTCTTCTTGAACAGAGACAATCACTAGTAACAACTTAGTATATATCCTTGCAGATCCTTTTCAATGAGGTGTATAGCCTTTAGAATTCTTTTGAGACTTGTATTCTTTTTTTTAATCAGTACAGAGTGAAAATTTTTGGATGCCACTAAGTATTATTCTATAACATTGCTTGCATGTTAAATAGTATTTTATTATATTTTGATAGCATGTTGTCCCCTGTGAAGTACAACACAAATGCAATGTTGATTTGATATTTATATGATGAGCACAAGCAAGGGGGAACCTAGAAATAGACCAATTAAAACTTGTTGCCTTGTAGTTTGCTTGGAATAGTGGGTTTTCGGGTAGTGCTGTGGTCTCTTATCCAGGAATCTTTATGGCAATGGTAATTGTGAGGTGTGTTGATCTGTAGTGAAGGTTAGTACACTGGATTTGATGGGGCTCAAAGGACAAATAAAGAGTTAAGGTTGAACTTTCCTCAAGCAGTGTTTATGTGCTCATTGGATTTAGAGTCAGTTTTGCAAATGTTCCTACAGGAATGGATTCATTTTTGAAAAGCTGTAATCAGCAAGAAACAAAGGGCAGGGATGTTTTTGAACTCAAATTTTTGTAGGGCTCTTTGTTCCCCTTTTGTTAAAAAGAAGAAGCAGAAATTGAGTAAATTTAGAAAAGTACAACAAGCATTATGCTTGTTTCTACTGACTTAAAAGAAATACTCCTTCCTTGAATATAGGAGTCTTTTTTTATTTTACTTTATTTTATTTTTTTTGCAGTACGCGGGCCTCTTACTGTTGTGGCCTCTCCCATTGCGGAGCACAGGCTCCGGACGTGCAGGCTCAGCAGCCATGGCTCACGGGCCCAGCCGCTCCCCGGCATGTGGGATCTTCCCAGACCACGGCACGAACCTGTGTCCGCTGCATCGGCAGGCAGACTCTCAACCACTGCGCCACCAGGGAAGCCCTATAGGAGTCTTTTTTGATCTGGAGTACAGGACTAGATTTCTGAAAACATTAGAAACGTGAGAAAATTTTCAAATTTAGGATTCTGTAGTGTTACTATAAAATGTATATCCCTCTAAATGGCCACTCTATAAGACACCTATTTTTAGGGCTTTTTAAAAGAATTCTAGGGACATATGTTTGCAGTAGGGTGTAGTAAAGACACGTAGGCTTTGGAATTGTGAAAGATCTGACTTGAGGTTAATTTCTGCCATTTACTAGCGGCATGATCTTGAACAAATTACCCAACCTCTTTCAGCTCCAGTTAACTTGATGACAGTACCTGTATCACAGGACAGTTTTGAGAGTTAGATGAAATCATGTCTTTAAATTTCTTGGCATAGTATAGGTACTCACTGAGTGTTGATCACCCATCTGTATAGTAGGCTCTAAATAGGTCATGGAGGTAGACAAGTTGGCTAACTCTCTCTCCTCAGGAGCCTGATGGCTGAGCCACCAGAACACTTTATTTTCTTGGCTATAAGAATTATTTGTTACAACATAAGTAAAAGAACTGATAAGCACAGTCTGTAAGAAGGTTCTGAGAAATTAGAATATTGATCAAAGCAAAAATGAAAGGAAAAGAACTTAGGCATTTTAAAATGTCCTTGGTTGCTTTCCAATATTTTCTCTTACTATCAGTTTATTTTATCTTAATTCTAATTACTTTCCTTTTGGCCTAGAGGCTTTCTGATTCTCCATGTACAGCCATGCCCATGCTTATCTCTTTTTGTGGCATCTCATCTCAGGCGTAGCTTTAAGCCATCTGGGATCAAAGACTTCTGCTTAGGGGATGCTGCATTTAACTAAGGATAGATACTTTGCAGTGTTTTATCATACTTATTTTAATACCCAACCCATTTGCTTTGACTTTTTTACCCAGTTAGAGAGGAAGAGGCTTATGAGGACAGAGCAAAGTCCTCAACTGTACATTAATTCTTCCCTCTGTTTACTCCTTAACCTATTACAAAAAAATTATTCCTCAAAAAGATCACCTTTTCTCTTAAACATCACAACATATCTCAATATAAATGAAATTATTTTGAAAAGTAACATTAGATTATGTACAGTTTCTCTCCAGTGTGATTTCCAACACTGATATGTTGTTAAATTCTATGTACTGAAGAAGCTATTTGGAAATACACTACATATATCCAATTGATTCATCACATTTATATCACTCTCTCCTTTAAGGCCTAAGAGATAACTCTAAATATTGACTCTTTTAAATATTAAACCTCCTTTATTGAATCAATCTCAGCTGTGTAAACTTTAAGTGAAAATCAAAGCACTAAAAATGAGCCCAATATTTAAATTCCATTATAATTACCCCTGGGTGGCCAAAGGAGTGGACCTTTAGGTACTGAGCTTTTGTTACATGAAATCTAGCTGGGCTTTCCTGATCTGGACTGGGAAATCACCTCAGTGCTTTGGGCCTGAGGCTAAAATGGACTGTTTCCCACTAGGAAACATAGATTAAATCAAAAGATTGGCATTCTGGAAAATTTCCTACCCTCTAGGAAACATGTTTGTGAAATGACCATGTAAACGCTTTATTCTTGAAGTAGCGCAGAGCATAGCCTGGCTGGTTAGCTGCAGGTAAGGGGCAGAGCTTGAGGAGCAGACTGAAAAGGTGTGATGTCTGGATGGCGGGGCTCTGTAGTTAATGGGAGGTGGGGAAGACACAGCATGGTCTGAATGCCTTGGACACCTAAGGTCCTTTTGTGAGTCATTTCATTACTCCTTGTAACTTTCCTCCCAAGTAACTTCCATTACACACACTGAACAGATGAGCAACTGAGCCTCAGAAAATGTAAGGATCCTGCTCATGTTCATGTGGCTAGTGCCAGGAAGGCCAGAATTCCAACCTATCTGTCTGACTCAAAACCTATGCCCTTTTCACTTCATCCTACATCTCCTAAGTAGAGAAGTGTCTTGCTGTAGAGCTGCACTGTTCAACAGAAATATAAGGAAAGCTATAAGTGTGAACCACATATGTCGTTTAAAATTTTCCAGTACCCACATTTAAACTGATTTTAATAATGTAGTTTATTTAACCTAATGTATCTAAAATATTATCATTTTAACATGCAATTAATAAAAAAAACTCATGAGGTATTTTATATTCTTTTCTTCACACTAAGTTTTCACAATCTGATGTGCATTTTATACTTAAAACATATCTCAATTAGAACTGGCCGCATTTCCAGTACTCAGTATCCACATGTGGCTGATGGCTGCCATGTTGGATGGGACATATATATAGACAATCAGTAATGTTATCAGGACACTTAACTGGGTTGATGTGGGAGAACTCAGTATTGGGAAACCCAGGAGGAGAGGATACTCTGAAGGGTAACTAGGTCAGGCAACTTGGCATACAGGAAGTGTATCATTCACTCATTCATTCATTCAACATGTATTAGTGAGTACCTCCTAAGCATCAGGTACTGTTCTAGGTGCTAAGCTAGAGAGGCAAACAAGATTAAGTGATTTCACTAGTGGAATCTACACTCTAGGAGGTGAGATAGACAATAAGCAAATAAGAATATAATTTAAGTGATTTGAATAAAAAGTACAGCCAGCAAGAAGATAGAGTATAGCAGGGACTATTTTTGATGAGGTAATGAGGAGAGGCCTTTCTGAAGAAAAGTCATTTGAGCAGAGACTGAAGCCAGGCCTAGGAAAGCCTGAGTAAACGGTGTTCTAAGCAGAGGGAATACTGAGATGGCAACATGCTGAACAGCGTCTGGGAATAGCAAGACCAGTGTTTTGGGGGGAGGGGGTGTGGTAGGAAGCGAGGCTTGAGAGTGAGACTGCGGTCAGCTCGTGCAAGGCCTCATAGGGTGTGGTAAGGACTTCCCCAAGTGTGATGGGAAGTCTTCATAGGGTTTTGAGTCAGAGAGCAGAGTTCTCTGAACTCACATACCTTTATAAAGGATATTCTGGCTATGATATGGAGAGGAAACTGGAGGTGGGGGGGTGAATAGCAGATTGTTATTGCAGGTAGTGAGCTATGAGGAGTAAGTCTCACTTCATTGGAATGGGGATGAGCAAACACTAGATATGATTCCATTCTCTCAATGGGTGTTACTAAATGCTATTTTATATATTGCATATGTTGATTAAATTAGAGAGCATTTCTTCAAATTGCACAACTGAATGATATTAAATGGCTTACCCAGACAGGGACTCAGAGAATTAGGTCATGATCTATTGCCAAAACTGGGGCAGGATGGATGAGTGTGGTTGACATTAGAGGGTAATTTGGTCGGGAACACCAGAAATGCCAGAATCTGCCCTAGCCCAGCCAATTCTCTTCTCTGAGAGGGTCACAAGGAATACTGGATTACAAGAAATAATGACCCACACAAAATAAGAGTATCACTGTATTGTAAGCTGACCTTGTGTTTAAAACTCCAGTGTACAGTTACGCGGTTAAAATATTAGCACAAGGGGCATGAAATGGACTCTAAAGGTGGGAGGGTTCCTCTCTTAGGTTCATGCTGAGATGTTGAAATCTTATCACTAAGGATGAGAGCACCCCCTCAATAGAATGTGAGCTTCTGTTGGGAATCCTATACCTGGGATCCTATTGACCTTCTACTGGGAATCCAATAGACTGGGGCCCTACCTTACTTACAGCCATATCCCAAGAGATAGGAGCTGGCATCTAATAAGTGCTCAATATTTGTTGCTTCTATTCATCCACTCATCCTATGATTCCTTCATCTAATGAATATCTTTGCTGAGCACTGGGATATAGCAGGGAGGAGACATAGCCATTGCATTCTGCATTCACAGTCCACCATCAGAAATAGAACTCATCTCTACCTTATGATGAGTTCTTTGGGAAGGAAGGACAGTTCACTATGGGAGCTCACGTGAGGGTTCGCAAATTCAGGGCAAGAGAGGGTGGAGAGCCTTCCTGGAGGCAATGGTGCCTGCAGAGATCCTTCTTGGGCTTAGAATGAGGATGTAAGCATTTGTAAACAGTAAAGATACACTCTGTTCGTGGACTTGCTAGTAGTATCAAGGTCGCTTGAATGCAGAACTGTATTTTCAGAATAATAGCCTGTAGTTACTGGATGGCAAATTTAAATGGTGATAGAGCCTTATTAATATGTATGACCTACACCTTTCCTAAATTTGGTAGAATGAAAAGCTGGAGTATACGATAATTTTTAAAAATCTACATTCATTCTGTTCATTTGGGTAATCTGGCATATAATACCTGATTATCATAATTTTACCTAAATAATAATAAACTAGACAGAGGAAAATTAAAATCTTTCACATTAGATGTAATTATAATTTTTTTACAGTAACATTCACAGTTAGATTCTTAATTAAGTCTTCATGCCTCTTTTACAAAAGTGTATTTTGTTGATATAGTTAATTTTTTAACATCTGCATTAATGAGAGGAAAGAACAGCATAGATAATTCCCCAAAACCAAAGCTTAAAATCCTTCTTCACTGGGTTGTGCGATAAAGTCTGTCCTGTGCAATGCCTGATATTTGCTTTCCTGATGATGTACTTTTTGGAATAATAGTAACATGCGTTTGCATTTCCTGAAAAGAAACAAATGGCTGATATAAATCAGGGAAGAGAATATGGCAGAGGCTGAGGGATGAGGAAGTCTGTTTGGAATTGACATTTTTCCAGTGACAATAGGTATATAGATAACTGACTAGCCCATATGTCATAAATTGAAAGAGATGTTTCTTTCCTTCCTTCCTTCCTTCCTTCCTTCCTCCCTCCCTCCCTCCCTCTGCCCCCCTCCTTCTTTCCTTCCTCCCTTCTCTAATCTCAATTCATTTATTATATTTTCAGAAATATTCAATGTCAACACAAACCCATTCAAGTTCAGGTAAAACCTTAACAAGAAGCAGCTTATCAACATGATCACCTCCATGGGAACTAACTACTTCTGCCCATTTCTAGCTTAAGACCCTCTAGACACATGGTCGTAAACCTGAGAGGGAAGTACTGTGCATATGTTGTGCATATGTTGCTGCTCCTGCTGTGCATGTGTTGATACCCAATATGCTATTTTTTGAAAAATCACAAAGAATTCAGCAAGCATCTTCAGTGGTAGGGCATTTTTCAGTATTTGTTGCTGCCATCATAATAAAGATTACAAATGATCTCCCTGCTGCTCAGGGTACTACATCTTCTAGGGTCAGACATCAAAGCAAAGATGGCAGAAATGCATTCAGAGTCTCGCTTTATGAATTTACTTTGCTTATTGCATTTCTTTTCTTGGGAATGTGATTGCTTTGGAATTACTGGGATCACAGAGAAAAGCACACCATCAAGAGAGTAAGCTATAGAGTGGGGAAATGTGATAAAGTCAATTTAAGTTTAACAGAAATCTTGGGGGTTTTTGATCCACAACTTCGAGGTAGCTGCTTCAACTTTTGCAAAGTCAGAGGAAATATTTTTATCCATTTCTGTTGTTGTTGTTATTGTTGAACACGCTCACAAAAGGGCAGACCTGGGGTGTTACCTGAAGCTTGATGGCAGTTTGGAATAATATGCCATCTCCAAAAGTACGTCCAGTGATCCAATTATCACAGAAATGTAGTTGTGTTGATTTTTGGTTGTGAAAAAAAAGATAAGCAGAACAATGAAACAGTGTATCAAATACTAAATGGACATCAGATTAAGCCAAACTTCTCATTCATTTCAACAGGAGCAATCTTAAACCCCTATTTAAATTCTCATGTAAAATTTTTTAGCATTATTATTTTTTTCTTTTTTATTTTGCGGTATGTGGGCCTCTCACTGTTGTGGCCTCTCACGTTGTGGAGCACAGGCTCTGGACGCGCAGGCTCAGCGGCCATGGCCCACGGGCCTAGCCACTACGCGGCATGTGGGATCTTCCCGGACCGGGGCACGAACCCGTGTCCCCTGTATCGGCAGGCGGACTCTCAACCACTGCGCCACCAGGGAAGCCCAGCATATTATTTTTAATAATTATACAAGATGTCACATAATAGAAATAAAAATTGCAAAACATCTTTTTTTTTAAAAAAACACAACAGGATTATATTTTAATACACAACCAAAATACAAAACACCATAGTAAATTGATGGCAATAAAATATGGTATTTCATTTGTACTGCATGACAAATGTTTAACATCCTTAATAATAAATGAGTTTTTAGAAACCAGTAACAAAGACATTGATATATCAAGGGAATGGAAAAAAAAACAAACAAAAGAAAATGAAGTAACGCCAAGTGACTAGTAAGGATTAAGCATATATGAAGATGACAGGGCTGAACAATAACAGAAGAAAAGCAATTTCTTTGTAATACCACATTACCAAAGATTAAAAATGTAACATTTGTACAGTTTTAGGAAATATACCCACATAAACACTGGGGGACAAGATTGATGAGGTCCCGTCTATATAGTAGGGAAAACTAGTTTGGACTCGAAACTATAAATTTTGGATATCCTGGGCTTCCCTGGTGGCACAGTGGTTGGGAGTCCACCTGCCGATGCAGGGGACGCGGGTTCCTGCCCCGGTCCGGGAAGATCCCACATGCCACGGAGCGGCTGGGCCTGTGAGCCGTGGCCGCTGAGCCTGCGCGTCCGGAGCTTGTGCTCCGCAACGGGAGAGGCCACAACAGTGAGAGGCCCGCGTACCGCCAAAAAAAAAAAAAAAAAAAAAAAAAAAATTTGGACATCCTTAGTCCTAGCGGTTCCAAGTCATTGGAATTATTTCAACAAATTAGTTGGATAAATTCACAATTTATATATAAACCATGTTTACTGAGTAGAAAATTTGTAGCTAGTATATAGATCCCCCAAATAAATGACTTGCATGTTAATTTATCAATACACCCAAAAGGATGTGCACAAAATTAACAGTGTAACAGTGTAATTATTCGTGCCTCAGTTATCTTCTCCAACCCAAGCCTAGTGTCCAAATGGTGACTCATTTAAATCTAGGCCTCAGGCACAGTCAGTAGGATGGGCACTGTCTTGCCATAGTGCCTCCACCTCTTTCAACTTGTTAACTCACTGCTCTAGCAGAGCGGCCTTGTACCGCCTCCTTCCCAGAACCAACTGCCAGCAACACACGCAGGCTCTGCCATAATTAATTATTGATTTCACGTAATGTGTTTGTATGGAGGAAGCTCATCTCATTTGAGGGCTGCTGTTATCTGTCAGTAGAACAAACTGTGTGATTATCAGAGGGTATCCTATGGCTATCTATGAGGAACTGTAACCTCTAATCCATCTAACTGTAGTGACATTATGGTACGCCATGCAAGAGTGGGTTGTTTTTCTTAACATGACATCTGCTGCTGTTGGCCTGCTTTTGTGCCCAGAAATAGCTGCACAGATTCTTCAGTGCAACTCCTTTTTAGTTCCAGTTTGGTCCTGCTGGAAAGGAGACCAGCAAAGTCCATTTACTATAATGTAACGTAGCTGTGACTTCAGATAAACAGAGCACCAGGTATTATTTGTTTTCTGCTTTCTCTGTAGCAGGCATACCTCCTGGCATTTTTTTGGTAACCTTGCTATTCTCTGGAGAACAAGACAAGAAATTTTGGTTGGAAACAAACTTCACATCATTAACATCTTCAGGAGATACTGTTGGGTTCTTGAGTCCCCCATCACCTTTACGTGGCCTTCACAGACCCCGGGCTGAGTTGAGATTGCTCTGTTTTGTAAATCTGATGAGGCAGATATATTGCAGGGAGCACCCCTTATGCTCACTGCAGGAATGAGGGCCTGAAGAGCTAGGATCTAAGTCTCTCTTCATTGTGTAATTTCTCTTTCCATTTGACAGCTTCATCTCCACCGAGCCACTGGCTGTCTTGATTGGGAGCTTTTTCCCAACAGTGGAACAGAAGTTTCTAAATAAAGATATGAGCTGTTTGTGTAGCTGTCTTTGCCTGTTTGGAATTTTCCATCATGAGGTGGGAGATTGGATGGAATAGCCTACGTAGGTAGTGACTTTGTTTTCCATCCTTGCTCAAAATATTGGCCTGGAGTATCAGGAGATGAGCCAATTAAAAATTGTTGTTTCTAGTGCTAGTCTTCTCTCCTTTAGCAGCAGTTTTATCTCCTGCCTTCTGCTACCTAAAGTTACTTCCATTAGGTGTTTCTTTCTTGCTGCCATATAAAGTGATTATAAATAACACTGTAGACAGACTGGTGTTAGAGGGAAACGTTTCCAGTCGTGTGCACCATTGTGGGTTATGTCTTTGAAGCTCACACTGAGCTCCTCAAGCTCCATTTTAAGTGTCACATTATCACAGCCCAGTCGCCTGGGCAAGTTAAGAGTACTGAGCTAGGGAATGCACATAAATGCCAATCACAGTGTAGAGCTGTCAACTGCATCTTAAATATGTCACTCAGAAATCTGGTGAATGAGCCAGAAACAGAAGTATAAAATATGATAACTTTCTTTGAATGTCCTCCTCTCATATATTTCAGCATTTAGGGATCATGTTGACAATAATATTGCACAAATCATGAATGCTACTTTTAGTAGTTTTAGGTAGGGAATGGAGGAGAAGATTTGGGCTTTGGGGTCAGAGGGATCTGGGTTCTGATTTCACAGCCTTTTGGTACAGAACAAATATGCCCTCAGAGCTTCCATCTTTTCATCTAAATAATGTGAACATAACAAGGATCTTGCAGGTCATGGAGACTGAGTAGGCAGTACCATAAAATCAGCTAGCTCAGTGCCTGACCCATAGTAGCCTGAGGCATCCTGCCATCCATCACACCACCTAGTCCACTGGGCACATGTCATTCTGAGTTAATTATAGCTCTGACTATATAGACCTTTTTCCAAAGTTCAGTTGTGTTTCTTTCATACAACCATTTGAACTGTCTACATAGTGTTTCTAAGACAATACTAGACCATACCTGGAGTATTAGAAAATGTCCTGAGTGGTAGTTCGAAAGGGCCCATCCAGAGGTGAGTGATGAGGTTGATGAGAATGCTTAAGAATCATCTGGGCACATGCTAAGTGTGGGCAGATTCTAGGGCCCCACTCCTTAGAATCTGATTCAGTAGGTTTGAATGAGGGGTCCCTGCAATTTGCTTGATTAATGTCAACAGAAGTACCAGTGGACATCTGAGATTGTCAGCTGGGAAAGGACCACTCAAGGGGGATGAGACAGAAGCCTTCCAGTTGCTAAATATGTGTCATGAACATGATGTGATTTGTTCTGGAGCCCTAGGGGTCACAACAGAACCTCATGGGTAGAAATTCCAGGGAAGAAAATTTCAGCTTAATATAGCTATTTTCTAAAGATTAAAGCTATCTAAGGGTGGAATATATAGCCTCCAGGAGTACCTTTAGCTCTGGAGGAATTCAAGTTTGTCTATCTGCATGGCCTCCGGAAATTTTATATTGAAGAAATTAGCTCATGCTCTTATTCTCAATGGTACTTAATTACTTTTATTGTAATTGTTTACCTATGGGTCTAGTGCACTGAACTCTCACAAGTGTTTATTAACCATCTACCTAGTGCCTGATTCTGTGAAGATGAAGCACAAAAGTGCTGCATGAATCCAGGTGAAGGCGTGATCTTAGCAGATGCTATTGTCAGGCAAAGAGAAGGAGCTGGGCTTCTGTTTCTGTATGGGAGAAGGTAATAGGCATACTGGCAGTGAGAAGGCGGTGGTGAGGGTGAGATTACCCACTGGGAAAAGCAGTGAGGGGTAGTTTTGCTTTGAGAAGAAAAGTTCTTTCACACCAGCATTTAACACATTAACTGAGTAAAGCTTTCATTTTCTTCCAAATGGGTATCCATTTTTCTACATTTCTCTTCAGAACTATGAAGTTCCAGTTGGCTCCTGGAGATAAACAGAGTCATTAAACACTTATTTTTCTTGGTTCCACATGTGTCTTTCCTTCTCCCTTTAAATTTGTGGTCACCATTAATGTATATAAGATGTACTCCCCCTTTTTGTCAGAAACTGTTCAGACAATGTCCTCTTCCTCATACTCTCCCAAGAGGAGAAAAGAACGATCCTCAATGGCAAATGGCGGGTGCAGTGAAGTAACACCAAGAGCTGGCTTCACACTCAGCAGAGAACCCTGCACCTCCTTCTTGTGGAATATGTTCCCCTTTTGATTTTCTACAAACTTGTATGAGGAACTGTTGGGTTTTTTAAAATATATTTATTTATTTTCCTTATTTTATTTGGCTGCATCGGGTCTTAGTTGCGGCACACACGATCTTTGTTGAGGCATGTGGGATCTTTTCGTTATGGCGCGCGGTCTGCTCGGGTTTCTCTCTAGTTGTGGCGCGCAGGCTCCAGGGCGCGTGGGCTCTGTAGTCTGCAGCACATGGGCTCTCTCGTTGAGGTGCACGAGCTCAGTAGTTGTGGTGCACGGGCTTAGTTGCTCCGCGGCATGTGGGATCTTAGTTCCCCAACCAGGGATCGCACCCATGTGCCCTGCATTGGAAGGCGGATTCTTTACCACTGGACCACCAGGGAAGTCCCAGGAATTGTTGTTTGAATCAAGCAGGAGACACTGAATAGTTTCTCTCTTTCTAGGATTTCAAAATAATAGCACCATATTCTAGAGACTAGACTCCGTTTCTGTTCTAAAGCTAGGAGCCAATTACTGACACCAAGATGGCATTAGATGTTTTTAGAGTTGGGTCATCTAGGTGACATTTTGTTAAAAGTGTATGTACATGGGCCAATTATTAGACCTACCAAGTTTTATGATTAGCTGGCCTTAGAAACCTTGTTAAACCACATGTGCAGGTTCATGTGAAGTGGTTACTCAGTTTGATTGTTCTTTGTTGTACCTCCTCTCCCTCCTTCCTTGATAGCTGCTATTTATTTGGTATTTTAAAATATTTCCTCTTGTTGACATATAGATCCATCTAACAAAAAGTCATAACGATACCTTGATCTATAAATGTTCAGAGTCTCTTAAAATCCTAATACAGAATGAGACTGTCTAAAAGTTCTAGTTTTGGAAGTTGCCATCAGCAGCAGATTTTGCTGAATAGTACTCTATGTGTTTAATAATAAGGTTTTCTTTTTCTATAAACTATTTCTTGTGGAACTGTTCTCTCTGATGCTGAGGTTACAGAAAAATATCATTTTTCTGTCACAGTTGGTGTTCTTCAGGCCCTCAATTTAAAATGGATGAGCTTTTAGAAACCTAGGTGGTTATCTACATGAGAAAAATACCTTATCCTGGGCCCCATCGGGTGATTTGGACAAAGCAATGCAATTTAGATGGGGGAAATGGTATGCATTACACTTTATAAGAGCCAGCTTTCAGTAATAACCATCTGACCCTTGTGATCCTATGTTTTCAATTTTCCTGTTAAAGAATGCAGCAAGCAAAGTTGCCAAAGCATATTTTTCTGTCAGGTGTTCACTGATTTGTGAGTTGCTGGGCAGATTTTCCATTTTCAGTGTTAGAAGACAGGAACATCCAACACTTACTTTTCTCTTAAGGTAACTTTTCATGCAACTGTCTCATGGCATATACTAAACTCTGGGTTTGTATTTGAAAAGAAAGCCCCTATGTATGAGTGCAGAGAAATAGTGGCATGATTTTAACCTTGATTCTAGGCTTTTGTTTTGCTTTGGTCTTTTTGATTTGGATATGAGCTCAGTATCTGCTAATTAAAAGAATAAAAATAGCAGCCTATTGCTAATACCAAAATACATTTATTGAGTGCCTACCTTGTATATATTCCTTTGCTAGGCTTTATTCTGGGACATCTTATACAACATATCTTATTTAAAAGACTGATTAATGAAGTAGCAGTTTGGAAATCCCTGGTGGGAAGTAGCTGTGGTATTCAGTATAGTTTCCCCAACTGCCATGCATGGCATCAACCTGAGGATATCTGTGTATTAAGATGAGTAATAAAAAAATCATTTCTAGGAAATGCCCTGTGTCTTTGTACAATTTCCTGGCCTCCAGGGAAAGAAGTCCAGATAACATGAATGTTACTTGGCTTGGTAAAAATGTTGAAGTGAATCATGATCACTGTTCCTTCCTTCTCTTCCTTTTCTTTTCTCTAAATCAAAAAGCAGTTTAACATTAGCGTAGTTGTATTAGTTCTCTGTTGTTGCATAACAAGTTACCCCCAAACTTAGCAGCTTAAAACAACCAACATTTATTATCTCCTAGTTTCTGAGGGCTAGGGATTCAGGAGTGGCATGGCTTGGTAGTTCTGGTTCAGGGTCTCTCATGAGGTTATGGTTAGGAGGGCAGTAGGGCTGCAGTGATCTGAAGGCCAACAACTGGAAAGACTGAAAGACTTTGAAAGATCTGAAGGACTAGGACTAGAAGATGCACTTCCAAGAAGGCTCACTTACTTGGCTCGTGGCAGGAGACCTCAGTTCCTTTCTATGTGAGCCTTTCTACAGTGTCCTTGGGATGAGGCAGCTGGCTCTCCCCAGAGTGAGTGATCTGAGAGTGAGAGCAAGAGCGAGAGAAAGAGAGAGAGAGAGAGAACAAACAGGAAGCCACAGTGGTGTTTTAACATTTTATTTTATATTGGAGTATTGGAATATAGTTGATTAACAATGTTGTGTTAGTTTCAGGTGTACAGCAAAGTGATTCAGTTATACATATAGATGTATCTATTCTTTTTCAAATTCTTTTCCCATTTAGGTTGTTACATAATATTGAGCAGAGTTCCCTGTGCTATACAGTAGGTACTTGCTGGATATGTCATTGTAGTTTGGATTTGCATTTCTCTAATAATCAGTGATGTTGAACATCTTTTCATGTGCCTCTTGGCCATCTTTATGTCTTCTTTGGAAAAATGTGTATTTAGGTCTTCTGCCCATTTTTGGATTGGGTTGTTTGTTTTTATGATATTAAGGCACATGAGCTGTTTGTAAATTTTGGAGACTAATCCCTTGTTGGTTGCACTGTTTGCAGATATTTTCTCCCATTCTGTGGGTTGTTTTTTCATTCTGTTTATGGTTTCCTTTGCTGTGCAAAAGCCTTTGAGTTTAATTGGGTCTCATTTGCTTATTTTTGTTTTTGTTTCCGTTATTCTGGGAGACAGATCAAAAAAGATATTGCTACAATTTATGTCAGAGTGTTCTGCCTATGTTTTCCTCTGAGAGTTTTATAGTGTCCAGTCTTACATTTAGGTCTTTAATCAATTTTGAGTTTATTTTTGAGTATGGTGTTAAAGAGTGTTCTAATTTCATTTTATTTACATGTAGCTGTCCAGTTTTCCCAGCACCATTTATTGAAGAGACTGTCTTTCCCCCATTGTATAGTTTTGCCTCCTTTGTCTTGGATTAATTGACCATAGGTGCATGAGTTTATTTCTGAGCTTTCTATCCTGTTCCACTGATCTATAGTTCTGTTTTTGTGCCAGTACCATACTGTTTTGATGACTATACCTTTGTAGTATAGTCTGAAGTCAGGGAGCCTGATTCCTCCAGCTCCATTTTTCTTCCTCAGGATTGCTTTGGCTATTCGGGGTCTTTTGTGTCTCCATACAAATTTTAAGATTTTTTGTTCTATTTCTGTGAAAAATGCCATTGGTAATTTGATAGGGATTGCATTGAATCTGTAGATTGCCTTGGGTAGTATAGTCATTTTGACAATATTGATTCTTCAAATCCAAGAAGAATATATCTTTCCATCTGTTTGTGTCATCTTTGATTTCTTTCATCAGCATCGTATAGTTTTTGAAGTACAGTTGCATTTCTATACACTAACAACAAAAGATCAGAAAGAAAAATTAAAGAAACAGTCCCATTTACCATTGCATCAAAAAGAATAAAATACCTAGGAATAAACCCACAGTGACTTTTATGAATTAGTCTCCAAAGTCACTCAACTGTCACTTTCTCTTTATTCTATCTGTTAGAAGTGAGTCACTAATTCCATCGCACATTCAAGGGGAGGAGAATTAGACTCCAACTCTTAAAGGGAAGAGTATCAAAGAATTTGGGAAAATGCATTCAAACTACCACAGTTGTACTTGTCATTTAAAGTTTACAAAGAGTTTCCAAACATTGTTCCTTCAAAAGAGTTCACAATGGCAGTAGTGCCTTTCTCGCCTATCACTAAGGTGCAGGGCCTCTTGCTGTAGAAGAGCTGTAATATATTATCAGGCTTTTGCATAACTCTCTGCTTCTAATTACTATCCTATGGCATTCTGGCCAGAATTTGTATTAGCCAGTGGAGAAATGATAATGTGCTGAGACATTTTGCTGTGCTCAAACAGAGCACTTCCCCGTGGTTTTAAGATTTTCCATCATCCTATTTTCCTTATCATGAGGATGGTATCACTGAAGAGCAAGTATGAGTGGACTGACTGATTCATTTCATGAGCACTGAGGAGAGAGAGGAACATCTCTCTTAAGTTTGTGGTTCTCCTTGGTAAGACAAATTTAAATAAATCACATGTTCATAAAGAAAGCTTAGAAAAGACCATCACAGTATACTGGAGTAGATTTTATATTTATTAATAGTAATAAAGCCATTTTTATATTCACCTCTTGAGAAACATTAAGTGTTCTAAGATACTAACTTAGGGACTTGTTAATGAGAAAGGTGCTGGTTTGGAAAGGTTTTTTTTTTTTTTGTTGTTGTTGTTCTTTTTAATCTTTTATGTTAACATAAAGTAAAATAACCAGTTTTGGTATGCATATCTATGAATTATACACATGTATAAATTCTTATAACCACTACCACAATCAAAATGCCATACAATTCCATCACCCCCCAAAATCTCCCTCTTGCTATACCTTCATAGTCATATCTAATGCCACCCATAAGTTATTTCAATCTCTGACCTTTTCTCCATCACCATAGTTTTGTCTGAAAGTGCCGTGTAAATGGATTCATATAGTATCTGATCTTTAAGTTCTTTCATTCAACACAGTGCTTTTGCAGTTCATCCAAGGTGCTGTCTCAATAGTTTATCCCTTCTATTGTTAAGTGGTATTACATTGTATGGATGTACCAGTTCATTTATACATTCATCTGCTGAAGGACATTTGAGTTATTTCTGGCTTTTGGCAATTACGAATATGCATTTATGTACAAGTGTTTTAGTGGACATAAATTTTCATTTCCCTAGGGTAAATACGTAGGAGTGGGATTAGTGCATGACGTGATAATTGAATATGTAATTTTATAAAAACTGTCAAACTGTTTTGAAGAGTAGTTGTACCATTTTGCATTCCCACCAGCAATGTATGAGAATTCCAGCTGCTTCACATGATCACCATCACTTGGAATTATCGGAATTTTTATTTTAGTTATTCTGTTAACTGTATAGTGGTATCTCATTAAGTTTTTTTTAAATTTGCATTTCCCTAATGTCTAATGATAGTGAACATCTTTTCAATAAAAGATGTTTGTCCTCTGTATATCCTCTTGATGAAGTGTCTGTTCAAGTCTTGTTTATTTTTAAATGGGTTATTTTCTTACTGTTGAGTTTTGTGAGTTCTTTTTATATTGTGTTCTTGTTATATCTAATAATCCTTCACGTAAATCCAGGTCAAGAATATTTTTCCTGTGCTTTCTTTTAAAAGTTGTATATTTTACATTTAGAACTATGATACACGTTAGTTAAACTTTGCATAATATATGAGGTTTAGATTGGAGATTATCCTTATCTATCTATCTATCTATCTATCTTATGTATAATGAATTGTCCCAACACCATTTGTTGAAAAGACTATGCTTTCTCCATTGAACTGCCTGTGCACCTTTGCCAAAAATCAACTGGCCATATTTATGTTGGTCTATTTTTGGACTCTCAATTCTGTGGAGATTTTTTTCTGGTTCTTCATATGCTGAGTAATATTGTATCACATCCTGGGCATTTTGAATCTAATGTTATGAGACCATGGGTCTCATTTAAACCATATAAAGAATACTGATAGGTTTTATTCTAGCAGGCTTTTGAACTGGTTAGGTTCAGGTCACTCATTTCAACCAGCCTTCTAGAGATTGTGGTTTCAATGCTGAGTCCATTTTTGAAGACTTTGCAATGATCTGGATGGCATCACCCAGCAGACCATTCGATACTTGGGTGGTTGACTGTGATATATTGTCTAGGGTGAGATCTATGCATGAGCTGCTTGGGTAATTCCGGAATTCAAAAACAGCTTCATGGGTTTATTCTCCCAAGCTCCTTATCCATACATGTTCTCCCAGTATTTTATTGTTCCATAAAACTTCCTCTCATCTGTGGTCAATCAGTGGTACAGATCATATAGGAAAGGCAAGATAAACATCTGAATCTTTCCCTTTATTTGCTAGTTTTCAAAATAATGGATTAGTCTACCAGTATCCTCCAATGATGACCTATTAGAGTTTTTCTTTCTTTTTAAAGAATCATTTTGATCTCATGGATTTAAACATATTTGATCTGTTTAGATCTATTGCAATTATTAACCTTATTGATGAGTACAAATTTAGTAGAGAACTCTTTTTGATCATTTGACTGCCTTGATAAACCATGCATTTGGCCAAGTCACTTGTCTGAATTATAGTGGGAACAGATGATGATAAATCAGTAAGACTCCTGGAAGACTGATCTTTTCCTTAAGGACCCATTACCATTACTGGCCAGCAAGTATTCAGGAATGAAGTACAATGTCATCCATCCATTCATTTTTAATTATTTGCTCACTCATTGAACCAACAAACATTTATTGAATGCATACCATGTGCCAGCCTCTGTGTTAGGCACAGGGATCTCAGTAGCAAGTAGAAATAGGCATGTTCCCTGACCTCAGGGAGATTACATTCTAGTCAGGGAAATAGAGACATTGGTGAAATAATTGCACAAACACACGTTAAATTGTAATGTGTCAGGAACTAAAAAAGATAACTTTGAGGAGGAGGTATGAAAGTGAGTGGTAGAGTTGGTCTCTTCTGGAAGGTCAAGGAAGGTCTCCCTTAGAGAAGATAACTTGTCTGACATCTGAGGGAGGGGAAGAGGCTGACCAAGCAAAAGGAGGAGCGGGTGAGAGTAAATGTAATCTCCCTGTTGTTCCTGTTTATATGTTATAAGCCAGCCCCATGCAGACTGTAATCCTCCTAAGCCTAGATTGAAAAAAACATATATTTTGAAGGCTTCCATTGATGTTTAAACAAATTTTTGTCCCTCACTTACATTTCCCTTCTCCAATGAATCCCACTAACCTCTTCTGGTCATCAAGTTGAGCATACATAATAGGCTATTTGGACAAATAAACAAACATAGATTTTTCTATTCACTGCCTATGAAAGAAAACTCCATCTAGAGGATCTTATAAAGATTCCTTGTCCTTTCCCTGATTTTTCTTTGGAAAACTGTTGATTTCCTTCAAGAAGAGTTCAGGAGCACTTAATTATCTGCAGGACAAGTTGAATCACATCTCCAAACTCAGTTTTGATTCTAGCTGAGCCCACTAAGCAGTGGGCCCCCATGGGGCTTGCTTCAGCTGCTTGCATCTGCATTGGTTACTCCTGGTAGCCAGGCCTTGACATAAAGAAAGAGAAAGCTTGGATGGTGGCTAAAGAAATTGCCACATACCTGCCTGTTTACCCTGGGAATCATCCCCTTAGATGTAGGCCTGGCCTTTACAGTGAGTGGAGAGGCTTGACACAGACAGAGGGCAAGGGAGAGCAAAAGAATGGATGAGCAGAGTGGCCTTATACCTTAAATTAGGAGGTTTGATCCTGACAAGTGCTCTGGGCACCCCTCTGTTGCTCATAAAAATAAGGTGTACTCTGAGAGTGCTGTGAACCCAGCACTGCAATCTTTTCATTTTATTCCTTGTTTCCCATGCACGTCTTTTGCCAGCTGCATGCAGGTGAAGGGGGGTCCTGCCCCTGGGCCTGATACGAATGTGCTCTTAGCCAGAGTGGCGAGTTGCCATTCTATGGATGCTCAGGGTTTACTGCAGGAGAAGAGCCTTATTAGGAGCAGAGCCCTCCCTCTGGTTCAAGGACTCTCCTCCCCAGGTCAGGCACTGTTGACCCCACAGTAGCAACCACCAAAAATCCTTGGTTTGCTGCCCAAGGCTCTCATGTTACAGTTAAAGACCTGCAAATGTCTGTAGAGTCTTGGCCAGAAAGATCTGGCTAGCATTACAATTTCAAGGAAGAAATATTTCATTGTTGACTCTTTTTCCAAACTCAAGTGAGCTAAAGCCAAAGAGGATTTTATTGCTCTTACAGTAGAATAATCCCTGGGAAGATATGGCTTTAGGCCTAAGATGTTTCAAATGATGTCAGGAGCCCTTGATGTCTTTCCTAAGCTATAAAAAAGTTGGTGTACTGTTACCAAAAGAAGAAAAATGTTGTTGGATTGCCACAAAATAACAAATATCCATTTTAGTTATTTTAACATACATAGTATGCTTGGATAGGATTATATTTTCTTCTCTCTCCTCCCTTTTTCTGGAGCCTGGGACTCGTCATGGATAAAGAAATGGAGGGGGATGTTCATAATGCAACTCCAAGAAAAGATGGAGATAACAAGGTATACAAGAGAGTCTGTCTGGAAGTTCACATTTACAGGGCAAGATGGCAAATTATTTCTTTAAAATAATCCACCCAGAGGTTAGCCACGATAGACGTATCTTCTCCACCCACTCTGCCTACTTTCATCCTCATGATTTGAAGCTCCCCTCTTCTTAGGAGTAGAACTGGGTAGAAAATGGAATGACTGCCAACACACAAAGAGGAGGTGGTATCTGGGTGGAGGAAAGAAGGAGATGAGAGAGGGAGGGAGGTTGTGAGATGGGCAGGGAATGTGAAGGAGAAGGTCTGTAGCTAAAGTGCTGGCCCTGGGGATGCTCTAAAATCTCTAGTGAGGCTAAGAGCCGTCTACAAAATTCGTGGAGACAAGTTACAGATCCTGGACATTACTGCCAAAGCCTGACCATCCTTTGAACTCAGTAAAGGTAGAAGCAAAGAATTTATGAAACACTCTTTGGGGTTCTGGTGTGCGCGCACGTGTGTGTGTGTGTGTGTGTGTGTGTGTGTGTGTGTGTGTTAGCTTGGTTGAAGGAGGGAAGTACCAACAGGTGCCTGGATCTCCCCTCCCAGAAGCTGGGAAATGAGCAGAGCCCACAGGATGGACCAACCAGCTGATGAGTTTCTTTTTTCTCTGTAAATGATTGTCCTCCTCACTCTCCTCCAAGATCAGCGTTACATATACCACTCAGTGGCTATCTTGTGAAGGGTTAATGTTTCCGTACAAAGGCAATGTACCTGAGGAGTTACACTCATAGCTTTGGGGTCAGACAATCCTGGGCGGAGTCCCTTCTCCACCATGTGCTACCCGTGCGACCTTGTACTCCCTGTGTGACCTTGAGCATGTTATTTCTTCTCACATTTAGTAAGCTCTCAATAGTTGGGAGAGACAATGATGATGCAGATCCCTATTATCTTTACTGAGTTTGCCTGTGTGGGATTTTCAAACTTGAGCCTGAGGGTCAGATTGGAAAAAAAAAAAAACAACTGACTGAAATAGCGGTTTAAATGTTTGGGATGAGAGCCTCAGCTGTGCTATTGCCTGAGTATGAGGCCACAGGAGCCACTTCACTGCGCTGGGCTTCGCTTTCTATATCTACACAGTCTGTACGTGGAGGGGAGGAGTGATCAAAACAAGTGACGCTCCCCATCTCACGGGATCATGTTGGACCCTGGGTTGGATCTTGCTTTATAAATTTTTGCTGGGAAAAATGGAAGAGGTGGGGAGCCAGAGGACAGGGTGTGGCAGGGGCAAAGAGGGGGAAAGGAGGAGGAGGGCTGGCTCCAACCACTAGGTGTTAAGAGTAATATTGCCTGTCCCTTTCCTGGGGCTGGTCAGGACGAGGGCCGAGGGACAGCTCAGCCTCCCCGTGTGGGACATCTATCCCGACCTCCGTGTTTTCCCTTGGGAGCTGAGACCTGCTAGCACAGCCAGCTTCTCTCCTCAGCCCAGCTCAGAACTTCGTGCACGCCAATGTGTTTATGTTCATCTGTTCCGATTCTGAGTAGTGAAAAATCATTTTATGTGCTCCAAGCTGAGAGGGAAGAAAAAGTTCGTACATTGATTCCTTGTGGTCTAGGGAGTCATGGGATGGCTTCTATAATCCTAGAAATTATGACAAGGCATCCATAAAGATGAGGCAGAATCCCCATGCAGCAGTTCCGGTAGCTCAATGGAACATTATTTAATACCCATTCGTGGCAGTGTGGCAGCATTGAAAGACTTCATTTAATGCCTTCATCACAGTTGGAGCATGAGCAGACAGCAGGCTGGGCATGTGGGGGCCCAGGAGCTCCTCTGGCCCCCCCAGACTGGGGCCCAGGGATTTGTGGCTGTTTGGGCTTTGTCCATTGTTATTTTGTGCACTTCTAAAAAGTGATTGTCTGTTTAATTTACATTTAGAGCTCTCTCAACTTAAAACCAGGTCCTACCAAAAACATTCTGAGTTAATTCAGTTCCATTCCATTCAGATTAATTCAATCAAAGGAACATTTGTGGAGCAACTAGTTGCTGCTATGCTAGACCTGTGGGGGGCATAAAAATGAACCGGGCCAGGCCCCTGCTTCCCCAAAGCTTGGTGGATGTTCAGCAGTTGCTACTTAAAGCTCCGTAAATTGTAGGATGAAGGCAGTATTGGAAATTGAACACAGTTCAAGCCTCTCACTGACCAGATTGGCCAGTTCTCTTCGATTTTCCATTGTTTTCACCCTCATCTGCTTCCTTTACCTAATAAAGAACACAACTATTAGTTCAGCAAATATTAAGGACCTAAGTGTATGCCCAGCATAGAGGCAGTGTGAGAGGAAAACTAATTGTTCTCATTCATTTACCAGCTTATTGGATAGTATCAGGAACCCACACTAGAGAGCCAGTTGGTCGGGTCGTGAACAAGGACAAGTTGACGACTTCTCTAAGCTCCATTTCCTCATCTGCACGTGGAAATGATAATAACCTGCACCCTCATGACTGTGAGAACTAAAGGAGCTAATGTGTATACAAAATTCAGCGTATTTCCTAGCACATGGTAGGTGCTCAAGAGCTGCTTTCTATCATCATCATCATTGCCTATTTTAGAACAGAAATTCCTAAAGGTCAGTGATAGTTGCATTTTATGGATGACAAACAGCCTCCGGCACCTGTTAACAAGTGATCAATAATTAATAAATACTAATAAAATACTAAACGTTAAGTGTTTTAAATCTCTCCCCCATGCCTCTGTCAGTAAGGAAGACTGTACTGAGTTAGCTCCAATAGTATCATCCTTGGTAGCCCTGAATCTGGGCCTGGTAAACGGGAAAATGAAGGAAGCGAGAGGCTAAGTGGGGTCACGTGATAAGGAGCTGAGACAGAGCCAGCATGGAGAGAGACCAGGGAGGGTTCTGCAGACCTGGTTTGGGATGGAGCATGGGGGGGAGCCCTGAGAGGGAGAGGCCAGAGACTTGGGGATAGGTCCCTTCTGTTTGAGAGAGAGAAAGAAAAAGAGAGAGAAAGAGAGAGAATGAACGAATGGGTGGATGGATGGATGGATGGATGAATGAATGAATGAATGAATGAATGAAAAGCCCTTAAGGCAGCACAGGCCTGCACAGGTCTCAGAAGGGCTCTGCTGTCACCCTCTGGAAATGTTTAATAATTTGTCAACAAGGGGCCCCAGATTTTCATTGTGCACTGGGCTCTGCAAATTGTGTACCTGGTCCTACCTTAGGGAAAGATTTGTTACAGTTTCACTGTGTGAAATGAATGGAATCCCTTTTTAGCGTTTTCTTGAGATTTAAACAGTTTTCGATTTTTGGGGGGTGGGGTGGGTCAATTGTGGATCCTTTGACTAAAACTCTGGACTAGGCTGGGCCTCAAGCTGGTTCCGCTTTATCCAGATTCCATAGCAGAAGAGCACTCTCCCCTCTGTTCTGCTGTAGGCATCCTCCTGCACCCGTCCCAGCCCAAATTCATTTGCAAGATCCTTGGGAATTATGCGGGCAGCCTCCAATGTGTGCTCACTCCATCAGCCCCTGGGGAAACCCAGTACACCACTCTACACTCCATTCCATTATCCTGGCAAAATGCTGAAAGAAAAGGCTGCAGAGGGCTTCCCTGGTGGCGCAGTGGTTGGGAGTACGCTGGGTTCGTGCCCCGGTCCGGGAAGATCCCACATGCCGTGGAGCAGCTGGGCCCGTGAGCCATGGCCGCTGAGCCTGCGCGTCCGGAGCCTGTGCTCCGCAACGGGAGAGGCCGCAACAGTGAGAGGCCCGCGTACCGCAAAAAAAAAAAAAATGGCTGCATGTGTTCCTTGGGGGGTTCAGATAAAGGAAGCAGTGTCCCTAGACATGCTGTGTAGGACACGGGGAAGTTCTCGCTCCTGGAGTTCAACCTGGGAAGGCGCGCGCTTCTGCTTCTGTGTGGATGTTGCGCAGGGCTGCTTTCTTGTCCTGCCTTACATTCTGACAGAAAGGCACCGTGTAGAGAGGATAAGGGACTGTGAGTTCAGCCCATTATCTAATGGTTTCAAGGGTCATTTTGATCTTGTCAGGATCAGCAGGCCTCCTTTCAGCCGACCTAGAAAGGCTGACAGAAACAATAAATGGACAATTTTGAAACTCTTCATCTGAGTTATACTCTGGAGACACATTCTGCTGTAAATACTGATCTCTAGCCCCCTCTCCACTTGCCGGCCCACCATTTTCGGAGATGATTGCTCCCGTCTCTGACCTCCACGTGGTCATCAGCTTATCTTGCCAACACTGTGTCAGGGAGCGATTTGCTGTCGCTTCTCTGTCTGCCCCGTAGTGCTTACACCACAAAGGGCCCCACGTGATGTATCCTCACAGCACACTTTCGTCTCTAATTTAGTGCCTACATAGCTGTAATAGCTGTATTGAACTGAAGCTGAGAAAAATCATCCTCGCCACCCTCCATTTTTAGGGAGTCTGTGATAGGCTGGAGGATTAACCTCTTGATCACTAGTCAGAAATCATTACCTCTCACCCCCTTCTGCCTCGTCAATAAATGGCACCAAATTTCAATTCCAGGAGACACATTCAAAACGTGGGTGTCTAGAGCTGTGCATAGGACTATAAATAGGGTGGAATCTAAAGGAAAGCATTTAAACCCAAGAGACAGATTACAGGTTACACCACACCCTATAAAGGATTTAGACTTCTAAGAATATTAACATTTCTTCTGTAACATTGTTCCGCTCATGGAAATTACAAATACTGTCATTTTTTTGATACTGACCATGAAAACTACATATATTTTCTTCAGACATGGTATTTTAACTAAGTAGTGAAATAAAGCAGCAAGTAACTGTAAATGGATTTCAAAGACTGTATTGCCTGAACTGTCTAGATCTGTATGTTTGTATGAAAAGTTTCTCATGCCTTGTTTAAATGCCCCAACTCTAGAGCTGAGTGAGATCTAGTTGGCCTGAAATACCATCAGACTCCTAATAATGAGGTCAATTTGGCATGAAAAACTGGCTGTAAAGAACACTTTATAAAACAGTAAAAATCTATACTACAAATGTTATAGTGGGACCAACAAATGTCAAATTAAAGTTGGGGGAGTGGACACAAAATTCCACGAAAAGTGGATGCCTCTCGTTTGAACTAAAGACATTAGTGTGAGCCAGGGTTTCTATGTTTGGTAGAATGTTTGCTCCACAGAATCTTAATCGGAACTACGTTAAAAGGAAAAAAAAAAAAGAGCTCTGTGGTAAGGTAGACTTAAGATTCTCTGAGCTAAACAAAGCCCAGAGGGTTTTCTTTTTGTAAGAATTCTCACTGCTTTTAATTTGCTTAACTGCCGTGTGAATGAGCAAGGGCAGAGGGAGAACCTGGGACCTCGAACACTCCCCAAACTTGCTGGAATTTAGAAAGTTTTTCTGAGAAATATTTCAAGGGATTAGAGTTCTGGGACCCCCTTGGGAAAACGTGTGTCTCGGTCCTGGGGGCACGTTTGGAGGGGAAGGTGTCGAGTGGGCCTGTGTGTAGGCCACAGTGTTGGAGTGCTCAGTGATCTAGGGTCCTGTGGCCACCTGGGCTGGCACCTGAGGGAACCATTATGTTCCCCTCTCCTCATGGGGCTCCTTTATGAAATTCAGATAACCATCCAGAGCGATTTGACAGGAGGAAACATAGGCTACAGCTACAGGTTAATTTGCTTGTGTTCTTTGAAGTTTGAAATCTTTCAAGTTTAGTTTTCCCTTGAGAGGTGAAGATCAGAAAACAAACGTCAAAGGTCTTTATACACTGTGGAAAGAAAGTACAATTAACAGCCATGCAGTGCTCCCCAAATGCCTTGGCCAGAGTGCTGGAGTTCTAGTGTTCACAAACTTTGACTCTACTGCCGTTTTAATGGGGTGATAGTCCCCGGGGATCCAGGAATGCTGGAATCATGCCTTGCCAATCACTTTCCCAGTGCCCTCCCCTGTGAGGTTCTGAAGAGTGTTATATACCCAAGGAACAAGAATATGCTTGAAGCTATCACTTTATTTACAGCTACTTGACTTTGAGCTCTGGTAAAGACATCTAAGTGGGGTCCTCTGGTTCTGTTCTTTTTCACAGATCTGAATTTCAGTATCTACCACTGTCCAGCCACCAGAAGAAGTTGAGGAGGGAGGGGCTGCAAGACGGCTGGAGAATAAGCCTGGCACAGTGTTCTTACCAGCTGCCAGCCTGGAGAAGCTGGGAGAGCAGGAGGAGAGGATGACCGTTCAGCATCAAACCTGTAAGGAATAGGCTCTGACAATAAACCCCATCCCATCAGGTATACTGAGAGGAGGATTGTCTTCGTCCAGTCTGGCTGCTATAACACAATACCACACCCTGTGTAGCTTTAAACAACAAAAGTGGATTTCTCACAGTTCTGGGTGCTGGAAGTCCAAGATCAGTGTGCCAGTATGGTCGGGTTCCGGTGAGAACCCTCTTCCAGGTCACAGACTGCTGACTTCTGGCTGTGTCTTCACTTGCTGGAAGGAGCCAAGGGAGCTCTGTTGGACCTCTTTTATTTTATTTATATATATATATATATATATATATTTTAAAATTTTTTGAATTTTATTTAATTTATTTTTTAATACAGCAGGATCTTATTAGTTATCCATTTTATACATATTAGTGTATACATGTCAATCTCAATCTCCCAGTTCATCCCACCCCCACCCCCACCCCCACCACTTTCCCCCCTTGGTGTCCATACGTTTGTGCTCTACATCTGTGTCTCAATTTCTGCCCTGCAAACCGGTTCATCTGTACCATTTTTCTAGGTTACACATATATGCATTAATATATGATATTTGTTTTTCTCTTTCTGATTTACTTCACTTTGTATGACAGTCTCTAGATCCATCGCATCTCTACAAATGACCCAATTTCGTTCCTTTTTATGGCTGAGTAATATTCCATTGTATATACGTACCACAACTTCTTTATCCATTTGTCTGTAGATGGGCATTTAGGTTGCTTCCATGACCTGGCTATTGGAAATAGTGCTGCAATGAACATTGGGGTGCATGTGTCTTTTTCAATTATGGTTTTCTCTGGGTATATGCCCAGTAGTGGGATTGCTGGGTCATATGGTAATTCTATTTTTAGTTTATTAAGGAACCTCCATACTGTTCTCCATAGTGGCTGTATCAATTTACATTCCCACCAACAGTGCAAGAGGGTTCCCTTTTCTCCACACCCTCTCCAGCATTTGTTGTTTGTAGATTTTCTGATGATGCCCATTCTAACTGGTGTGAGGTGATACCTCATTGTAGTTGTGATTTGCATTTCTCTAATCATTACTGATGTTGAGCAGCTTTTCATGTGCTTCTTGGCCATCTGTATGTCTTCTTTGGAGAAATGTCTATTTATGTCTTCTGCCCATTTTTCGATTAGGTTGTTTTTTTTTTAAATATTGAGCTGCATGAGCTGTTTATATATTTTGGGGATTAATCCTTTGTCCATTGATTCGTGTGCAAAAATTTTCTCCCATTCTGAGGGATGTCTTTTCATCTTGTTTATGGTTTCCTTTGCTGTGCAAAAGCTTTTAAGTTTCATTAGGTCCCATTTGTTTATTTTTGTTTTTATTTCCATTACTCTAGGAGGTGGATCATAAAAGATCTTGCTGTGATTTATGTCAAGGAGTGTTCTTCCTATGTTTTCCTCTAAGAGTTTTATAGTGTCTGGTCTTACATTTAGGTCTGTAATCCATTTTGAGTTTATTTTTGTGTATGGTGTTAGGGAGTGTTCTAATTTCATTCTTTTACATGTAGCTGTCCAGTTTTCCCAGCACCACTTATTGAAGAGACTGTCTTTTCTCCATTGTATATCCTTGCCTCCTTTGTCATAGATTAGTTGACCATCGCTGCCTGGGTTTATCTCTGGGCTTTCTATCTTGTTCCATTGATCTATATTTCTGTTTTTGTGCCAGTACCATGCTGTCTGTGTAGCTTTCTAGTATAGTCTGAAGTCAGGGAGTCTGATTCCTCCAGCTCCGCTTTTTTCTCCCAAGACTGCTTTGGCTATTCGGGGTCTTTTGTGTTTCCATACAAATTTTAAGATTTTTTGTTCTACTTCTGTAAATAATGCCATTGGTAATTTGATAGGTATTGCATTGAATCTGTACAGATTGCTTTGGGTTCCAGTCATTTTCACAATGTTGATTCTTCCAATCCAAGAACAACATGGTGTATCTCTCCATCTGTTGGTATCATCTTTAATTTCTTTCATCAGTGTCTTATAGTTTTCTGCATACAGGTCTTTTGTCTCCCTAGATATGTTTATTCTTAGGTATTTTATTCTTTCGTTGCAGTGGTAAATGGGAGTGTTTCCTTAATTTCTCTTTCAGATTTTTCATCATTATATATAGGAATGCAAGAGATTTCTGTGCATTAATTTTGTATCCTGCAACATTACCAAATTCCTTGGTTAGCTCTAGCAGTTTTCTGGTGGCATCCTTAGGATTCTTTATGTACAGTGTCATGTCATCAGCAGACAGTGATAATTTTACTTCTTCTTTTCCCATTTGTATTCCTTTTATTTTTTTCCTTCTCTGTTTGCCATGCTAGGACTTCCAAAACTATGTTGAATAATAGTGGTGAGAGTGGACATCCTTGTCTTGTTACTGATCTTAGAGGAAATGCATTCAGTTTTTCACTGTTGAGAATGATGTTTGCTGTGGGTTTGTCGTATATGGCCTTTATTATGTTGAGGTAGGTTCCCTCTATGCCCACTTTCTGGAGAGTTTTTATCATAAATGGGTGTTGAATTTTGTCAAAAGCTTTCTCTGCATCTATTGAGATGACCATATGGTTTTTCTCCTTCAATTTGTTAATATGGTGTATCACGTTGATTGATTCATGTATATTAAAGAATCCTTGCATCCCTGGGATAAATCCCACTTGATCATGGTGTATGATCCTTTTAATGTGTTGTTGGATTCTGTTTGCTCGTATTTTGATGAGGATTTTTGCATCTATATTCATCAGTGTTATTGGTCTGTAACTTTCTTTTTTTGTAGTATCTTTGTCTGGTTTTGGTATCAGGGTGATGGTGGCCTCGTAGAATGAGTTTGGGAGTTTTCCATCCTCTGCAAGTTTTTGGAAGAGTTTGAGAAGGATAGGTGTTAGGTCTTCTCTAAATGTTTGATAGAATTCACCTGTTAAGCCATCTAGTCCTGGACTTTTGTTTGTTGGAATATTTTTAATCACAGTTTCAATTTCATTACTTGTGATTGGTCTGTTCATGTATTCTATTTCTTCCTAGTTCAGTCTTGGAAGGTTATACCTTTCTAAGGATTGTTCCATTTCTTCCAGGTTGTCCATTTTATTGGCATAGAGTTGCTTGCAGTAGTCTCTTAGGATGCTTTGTATTTCTGTGGGATCCATTGTAACTTCTCCCTTTTCATTTCTAATTTTATTGATTTGAGTCCTCGCCATTTTTTTCTTGATGAGTCTGGCTAAAGGTTTATCAATTTTGTTTATCTTCTCAAAGAACCAGCTTTTAGTTTTATTTATCTTTGCTATTGTTTTCTTTGTTTCTATTTCATGTATTTCTGCTCTGATCTTTATGATTTCTTTCCTTCTACTAACTTTGGGTTTTGTTTGTTCTTCTTTCTCTAGTTCCTTTCGGTGTAAGGTTAGATTGTTTACTTGAGATTTTCTTGTTTCTTAAGGTTGGCTTATATTGCTATAAGCTTCCCTCTTAGAACTGCTTTTCCTGCATCCCATAGGTTTTGGATTGTCATATTTTCATTGTCATTTGTCGCTAGGTATTTTTTTATTTCCTCTTGGATTTCTTCAGTGATCTCTTGGTTATTTAGTAACGTATTGTTTAGCCTCCATGTGTTTGTGTTTTTTACATTTTTTTCCCTGTAATTGATTTCTAATCTCATAGCGTATTGGTCAGAAAAGGTGCTTGATATGATTTCAATTTTCTTAAATTTACTGAGGCTTGATTTGTGACCCAAAATATGATCTCTCCTGGAGAATGTTCCATGTGCACTTGAGAAGAAAGTGTAATCTGCTGTTTTTGGATGGAATGTTCTATAAATATCAATTCAGTGTATCTGTTCTTTTGTGTCATTTAAAGCTCGTGTTTCCTTATTAATTTTCTGTCTGTGTGATCTGTCTATTGGTGTAAGTGAGGTGTTAAATTCCCCCACTATTATCGTGTTAATGTGGATTTCCTCTTTTATAGCTGTTAGTAGTTGCCTTATGTATTGAGGTGTGCCTATGTTGGATGCATATATATTTATAATTGTTATATCTCCTTCTTGTATTGATCCCTTGATCATTATGTAGTGTCCTTCCTTGTCTCTTTGTAACATTGTTTATTTTAAAGTCTATATTATCTGATATGAGTATTGCTACTCCAGCTTTCTTTTGATTTCCATTTGCATGGAATATCTTTTTCCATCCCCTCACTTTCAGTCTGTATGTGTCCCTAGGTCTGAAGTGGGTCTCTTTTAGACAGCATATATATGGGTCTTGTTTTTGTATCCATTCAGCGAGCTTGTGTCTTTTGGTTGGAATATTTAATCCATTCACGTTTAAGGTAATTATCGATATGTATGTTCCTATTACCATTTTATTAATTGTTTTGGGTTTGTTTTTGTAGTTCCTTTTCTTCTCTTGTGTTTCCCACTTAGAGAAGTTCCTTTAGCATTTGTTGTAGAGGTGGTTTGGTGGTGCTGAATTCTCTTAGCTTTTGCTTGTCTGTAAAGCTTTTGATTTCTCCATAGGATCTGAATGAGATCCTTGCCAGCTAGAGTAATCTTGGTTGTAGGTTCTTCCCTTTCATCACTTTAAGTATATCATGCCACTCCCTTCTGGCTTGTAGAGTTTCTGCTGAGAAATCAGCTGTTAACCTTATGGGAGTTCCCTTGTATGTTATTTGTTGTTTTTCCCTTGCTGCTTTCAATAATTTTTCTTTGTCTTTAATTTTTGCCTATTTGATTACTATGTGTCTCAGCGTGTTTCTCCTTGGGTTTATCCTGTATGGGACTCTCTGCACTTCTTGGACTTGGGTGGCTATTTCCTTTCCCATGTTAGGGAAGTTTTCTACTATAATCTGTTCAAATATTTTCTCTGGTCCTTTTTCTCTCTCTTCTCCTTCTGGGACCCCTATAATGCGAATGTTGGTGCGTTTAATGTTGTCCCAGAGGTCTGTTAGGCTGTCCTCATTTCTTTTCATTCTTTTTTCTTTAGTCTGTTCTGCAGCAGTGAATTCCACCATTCTTTCTTCCAGGTCACTTATCCGTTCTTCTGCCTCCGTTATTCTATTGATTCCTTCTAGTGTATTTTTCATTTCTGTTATTGTATTGTTCATCTCTGTTTGTTTATTCTTTAATTCTTCTAGGTCTTAAACATTTCTTGCAACTTCTCAATCTTTGCCTCCATTCTTTTTCTGAGGTCCTGGATCATCTTCACTATCATTATTCTGAATTCTTTTTCTGGAAGTTGCCTATCTCCACTTCATTTAGTTGTTTTTCTGGGGTGTTATCTTGTTCCTTCATCTGGTACATAGCCCTCTGCCTTTTCATCTTGTCTGTCTCTCTGTGAATGTGGTTTTTGTTCCACAGGCTGCAGGATTGTAGTTCTTCTTGCTTCTGCTGTCTGCCCTCTGGTGGATGAGGCTATCTAAGAGGCTTCTGCAAGTTTCCTGATGGGAGGGACTGGTGGTGGGCAGAGCTGGCTGTTGCTCTGGTGGGCAGAGCTCAGTAAAACTTTAATCAGCTTGTCTGCTCTTGGGTGGGGCTGGGTTCCCTCCCTCTTGGTTGTTTGGCCTGAGGCGACCCAACACTGGAGCCTACCTGGGCTCTTTGGTGGGGCTAATGGCAGATTCTGGGAGGACTCACACAAAGGAGTACTTTCCAGAACTTCTGCTGCCAGTGTCCTTGTCCTCCCAGTGAAAGAGATCCACCTCCCACCTCTGCAGGAGGCCCTCCAACACTAGCAGGTAGGTCTGGTCCAGTCTCCTATGGGGTCATTGCTCCTTCCCCTGAGTCCCAACGTGCACACTACTTTGTGTGTGCCCTCCAAGAGTGGAGTCTCTGTTTCCCCCAGTCCTGTTGATGTCCTTCAATCAAATCCCTCTAGCATTCAAAATCTGATTCTCAAGAATTCCTTCTCCCGTTGCCGGACCCCCAGGTTTGGAAGCCTGACATGGGGCTCAGAACCTTCACTCCTGTGGGTGGACTTCTGTGGTATAAGTGTTCTCCAGTCTGTGAGTCACCCACCCAGCAGTTATGGGATTTGATTTTATTGTGATTACGCCCCTCCTACCATCTCATTGTGACTTCTCCTCTGTCTTTGGATGTGGGGTATCTTTTTTGGTGAGTTGTTCAGCAGTTAGTTGTGATTCCGGTATTCTTGGAAGAGGGAGTGAGAGCATGTCCTTCTACTTTGCCATCTTGAACCAATCTCTGGGCCTCTTTTATAAGGGCATTAATCTCATTCCTGAGGGCTCTGCCCTTATGACCTAATTACCTCCGAAAGGCCCACCTCCTAATACAATCACATTGGGCATTAGAATTTCAACATATGAATTTGGAGGCAGCAAAACATTCAGACCATGGTACACATTGGCCTCTGATGATGAAGAAAGAGAGAAAAGAATCAGCAGATTTAGCCCTAGTCTTAGTCTGCTTGGTTGGATGATTATTCAGACCTGATGCCATGCCTGGCTTCCCCTCTTTATGCAAGCACCTGAAGCCTTAGTAAGGTCCAAGCCAACATCCCGATGGTAACCATCAACATCACATCAATTACCAGGTTCCATCTGTGTGGACCATAAAAGCATCTTGCCTTGGGACCAAGACTGGGAGTTGCGGAGGAGATGGGATTGGGGTCACTACCACCTTCTTTGCTTATGAAATGAACCCACATAGATATCTTGGCCCCCATCCTTTAAAGGAGTTGAGTATACAATTTGACCCCAGTAGATGGATCAGAGAAGATTAGAATGAACCATTTCCCTCACTTCTTTCCTTCTTCAGGTAACTTGAGTCCCATCTGTGTTTCTGTTTCTGAGCCTGGTTTGATTCTGATCCTGACCCTGGGATCATAGACTCCGTATTGAATAGCATTCTGAAAAGTCAGCAGGCCTACTTATGCATCCTTAGGCACATTGAGTCTGCCCCAGAGACACAGAGTTCTTTTATTTTTTAACAACTCTTTTGCTATTAAGAAATGTTTCCTTATATGTAACCTCATGCTTTTGTACTGCACTTTGTCGAGGCAAAAAAACAACTGGATATTATCTGTGGTTGAGTCTTCTGTGTGCTCAAAGATTCTTGGTCTTACTTGTTCCAGGTTGAAAAATCCAATCTTAACCTCTTTTTTCTAATTCTTATTTTCCTTCTTTTTACCATATTGTGAATGTTCCAAGAAAAAGCTTCCTTAAATTTGTTAATCATTAGAATCATCTGGAGACCTTTCTAAACGTACCAAATTGCACATCATTCTCCAGGCTTCCTGTATGAGAATTATAGGGACTGGGGTGGTTTGGAGCTTGGGCAGGAATTACCATTCTTAAATAGGACAAATAAATTATTGGGATCTTTTTGAAATGTGTGCCCAAATTACAGTTCTCCCTTTCTCAGGGAATGGCACCCATTCTTCAAATGTGGGTGCCTGGCATCCAGGTTGGCACTAGCGTTATGGATGGGGGGACATCTGGTTCAAACGAGGCCAAAGAGTGTCTTATTCCCAGAATTTGGAAATGGCACTTAGAGACAGGAGGTCAATCTCTGAGGGCGATTAGAAGTATGACATGAAAAAATGGAGAAACTAAATTATGACCTGAAGATAGCGAGCAGAGAAAGATGGTCTGCAGAGACGACGTAGAGTGAAGCAGCTCTCTGAGATATTCAAGAGAAAAAAGCAAAGCATTCCAATGGCTCTAGGCTCTGGTTCTGGTCTCAGCATTCCTTCCCCAAGAGTTCCATGAGACGGTCTCTGTCCTATGTGGGTGACCTTCCCTTCTTGCCTAACCTAGCTAAAGCAGATTTTCATTACCAGCCACCAAAAGGGGCCTATCAAATATGGAACTAATGGCTCCACCAGGATTGGTGATAAGCTCACAGCCTATGTCTTCTTTCCCTGTTGACTATAGAACTCTCTATTTTGCTTTCCTGAGAGGACACATGCCTCTTGACTTTGAAAGAATATTTCATTGACATCACTGACTAGGCAATTTTAATACTCCCCAAACTTTGAAAGATTGCCATTGAACAATATTTTCAATTTTTCTAATAGGAAAAAACCTACTAATATTTACTAACTGATGCATTCACCCCGAACCTGTAAAGGCAATACTATTATCGGCCAATTTTACATGTGAGGAAATTGAGGCATAGAAAGGGTAAATAACTTTCCTTAGGTCACAAAGCTGGTAAATGGTGGGTCCAGCACTTGAACCCAGATGTGACCACACTCTAAAATTTCAACCACTTTGATATATTTGGATTGAAACCAAAATTCAGTGGTTGAGGGAAAAACTCTTGATGCTGCCTGAGAAGTAATGTGCAAATACTCGTTTATGTACTAAGAGAACATTCCAGTTTGGACTCAATAGGAAGAAGCAAACACGGTGAGTTAGGGGGCTCTGGTAGTTTTCATAGATGAGTCAGGACTTGAACTGAGGCCAGAGAGAGGTGGAGATAGAGAATGTTGCCATTTTACCACCCATTTCCTCCTTTAAACAGATCTCTGATTTTATTCATATATCCATCCCTTCCCCAAGTGACCCATGTGCTAGGGCTAGGCTGTCCTCCAGGAAAATGCCTTATTTTCTATGGGCAAGCCCATCCCTCTTGCCAGTAATTGGGCATGTGACCCAACTTAGGCCAGTGAGATGCTGGGAGAGGTTTTCTGGGGAGTTTACAAGACAACTTTGTCTGAATCTTATGGGAAAAATTTCAGAAGAGATTCTCTCTTCTGATCTGGGTGTTATTCTATCAGTTAGCTATTGCCACAAAAATATGCACGGCAAAATCCCATACAATCTCAGTACCAGAGAGTGATAAGCATCTATTTAGTGATCTAGGCCTTGCTTGTTGAAATTCAGTTCTCCTGACGTTGGCTGCGCTCACTAATTAGAGTCTGGGGATCAGTTGAGCTAGCTTGTGTTCTACGCCAAAGTCTCCCATTCCGTCCCAGGACTGGTAAGCTAGCCTACACGTATTCTTCTCAAGACAGTGGCACTGGTATAAGAGCACCAGAGGAAATACACAAGCATATCTCAAGCCTAGTCTCCATCACATCTACCAACGTTTCATTGGCTAAAGAAAATCACATGGTTAAGCTTAGTATCAAGTCCACCCTTCCTGGGAGTGATGGGGCGGGTGTTATATATTTCTGAGAAACAGTTTAATCTACCACAGGGCCGTGCATGGATATGAGACCCAGGAGAATGACAGCCCCCTTCCTATTCAGCCTGCAGATAAAACCAACACACATGGAGAAAAGGGGATCTGAGAGAACCCCAGGAAAGCAGAGCTGGAACCACTAGATCAAATCAAACTGAAGTTTTAGTCGACATCTGGACTTTTGGTAATGTTGGCCAAGTTTGACATTATTTAAGCAAGTTTGAGGTAGATTTTCTGTTACTTGCAGCTGAAACTCTCCCAATTCAGAGTTTTCCTTGCAACATTTAGGAACAAAGGCCCAGAGATGTGAATAAACAGCACATAGGGAAAAAGCAATGCAAAGAGCCTGGAGAGACTATATATATGCACACACACACATATATATTGACCAAGTGTTTTGTCCTTGAAAACCCAACCATACTTTTCTTTTATCACCCACACAACTTGCAGCAGATCTATTCCTTCTTGATTTTGTGTAATTTGATTCATTCACAGATGTTTGTTCATCTGGCCTTCCAGTTGGTATGGTAAAAGCCTGTCTGAACTGTGGCATTTATTATTCACTACATGCTCTTGTCAAGTCAGTAAGAAGCAGGTGCTTTTTTTCAAGCAATCCGGGGGACTGAGTCATTTAGGAGAAAATGTGACCCTATACCTCCTCTGATGCTGATGCTTGAAATTCTCCTGTTAAAACTCTACCACTTTCCTCTGCTCACATTGACTGAGGTGTTTCCTTCCTTTTGGTAGAGCTCTTGTTTCCTAGCTATGAAAGGCAACATTCATTTCCACCTTCCACCCCCATCATGTTACAGTAATAACAGTACATAAATTGAGTGGGCAGCTAGTCAAAGGATTTGTAAAAGTCACATTAAAAAAATACTGGGGGGCTTCCCTGGTGGCGCAGTGGTTGAGAGTCCGCCTGCCGATGCAGGGGACACGGGTTCGTGCCCCGGTCTGAGAAGATCCGACATGCCGCAGAGCGGCTGGGCCTGTGAGCCATGGCCACTGAGCCTGCGTGTCCGGAGCCTGTGCTCCGCAACGGGAGAGGCCACAACAGTGAGAGGCCCGCGTAATGCAAAAAAAAAATAATAATAAAAATACTGGGAAGGAACGAAGGGTAATATCTCAGAGTAAGAATCAATCATTTAAAATAATACTTATTAAGGCTTACTGTGTGATTATAACTCAACTAAGAATTTCTTGGCACCCTAGGAGGTAAAACATTGAGTAAGAGCATGGCTAGTATTCACTGGAAACCTACTATGTGCTGGGCTTTATATGGGACCCACCATACACATTATTCATTCAGTCTTCACAAAGACCCTGGAAAATAACTATGCCTTTCCCCATTTTAGGAAGAAAATGATTAACTTTTCCAAGGTCTTACAGTTAGCATGTGGGGGAGTTAGAATTTGAATTTGGACATGTGAGTCCATTTTATTTACACTACACTGTATTTCCTTGAACAAAAGAGACATAGTTCAGTGATTACGGGTATAGATTTGCCTATGGGAATAGTAAAATCTGGCCCAGCTTTCTGCTAGTTGTATGACTTTGGCCAAAACATTTAACCTTTCTGTGCCTCGGTTTCCTCATTTAAAATGGGGATAATCCTATTATTACCGCCTGAGTATAGTTCTCAGAATTAAATGAGATAATGTACGCAAAACACTTAGCACAATGCATCTCAAACGAAGTTTAATTTTATTATGTAGTGAATGCCTGGCACAGTGCTGTCCATTAGAAGGTTCTGTGATGATGAAAATGTTCTCTATCTGCATTATCTAATGCTGTAGCCTCTAGCCACCTGTGGCTATTGAGAACTTAAAATGTGGCTACTGCAAGTGTGGAACTGAATTTTTGTTTCATTTCATTTTCTTTTTTTTTTACATTTTTAAATTATTTAATTTTTTAACATCTTTATTGGAGTATAATTGCTTTACAACTGTGTGTTAGTTTCTGCTTTATAACAAAGTGAATCAGCTATACATATACATATATCCCCATATCTCTTCCCTCTGGTGTCTCCCTCGCACCCTCCCTATCCCACCCCTCTAGGTGGTCACAAAGCACCGAGCTGATCTCCCTGTGCTATGCGGCTGCTTCCCACTAGCTATCTATTTTACATTTGGTAGTGTATATATGTCCATGCCACTCTCTCACCTTGTCACAGCTTACCCTTCCCCCTCCCCACGTCCTCAAGTGCATTCTCTGCATATGCGTCTTTATTCCTGTCCTGTCCCTAGGTTCTTCAGAACCTTTTTTTTTTTTTTAGATTCCATATATATGTGTTAGCATATGGTATTTGTTTTTCTCTTTCTGACTTACTTCACTCTGTCTGACAGACTCTAGGTCCATCGCATTTCATTTTCATTAACAACAATTTAAATAGCCAAACATATCTAGTGACTACCTTATTGGACATCTCAGGTGTAGTATGTGCCAGATACAATATGTACAAAAAAGAATAAGATGGAATTCTCATTCATGGGAAGCTTATGGTTTAATGGAAGCTGATAAGCAAATGATTAGTAGGCATGGTGATAAGTATTACAGTGCAGCTATAGACAAAATACTATGGAATTCAAAGGAGCTTTTCCTGGGGGTCAGGAAAAGCTTTTAAGAGGTAATGACAGTTGAGCAAGGCCTAGAAGGGTGAGTAAAGATTCAGTTCATTCATTCAGCAGATATATGTTGAGTGCCTTCTCTGAGTCAGGCACCAAAGTTTGAGAGAGTATCGGAGAGATAAAGGTAAGGGTTCAGAGGCGACATCTGTATTGATTAGACTGTTCAGGAAGGTCATGTAAAAGGTAGAACTTGAACTGACCCTTGAATCACAGGTAAAATTTGGATGATGCCAGGAGCTAAGGGGGAGCATTCCAGGTAAAGAGAACAGCACGAGTAAAGAGGCGAAGTTGAGAAGAAGTGACAACCATTAGACCATCCTAACTGAAGTAGAGAATATGACTTGAGGAGAGCTATGGTGCAGTCCTTCTGGGGATGAGCATAAAGTGGGGAGGGCATGAAGCAGGCTTTGAATGGTGGTTAACGCACTTTTACCTTTATACCACTGGAGCCACCTGTTGTAAGGCGTGTAAAGTCGTCTGACAGGTGGGCTCAAAGTACACTTGAAAAACAAAGGCAGAAGTTTCATTTGGAAAGAGTGGCCCACGCAGGGGAAGTTCAGTGTTTAAAACATTTCCTGATATTCTGACTGCCAGCACCCACTCCCTTCCCATAGCCTTTCCCCTCTTGCCCATATCCCTATGAGCAAGGGTCACCACTCCATTGAATGTCTGGTTCTGGCGATCTCTCTAGTGTCTACTTCCCACTGCACTGCCTCAAACATTTGGTGCCAGGGAGGGGACAGCTGGTGGTTAGAGCATCACCTTTGCAGTGTGACAGGAACAGCAGTGCAGGGGCAGCGTGTCCTGACCAGACTGGGGCAGCATGACTGTAGCCCTGGTTGTCAAGTCTCCTTTGACTCCTGCCTGTTCTCAGAGGCTGACCTTTCTCCTCCTGCAATTCTGATACACTTGCATGAAATCTCCTTTCACTTAAGATCATCAGGGTCAGTTTCTGTGGCTTACAGTCAAGAACCTTGGCTGATACATTTGAAAATAATAAACTTGGGAGTGAACATGCTTGGTAGTGGCCCTAACTCTGCTCTAACCTGTCATCTCAGGAAAGTCTTCCATCCCACGGGGCTCACTTTTCCTGTCTCTCTAACGAGGGATCGGCACTAGTGATTTCTAAGGGAGCTTTTGAGAAAATATGGGCTTCGGGCCATGGCTTGATTTCAGCACAAGACAGTGGAAACAGAAGGAAAGGGTGGCTGTAGGAAGTATTTTACAAACACGTAAGACATGGTGGCTGATTGCATAGAGAAGGCAAAGAAGCAGAGTGAGTAAAAGATGGTTCAGATGGACTATTTGTTTTAAAATCACCCAAAACTACTTTTGCCATTCTGTTAGTTATTGTCTCCATTTGGCCAAAGAATCAGGGTTTGCAAACACCCCTCAGCCCACCCTCCTTTACGATTCCCCTGTGAACAAGCTTTGTCCATAACCATCTAAATCCATCAGAAGATTTGTAACTCACTGGTAACGGAGTCATTACTGTAATCTGGACTTTAAAGCTGAAGTAAAGGGCACCTGGTGACAAACAGTCCCTGTAGGGCTTGGGAATGTGTCTGGATAGATGCAGCTAGTGACAATCTACTCCAGTCTGCTACTTCTCTATTCCTCACATACAGCAAACCTTGGCTCAGCTGAGGACTAATCCATCCTGTAAATACAAGTTCACACTGTTCGCTGAGTAAACGTGTGTTGAGCCAGGCTCCCTGCTAGGTACCAGGGGTGCAAAGGTGGAAAGACACGGTGCCCAGTCTCAAGGGACTCCCAGCAGCTGGGCCTTGAGTGTTGTCCCCAAACTCCCACCTTGTCATTCATTTTGCCCATAGATGCACTGTGGGCCATTTCTTGACAACGGGCACTGTGCCCAGAGTGGGTGTTCAGATGAATTCACTGAGAACCCCGCTGTGCTTTGTTTGGAGTAAAAGCCTTATTGTACAGTAGCTAAGAGAGCAGGCCATGGGGTTATACAGATTGGGTTCAAATTCCCCCTCCAAACCTGGCTCTGGACTTATTAAGAGGGTGACTGAGGCAAGCTATTTACCTCTGTGGCCCGACCTCAGTTTTCTCATCTGTAAAATGGAGCATAGTAATAGCACCGATTATTTGGAGTTTAAGCAATATGCTGCAATTGGCATATAGAATGGCCTCACCATATGTGGCTGCTGTGTCGTTTTAACGATTGGAGAGCTTCAGTGATGCCATGTATAATTCAGAGTGATGGGGACAGCAGCCTGCCTGCCTCCTTTCTTTCCCTTGTTCTTTCTTTTATCTGTCCTTTCTCACTCTTCCTTTCCTTCATTTTTTTTTCTTTTTCTCTCTACATCTCTCTATGCCTCTCTCTCTCACATTCTCTTTCTCTCTTTCTCCCCTCCCTCTCTATCAGAATAAGGGAAGCTATTAGTTATAAATTATATTTAAATGCAAAAAAATAAGCAGACAGGCTTGGTGAATTAAATTCAGATTGTGTCCTATTTCCTAAGAAGACAGACCTTATTTTTTTCTTCTCAGAATGATAAGGCCCAAGCATCTCTTGTGCAGCCAATTTACTCAAAATTCCCCACCACTACAGACACACTTAGGAAACGACCCAATAGGAAAGGAAAGACTGCAAAGCACAAATACCTTTTCTTTTCTTTTCTCCAGAATTGCTAACTGATTTTCTGACAGTAGTATGCTGGCTTTCCAGAAAAAAAAAAAAAAAAAAAAAAAGCCTCAAGTGCTTGCCAATTTCTGTGGCATAATTACTCCTACCATGGTCGAATTCAAGCTTTCAGCATAAAATCACAGAACACAGAGTTGGGCGAGGTGTGCACAGCAAGCCTCAAGAGCTGCCCTTGTGTGTGCCAGCTCAGTCCGGAAACACTGCTCAGGAATGTGCAGGCTCGCTGACTCTCAGCCCACCTGCTCACCCCCCATCCCCAGGGCACCGGGTCCAGCACCGCTGCCCCAGGCAGGTTCCCTGCCTCCTGCCTCCGTTCTCCATCCCTCCCTCCGTCTGCCAGAATAATCCTCTGAAACCCAGATCAGAATACTTACTTCCACGCTATATACTCCCCAGTGGCTCATCCTTGCCACCCAGGCCCTGCGCCACTGCCTTCACCCTGGGGCTATTCCAGGCGTCTCATCTTGATGCAAACCCTGGGACACCTCCACGTCTTTGCTCGCATCCGGCAGGCTGCCTGGAGCCCTTCCCGGAGCTCCCACCCCTGCTCCTTTGTCTGCCTGGTGAACCCCGGTCATCTCCAAGGCCTCACTCAAATGCCTTGTCCCTCGTAGCTGTTCTGACCCTCTCTTGTACTCTAGATGGTATCATTTACTCCCTCATCCGGGTCACGTTGGCATCTTTCTCTCATATTCCATGGTAAGACATATCTCCAGATCCTAAGATAGTAAGAAGACCATGGGTCCAGGGCTGAGCTTTCATTCACTCACTCATATGTGCATTCAGCAAATATTTACGGGTGCCCTTCATGTGCCAAGCATTGTACTGGGTAGGACTGGGAGGAGAATAGAGAGTAAGACACACCCTTCTCTTCTCTGGTAGAATTCACAGTGTACTGAGAGGTATAAGCATTGAACAAACAGACAAAAATAAATACGTAATTGCAAATTTGTTTGATGAAGGAAAAGAACAGGATGGTGTGAGAGAAGGTCCCACCAGTGAAGGGTTTTTAAGTTTTTAAGAAACCTGGAATATAACCCTTTAAGGGATGGGGGCCTCACTCAGGGAACTGAACATGGTGACATGAATTGTATTGTGTGGCAGGCACCCTGCCTTGCCAGCTTATAAATGAGAGCAAGAATCATGCCATGTTTGCATCTGTGCCATGCTGGACTAGATTTCCAAGCCAGCTCTGGTGTAAGGGGCTTGGACCGAGATAGCCAAAATAAGGGAAGGGGAAAACAAAATGTAGAACACAGGCTTATGAGATAGAAGATTGAGAAAGCAGAGAGAAATGCATGAGAGAGCTAGGCAAGTTGCAGAGCAAGCTCATTGCTCGTGTAATGCTCTGGCTCTGTCGTCAAACCCATATCCCAATCATCTACCAAGATGATCGGGAGAAGACTGCTTAAGGTGTAAAGAGACGATTTAGATGAGGGCTGTTATTTATTGAAATTGATTGGTTGAGCTCTGTTTTATATTTTTGTATCTCTATTAATTTATTTTTTTAATCTCAAGTGACAGAAAATTCAAATAAAGTAGACTTAAGGGAAGAAAAAAAAAAAGGTTGGATGAATTGGTTCACGTAATTAAAAACTCCATAGCTACACCCAATGCCCAGATTTTTATTTCTAATATCATACGCTAATAAAAGAAACCAGAGCTCCTTGAAGAAATGACTAATTCTAGAACTGAGGCAGAGAATGTACAATAATGAGCCTGGAACATCTTATGGTACCAGAAAGTAAGAAAGTGCTCATAAGACAAGACACAAACCCACACACGTTCTGAGGTTTATCAAAGGGACACAGGAGGCAACTGAAAAAGTCACAATGATCAAAAATGGAACAATTTGAGCCGCAAAATAAATAAAGTATTGAATTAAAAACCAAAGGGGAAAAAAAAAGGCATCACAGTTCTTTGCTTTCTGGATGGCACCAACACTCGTAATATTTTCTGTAGTAGCCAAGAAAGAATTCCTTAGACAGGACAACCATGGAAGTTAGCACATGCCCCAAATCCAAAGGAAATCATTCTGTGAGAAGTTAAAAATGAAAATGGAAAGTTTTCCATGGAAATAAGACTGGTACTCAGTTTCTTCAGATGGTTTTCTTTTTAAATTATAAAATAATACATGTCATTATAAACCAACTCATGGAGAAGTGTATAAAGTAAAGCTGGTCTTTCTTTGCTCCCTCAAACATCACTTCTACTCTCCAATATTTTGGTGTGTATTTCCCAGAGCTCTGTTCATACAATTACAAACACTTATATAAGAGTATATTATATGGCCTAGGTAGAGTATGTTTATCAAACTGCTAGCATATAGTTAGTGTTCCATAATATATACCCAAACAGACAATTTTGAAAATGAGATTATACTATACAAAAAACAAAAACAAAACAAAAAAAGTCAAAGTACAAAATGAGTCCCTACTAACATAAAGAAGTGATTAAATAAATTAGGCAGAATAGACAAGTCGCTTATGCAGAATAATTCCAAATAATTTATGTAGATACTCTGTCCACATGAGGTGGAACACAACATCCCATACAATAAGTGTGAGCTGCTCAAAATGACTTTCTTCCAGAGAGTGCAGTATGGAAAAGGAAAAAAGAGTAACTGTTTTTTGGAGAAATCTAAAAATACTACTTCAGCGAGGTGATTAAGATTAGCGTCAGTAATGATAAGTCAACAAAGATAAGTTGATAGCATGTACCCTTGATATGATGTGATGAAAATAACACTTTACCATGTGGTTTTTCTCCTGCAAACCCATATCCCAGTCTAATCATGAGATAGATATCAGAAACCCCAACTGTGGAACATTCTACAGACTATCTGACCAGTAATCCCCACAACTGTCAAAGTGACCAAAACCAAGGCAAGTCTGAGAAACAGTCATAGTTTAGAGGACCCTAAGGAAACATGATGACTAAATGTAATATGGTATCCTGGATAGGATGCTGGAAGAGAAAAAAGGGACATTAAGTAAAAACTAAGGAAATCTAGATAAAGCATGGACTTCAGTTAATAACATATTAATATTGGCTTATTAGCATAATGTATTATACTACTGTGAGATGTTAATAATAGGAGAAACTGGGTGTGGGGTATAAAGGAATTCTCTGTATAATCCTTACAACTTATCTGTAAATCTATTATAAAATTAAAAGTTTGTTTCAAAATTTTTGTTTAAAATCCATAGCTCTGGGCTTCCCTGGTGGCACAGTGTTTAAGAACGTGCCTGCCAATGCAGGGGACATGGGTTCGAGCCCTGGTCTGGGAAGATTCCACATGCTGCAGAGCAACTAAGCCCATGCGCCACAACTACTGAGCCTGAGCTCTAGAGCCCACAAGCCACAACTACTGAGCCCACATGCCACAACTACTGAAGCCCGTGCACCTAGAGCCCATGCTCCACAACAAGAGAAGCCACCGCAATAAGAAGCCCGTGCACTGCAACAATGAGTAACCCCCTCTTGCCGCAACTAGAGAAAACCCGTGCACAGTGACAAAGACCCAATGCAACCAAAATAATAAATAATAAATAAATTAGTTAATTTTAAAAAAATGAAGTCCATAGCTCTGTAAGCTTCAGAAATGGTTAGATCTGGATCTCAAATGATGTTAACCAGAATCTACCTCTCCATATTTCATCTGTGTTGGCTTAGTGCTCAGACAGGCTCCCTTCACTCACTGAAACCCTAAAACCCCAGAAGTACATTATCCTAGTGGAAGAGAAGTTCTTTTCCTAATAGTTTCAACCAAAGCCTCAGACTTGGGTCATGTGTCCATCTGGAACCAATCAGTGTGGCCAGAGGGCTGTGGGACTCTTACTGGCCAGGACTAGATCACATGCCCACCTCTGGAGCAAGGATTCAGTGAGCCTGACCAAAAGACTGAGAGTGAAGAAGGGTTGTTACTTAAACAAAGTGTGTCTTCAGTCTGGTACTCTGCTGCTGAGGGAACCAGCAGCTTCCCCTCCACTCACCACCCACTCTCCAAGTCTCTAAGAATTTTCCAGTTTCTACTGAGAAAGGAGACAACCTCTTGGCTAACAGGCAGAGCCCATTGTACCAGGCCATCTTGACGGTCTCTGGCCAGGATGTAAATGGGCCCACCTTGGGTCAGTGGCCACCTCTGCTCCAACCAGTAGCCCTCAGGGGCTGGTACCGCTTACCTGAGCTGGGGCTGTGGACAGGGTAGTCCCAGCAAGAGAAGGAAGTTGAGGCTGACAAATGCTGTGATTGGAAAGTCCTAGATATTGCCTCACGTGAATTTTTTCCCGGTGTTCTAATTTGCACCTACTTGAGGAACATCTGATTCATCTCATCATTTTATTCTAATGAGAATGCCATTGTCCTTCCATTACTCTGGTATAAAAGTGTTGTCTTAAGTTGGTTGCTGCTTTCCATGAGTTCTCTCATTCAATTTTGGGCTCCATGCTTTAACCAGAGTATACATGAGGTAGGGCACGAGAGCCTTCTTTTGCAAAGTGTTGTCACGAATGTGTCAGCCCAGTGTCAAACTGGCTCCAGGGAGAAAGATGGACATAGACTGGTTCCATCAATGAGTGCTAGAAGCATACATTAAAACTTCCCATTATTAACCTCTTTGTAAAATATTTTTTCAAGAAGTTGTGTATTGCAAAATACAATATAACATTCATATCAAGTGATATAGGGATTGCTTTAAGCAAAACTCGTTGTACTCTGTATAATGAATACTGCAGTAAAAATACATATTCATTTCCTGATCACAAATTATAGCAATTTAAGCCATATTCCCTCTAGCTGTAGTATTTGGAGGAAAAAATGTATGTGCAAGCCTCCTCCCCCTTGAACAGAGATGCACGCTTCTCTGGAAGGAAGCCTCTCTGCATGCCATATTGCATGGGGCTGGTTTATCTCCAAGGCTTTCTCATCAGAGCTTTGGGGGTGGAGGCAAGGCCATCATCTGAAACACCACCAAGGGAGTACTGCAGTGATCCCAGCACAGCAGGCAGTTAGTCTGATTTTGAAATGCGAGTCTGTACAAATTCTCTCAAAACATGTTACCCTGAATACATCATTTCAGCCCTGAGTTGAAAGGCTAGACAAATCCAGATTGTTTTGATTTTCTTAAGTGAGAAAGATCATTCTTTGGGTATTGTTGAAACTATATTGGTGACATGATGGTGGGTTTCAAATCAAAGGATTTCTAGGATCACTCCAGAGTTAGGGGAGCAGTGAGGAACACTGAATCTTTTTCTTTTTACCAAGGGAGCAAATAAATGCCAGTGGCCTCTATCTGTGACCACTATGCCTTCTGGCCATGACCTCTGAGGATATGGAAAATCCTTGAATCTTCATGATTTTTAACATGAGAGGTGTTCAAAGCTTGTCTTCCTGGTCTCTAGAGGTTCCCATTCACCTGGTGTCCTAGAGGGGTCTGTCCCCTGCTTTTCTCTCCCCAGATCTGTGAGGAACTCTGCTAAGCATGTGACACATGTTTGCTCTGTAGCTTCTCTCCTGAGCTTTAGCACAGGGCCTGGTACATAGTCAGTGCTGATAACTATGTGCTAACTGGGTGAGGTTAGGACTATTCCTTCTCTGCTGTACAGAGGAGTGGTCAGACCCACAAGGTTATGTCACTTCTAGGGAACCTGTTTAGTTCTAGAGCCCTAGCTCCCATATCCTCCCCTCTGCTGCCTCTAGCAGATTCTCTCATTTGGCTCTCATGTATCCTGGAAGTAGTTTTCAGGATAAGACTTAGAATGCAGAGAATTTGAAGTGATTCAGAACACACTGAATTTCATAACAGCTATTGCCCCATTACTATCAGCAGCTTGGGGTTGTGAGCAGTTCAGTGCTCTGAGTTGAAATTCAGCCTGAGAAGTGAGGTTTCTGAGAATCATAGTGTATACTCAGAATACCTGTTTGCCCAGGAGAGTTAGGATCTTTATAGGGAACCAAGAGATGAACTAGGTGTGAACTAGCCTCCTTGCCACAATTTGTCTCCAAACTGCCTCCAGAATTATTTCTAAAATGTGGGCCTTTGCCTGTTGTCCACAGTGTAAACTCCAAACTCTAAAGCATGGCTAAAAGTGTTCTGGAATGAATCATGTGGTTGACATTTCTACATCCATCCCATTTCTCCCCCTTAGTGTAGCAGCCACATGGTTTACAAAGACTGGCTGTCCAGTTTCAAAAGTGGCCCTGATTAGTCTAAGCCAAAAGGAGGACCTCATACCTGCTATCACAGCGATTGGTTGAGATGTCCCAGACCTAAGTCAATTGGCCCACGTCCTTCTCTAGCCATAGAGATTGGTTCTAGTGTGGGTTGGTTATCATAAAGCCCAGGACTCTTGTTGGATGGTCTCAGAAGCAGGCTTTCTTTCTTCCTTAGATGTTACTTGGGAAGCATGTAACCTTAGTAGTTGGCATCTGCTCTGTGACCATGAGGGGCATCTAGTGTTAGGATGAATAAAATAACTACAAAAGAGAGAGGAGTAGAAATGTAAAGGAACAAAAAACTCCTTGCTGATATGATTGAGTCACATCCCTGCATGTATCAATAATTTAGCCTTAAAACGTTACTGTTCGTTCTCTGTGAATTTTCACCTATGGCCTCCTCTGCCCTCACTATCCTACTTCCCTTTCTGTGTTGTAAAATTCTACTCATCCTACAAAATCCACTTCAGCATCACCTCCTCTGAAATTCTCCTGCCCTCTTCCAGTCTGTCCCAGAAGGACTTAATGGCTCCCTTCTTAGTGTTCCTCAAGCATCACTTATGTAGCTATATTAAATCAATTTAAACACATTTACCGATAATAACTTAGCAGCTCATATGGATTTTTCTGCCAGGCAGTGTGCTTGGTAGGTATTATCTTGTTTAACCTTTACAGTCATCTTATGATATTATATTAATATCCTCATTTTAAATGTAAAGAAACAGTTTAGAGAGGTAAAGGAACTTATCAAAGTGTCCACAGCTCATAAGAGCAGGGAGCAGGGAATCTAATTCCAGAAATTGTGCTCTTAACCTCTCCGCAGTATTCTCTTCCCTGATAATCAGTTCTTTGAAGCCGAACACTGTCTTTCATTCAGGGATGGCTGAATGTTCTAGACACTCAGGAAATACTAGCAGGATAAGTGGTTGGATGGATAGATGGATGGATGGATACATTTAATCCCTTCACATCACAGATGAGGAAACCAGGTCTCAGATGGTGTAAGTGGTGTGTGTGGTAGGCTTAAGCACAGATGATCATTGGACTTTTTCTACAACATCTTGTCATCTTTGGAAGAAAATTATTATTTCCTCTAAAAGAAACTCTCCAAACCAAGAGGATAAAAATAAAATCCAAAGATGCTTGGACTTCTCTCTCATCCTGGAACCAGTATATGTTCCACTTAGTTGAGTCCTGAATGAGGAAGACTTTCTTGGCCCTTTCTCCAGAATCCAGGTTGTATCTTCTTTTGTTAACTCTCTTTAAATTGTTATTGACACCTAAACTAATTTAGGGTAAAAAGAGAGTAGACCCAAATCTCATTCAAGTTCTGGCTTGGGAAGCCTATTTATAACTATGTAAACATCAGGTTTTGAAAGAGGAAGGGGAGCTTGAGCACAAAAAAGAAAAAAAAAACATTGAAAATAAGAAATAGAATCACACGTCATCCTAATTAGCCAGCCGTGGAGTAAAAATTCTACACTTCTGTCATGTTGCACCATGCAAGAGAAAACTGTGGCATTAGTTTAATTACATAAATTTATGAGATGAAAGGAACAACTTTTATAATCATTCAGACAAAATTCCTATTCAGATTGCTGTGCAATATCTCTATCTAGTTTTTATTTAAGTGTTTATTAAAGCGATTCATTTTTCAAAAACCCTCAAACCTACCTGTATTTTAATGCCTTGAGGGACACTTTTAATTTCCCTTCTCTAATTTCTTTAAATGCAAGTCCTCATCAAATGCCCATGTTCCACAAGCCTGTCAACCCGTGTACATTTAATACATGCTCTCAGCGCTTACTGGTGCCATTGAATCACTAAGAGAAAGAGCAGCAGAAAAGTCCTCCAGAAGGAAGGGATTCTCTAGGGGTTGCCCCACATCCTGAGTAATGATAGTTCTTCTTCATCCTCATCGTAGCTTATTGACCACCTACTCGGTTCCAGCATTGCATTTACAAGGCAGTTTCCATCAGTCGTCTCTAAGCTTCCTGGACTGGATATAAGGGTCACCGTGCCTGCCCTGCTCACAGCTCTTTCTAAGGGAAATTGCCCCACTCCCAGCCCTGCTGCGCAGGGGACCATGTTTGAGGTCACAGGACTTGACTTCACCCTTAACCCCATCATGGTTGATTCCAAGCCAAGGCTGAGAGCCTGACCTAAGGACAACTAATCGATGGAGACTGGGATTTGTGTATCCTAATTAAAAATATTAATTTAGCCAATAACATTATCTTGGGAATTTAATCTAAGCACAGAAAGGCTCTACCTATTTCAGTGGGAACTGAAGCAGAAAGGCTAGAATATTGAACCAAGATTCTTAGCTTGGGGTTCATTAACTCATTTAGATTATGTGTGAAATTTTGGATTTTTGTGTATAAATGGTATGAACTGCTTCACAGATTTAAGGTGCAAGATCATATCTCTTATTTACTGATTAATTGCTCTGTTACTCATATATCTCCTTGGCTGAAGTTTCACTATCATCCTCTTAAGGTTCCCTCACCTCCTGAGTAATCCAAGAACCCCAAGGTCCCCCAGTCCTAAAGAGCTCTGTCCAGTTCTCACACCCAAGTCAGCAGAACTCTGGACACTGGTCAGTCCACTGCTGCTGATGCTTGTCACGGCCATGAAGTCTTGGTGGAAACCAGTATCCACAGGAAACAGCAGACACCATTGCTGTCCTGCTGTGATGATGCCCGTGTAGTTCCTGGAGGGGGACCTGAGCAGAATCTTAGAGCCAAGCTCTTACCCTCGGGGCTCTGCCACCACCAGAGGGCTAGGTCAGTGGGCTGTCCTCGTATCTATGAGGAGACCCATACGCCTGGGTAAGGGCCTCAGAACACAAAGTATCCTGTTCCACCCACTCTGTCCCCACCACAGGGGTACATGTCCTATACCTACCTGTTCAGGTGAAGCTAAAAGTAATAACAAGGTCTTCTCTCCCACCCCTTCTTTTTCTAAGAAAGACAAATCTTCATGAATCCAAGATGTGTTTCTGACATCTCTTTCGCTGACGCAGGGAGGAAAAAGGTAAAAAAAACCCAACAACAAATTTTAATATTTAGTTAAGCATTTTACTACCTGTGCATTTATCTGAGAAGAGGGTCCCTAGGTCCGATCAGTTTTGCAATGGTATTCTTTCTTCAGAAATAGATGAGAGACGGAGAGACAGAAGAACCACCACTGTAGAGAGAGGGCTCTGAGCACCACTGGGGGCCCTGTGGAGCCAGCATCTGGGAGACAGTCTGACAGGCTCCTCTGTCAGTGAGAGGTGCCAGCCTGTTGTGTGGCACAGAGTGAAGGATGCCTGGAATGTAACGGTCACGTTAATGGAGATGCTTACGAGTAAAAGTGCCTCAAAACACAGGTGAGTCTCACACACAATGATGAGTGAATAAAAACTGTAATATTCCAGTCATATGACGTTCAAAACAGGCAAACTTAACCTACAGTAACATAGGCCAAAAGAGTGGTTATCTTGGAGGGAAATCAATAGGGCAGGGACATAGGGCAGGCTCTATGTCAGCGGTCAGCCAGTTTTTTCTTAAAGGGTCATCTAGTAAAGGTTTTAGGCTTTGAAGCCACAGGGCCTCTGTGGCAACTACTCAAATAGCCATAGGCAAGACGCAAACAGTAGTGTGGGCGTGTTCTGATAAAATTCTTTTCACAAAACTGTGGCAGATGGGGTTTGGCTCATGGGCCTGAGTTTGCTGACCCCTGATCTATATCTTGATGTGGGTGGTAGTTACGTGGGTGTGTGTAGAAATTCACTGAGCCACACACTTATATTTTAGGTACTTTATTGTATGTCAATTATAGCTCAGTATTTAAAAAAAAAAGAAAAAGAAAGAAGAAGAAATCTATTAAAAGGTTAAGCTAAAAGAAAACAAAAGAAGAGTTCCATGGGCTCTGGGTAGGTAGGTCCTGGAATAAACTAGAATCTGGGATCCAGAACCAGTCAGAGCTTCTGCTCTCAGGTGTTGGGAGGCTCTGTGCATATCTTCGTATCAGCTGCATGGCCCTCTCTTGATTTGAGCCAGCGGCAGTGCATGTCAGTTCTTTGCTGCAAAGAAGCCTTCCCAGGACACCCCATCACCATCTGTTGGCCAGGTATAACCACTGCGCTGGAACTGATGAAACAGCCTCCTCAGGTTGAATAACTGGTCCCAGATCACACAACTCACAGACATGCCTGGCCTCACACCTCAGTCCTTAAAACTTTAAAACTGTGTACGTCTTTAAAACTCTCTGGAAACAAGTCCCTCTTCCCCTGGGTGGTTATAATAGAGCTGCATTTCCTAGGACTCAATTCAGCCTCACCTCAGAGTGGCCGTCTGCACTTTTCATTCTCATATTCCAGTCCATCAGCAGTTGTTTGTTCTTCGTGCTCAACTTGACAGGAGATGGAGAAAAGCACACAGCCAAGGTCAGAGAGCAGCAGACTCTCTCCTCCATTAAGTGTCTTCATCTTTAAACAGCACCCGATCAAAAAATCGCCGGAACCTTTTCTCTCAGTAGCCAGCCAGCCAGGTGAGTGTCCTCTGTGAACTCTGTCTTCCCCTGTCTTTAAGCCTGGGCTTCCCTCACCCAATCGCGCTGGTCCTGGAGTGAGGACACAAGAAAGAAAAGGGATTCCACCATTAGCTATGACCCTGAGGGTTTCCCAAAAGCTGTCTACTAGGCAAAGTGAAAGAGGGAGAGAAACTTTTTCTGGGCACTTTAGGTCTCAAGAACTCCACCTACTTGAATCAGAAGCAGGAGGTTTATTGTTTTGGTTTTGTGTTAAATTGTCTCTATAATTTCAAGGGCTCAACCTGTGTCAAGAAATGTATTTTGTACCTTTTTATTTTGCACCTAAGCTGTGAGAAAGGCCTGCAAGTGTCAGGAAGGATGCTTGAGAGCAGCACACACCTGGGTCTCTCTGTCATACTCAGCCAGGAGAGACAGTGAGCCCTGCAGATTGTCAACTTCCCAGGTAGGACATTCTCAGATCCCTGCCTCACCTCACTCCATGTTAGTTTCCTATTACCACTAGCTTAGTGGTTTAAGACAACACAAATTTATTTTCTTACAGTTCTAGAGTGCAACATAGGTCTCACTGGACTGGGCTAACATCCAGATGTTGGCAGAGCTACCTTCCTTTCTAGAGAATCTGTTTCCTTACACTTTCTGGCTTCTAGAGGCTGCCTGCGTTCCTTGGCTTGTGGCTCCTTCCTCCGTCTTCAAAGTCAGCAATGTTGCATCTCGCTGTACTTTTCTTCCATAGTCACATCTTCCTCTGACTGACTTTCCTGCCTCCCTCTGCCCCTTTTAACGACCCTGTGATTACCCTGGGCTCATATGGATAATGCAGGATAATAACCAATTCACAACTTTAATTACATCTGCAACCTAATTCCCGTTGCCAGTAGCCTAACGTAGTCACAGGATCCACGAATTAGGGCGAAGATATCCTTGGAGGCCATCATTCTGCCTGCCATTCCCCCCATACCCCCTCCCTGTGAGTGTGCATGGCATACTCATTTTCCCTGAACGTATGCACCTGGGTACGTGGTTGTGCGTTTCCTTCCTATTTCTGAATCAAGATTGACTAAAACATTTGCTTATCATTCAAAGAACAAAACACTGCCAGTGTTTAAGGGGTTCAGCATTACCACATTGCTTTTATTAGAGCAAGCCAACTACTACCTTTGCCTATGGTCCATCTCACAGTATCTTCTTGTGTCTCACCTAGAACCCTGGTTTTACCAACCACAAATTGTCCCAAAACACATTTAAGAATTTGTTCAAATCCTGTATCTGAATGTATGGTTCACTAGAGGGGAATGTGTAAAGCACATATGAAAGATTAAAATTGCTTACCAAGAGCAATTAATATAGCCCATTCTGTGCAAATAACAAGTTAGATCACTTGCTGTTATCTCTAATGACTGTTGGAGAATTTGCTGACTACCTACAGGTGTACAGAGCTACACACATTTCTCTCTCTAGTCCAGGAGGCATTCTATCATGGTTTAGATTTGAGATGAGTGATTTACACAAAAAAATCATAAGTAAATGGATAGGTCAACATGTGCGAGCACCCATAGCATATTGAGCAAGTGATTAAGAGTAAGCATTTAAACTCAAACTGCCTGGGTTCATCTTTTAGCTCTTTCCCTTACTAGCTGTGTGCCTTAAGCAAGTTTAGTTACTTACCTCTCTGTGCTTCACTTTTCTCCTCTGTATAATGAAGACAGTAATAATACCTATCTCACAGGGTTGTTGTAAAAACGAAATTAGTTGATACATCTAAAATGCTTAGACCCATGTTTGACCCATAGTAATTGCTCAGTGCATGTTAATTCTTACTAGGCTGCACATCATTATTGTTATGGCTACGTGACAGACACTGGAAGGCTCACTTGGTTGAGTCTCCTGTCCTCCATGAGCTTATCATCTCCAGGAAGGAACAGATAAAAAAGTAGGGAGGAAAGAGTCAAGGGAGGAAAGAGGGGCATAAAAATAGGAATGAGAAACAGGGAAGGTTTCTTAGAAGCAGCAGCATTTAAGGTGAGACTTTAAGAAGACTAAGAACTTAACCTGAGTAGCTGGAGCTGGTGGTGGAGTTGTGAGTGTTGCAGGAATTGGGCACAAGATCTAGAGGCCAAGCTGAATGCTGTAGGTGAGTTCCTGCCACGAGGACCAGTACTGCTATTGTTATGACCACGTGGCCCAAAGGAAGCCCCTGCAGTGGCAACTGCCTCTTCCGTTTCTTCCTTCCTCATGGTTCCTCACCTTTTCTTTGCCTTTTTTCTCTGTCTTCTCCTTTTGTAAAGCCTTGGCCCCAACAGCACTCTCAGGTGGGACAGGTTGATGGCCCCTGGTTTATATACAGTGCCTTCAAGGTGGGGCTGTGCCTAGGCCATATGTGTCATCCTCCTGGTCTGGGGTCTCTATGATTCCAGGATTTAGTGGGGAGAGCACCAAACTCATCTCTCTTTGTCATGTGGTTTCCTGGAGAACAGATCTGAACCAACAGTCACACATGAGGCTGTGCTGGTCCCTCTCCCATGCTTACCATAGTCCTGAGATCACTTGTCCCAGATTTTTAATAAGAATGAGATTCCATGAGTCCTGGAAACTGGGGCCTCAGCGTACAAGTAGAGGGCATGTAAAAGAATTTCAGGAGAATTGTATTGATAGATGGCACTAGCGTTTCTCTGTTCTTGCTGATGAAGGCCACAACTCCACTGCGTTCCCATTTCTGCTCCAGTTTTAATCTGGCTCTGGCCATTTACTGGGTTGGGGCTGTCTGGAGGTCTGGAAGCAGATGAGCTGGAATCTCGTTTCCACCACTTGTATAGGTTGAACAAATCATAGCCAGTTACGTAAACCCTCAGAGCCTCCCTCATCTCATCTGGAAAATGAGGATGAAATACTGCTCTCAGAGCATTGTAAAGAGGATCAAATGGGATGAATTTAAAGCCTGAGTCCAGTGCACAGACAGTGGTGGTGGAGTCCTGTCCTTCAGGATATCTGCCCTTCTTTCTCCCCCTCCCTCTCTTCACCACTAGCAGAGCCCTCTCAGCTGAACTGGGGCTCACGTTTCCTGCTTTCTGTTAGGCTGCAGCTGTCTGATCTCTACCTGGGACAGTCTTGCTTAGAGAGTGTAAAGTTGGAAAACCACTGAGCAGTGAGCATAGCACTACAGCACAGGACTTTGAGCCCAAAAATCTCTGTGAGTTTGGTCAAGCAGTTATACTCCTCAATCTTCTCTTCTCTAAATTGGGAGAGGACCCAACTCACAGGATTCTTGTGAAGATTAAAATGATGTTGTGTGAAAGCTCCATGTGCACTGTATTGTTATTGCCATCATCACTGATAACCACTGGCTGGTTTCCAGACGTTGTTGAGGAAGTAGTCCTTCACAGCTGCTTCACCCCTGGAGACACCTATGAATGTGAAGCAACTCGGTCAGAAATCCACATCCTCTGATGCTCTAGACCCGAATGGTCTACTGTAGTAGTGCCTCCCCACCCCCACCCAGCCACTTGTAATGTGGCCACATAAATGTAAAACTACATTTAATTTAAAATATACTTCCTTGAGGGCAGACAGCAGAAGCAAGAAGAACTACAATTCTGCAGCCTGTGGAAGGAAAACCACATTCACAGAAAGATAGACAAAATGAAAAGCCAGAGGATTTTGTAGCAGATGAAGGAATAAGATAAAACCCCAGAAAAACAGCTAAATGAAGTGGAGATAGGCAACCTTCCAGAAAAAGAATTCAGAATAAAGATACTGAAGATGATCCAGGACCTCGGAAAAAGAATGGAGGCGAAGATCGAGAAGACGCAAGAAATGTTTAACAAAGACCCAGAAGAATTAAAGAACAAACAAACAGAGATGAACAATACAATAACTGAAATGAAAAATACACTAGAAGGAATCAATAGCAGAATAACTGAGGCAGAAGAACAGATAGGTGACCTGGAAGACAGAATGGTGGAATTCACTGCTGCGGAACAGAATAAAGAATAAAGAATGAAAAGAAATGAAGACTGCGTAAGAGACCTCTGGGACAACATTAAACACACCAACATTCACATTATGGGGGTCGCAGAAGGAGAAGAGAGAGAGAAAGGACCCGAGAAAATATTTGAAGAGATTATAGTCGAAAACTTCCCTAACATGGGAAAGGAAATAGCCACCCAAGTCCCATAGGGAGTCCCATACAGGATAAACCCAAGGAGAAACATGTTGAGACACATAGTAATCAAATAGGCAAAAATTAAAGACAAAGAAAAATTATTGAAAGCAATAAGGGAAAAACAAATAACATACAAGGGAACTCCCATAAGGATAACAGCTGATTTCTCAGCAGAAACTCCAAAAGCCAGAAGGGAGTGGCATGATATACTTAAAGTGATGAAAGGGAAGAACCTACAACCAAGATTACTCTAGCCAGCAACAATCTCATTCAGATTCGATGGAGAAATCAAAAGCTTTGCACACAAGCAAAAGCTAAGAGAATTCAGCACCACAAAACCAGCTCTACAACAAACGCTAAAGGAACTTCTCTAAGTAGGAAACACAAGAGAAGAAAAGGGCCTACAAAAACAAACCCAAATGAATTAATAAAATGGTAATAGGAACATACATATCAATTACCTTAAACGTGAATGGATTAAATGTTCCAACCAAAAGACACAGGCTCGCTGAACGAATACAAAAACAAGACCCATATATATGCTGTCTACAAGAGACCCACTTCAGACCTAGGGACACATACAGACTGAAAGTGAGGTGATGGAAAAAGATATTCCATGCAAATGGAAATTAAAAGAAAGCTGGAGTAGCAATACTCATATCAGATAAAGTAGACTTTAAAATAAAGAATGTTAGAAGAGACAAGGAAGGACACTACATAATGATCAAGGGAGCAATCCACGAAGCAGATATAACAATTATAAATATATATGTACCCAACATAGGAGCACCTCAATACCTAAAGCAACTACTAACAGCTATAAAAGAGGAAATCGACAGTAACATGATAATAGTGGGGAACTTTAACACCTCACTTACACCAATGGACAGATCATCCAGAAAGAAAATTAATAGGGAAACACAAGCTTTAAATGACACAAGAGACCAGATAGAATGAATTGATATTTATACGACATTCCATCCAAAAGCAGCAGATTACACTTTCTTCCTAAGTGCACATGGAACATTCTCCAGGATAGATCACATCTTGGGTCACAAATCAAGCCTCAGTAAATTTAAGAAAATTGAAACCATATCAAGCATCTTTTCTGATCAAAACGCTATGAGATTAGAAATCAATTACAGGGAAAAAATTTAAAAAACACAAACACATGGAGGCTAAACAATACGTTACTAAATAACCAAGAGATCACTGAAGAAATCACAGAGGAAATCAAGGAATACCTAGAGTCAAATGACGATGAAAACACGATGATCCAAAACCTATGGGATGCAGGAAAAGCAGTTCTAAGGGGGAAGTTTATAGCAATACAAGCCTACCTCAAGAAACAAGAAAAATCTCAAATAAACAATCTAACTTTACACCTAAAGGAACTAGAGAAAGAAGAACAAACAAAACCCAAAGTTAGTAGAAGGAAAGAAATCATAAAGATTGGAGCAGAAATACATGAAATGGAAACAAAGAAAACAATAGCAAAGACAAATAAAACTAAAAGCTGCTTCTTTGAGAAGGTAAAATTGATAAACCTTTAGCCAGACTCATCAAGAAAAAAATGGGGAGGACTCAAATCAATAAAATTAGAAATGAAAAGGGAGAAGTTACAACGGACCCCGCAGAAATACAAAGCATCCTAAGAGACTACTGCAAGCAACTCTATGCCAATAAAATGGACAACCTGGAATAAATGGACAAATTCTTAAAAAGGTATAACCTTCCAAGACTGAACCAGGAAGAAAAAGAAAATATGAACAGACCAATCACAAGTAATGAAATTGAAACTGGGATTAAAAATCTTCCAACAAACAAAAGTCCAGGACCAGATGGCTTCAAAGGTGAATTCTATCAAACATTTAGAGAAGAGCTAACACCCATCCTTCTCAAACTCTTCCAAAAAATTGCAGAGGAAGGAAAACTCCCAAACTCATTCTACGAGGCCACCATCACCCTGATACCAAAACCAGACAAAGATACTACAAAAAAAGAAAATTACAGACCAATATCAGTGATGAATATAGATGCAAAAATCCTCAACAAAATACTAGCAAACAGAATCCAACAACACATTAAAAGGATCATGCACCACGATCAAGTGGGATTTATCCCAGGGCTGCAAAGATTCTTCTGTATAGGCAAATCAATCAATGTGATACACCATATTAAAAAATTGAAGAATAAAAACCATATGATCATCTCAATAGATGCAGAAAAAGCTTTTGACAAAATTCAACACCGATTTATGATAAAAACTCTCAGAGAGTGAGCATAGAGGGAACCTACCTCAACATAATAAAGGCCGTATATGACAAACCCACAGCAAACATCATTCCCAATGGTGAAAACCTGAAAGTCTTTCCTCTAAGATCAGGAAAAAGACAAGGATGTCCACTCTTGTCACTATTATTCAACATAGTTTTGGAAGTCCTAGCCATGGCAATCATACAAGAAAAAGAAATAAAAGGAATACAAATTGGAAAAGAAGAAGTAAAACTATCACTGTTTATAGATGACATGATACTATACGTAGAGAATCCTAAAGATGCTACCAGAAAACTACTAGAGCTAATCAATGAATTGGGTAAAGTTGCAGGATACAAAATTAACGCACAGAAATCTCTTGCATTCCTATACACTAATGATGAAAAGTCTGAAAGAGGAATTAAGGAAACACTCACATTTACTATTGCCACAAAAAGAATAAAATACCTAGGAATAAACTTACCTAGGGAGGCAAAAGACCTGTATGCAGAAAACTATAAGACACTTCTGAAAGAAATTAAAGATGATACCAGCAGATGGAGAGATATATCATGTTCTTGGATTGGAAGAATCAATATTGTGAATATGACTATACTACCCAAAGGAATCTACAGATTCAATGCAATCCCTATCAAATTACCAATGTCATTATTTACAGAACTAGAACAAAAAAATCTTAAAATTTGTATGGAGACACAAAAGACCCCGAATAGCCAAAGCAGTCTTGAGGGAAAAAAACGGAGCTGGAGGAATCAGACTCCCTGACTTCAGACTATACTAGAAAGCTACAGTAATCAAGACAATATGGTACTGGCACAAAAACAGAAATATAGATCAATGGAACAGGATAGAAAGCCCAGAGATAAACCCACACACCTATGGTCAACTAATCTATGACAAAGGAGGCAAGGATATACAATGGAGAAAAGACAGTCTCTTCGGTAAGTGGTGCTGGGAAAACTGGACAGCTACATGTAAAAGAATGAAATTAGAACACCCCCTAACACCATACACAAGAATAAACTCAAAATGGATTAGAGACCTAAATGTAAGGCTGGACACTATAAAACTCTTAGAGGAAAACATAGGAATAACACTCTTTGACATAAATCATAGCAAGATCTTTTATGATTCACCCCCTAGAGTAATGGAAATAAAAACAAAAATAAACAAATGGGACCTAATGAAACTTAAAAGCTTTTACACAGCAAAGGAAACTACAAACAAGATGAAAAGACAACCCTCAGAATGGGAGAAAATATTTGCAAACGAATCAGTGGACAAATGATTAATCCCCCAAATATATAAACAGCTCATGCAGCTCAATATTAAAAAAACAAACAACCCAATCCAAAAATGGGCAGAAGACCTAAATAGACATTTCTCCAAAGAAGACACACAGATGCCCAAGAGGCACATGAAAAGCTGCTCAACATCACTAATTATTAGAGAAATGCAAATCAAAAGTACAATGAAGTATCATCTCACACCAGTTAGAATGGGCATCATCAGAAAATCTACAAATAACAAATTCTGGAGAGGGTGTGGAGAAAATGGAACCCTCTTGCACTGTTGGTGGGAATGTAAATTGATACAGCCACTATGGAGAACAGTATGGAAGTTTCTTAAAAAACTAAAAATAGAATTACCATATGACCCAGCAATCCCACTACTGGGCATATGCCCAGAGAAAACCATAATTCAAAAAGACACATGCACCCCAATGTTCATTGCAGCACTATTTACAATAGCCAGGTCATGGAAGCAACCTAAATGCCCATCAACAGATGAATGGATAAAGAAGTTGTGGTACATATATACAATGGAATATTACTCAGCCATAAAAAGGAATGAAATTGGGTCATTTGTAGAGACATGGATGGATCTAGAGGCTGTCATACAGAGTGAAATAAGTCAGAAAGAGAAAAACAAGTATCATTTATTAACACATATATGTGGAACCTAGAAAAATGGTACAGATGAACTAGTTTGCAGGGCAGAAATAGAGACACAGATGTAGAGAACAAACGTATGGACACCAAGTGGGGAAAGTGGCAGAGTGGGTGGTGGTGGTTGGATGTCTTGTGAGATTGGGATTGACATATATACACTAATATGTATAAAATAGATAACTAAGAAGATCCTGCTGTGTAAAAAATAAATTAAATTTTTTAAAAAAGAAATAGCCCACTCAGATAAAAAGAACAGGTGAACTTAAGAGGAAACGTTACTAAACAAAATATTTTACCTAAGTCACCGTATCTCATAAAAATTGCAAAGTTGGGACATAGTAAGAGTAACATATCTTGTTTTTACCTCTTAAAAAACCCCAGTTCAGGGGGTCTTCCATGGTGGTGCAGTGGATAAGACTCCATGCTCCCAATGCAGGGTGCCCAGGTTTGACTCCTGGTCAGGGAACTAGAGATCCCACATGTATGCCGCAACTAAGGAGCCCACGTGCCACACCTAAGGCGCCGGCGAGCCGCAACTAAGGAGCCTGTGAGCCACAACTAAGACTCAGCGCGACCAAATAAATAAATAAATAAATAAATAAAACAAAACCAGTTCAAGCCCCCCCCCAAAATATATATATATGCATATACTTCCTTAGTCGCACTAGCCACTTTTCACCGGCTTATAGGTACTTATGGCTGGTGGCTACTGTATTGTTCAGTGCAAATATAGAACATTTTCATCATCCAGAAAGTTCTGTTGACAGCGCCAGAGTAAAATATACGTCCCCTTCCCCATCTCTTTGAAGAGTTCCAGGAACCGCTAAAGTGAATTTTGAGGATGCCATAGAGCCTACGGAACGTATCTTTTAAGTTAATCATCCTAAATACACTCTTCAGACTTACTATTGATAAAAGGACATAGAAAGGATCATTGTTGGTATGAAAATAGTAGTTAGAATTACGGAGACTCTTGACCTAGGGGAATGCACATTAAGTATTACATACAAGCCCTTTCTGGGATACTCCTCAGGAATTTGGCATGGGGAGTTGGTGTCATAGAAAATTATTAGGTTTAAAGCAGAGATCCTGCAGAAACCAAGATGTAACTTTTTGGGGGAAAACAATCGAGTTAACCGACATCCCAGAAGCTGACACGGGGGAGAAGGTAATTGGCCAGCTCTTAGAGAAGTTATCAAAAGATAGCAGGAGATTTGCTACAGCCTGTCTGCATAACTCTAGGACCCCGAGAGGAACTGGGCAATTACTGTGTGTCACCACAGAGCCTCCTTGAGAAGGAAAGGGCAGACATCAAGTCAGATGCAATAACCAGCATTACTTGCCCTGGTAGATTGGGTTTGAAATGGCTCCCTGGTGAGTGTGCTCTCTGCTGGAATTTCCTTCTGCGGCAGGTGAGGATGAGGACTGGGACAAAACCACTGTGGTTCAGTGCAGTTTCCCACTAGAAAGGTCCCGGGACAGAACAATGAGTCCAGTTTAAGTTTGTTGGTTTTTAAAAATGTCTATTGTTATTACCTTATTGTCCTTGCTTGTACTAGTAGTATAGATGGTAATGAAGAAAATGGAAGTAGGCAGTCTTCTGTGATGTAATACTGTTACAAAGATTAACTGAGGGACTGTGATAAGCTCTGGCCCTGAGTATGGCATGTGCTAAACACTTACGGAAATGTTAGCTTGAATAATGAACAGAATACATATTTATTAGTAGTCAACATTAATATTTCTTAGTAATTTTATAAATATTACTAACATTTAATGCTATGAAATATCAGTTAAAACATTAGTAGTTTTGTTTGTTTGTTTGTTTGTTTTTTGCGGTATGTGGGCCTCTCACTGTCGTGGCCTCTCCCGTTGCGGAGCACAGGCTCCGGATGCGCAGGCTTAGCGGCCATGGCTCACAGGCCCAGACGCTCCGCGGCATGTGGGATCCTCCTGGACTGGGTCACAAACCCGTGTCCCCTGCATCGGCAGGCGGACTCTCAACCACTGCGCCAGCAGGGAAGCCCAGTAGTATTTTTTTATTCATTCCACAAATACTTATTGAGCGCCTACTTGGTGTCAAACTCTGTTCTAAGAGCCCAGACAAATCTTAGGAAACTTATACTTGAGTGAGGGGAGACTGCCTAGTAAGATAATTACAGATGGTGATACAGGCTAAGAAGAGTGACTAAGGGGGTGGGGGGAGACATCACAGGCTACTGCCTCAGGGTGGCTGGGAAAGGACTTTCTGAGGAGGGGGCATGTGTCCTGACCCCTATATGATGAGAAGGAGCCACGAGATGCTGCAAGGTGATAGCAATTAGAATGTGCTGGACAATAAGTAGCAGAAAACTTTGATTTGAATGGTTGAAGTAATAAGAATATTTACTGTTTCACATAACAAGAAGTCCCAGTTAGGACGGTTCTAGGGCGGGCTAACTCAAGGCTCAACCACAGCACAAGGACCCACGTTCTTCCATTCCCAAGAGTTGGCTTGGTCCTCAGACTATCTCCCCTCACGGCTACCACTGTTCCCAGCACCACATCTGAAATAACATCCAGAGAAAGAAGATAGTATTTCCAGAAGTGTTCCCAGCAGATTTCTTCTTGCATCTTATTGGTCAGAACTGGGCCAAATGCTTTCCCTTAAAATCATTCACCAGCAAAGGAACAGAATCACCATGATTAGCGAACTTTTTCTGTAACGAGTTAGGAAATATTTTAGGCTTATAGGTCAAGAGGCAAAACTGAGGATATTATGTAGGTACTTATATAACAAGATAAAACAAATTTCCACAAAATTTTTATGGATTGATGAAATTCAAAATAGAATAATAATTAAATCTATAAAATAAAATAAAATAATTAAATTCAAAATAGAATAATAATAAATAAATACTTAAATTAAATATTTTAATTAAATAATTAAAATAATAATTAAATAGAATAAAATTAAATTAAATAATAATTAAATATTTTAAAAATATAGGTCTACTTGGTGGCTTCCCTGGTGGCGCAGTGGTTGAGAGTCTGCCTGCCGATGCAGGGGACATGGGTTCATGCCCCGGTCCGGGAGGATCCCACATGCCATGGAGCGGCTGGGCCCATGAGCCATGGCTGCTGAGCCTGCGCATCCGGAGCCTGTGCTCCACAACGGGAGAGGCCACAACAGTGAGAGGCCTGCATAATGCAAAAAAGAAAAAAATATATATATATATATATATGTCTACTAATGAGAAGAATGGACTTCTTTTGGGAGGGATATCATTTTGATTATTTGAGGCTCAAAGATAGTGTTTCCTCTCACCAAATAAATTGCAAATCTCATCTGTTAATGCTGATAGGAGATTTTACATATTTCATCTTTGAAAATGTCTTTACATGGATAGGTGATACATGTGGCCTCAAAATGCTTTCAAGTCATAATTCTGTCACTGTGATTTATAGTGTGCCACTACTCAATTTTGCCTTTGTTGTGTGAAAGCAGTTATACACAAAAAGTAAACAAATGTACATAACTGTGTTTCAATAAAACTTTATTTATAGGCACTCAAATTTGCAGTTCATGTACTTTTCATGTGTAATGAAGTATTCTTTTCGATTATTCAAAAGTATAAAAACAGTTCTTAGCTTGTGGGCTGTACAAACAAGCAGTGTGACAAATTTGGCTCACGGGCTTTAGTTTTCTGACTTCTGCTCTAGAGTAATGAGGATTTTCTTTGTGTCATTAGGGGAAGGGACTCTGCCTGCAGGGATCAAGGTGGAAACCACACTTGGGTAGAGATGCAGCAGTGTTCACTTCAAGGGAGAACTTTCCAGCCTGAGGGAACAGTAAGTGCAGAGATCCAGCTGCAGTGATAAGCCCTGTGTATATGCTCCTCATCCAGGAGCAGAGAGGAGGAGGGGAAGGGAGGCCCAAGATGAAGGTGGAGGGGGAGACAACTTCCAGAATGGTGACGTGATGAGCCTCATGGACCCTCCCCACAGCAAAACAACCATAACTTGTGAAATTTTTAAAAAAAAAAACAAAAACTAACCATTTAAACTACCTGAAAACTCCTTGATTGTCCTAGGGGCACACAGCAAATAAATACTTATTCAAGAAAATCTATTAAATCTTGGTAAGAACAGTGAGAGTCTGAGGCACTAGAGTCAGGACTCATTCCCTCCTTCCCCTGCCCCACAGCTGCATGTTGCAGAGGCTAAATTCCAGGTGAGTATTGCCAAGGTGTTGGGGCTCCCTTACTCCCTCAGCCGCCCCTCATTGGGAAGAGGTGTTACCCCAGCTGTGGAGAATACTGGGGACCCCTTACCTTCGCCAAGTTTGCTCATAGGGTGGAGGTTCCACACTAGGAAGGTAAGGGGAGAAGATCAGAGGATGCCATTCCAGCCCGGCAGCCAGCATATGAAGCAGGGGTGTCACTCTGAAAGAAGCAGACCACTACCCTGACCCAGCTGTGGGGAAGGGACTCAAGGATTTTGTCTGAGAGGAGAGGCAGGGCTTCCCTGGTGGTGCAGTGGTTGAGAGTCCGCCTGCCGATGCAGGGGACACGGGTTCATGCCCCAGTCCGGGAAGATCCCACATGCCGCGGAGCGGCTGGGCCCGTGAGCCATGGCCACTGAGCCTGTGCATCCAGAGCCTGTGCTCCGCAATGGGAGAGGCCACAACAGTGAGAGGCCCACATACTGCACAAAAGAAAAAAAAAAAAAAAAAAAAGGAGAGGCAGGCCTAAGAAGAGAACTCCAGGATTTCTTAAACAAAAAGAGAGATCTTAACTAATGTAGGTGAGGATGTGGAGAAATCAGAACCCTCATATACTGCTGGTGAGAATGTAAAATGGTGCAGCCACCCTGGAAAACAGTCCTTATCACTGTCCTGATGGTAGCCTTGAGGAAAAAACTTTTCATTGTGATGAAATCCAAGTTATTTAGATGTATGCATTTGGAAGTACCAGAGGAAAAGAGAGAAAAAAAGGCAGAAAAAATATATGAACAAATAATGGATGAAAATTTCCCCAAATTGATAAAAAGTTCAAACACTGAATTACCATGTGACCCAGCAATACCACTCCTAGGTACATATCCAAGAAAAATGAAAACATAACCTTATTCATAAATGTTCACAACAGCACTATTCATAATGCCAAAAAATATAGAAACAACCCAAATGTCATCAACCGATGAATGAATAAACAAAGCATGGTATATCCCTGCAATGGAATATTATTCAACCATGAAGAGGAATGAAGTATTCATATATACTACAATATTGATGAACCTTAGAGACATCATGCTAAATGAAAGAAACCAGTCATGCAAGACCACATACTGTCCATTTATATGAAGTGTCCACCATAGGCAAACCTATAGAGACAGAAAGTAGATCAGTGGTTATCAGGGTCTGTGAGGTCAGGAGAAGTGAGGAGTGACTGCTGATAGGTACAGTGTTATTTTTTAGCGTGATAGAAATGATCTAAAATTGCAGTGATGGTTTCATACATTTGTGAACATACTGAAGACCACTGAATTGTATACTATCCAAAAAAGAGGGGATATATTTATACGTATAGCTGATTCACTTTGCTGTACAGTAGAAACTAACACAACATAGTAAAGCAACTATACTCCAATAAAAATTTAAAAAAATAAATGGTTGGATTGGATGGAACATGAATTATATCTCAATAAGACTGTTATAATAAAAAAAGGTAAGACTGGAGCAGGGAGGGAAGAGCCAGCCAGGTCCTGCAGGGTTTTGCGGGCTTCACGGAAAGTCTGGTTTTACTTCAGGTGAATGAGTACACATTGGAGGTTTCAGAGCAGGAAAGTGATGTGATCTGATTTATATATTTTTAAAATTTCTTATTACTCCTTGCTCATATTAATAATATTATTACCAATGTTACTATCTTCCTGACTGTCTGGTTTAGGTGAAGTGAGTTCATTGAATGCCTGCTCTGTAGCTTCCAGGACACCAATGCCCATTAAGCACTCATCAGCTGAAAGTCCAGGGCCAAGTACAGAAGATTGTGAGCAAGTATCAGCCAGAGCCTCATCTGGCTTGCTGGATGGTGGGCACAGATTGGACGCACCATCTGCTCTACCTTAATGCAGTTTTAGGAGCAATGAAGAGAAAATTATATAGTAGGGGCATCCATCCAGGACTCTTGCCAGCCTGACCTCTGCCATTTGTCTCTTTGTCTGACCGTAGTCATGGAAGAGAAAACCTCATGCCCCACCTGAGCCATTCCCCAAGTCAAATTACTCCACAACTGAAGTGCGTTTTCTCTGGTAATCTCTCGTATGTCCTCAGAGAGAGAGAGGGGAAAACAGAGTCTCAAACAGCTTTTATATGTGAGGTGTGGCAGCTACAAGCAAGGAAGGAAGCAAACATCTCATTGTGCGGTTAAGTTGTCTCATTACATCATTTGTTGGCAGCCTTGGATGACATTAGTTCTGGGAAGTTGGCCATATGTTTTTGAAAAGATAAGGATTCTTCCTCTAGTTGTATTGATGGCAATGAGATCATGACATAAGAAGGTGGGGTTTTAATAGTAAAACGTAGCATTAAAAATTTAGACCAGAAGTTAGATACTGAGTCAGGGCCAGAATGATAGCAGTGTGTAGCTACTTTCTATCAAGACAGCAGTGAGCTGTAGTTACCTGAGAGGTTGTGGCTCAAATACATTCAAATTTTTAAAATTTAGATACTATAATAATTAAATCTAACCCAACTGTTGAACCCATTGGCCTGCAATTTGTAAGCCATGAGATGGGTTTACTGAATCACTTTTTTTTTTTTTTTTTTTTTTTTGTGGTATGCGGGCCTCTCACTGTTGTGGCCTCTCCCATTGCGGAGCACAGGCTCCGGACGTGCAGGCTCAGTGGCCATGGCTCACGGGCCTAGCTGCTCCGCGGCATGTGGGATCTTCCCAGACCGGGGCACGAACCCATGTCCCCTGCATCGGCAGGCGGATTCTCAACCACTGCGCCACCAGGGAAGCCCTTACTGAATCACTTTTAATCTTGAGACAAATTTTCAGAATGCTAATCACTGCCCCCCAAAGTCTACTTCACCATTCAGAAGAAACCTAGGCAGTTGCCTTAGATAGGATTCCCTCTATAGATTTTGACTTATTTTATAATAAGTAAGAAACTCTCCTCATGATAGGGTCCCTAATGGTGACAGGAGAGGACAATGGTGATGATCCTGAGTGTTTCCCATGTACCAGGCACTGGGCTTAATATCACTTAATTTCATGTGCTTATTTATTTTAATTCTTATGAAATAGAGACTACTAGAGCCTTGAATTACACTGAGTTGGTAACCGAAAGTCAGAGAAGGTAAGAAACTTGTCTAAAATCACACAGCTCCATAGCTTTCACAATCTTCCAAAGAAATTCATTATTTATTAGAACACTTGGTCCTTTAAATATTAACTTCTTTCGTGGGTTTCAGAATATGTCCCAAGCATTTACATGACTTTTAATTTAAATTTTTCAGGCATGCCCATGGATATAAATATTTATTGAAATATGCTTTTAAGGACAGTAAATTCACAAATATCGGTAAAAGACAATAAAATGTAGGGCAGAACAGAGATTCTATCACTAGAACTAAACCCGGACCTTCTAGATGCTTGTCTAAAACAGGAGTCGGCAAACTGTGGCACGTGGGCCCAATCCAGTCTGCCACCTGCTTTGCTAAGTAAGTAAAGTTTTATGGGAACACTCTTTCATTTTGTATTGTCTGTGTGGCCGCTTGCACACTACACCACAGAACTGAGAGGCTGTGACAAAGACTGTACATTACAAAACCAAAAATGTTTACTATCTGGCCCATCATAGAAAAAGTTTGTCAACCTTTGGTCTACAGAAACTAATAGCATAAACGTAGTATATGTAATTCCCACAAACTCTATAGTCATGCCTGCTGTGTTTCTCCAGGTTTTGGCAGAGAAGCAAACTACCAGGGCAAGTAAATGCCTTGATGCAATGTCCATCTCACTTCCTGAAATGGGTAAAGGCCTTCCTCTTTTCTTTCTACTGGGAAGAGTGAACCAGAATTAAAGAGGCCAAGCCACTTGCCCAGGTCACAGGGCAGGTGGGGGACAACTTGAATAATGATGGTATCGGTGATAACAAACCTGCTCATCTTTATCCTGTGCTTGAGCACTCTGCTCTGTGCTTTGCAGCAGTGTCCCCCTGAACTCTCTCTATAAACGCCTTCTGGGGTAAATTACTATTATTACCCCTATCTGATAGATGAGCAAAGGGGGGCCTCAACTAGGAAATTGCCGAAGGTCACATAACTTTCTGCTGACTCCAGGGAGAGTGCTTTCATGACGATACACTATCAAAGCATATTGAGTGAGAGCTCTGCCCAAAGGCCCCTCCTCAGGGACTTGGTGGCACCGGAAACAACAGGTGTGGCTGCCCTTGTGGCGGCCAGGCCCAAGGCTGTACTGCTCTCCACAAGGCAGGTCAGAAAGTTGAGAGACAAGGTGTTGGGGAAGGAAAAGCAGCTTTATTCAGAAAGCCAGCAAACCGAGAAGATGGCGAACTATTGTTGTCAAGAACCATCTTAATTTGCGGTAGAATTCAAACTGCTTTTATGCTAGGAAAGGGAGAAGTAGGAAGGGGTTAAAGTCAGGAGGTGACAGACAACAGCAGACATCTGGGCGCCAGCAAGGGTCAGGGGAGTGTTGTGAAAACTCTTTGTTCTTGGTCAGCTGACTCTGGTTGATGTGGGTCTGGTCATGAAATTCCTATAAATCTTGACAAGACAATCGTTATTTTTGTTCATACTTCCTTATCTCCCTGTGGGAGGCAAATTTCGGGTGAGGGGCTCTTTGCATAAACCTTAAGCTGGAAGCAGAATTCCTTTAATGATTAACATTTCTACACGCAGGGCTAAGCAGAGGCTTCTGACTCAGGTTAAAGCAGTAGAAGAGGTAGGTACGATATGGAGACAGAGGTGTCAAATTTCTTCTTCCCTGTTGTGAGGAAATGAGTCTTTTGTGGCTACACAAGAAGGAGAAGTAGGGGTTCCGGAGAGCCTTTGGACAGGGGATCATCTGCCAGGGCGGGGTGAGGGGGGGTGGGGGTGGGGGTGGGTCTCTCCCAAACCATTTGCACCTGCATTGCTCCCAGCCCTCTTGGGCCAGCAGAGCTTCTCCAACCACTGCTTCCAGTTCACTGAGTGCCAGGTGAAGTGAGTCTCCAACCGCAGCACAGCAGAAGCAGATTTCGAATTGGAATGTGTGCCCACAGGTGATTCTTATGCAAACTAATGCTTGGGAACCACTGGGTAAATGCTGAAAAGAACGTTTGGCGCAGAGGAAGCTGGGTAGACGCTGGGTAGTGGGGAAAGCTGGTCTTCCCGGCCATCTTCATGGAGAGTTCTGCAACCAGACGGTCCGTTGGAGGATGGGAATGTGGTGAGTAGCCAGGGTTTTTTTTGTTTGTTTTTTTGCGGTACGCGGGCCTCTCACTGTTGTGGCGTCTCCCGTTGCGGAGCACAGGCTCCGGACGCACAGGCTCAGCGGCCATGGCCCACGGGCCCAGCCGCTCCGCGGCATGTGGGATCTTCCCAAACCGGGGCACAAACCCGCGTCCCCTGCATGGCAGGCGGACTCTCAACCACTGCGCCACCAGGGAAGCCCCCAAGTTTTGCTTTCAGAGTAGGGAAGGGAAGCATCGGGAAGGAGGTGGGAAAGGACAGGGAGAAAAGAGTCAGGTTTTATCCCTTCTTCCGTTCTTATCAGTGGCCCATCCAGTATGAGCACTGCTCTTATGTGGTAGCTGAATAATGCACACCCCTCACCCCCAAAGATGTCCACTGTCTAATTTCTGGAACCTAGTAATATGTCACCTTACATGGGAAAAGGGATTTTGTAGATGTGATTAAGGTAATGGATCTTGAGATGGTAAGATTACCCTAGATTATCTGGGTGCACCCAGTGTAATCAGATAAACCCTTAGAAGCAGAAAACCTTTCCTGGCTAAATCTGAAGAGATGCCACAACGTAAGGAGTGTCAGAAGAGGCAGGAGAGATTTGAAGCATTCGTCCCTCTGTTGCTGGCTTTAAGAAATAGAAAGGGGCACAAGCTGAGAAACGCAGGTGGCATCCAGCAACTGGGAACAGCCCTCAGCTCCCAGGCAGGGAGGAAACCCGGACCTCAGTACTCAGACTTCAAGGAACTGAATTCTCCAAACCCCTGAATGAGCAAGGAAACGGGCTATCTTCTGGAGCCTTCAGAAAGTGGTACAGGCAGCCCTACCCACATCTTAATTTTGACTTAGTGAGGCTGCGTTACACTTCTGACCCACAGAACTGTGAAATAATATACTTGAATTATTTTAGCCACTCCTTTTGTGCCAGTTTGTTAGGGCAGCAATAGAAAGTAGAATTAAGCTGTGCTGGCTGTAGCTAGAATGTGATTCAGGTTGGAGGAATTATGGGAGAAAGAAAATGGAAGAGATGCTTAATTTTGAGTCCCTTGTGAGGAAAATATACATGTTTATTATCTAATCTAGTGACACACCATAAGTATTGAGATGTGTTTCCTGTTATAATCCTTTCCAATTTAATCCCTGCCTAACCCCTGAAATGGGAAATAGGAAGAAAACTGAGAGAGAGTGCTGTGAAGCAAGCTTTCTCTGACTTACCCTCAGAACATTTAGGAAAGAGAAAGATTCCCTCCCAGACTATAGAGCATCAGTGTCAGGACTCAGAACTTTCTGCTAATTTTTGGCATCAAACTGTTCAGCTACAGTCATGCCAGACTAGGAACAGGTAGTGAACTCTTAGCTGTTTGGAACAATTTAGGAATTTCTTTGTCACAAGGTAGAACACAAGCCCCTAACAGTCTGAGTGCACCGTCTGCTCCACCCTTCACCTAGCCCAGAAATTCCGCAGCGACGCCAGAGGGAGTGGTGGCCGAAGGTGACTTGGTTTATGCCCTTGGGATTCCTCTTTTCTTGTCTCCAGTTCTCTTGAGCTATTCTTAAAATCACTGCTTTTGCTTCTCCTCTACCCTGTGTTTATCATGCAGTGTTCTTTCTCCAAGAAGGGAAATAAATGTGTTGTTTAATGTATGAGGATATAATAATATAATAGTATATTCCTTTGCCTGAAATGCATTCTTAAATACTACCTTGGTGTGTACTTTAATTGAGTTGGATAGAAACGGCACACCACCAATTGTTAAGGTTAATGACCCAACGACCTACAAGATGAGGCACATTTACTGGCAAATAGATTTTAGTAATTGTTCCACTCCACAGTGAGAATAACGGTTTGTGCATTGATTCGTCATGACTAGGTTTGTGTATTAATTGGTCATGTTTTTTAAAGCCAGGACTTAGGGCTCACCTAGAGGAGACAGAAGATCAGGGTCCTGAAAACCATGGAGAGGCTGCCTAGGATCCATAAGAGTAGCAGGTCCCATAAACCCTTCCTGCTAAGAGGACTTTTGCTCAGGGAAGGCCTCAGTTGCCCTCAGGTGGAGGGAATGATGTTTCCAAGGTGATATTGGCCTGGTGGTGCTACAGGTGCCAGAATTAAAGCTCACACACACAACTAATATAGGTTTATTTTTGTTCTAATCGAAGGAATATTAGATTAGAGCTATACTTGATACTCCAGGAGTTTCCATCAGAGTTTCCATTTCTAAGGGAACGGGAAAAAATAAACGGTTTAGGGAAAATACCTGCTAGGGTGGTTTGACCTCTTAAAATAAAAATCTTTTAATTGTTTTAGGATCAGGATGGAGGTTCACTTTTCAAGTCGACTAAATTTGCTTTTGATGCCCTTGCCTCGGTGTGGGTTGAGAGCTGCAGAATCATCTGGGAAACCTGGCCACTCTAAACATACCTCAGTAAGTCTGCACCTTTTTATTGTCTTATATCTCTCCAAGAGTATTGACAAGAGTCCACACGTTCTGTTTCAAGAGTATCTCCAATTACCTTGCATTAACTGTGACAAAAACTCAAGTGGGGGAATCAAAGCAGGATTGGACCGAGGGCGCAGAGAGCTTGCGAGAGCAGAGGGGCCCGGCTCCTCCAGGCCGCAAGCTCCCCCGGGTCCTCTAAGCTCAGTGGCCATGGAGTGCAGGTCCTGAGTCCCTTTGGTCTGTGCTACTCACAGAGAAAGTGACTGAGATGAATTGAACACAGGAATGGCAATCCTTATTTTATCTTTCCAAAGGTGATATTTATATCGTAGATGAAACATGTAATCTGGAGATTACTTAGGACAGGATGTGGGACAGAGGGGCCAGGTTGCAGAGAAAAGTTCAGCAGAACATGGTCCCACCTGAGAGGTGTCATTATTAAAAAGCAAGTGAAAGGCAGTGCATCTAGATGAATGCAATATCACACATATGCACAGAGTAATTGGTGGTGTTTTCCTTTTTAAAAAAAACCCTTTAAATTGTGAAGTAGCGTACTTTAAAACCGGGATATACGATGTATATTTACAGTTTAAATTAGAGGAAAATAAGCACCTGTGAACCCACCACGCAGTTTACGCAATGGAATCTGAGTGACTCCCCGTTCCCCAGGACCCCCTCTCCAGGCACGCCCACCTCCTCCACCTTCCTCCCTCGGAGAGACGGCGCCCTCTGAATTTTGTGTGATCATTTAACCTTTAAGAAATACCTCTCCATATCTCTGACATCGTTTAGTTGTACATAGCTTCAGTTCATTCTTTTTAAACGTTCCATATAGTTTTTCACAACTGATCTAAGCACTCTAGAGTGGATGGAAACTTGGGCCATTTCCGGTTTCCGGTATCACAAATAAGGCTGTTAAAAGCATTACTGTGCATGTCTCCTGTCACACACATGCAGGAGTTCTCCAGGGTAGACACCTTGTAAACTGGCAAACTCGCTCCTAGTTATGTGAATGTTCGGTCCTACCGCCTAACGCTAAGGTGTTTTCTGAAGTGTTTGTACCAACTTTTACTCCCAGTATCAGTGAGTGAGACCTTTCGTTGCTCCATACCTTTGCCAGTAGTAGATGTTGTTAGAGTTCTTAGGTTTTGCTAATCTGATGGCGTAAAAGATATTTCATTGCAGTTTTGGTTTCGCTAATTCAGATTGTTGATAAGGTTGAGCATCTTCTTATGTTGGCTGTTTCTTTTGTGAAAAATCTCTTCATAACCTTTTTCATTTTTTTCTATTGGGTTTTTTTCTTTGTTATTAACTCATAGGAGCTCAGTATTCTAGATCAGTGCTGCCCAATAGGAACATAATGCAAGCCACATATGTAATTTAAAATTTTCTAGTAGCCACATTAGAAAAGTAAAAAGAAACTGGTAAAATTGATTTTTTTTATAGTATCTTTTTTTCTTTTTAAAGACACCAATTGTACTTGCACATTTGTTACTTTTTTTTTTTTTTTACTTTTGGCTGTGTTGGGTCTTCGTTTCTGTGCGAGGGCTTTCTCTAGTTGTGGCAAGCGGGGGCCACTCTTCATCGCGGTACGCGGGCCTCTCACTATCGCGGCCTCTCCCTTTGCGGAGCACAGGCTCCAGACGCGCAGGCTCAGTTGTTGTGGCTCACGGGCCTAGTTGCTTCGCGGCATGTGGGATCTTCCCAGGCCAAGGGTCGAACCCATGTCCCCTGCATTAGCAGGCAGATTCTCAACCACTGCGCCACCAGGGAAGCCCGGTAAAATTGATTTTAATGCCTTGTTATTTCATTTAACTTAGTTTATATTATCCAAATACATCTAAAATATAATCATATAAAATTATTGATGAAGACTTTGAAATCTGGTGTGTATTTTATACTTAGGGCAAATCTCAATTCGTGCTAGTCACATTTCGATTGCTCAAAAGCCACATGTATGTCACAGCTACTGTATAGAACAGTGCATGTCCAGAGACCAATCCCTTGTGAATCATACTTTTTTCTAATCTTTATCTTTTCACTTTGTGGTTTCTTTTTATAAGCAGAAGTTCTTCTCTTTAATGTAGTCACATTTGATCAATCTTTTTTTAGTGCTATTTTGCATCTTGTTTAAGAAATTCTTCTCTATGCTGAGGTGATAAATCTTTATGTTTTCATCTATTAAAGTTTTCAAGTTGTGTCCTTCATATTTAGGTCTTGATGCATATGGACTCAGTGTTTGCTTTTTTGAGGTAGAAATTCAATTTTACTTCTGCATATAGTCAGCCCTTTATTGAATAGCCCTCTTTGTCCCACTGCTCTGCATGTCAGCCTTGTCAGGTTCCTGTCAGGGAACTAGTCACGTTTCCATTACAGGCATGGGTATGTTTCTGTATTCTCTCTGCACTTCCATTTGTCTTCTTTTCAAATACCACACTGTCTTAATTACAATAGCTTTAAAATAAGCCTTATCATCTGATGGGACAAGTCCCTTGGCTTGCTTTTTTCCTTAGGAGTTTCTTGGTATATTTGGCCCTTTGCTTTCAGATATAAATTTTAAAATCCCATTGTCATGATGTGTGAAAATCCTTTGGTGGTCCTTCCATTTTCATGGACAATCTTCCATTTTCGGATGAGTCACTTTGCACCTCTGGCCTGTCTTTTCATCTGTAAAATGGAAGTAACAGAGTCCCGTTTTTACAGAATTATTTTTAAGATTAAATGAAATAATGCATGTATAGTCCCTAGCACAGTGCCTGGCACGTGGGAAATTTCCAATAATTAAATGAGTAGTTTTATTATTGTTAGAGCTGAGTTGTGGCCGCCCTGCTGTGGAAAGTGCTGGGATCCTGAGAGGAAGGCTGGCTTTTAACTGTGCAGGACTGTAGTACAGGAAATGCAGACTTATTACCACCTTGTCATCACATTCTGATGTGGGCTTTCATGCTTAATGTTCATAATGCACACGTATGGGACTTTACACTTTTTAAAGTATTTTCCCTCATTTGGTCACATTTGGATTGTTCAGGAACCTTGAGAAGCAAGTAAGCATACACATATTTGGAAATATCTGAGCCTAGAGCTTTAGCTGAGCTTTAGGGGCTCTATCAGGGCACTAGGTGGAGGTAATGAGAAAGAAAATCTTCTACTCAGCCACCTACATGCCAGCCATCAACCAGGATGATAATGTGTAGGTAGAGATGAGAGTAGGATTGCCAGATACAATAGAAAACCTCCAGCTAAATTTGAATTTGAGATAAACAGTGAATACTTTTTAGTATAAGTATGTCCCAAATACTGCACAAGATATACTTACATTAAAATTTATTTACTCACCTGAAGGTCAAATTTAACTGGGCGTCCTCTGTTTTTATTTGCTAAATCTGACAATCCTAAGTCGGGGGTGTTGCCTTTACTACTTCAAATTGGGATTGAGCTGTAGTGATGTAATGCATTAGTTGCCCTTAGATGGTGTGCAGTCCAACCCCTCCTTTTGGCAGATGTAGAAATTGAGATCCAGAGGCTCAGAGTTGGGTAACTGCAAAAATGGGATGCTTCTCAGCTCTACGTTCTTTCTAATGCTTCTAAATATACAAAAATACGCGGCCAAATTTCCATTATCCTGCAAACCCTAGAGAAATAGGGACCTTTACCACATTGACCACAGACCTTTGGTCATGTACAGGTTCTGTGGCAGGCCCTGGTCCCCAGACCAGTATCTGGTCACCCATGGTGTTAACCCAGGTCTGAAATGCTCAGGATTTTAGAAAGTATCATGCTGGATGGGAGTTGAAGGCCATAAAGGTAAGCGGCTGGCCTTTGAAATGACAGCCTTGTCAATGTCTTCTGGTAACTATGGTGATAGGGATCAGAGATGCAGATAAAAGCATGCAAATTTTCAGATAAAAAAAAGAATAAGAAATGATGAAGGGGAAGGAAAGAGAAACCGAGGAGGAAATATAATGCCTCTTCCTAGCATCTGGAAGGGCTGAAGGACAGAATGGCGGAGAAGAAGTGGGGCTCCATTGGGAGAGGCAAGTGGTATAACAAGACTTAATATCAGAATATTCTTTTCTAAAATGAAGACGCTTAGACTGAGAGAGGGCTCCCATGGGCCTCTTAGACTGATGAAGAGTCCCATTGCTGGAGTCATTTAAAACCAGAACTGAGCAAGGCAATGGAAGGTGCACTGCAGGAAAAACTCCCCTGGATATCTTTTGAGATGGACCTGATCATCTGATAGGTCTTTTCCTTCTCTCAACTCCTGTGAATCACTGGCTCATTTGAAAACATGACGGTTAAAACTCTCAGGAAACCAGAAATTGAGAATTTAATTGAAAGTAATTTTCATACAAGTGAAGCATGTCCAGAAAGTCATTTTGTGTGTGTGTGTAATTTTTTTTCTTTTTTTAAATTCGGGATAAGTTGAGAAACTACTCTCAAAATCCTTACCAGGCCGAAGCTTTTTTTCAAACTTGATGAACTGTTATTATTCCTAACCTGTAGTTTCAAATTATTTTCATGTGACACTTGGATGATGATGTCTCTTTGACTTCATTTATCTAACAAAATAGTCTTTTCAGGAAATGGATCTCCCAGCTTACTTCCAAGCTCTAAATAAACATCCAGAGTATCTATGTGCTATAAAATCACCTCCTCTATGATGCTGATCCAAGGCATGAAAATTGCCCTCCCGGTGCTACAAGTCAAGCCTGGCTGACCTTCCCAATTTTTCTGCCACAAATCTGAAAAACAAACCCAGCTGTTCTGGAGAAACATCAGGAGGAGACACTCATTAGATAAACATTCATGCCTTCCTTTCATTGCAGACGGCCTCCCAGGAGATGAATTACATAAAAAAAACTCTACCTGTTAGCAGGCCTTGATTGCTGTCATGTTATTTTCCTACATTAGTTCTAATATTCCTGGTAATAGATGTTTTTTAAAGGCAATTTTGGTAGCAGCTGTTATCTTTTGCTTCATATCTTGCTTGCCCTCTGTGAAATGAATTACCAAATATTGTCAATTCTACCCTTTTTCCTCCAACTCTTCCCCTCCATCCCTACCTCTGCAGCTCCACTGTCACAACCTAAAGGCCTCCCAGCTCCTCTGCTGTGGACTCTGTAGCTGCAGCAACATTAAGCTTCCCAAAGCAGAGCCTTGATCCTGTCTCTCCTGCTCACAAACTGTCAGCAGCACCCAGTTTTCTTATGAGGCATTTTCCAAACATCGGTCATTCCAGTATCACCCCCATTATTTTTGCTGCTTTCCCTTCTCTTTGTGCCTTTGCTTACTTCATATTTATCTTTAAATGGACCTTTTTTACTTAAATGTATTCTAAAAGGAAACTTTATCTCCAAGTAAATGGAAAACCAGTATCATCTATCATAATAGAAGCTGACAATAAGTACAGTGAAAGCAAAACAAAACAGAAGTAGCATCTCCTAGCTGAGATAGTACTGCCTGAGGCTGTAAGCCTGAGGCCTGCTCTCTCTATGTGTACAAAAGTTCCATTTGTTCCTCCAGATCCATTTTCCTCCCTTCTCCTTGCTCTCTGCCCCAGGAGGCTGAGCTCTATGGACAAACTCGGCAGCTCTCCTACCTTCTTGTCTCCAGTTGGGCTCAGCCTGTGGGAGCCCAGCAGGGTCTTGGAGGGAAGGAAGCAAAGCGGTGTGTTTCCTGCCCCCTCCCTTGCCTCCTGACCGCCTGCCTGGCAGTGTGCCTTGACCAAAGGTTACTGCTTGTTTTAAGGTGGCTTCGTCCACAGGGCTCCCTCCTTCTGCGTTACCGTAAACTCTGCCTGTCTCATCCCTTGACACCTAGAGATAGTGACAGCTGGGCCTTTACTAGCCCTGGGTTGCTGCTTGTGGTCACCTATCCCCGTACGTGGTCTGTAGGCCCTTTGTTAACCCCTCCTGGATTCTCCTACTTTTGATGGGGTCGTATCTCTCCTTGGAGACCCTGACTGATATAGTTGTCATGGATCGGATGTTCTAGATATGCATTGATGGAGACTTTCTCCTTGGCTTCATCAGAGGTCGGAGCGGGACTGATGGACGTACTGTCTCTTTACGATCTACCTGGCACTGCGTGTGTACGCCAGTGACGCGTGTGTTGCCCACTCTGGGGCATACCTTTCTATGGAATAAACCCCCGCATTCTTTGTGCAGAATTCAAGCTGGACTGAAGCCCTGCTCACTCTCCACATCCTATTTCCTTCCACACACCCTTTGTTACAGAAGAATGGACTTTATGCTGTTCCTTGCTCTTGCCCCATGATTCCCCACCTTTGGTCTGAATTTAGGCAGTTTCTTCTGACTAGAAAGTACACCTCCTCCACCTCCACAGTGAATCTGGTCCTGGTTCCAATGCTGCCTCCTCCACCAGGGCCTCACTGATATGCTAGCCAAGCAGCTCTGCACATTGGCTCAACTTCCCCCAAACCCCATGTGCCATTTCCTCCATGTCTCCTGTGGGGTACCAAGGGTTAAATTTCCCCAGGCTCCTGGCTGAGCTGAGACTCATGCGCAGGCCTGCCGGCTGCTTGGACCTACCTCTGACACCGCTTGGTCATTCTTCCTCAAAGTAGGTCATGTTCTAGCTTGTTTTATCATCAGGCCTTCTCTTCTGTACTGTATGTAAGCCACCATTCATTCATTTAACCAAGTGATTAAAACCTACAAAGTTCCAGGCACATGCTAGGTGCTGGCCATTCAGTGATATGTAAAACGTGATCCCTGTCCCAGGGAGCTTAAGAAAACTGCAGAGACCCTTTTAGGAAAGCCATGGACTTTAGAGTCCCCCATTAATAACTTATTTACACACACATGTGAACAACATGTAATAGCCATTGGTTTACCATTTGGGATGAAACTGCCCTGGGTTTTGAGGCCATCCTTCATTGGGAGACAACTTCCCTCGTCTACACTCCTCAGAGGAAGTCAGGGGGTCAAGTTACCACATACAAAAGTTCATAATAGGGCCAGGCTCCAAATAAGGGCTCCGTGCATGTCAGGGGTGGTGGTTGGAGGGGAGTGGTCATTAGCTAGTGAAAGGCTGGACGTTGGCTCTCTAAGAAAAGGCAAGATTCATGTTCACTTCAGACCACCTGCATTAAAACTCCTAGTGGCAAATCTTCCAAGTACCAGGGCTGTGATTACAAACAAACTCAGAGGGAAACACTCAGTAAACACACCAGAGCAGGAGCTGTAGAAGGAGCCAAGGTGTGCAGAGCAAACAGGAACTACAGCAGACAGAGTACAAGTCCACCTGGAAAATTCATACACGTACTCTACTCAGATTCTCTATGTGAAACATTTTTGTACATCTTAGAGCTGAGATAGGAACACAGAGGATTATGTAGGTTGCCAACAAATACTTACCAGATTGAATCCAGTTTGGGTACGTAACACCACAAACCTAATTTGAGGATGGCGATAGATGCAATCTATATTTTAAATATGGACTATTATTTCTGCCCTAAGATAATTTACAACTGACCCATTAACGTAACTCATCTTTTTCTCTTGATCAAAAGAATGTAACTTGTAGGGCTTCCCTGGTGGCGCAGTGGTTGAGAGTCCGCTTGCGGATGCAGGGGACACGGGTCTGTGCCCCGGTCCGGGAAGGTCTCACATGCCGCGGAGCGCTGGGCCCGTGAGCCATGGCCGCTGAGCCTGCGCGTCCGGAGCCTGTGCTCCGCGGCGGGAGGGGCCCCAGCAGTGAGAGGCCCGCGTACCGCAAAAAAAAAAAAAAAAAAAAAAGAATGTAACTTGTAACTTGGAGAAGATCGTAGAAGTAACTCTACCTTCTCTATTATTTTAACGGACAGAAAAGTGTTAGTTTGTGGGGTTGCCTTGGGTCATTCATCTGGGGTGAACAGATACCCCTCTGTGCCCAGGAGAGGAGGAGGACATGGAAAATCCCTATCCTGGTTTCCAGAGAGAGCCTGCCTCAACGGAAGTCCCTGGGTACCTTTCATGCTGTCCCTCTGTGAGTGAGAGGTCGAATTTCCTCAGTGAGAATCACAGCTCTTTTTGTTTGCCTATTTTGTGTAACCAGAAGTGAACAGTCACGTTATATTTTATTAGTTCATTCTGACAAGAGCCCTGTGAGGTTGGTACACTTGTTCCATTTACATGTGAGGAATCTGAGGCTCACTGAGCATAGGTGCCTTGCCTGGGGGACATCCAGATGGTGAGTAGTCCGGGTCCCTGATGCCCAAGCTTGCACTTTCTACTGCCTCTCAAGACACTGTGTTCATTCTCTTTGGTTGGGCTGACCTGACGTTGTGAGTATCTGATAGCTTATTACCTTGAATTCTCTAACCATTACCTTGCTGGTGCAATGGCTGATGTTCAAAGATGACTCGAGCCCCTGCTATATCCTGAAGAGTGATCTGAAACATTAGAGAGAGACATGAGCATTGAGCGAAGTCTTCAGGAAGGGGTGGTGAATCTCCTCCCTGCTCTCTGCTACTGTCCCTGTTTGTCTGTTTGTCTGTCCTTTTGTTTGTTAACCACTTCTTCCTCCAGACCATAAACTCCACAAGTCGGGCCATAACTTTGGTTTTCACTCCTCTATTCTTGGTACCTAGCAATAAATACCTGTTGGATGAATGATTTCTAACTGAACTGGTCACCCAGATGTAATGCACATGTTTCAAGTCTACTTACCAAAATTTTTCAGCAAAGAGTTCTGTCGTTTTGACACATAGTGATACAATTTGTATAATTTATTCATAGAATTCTTCTTAGACTACTAATAAATTCCTGTGGGACATAGTCCCTTTGTATGCTGTGGAAACCACCATAAAGTGTTCACAAGAAATGACTTTTAAAAATTTTGTTCGAGGCTATGTTGATTTTGAATTTCTGAATAGTTATGCCTGAGTTTCTCTTTGTTTCAGAACATACCGTGAGGGATATTGGCATCTCTTTATATTAGGACACTTACCGATTCTGAGTTAAAAGATGGTTGGGATGTAGCAGAGGAGAGAGATCAGAAATCTCTACTCCTGGAAGCACATACCATTCACACACCAAGGAGATAAATTCCTGGTGTGGATTTTAACACACAGGTGACATCTGTGTACAGTTCGCTTATGTGTCTAGAGGGTAGGATGATCTATGAACAGGGGCTCCACATCTGCTGAAGGCAGGAAATTCAGCCCCATGTCTTGCCACTGCCATGAAACCCGAGGCACTTTCATGTTTGTTTTCATCTCCTGATAAAATTGAGGCAAACCCACAGACCAACTGAGACGTCAGTCTGTTTGTGAGTATGCAGCCCGCCCTCTTGATGGCCTCCCTCCACTCAGGAAGGCAGTGGGGAACAGGAAGAGGACCTCTGGAGAGCTTACATTCCACCGGCTTCTTTGACTTTTGCCAACCGACTTTGCAAGTGTTCTCAAAAATCACTTATTACCTCTGCAGGTGTGAAAATACCCTGTGCAGTTCCAGGGTTTGTGAAAGCACATGAAACAGCATTGAAAGCTGCTCTGGCAAAGCGATTGCAGTTGGAATTAGCTATGTCACTAAGCCACATGCTGGTTTAAATGATATTATTTATATCCGGCTGCACTCATCAGCTCCTGAAGCCGTCTGTCGAGCACCAAAGTCTCCCCGCAGCATTTCCACTTGGCCCTCCTTGGTGTGAGGACAAGAAGGGTGGCTCCTCTCTCAGTCTCTGTGTTTGAGCCCATTTCACACAGGAAAAAATATCCCTAATATTGAAGTGGATAAACTCGCTGGGATTTCTGGATGTGGTACACAAACCCAGAAGGCTGTGGATTAAGAGGTAGAAAGAGGAGAGCTCGCTGCCTTCTCGTGCCTTTAAGTGGGCCTCTCTCTGGAAAGAGGAAATGTAGGTGTATACAGCAGTAACTAGCGTGACTGAGGCTCAGTGTTTCTGATCATAAAATGGGAGGAAGAACAGCATGTACTTCCCAGGGTTGGTGAGGGACCCTAGGAGGAGATGCACACAGGGCTCTTAGCACGGTCGTTACTGGCAGGTAACGAGTTCCCGCTGGGTAGCCACCGCTGCCCAAGGTTATCTGGAAGGCTGTGCAACGTGTGCGCATGCGCATGTTAAGAGTGTAGAAGTAGCTGTCGGGATACAGGCTCTGGTCACGTCAGGGCTGTGCTCTGGTAGGCGCTGGGTGCTGGTTCCAAACCAAAGTCTCTTTTGCATGTAATGCATTTTCCCTGGGGCCCAAAAGTTTCCATGTGGCCTTTTTAACGAGAGACAAACTACAGTACTTGCATTTTGATGCCTCAGTCTGCTGTTTGATGATCTTACTGTTCGGTTTATCTATTTTGGTGCTTGTACCTGTGTTTTCTGTTGGGAAGTGAGGCGGTGGTAGATGTAGAACTTTTGTATGTTAGTGTGACCAAAATCTGACATCATTTAAGGGTAGCAAATAAAACTACCTGTTTCTCACTACCGCCTTGAAAATAGGGTTAGTCTGCCTTCTTGGTAATGAACGGCACTGCATTCTGCATTCGTCGGACTTCACAACCACACCCCTGTATTGGAAGACTGTATGGCTCCCTGGTGAGATACCAGCAGCCATGGTTTGGGCAGAATCACTGCCTTAATGATTCGGAAATTCTCCCCTCCAGTCTCCTAATGCTAAGAGGATAAAAACCACTGCTGAGGGTCTGGGTCTGGGAGAGAAGCCAGAGCAGCCTGCCAAGTGCAGATTTGTTTGGAAGGGTCAATGTTTAGCTAAAAAAAATTGATACAAAGTTTTCCTTTTATTCCATTCAGTATCTGTGTTTGTTCTAGTATTGATATTAACATTGTTTAAATTATCCCCCCAACCCAAGAATTTTTAAGTAAAATTAAGGCTGAAAGAAGATCTATATTAAGTCTATAGTTTCGCTGACTCCCAGCATATAACATTTGCTGACTTCGTGATTATTGGATGTGAGATTTGGAACTGTATGTCAAATTCTTAATCACCCTTTTATTCCATGCTTAAACTAAACTGGGTCTATCTAAGAATAGGTGGGAAGGAACTCAGGTATGGTTTTTGGAAAAATTAGGGAGTGTTGTATCTGCAGTACTGATGAGGTACATCATGTCTGCTATAACATCCTGGCGGAGAGCCCTATGTTAGGTTAAAACAGAATCAGATCCAGCCTTAGTTGTGATTCACTTATTTAAAGACAGCCACTGCTTCCTAGTCTCATTTAGGCTCTTACCATGAAAAATATTAGACATGAGATGCTCTAGATCAGTACAGGTTTGAATGACCTTTATGAGGCAGCTTGCCTTGGACTAGATAAGTAGGGAATCTTCATTGTGTGTTCAGACGTTACTTTTCTAACCCTCCTCCAATGTACAGGATGAAATAGCCTTAATTCTGCCCAATATAACTTTACTCATTGGAAAAGTATGTACTTATATATATATATATATAAATATACTAATACAACATATATGAAGGCCTACCCTATATTAGGTATGAGGATTACCAGTATACCAGTAAAATATCAACAGACTTTACAATTAGGGCCTCTGGTCTGATGGAGCTCATATTGTAGGGTATGGAGAAAGATGATAAACATATAAATAAAATTTCAAAAACTGATATGTGCAACAGAGAAAAATTCTAAGGATATAACTAAGTTTGCCTGCTTTTGAGAGGTCAAGGACAGCCTCTCTGAGGAGCCATCACTTAAACCATGATCTTAAGAAGAAGAAGAAGCTATACTGACTATCAGGGAGAAGAGATTTCCAGACAAAAGGAACCGCTAGTGCAAAGACCCTGAGGCAGAACTAGCTTGTTTTTTGTTTTTCTAGAAGCTCAGAGAAGACCACTATGCTGGACCCTTGAAGGGAAGATTGTGACATAAGATAAAGTGGGAAAGGTAGGCAGGGGCAGGTTAAGTACGCTGTGTCTCGTTGCCATGGAAACAAGTTTAGCTTTTCTTCTAACAGCAATCAAAAGCCATTGAAGAGAGGCCCGTGACGTGAAGGGTTTGAGAAGATCATACTAACAGTTGTGTAGAAACAGACTTCCAGGGCCAGTTAGAATATTCTAGCATTTATCCAGGTGTGAGCAGTGGTAGCGTGGACTAAGGTGGCCGGGGTGAGGAGGGACAGAAGTGACTGAGGAAAGAGTATGGAAGTGGAGCCAATCAGTCTCACTGATGGATTAGCAAAAGAAGGACTGAGTAATAGCTAGAGCAGCACCGTCCAACAGAAGTAGAATGCAGGTCACTTTCATAATTTCAAGTTTTCTACTTGTCCCATTAAAAACAGTAGGGAAATGGATAAAATCAGCTGAGAACATTTTAGACATGTTGGCTTAAATGTATTTCAATATGTAATCAATATAAGAATTGTAACTGAGAATTTTTTTTCCATACTGAAATATAGTATATGTTTTATACTTATAGACCTTCTCAAGTCACACCAGCTCCATTTTCAAGTGCTCAACAGCCAGTGTATTGCAGTTAGGCTTAGTTGGCCTTGTATCTGAGCATACTGCAACCTAGCATGGTGCTCTGACCAGGGCTTCACCCCTTCTGGCAGCAGTCTTCTTCTTCCTACTTAGGCAAAAAGGCTGTTGTTTTTGCCCCAGAGGGATGAACTGTGAAAACTCCTATTCCTTCTCTGTCAGCCTCTACATAAATAGCCTCATGAATATTTAGTGCATGGGATGATGGCCATGGCCCTGCCCTTACTGGGGCTTCCCCACCCAGAAGGGCATTTGGAAGGTTTGGGGTCTTGGGGTCTCTCTTGTCTACGCTTCCTCTAGAGTCTCCAGGTTTCTGGGTCTCCTCTTACCACAGAGCCAGTTAGTGGACCACGAGTATCAATGGGAAAAATGAACAGAAAAGGACTTTATGTTAAGCGTGTGTGTGGCCCAAATGAAGGCAAATAACTCCGTGGAATTTTGTAAACAGAAAGTTGGTATAAACCGACCAAATTCACAAGCATACACAAGAGAGCAGGACATATGCAAATAGTAAGTGGCAGTTTCATTTAACATCATATTTCTTTAATGTTAATTTTAATTATGCTTCGCAGTTTTGTTCATTTCTCATTTGAGTGCGTGCTGATGATTATATCAGAGCTGTGGTCATTAACATACTTCTACGTATCCAAGTATCTGCAAAATGAGTAAGCCGACCGTGGGGTCCATTTAAAAATTCTTCTTTTTGGGGCTTCCCTGGTGGCGCAGTGGTTGAGAGTCCGCCTGCCGATGCAGGGGACATGGGTTCGTGCCCCGGTCCGGGAAGATCCCGCATGCCGCGGAGCGGCTGGGCCCGTGAGCTATGGCCACTGAACCTGCGTGTCCGGAGCCTGTGCTCCGCAACGGGAGAGGCCACAACAGCGAGAGGCCCACGTACCGCAAAAAAAAAAAAAAAAATTTTTTCTTTTTAAAAGGGGTCTTTAAATTCACCAGTTCCACTAAACACTGTTCAAAGTGGTAAACGGTTTCCAGAAGCTGAGTGGGTGGATGCCCATGAAACCAACTCCCATTGCTTGACCCTGTGCCCGTGAGCTGTGCCTTCAGTTACAACTAAAATGCCAAATACATGACTTAAGCAATTAACTAGGGACTTCAGGAAGGCTTCAGTTCTTAATCTGGATACACTGCTATTTACTTTAGTATTATTTTGCCTTTGATGCCATGTTCACTTTTGATTCTTTAATATCATATCAGAAGAGAAAAGTCCTTTTAACCTGTGATGCAAATTGAAAGTACTATATTTTGGCTACCGCAAGGATTTTGGAAATGTTCCTGGAAATCTAACCACCCTTTAAAGAAAGTAATTCTATGGGAATGTATTTCTGAGTTCTAAATTATGGATTTTTAAACTAAAACATAATATTTAAAGTAAAAAACCTTCCAAAAGGCAGAAGAATTTGCAAAATGTCTAAACTTCATGTGTGTGCTTTGTATACTTTCTATAAGCCATCCGAAAAGAATGTATGGCTTAAAATCATTTCAGCACTAAAGATGGTCTCCAAATCCTAAACCAGTGGTTCTCGTCCCTTAAATACATAAGGTCCTGGTTGAATTCACTAAATATTCAAACTTCCGGGCTTGACTCCCATGGAAATCTGCAATTAACTTTCTTCCCAGATGGGAAACGGTGCTATACCTTGTGGGTGACACTGCCTGTAGGGATTGGACCAGCCACGTGTTCTAGGTCAGGGTGCCTGGCCCTTCAGAATAACAGCAGCCATCATTGCTGAGCCCCTACTTCGAGATAAATGCTTCCCTACGTTAACTGGATCCTTGCAAGCTTATTAAGAAGTTGGTGAATGTTTTATGCATGTTGCATGTGAGGAAACTAAGGCTCAGATGAGGCAAGGCCTTTATCCATTATTAAACAGCTAGTGATGGACAGAGGCCATCTCCAAGGCTGTCTCCCAAGGCTGCTCGTCTATCAGATTTCTTGCCAGGTGAGCATTCACACCAGGACCTTAGATCCCTGCTGAATCAACTGAGCTAACCTAAGGAACACCTTGGATGCAGGTTATTTTGTTCCCAAACCTGTAAGTGTGGCCTGGACACTCAATGAAGACCCCATTTGGTTCTGGCTTCACAGTCACCTCAATTGCGTTCTCTTCTACCCTTGATCATCCATTGCCATTTGTATATCGCCTCTGCCAGATTTGTCCTCAAATCTGAAGTCTCTGCCCTCAGTCAATGTTTGCACGAGTGAGCCTGACACATGTTTTCATCTCAGAAGGCAAGCTGCCTCCCTGTGCACGTTTTAACATGAGCTCAGTAGAGTGGTACTATTGGGTTTGGCATAGGTCGTCAACATTTTGAGCTGATGCTCGTCTAAATCATTGTCCTGTTTAGACTCTGACAGGTTAAATTCATGGATTCAGGAGTCAGAGGCTCCCCCGCCCCAGGATAAAGGGCTGCCCACAGGATTGGGAAGCTCTTCGCAGCAGTGGTAGTCTGTGTGAGCTACAAGTATGGATATGTTGCAATTGCTTCTGAGATTACTCCTATTAAAATAGCCCTAGAAGGAACCCTGACTAGACATCAGTCTGATGCTGCTAGTAATCATCTTATCTGACCCTTTGGTAGCTCAGGTTGGATAATGGATAAATGGGTCTCTGTGTGCCTCTGGAGGCCTCCTGATGGGCAGTGAGGGATCTGTAAATAAGCCAAATATCCAACTGTGAATACAGCCATGAAGATCTAGAGGCTAATTCTTAAAATAAAAACACACATCTAAAATTAAAAGACTGACGAGGCAATATCGAGAGATCTCCTTGCTGCCCAGAAAACTGGCTGTCTGAGCTCCACTTTCATCCTGCAGAGGGGCATTTCTTATGGAATTACATGAGTATTTTGGTATCTTCATAAATGGTTTGGCTTTGAAAGGTGAGTTAGAGTATAAAGTCATCATGAACCATATAGGCATGGAGGGAGGGGCCTGATGCAGTGACAGTAGCTTGAGAATCTACCTCCCCCCCACCCCCAAAAAAGAGAGAGAGGATGAATAGCTATGGTGGGGACAAAAATTTATTAGCACGGGAGTTTGTTATATTTCTTTTAAACCATTCTCCAACACTTTGAAGAAGCTATTTTCCATGCTGCCTCAATTTCCCTTCTAAATTTTTAAGGAGAGTTACTTTGCTGATCCAATTTATAAGCTTTTGTGATGCAGAACTTTGGGATTGAATGTGTATGTGTGTGATATACAAATATATATGTATATGTGTATATAGAGAGAAACTTATATGGGCACATGCCTAATATATGAGTGGTGTATCCGTACATATATACGTACACATATATGTGTGTTTCTGTGTAGATATGTCTGTCTGTCTCTGTCTTTCTCAGGATCATGTGGCCTAGAGAGTAAAGAGAATTTCTAGTGAAAAGTTGAGAGTAAAGGATTTGGAGCGGTTCTGGAGTAGTTGTGGAGTTCATGAATTGGAGATAAAGGAAAAGAGGATTTTAAGAATCATTCTGGGTTGTAAATTAGGGTGTCAGTAATGTTCTTTGAGAGCTGCAAGACTGAAACTTTTCAGATGCGTTGGCTGATGGACCCATGTCTCTTTGGTTAGGACACAGTACTGGGACTGAATCACATGGGGCCCCACATAGTATTTGATTTGCACAAACATGGGTTACTGTCCCCTGCCCCCAACACACACTTCCCCTCCCCAGGCATTGCTATATACATTTTACTTCATTGGTTAACATGACTGGTGAGTAAGACATTGGGAAAGGGGAAAAATTATTTGTAGAACTAAAACAAGTTGAAGTTTGTATTCCGGGAAGACAAGTTTCTTTATTGGCATTCCCAAAGATACAGACGGAGATACTATTAGAGAGAAAGAGACAGGAATATGAAGTGACGTGTCCAATCAGCTCCCTGCTCACGGAGAATCATTTTCTTTCCAACCAGTACCCCTTTTCAAAGGGAGGCCAAAGAAAAGTGAGCTGTGAGACTCAGCATTCGTGTTGCTAGTGAAAATGAGGATTCCAGATCAGGAAACATTTTTGGATGGGTTGTCCTTTTGGTTTTGTCTCTGATTTGAATATTTTCCATAAAAAGAATGTGGGTTGTGTGTGTGCGTGTGTGTGGGCATGTACATGTGCATCGTTTTTCTCAATATTTCTCTCCTGGTATCTACCTCCTAGGATGATACTGGTTGTTCTCCAGTAATAGGGCTAAGACCCGGTCATAGACTGAGTACTGAGAGCTTTGTTGAATCACTAAGCTAGATTTCTATGAATCTTCAAAAGTCATTTATGAATCTTCAAGAGCCATTTATAAAAGAACTTGATGGTGGTTGAGAAATTACGGCATCTTCTTGTTTATAGCAGACTTTCAGTTCAGAAGAAAATGGCTATTGGTCAATTGTATTCTGCTCCCTGCTCCCCCCACCAAAAAAAATCTAGATATTATAGTCTTCATATCTACCCTGTGGAAGTTTACTTTGTGAGGATACACATAAATATTTAACAAACTGGGAAATAAAAATATTGAAACAGTTCCTTTGTGTGTCAGAAAAAGGAAAAAAAACCCTGTGTATTTGTGTGTGTGTGCACGTGCACGTGTGTGCATGTGCAATCTCAATTAAATTAACTGCTTTTAGACAACTGTTTCTCTAAATATTTCAGGCAGGAACAGACTCTAACAGCAGGGAGAAGAAATCCAGTTGAGGGGTGCATGGCACCATCTAAAAAGGGTGAGAAATCACTCTGTCAAACAAGAGAGGATTGAAATTAAACAGGTGTGAAAATTACATGCTCCCTGGAAGAGTGGCTTATGCTAGGCAATTGACTCCGGGTGGGGGCTATGAAAGTAAACTGCTGTCTGTGTAATTTCATCCTGTCACCAGGTAACTACAGCTGTAGTAAACATGCTAATGCAACAAAGGGGCCTGTCTGCTGTGCTCTCAGAAGGAGCCAGATGACGAACCATCAGGGTTCTGCAATAAAGAATCAGGATCGGGCTTCCCTAGTCGCGCGGTGGTTGAGAGTCCGCCTGCCGATTCGGGGACACGGGTTCGTGCCCCAGTCCAGGAAGATCCCACATGCCGTGGAGCGGCTGGGCCCGTGAGCCATGGCTGCTGAGCCTGTGCGTCGGAGCCTGTGCTCCGCAACGGGAGAGGCCACAACAGTGAGAGGCCGCAGCAGTGAGAGGCCCGCGTACCGCAAAAAAAAAAACAAACAAAAAAACAATCAGGATCCCTTCCCGGCTCTTAGACTACCAGTAGCATTCTGAAGGACAGCTATTAAGAGCAATGAAGTTCTTTATATCTACTAATATCGATTACACATACACAAATTCCCTGTGAAGCACAGGATGAATGAAAGTACCCCACATATGGTGAAACTTAGGGAAAAAGCTGCAGGGTAAGTAGCGCACTATAACTAGAGTTCATAGTTGTCACAGCTGGTGGTGACACAGCAGCCACAGGCCCCTGTCCGTAGCATGGTTGCAAAGAGAAGCCAAAAGTTATTTCCTGTAGCTGCTGAATCTGCTTTCTTATCTACCCCACTTAAGGAGGCTTATTAGATGTTTCTCGTCGGGATATTCTATATTTCAGTAGAATATTTGGCCATAGTGCCACTGAGAACCACTTTTCAAGATGGGGAGGAATCATTCCTTATGATGCTTCTGTGAGCCATCCCCCAGTGTAAGCTTCCAGACCCTTCTGTAATGTAAATGGGGGAAGATGTATATGAGCTTACACTTAGATGGTGGAGAAACTGAGATGTTTGTATTTATGGCTGGAAAAGCTTGGGGAATGTTGTGGTTCCACTTTTCTTTTTTTCTTTACAAATGATTTGCAGAAGCCTAGAGTGACTTGCCCAAAGATGCCCGGTGGGTTAGAGGATGAGCCAGATCTGTAACTTGATGCTCTAAGCCCCATGCTGAATTCCATGATCAATCTTTGTGTTCATATCACTGCTTTGGGCCCTGAAGTTAGCTTCTCATGGTCAGATCCTGTCCCGTATTTACACTGACTGAAAAACCTTTATCGTATAACAAATCTATTATACGATCAGGCTAATTAATGCTAGCTGCCATAATAGACAAATCCCCCAAAACTTAATAACCCAAGATTATCTTGTGTTCATATTAGGTCAACTATAGTTTGGTGGCCCCCATAGCTATGCCATCAGGAATATGTGACCTGCAAGGTCTTGAGTGCAGGGATAGAGAGAAATGGATAAGACAGATGGGCTCATAGTCAATTGGTAAAACTTGCTACATGACCCTGACCTCAGCACTGGGGGAGGAGGCTGAGGGGGGAGGGAGCCTGGAGGTAGGAATGCTGAGGGATGCATGGATGTCTGGTAAGCAATCCAACTAAAATTCTAGCATCTCTAGACAATACCCCATAAATAGCTGTCAGGTTTGGATGTGGCAGCTCTTGGTTTGGAGACCTAAGCACTAAAAAAAAAAAAACCAATCTGCCTTCCCTTACTCATCAGTATCCATGGCAGACAGGATACTCACAACAAGCACACTTATTGAGATTCCAAATAATTTCCTAATATTTGGAAAGGGACAGAATGGAGTCACTGAGTAGCCACTGGTCTCCTGTAATCTGAAATCTATCAGACATTGGAAGGTATCCTCTCCTCCTAGGTTGGGGGTATTCCTTGATTAGGCTCCATAAAAGGAGTTCCCTTGTGCATTGTTCTGCAGTGGACCCTGGCCTCTGGGGACCTTCAGGGGATTCTTCTGAATCTTCCTTCTGCGTCTTCCTTCTGACCGTGCCTAAAGTATGCATGGGGCATCATTCCCTCCTCAAGAGCTACATAGATTGCTCAGTCTTCTTCCTGTTTGGGGGGAGGGAGATGTATATCTGAGAGTCATTTTAAGTCTCAGACAGAGGAAGGCTTTTTAGCTCCAGCTTCCAGTTTCTTTTGGCAGTACATTTCCAAATGTAATGAGAATTGTAATTGTAATTCTCATTTTCTTGAGAATTAAGTAGGCTTCTGATAATTGCTTCTAGTATGTTCCATGAGTCAGTAACTGTACAGTTCTCAAATCTACCTTGTGTTTGCTTCCTCATCCTTCTTCTACCCAAATTAATGACTGCTACTTTGAGGCTATGGCGAACAAAAAATAGGAAAGCCACATCTCCCTCACTTTTTTTTTTCCCCCAGAAAGGGGCATAAAGTTTTTAACATAGCTTTCATAAATCAGGGAGACAAAGGTGAATAACCCGATAGAAACAGGATAAAGTATACAAGTAGGCATTTCACAAGAAGTGTTGTAATTGACCAATGAATATAAGAAAAACATCATCATCACAAATTTTAAAAAATAGAATAACATATTTTCCACCTATTAGCTTGGTATGGATTTAAAACTTTATATATATATATATATATATTTATATATATATATATATATATATATATATATATATATATAATTTTTTTTTTTTTTTTTGTGGTACGTGGGCCTCTCACTGTTGTGGCCTCTCCCGTTGCGGAGCACAGGCTCCGGAACGCACAGGCTCAGCGGCCATGGCTCACGGGCCCAGACGCTCCACGGCATGTGGGATCTTCCCGGACCGGGGCACGAACCCGTGTCCCCTGCATCGGCAGGCAGACCCCCAACCACTGCGCCACCAGGGAAGCCCTAAAACTTTATATATTTTTAAAATAAAAATTGTATGTATTTAAAGTGTCCAACGTGGTGATTTGATAAACATAAAATAGTAAAATGAATGCTACAGCCAAGATAATTACTATGTCATCTCAAATAGCTACCTTCGATTTGTGTGATGAGAGCACCTGAAATCTATTGTCTTAGCATGCCTTCACTATTCAGTACTGCATTATTAACTATAGTCATCATGCCTGTACATTAGATCTCTAGGCTTGTTCCTCCTGCTACACCCTTCACTGAGTCTTACCTCTGAAGCATTTTATCCAATTGAGACGTTTAACTGGGCATCTGAGGTGTAAGGCCCCAAATGTTGAGATAACATATATTTCCTTGTATTTATTTAGTTTTATAAACTGGCCTGTTCTTTCCCTAGCTCATCTTTCTATCAACATCTTGCCATATGTAGCCAGTGGCAACCAACACACACTAATCCTGTGTTTTCAATATGATAGATACGTGGTCTGCCTGCTAAGACAGCACAGACACACAGCCACTAAACTTATTGCCCCTACAAAACAGGAACCACTAACTTGCTATCCTCTGCTCTCCAGTTCCTTGCTGCCTGATGCCCAGCAGCTACCCTGATGCTTCTATTGTATGGTTTTTGTTATGACAGCACCCTGCTTCTGGGTTCCAATTTCTGTGTAAGGAAAATTAATGACAAGATTTCAGGAGTTTAACACAATAAAGACCAAATGGCCCTGCTCTGTTAGTAGCTGTGCCATCTGAAATGTATTCTCTCCACAGCACGTCTCAGTCTAGAAGTATCACAGGTCACTTCCACTCATATTCCATTACGCAGAACGAGACATGGGGAACCAGTCTAATGGCCCAGAAGGCTGGGGATCTGTAGGGGAGCCTAAGAATATTGACGCGTCTCTGCCACATGCACTCATACACTTAAGCAGCCAACTGCTAAATGGAGCTTCCTTATCAACCACTACTTGAAAGTGTAGCCACAGCATCTAAATTCCTTCTGTTTTCCCAGATAACCCAGGATTATTCCCCCTGAATTTTGTCACCAAAGTCCTGTCTGCTCCACTATGGAACTGGCTTTGTAAAGGAGAGTGGTCTAGGTTCATGGTGGCAGGCAGGGGTCTTCCTAGAGGTTCTGCAAAGCCCTTTCAGCCCCACTTTTTGGAGCGGAACCTGGTGTTCTGCTGGGTGGCCTCCTGCCCCTTACCCTGCTCTCTTTACTGAGAGAGAAACTCCTCAGTTATTACTTCTTCTTCCTTCCCTTCACATGGCTTCTTTTCAGGTCAGGAATACTAGAGTGAAAGGAGCCTTAAGGTTTCTGCTTATTTAATTTTTAAAAATAAGATGTTTTTGCTATTTCTGATTTTAAAAGGAATGCATGTTGAGATAAACTTGGAAAATCCGTTAGTATATAAAGAACAAATCAAATCGCCCACTATTTTATAACCTAAGGATGACCACTATTAGCATTTTATATTATTCCCTTCCTGTCTTTTGTTCTAGGCATATCTATTTATATGTAATTACAATCTTCTGTTATTCTGTGTCCTGCTTTTCTTAACAGTGAATCGTGAACATGATATTGTAGTATTGGGTATTTCTGTAAGCATAATTGAGGGGAAATTAACATATCATGCAATTATTAGCCATTTTAAAGTGTGTAATTCAGTGGCATTTAGCACATTTACAGTGTTGTGCAACTATCATCTGTCTAGTTCCACAACACTTTCATCACCCAACAGGAAATCGTACCCATTTGAGAAGTCACTCCCCATTCCCCCAATTTCCCCAGCACCTGGAAACCACTGATCTGCTTCCTGTCTCTATGGATTTGCTTATTCTGGATATTTATTTAAAAATGGAATCACGTGACATATGACCTTTTGTGTCTGGCTTCTGTTACTTTGCATAATGTTTTCAAGGTCCAGCCATGTTATATCACTATCTGTCAGTAGTTCATTCCTTTTTATGGCTGAAAAATACTCTGTTGTATGAATATAATACATTTTGCTTATCCTTTCATCAACTGATGGACATTTAAGTTGTTTCCACCTTTTGGCTATTAGGAATAGTGCTGCTATGAACAGTAGTGTACAAATTTTTGTTTGAATCCCTGTTTTCAGTTATTTTGGGTGTCTGCCTAGGAGTAGAATTTCTGGACCATGTGGTAATTCTATGTTTAAGTTTTTGAGAAACCACTAAGCTGCTTTCCATAGAAGCTGTATCATTGTACATTCCCATCAACATACAAGGTTTCCAACTTGTTACATACTTACCAATACTTAGCTTCTTTTCCTTTATTTTTTTTTAAAATTATAATCACCCCATTGTGTGTGAAGTTGTATCTTGTTGTGGTTTTGATTTGTATTTCCCTAATGACTAATGATACTGAGGATCTTTTCGTGTGCTTATTGGCTATTTGTCTGTTATCTTTGGAGAAATGTCTGTTCAAGTCCTTTGTCTATTCTTTGAGACTTAGGAGTTCTTTGTATATTCTGGTTATTAAATCCTTATCAGATACATCACTTCCAAATATTTTCTCCCATTCTGTAGGTTCTTTATGGCTTTCTTGAAGCACAACAGGTTTAGATTTCTGTGGAGTCCAATGTATTTTTTCTTGGTTGTGCTTTTGGTGTCATATCTAAGAATCCATTTCCGAATCCAAGGTCATCAAGAATTTAGCCCTATGTTTTCTTCTAGAAGTTTTATAGTTTTAGCTCTTACATTTAGGCATTTAATCCATTTTGAGTTAATTATTTTACATGGTGTCAGGCAGGGATTCAAAATCACTCTTTGGCATATGTTTATCTAGTTGTTCTAATGACATTTGTTGAAGAGACTATTCTTTCTCAAATTGAATGGTCTTGGCACCCTTGTTGATTTCAACTGACCATAGGAATATAGTCTTATTTCAGGACTCTCAACTCTGTTCTATTAATCTATATGGCTTTTATTATGCCAGCACCCCATTATTTTATTTATAGTAAGTTTTGAAACTGGGAAGGGTGAGTCCTCCTACTTTTTTCTTCTAAGTTTTCAATGCTTCCATGACATTGTATTGTATGGACATACCTCAGTTTATTTTTCTAGTCTCTTATGGTTGGAAAGTAGATTCTTCCATTCAAGTATCAAGTATTCATTGTGGGCCACCACAAGCCAACATTTAAAAAATACAGCTGTGGGCAGGACAGCAGTGCTTTCCACTAAAATTAAAAATGAAGGATGTTCATATACAAAACTGCATTAACAGAATGGTATGCAAGTAAAGTATTAAAAAGCAAAACTGAAAAGAGTACAAGTAGAAAACATTCTATTTTCTCTGTTTAATAGTATGGAAAACTACCCTCATACTACCTTCAAATATACCACATGTCCATTCAGACACATTTTCTATGTTTGGCATAAGTCACATAATCATTTTCCATAAGGATCCCAGATTTAATCCTTTCACTGAGATTTTCATTGCCTTCCACACATAAAGCCTATCACCTATCTTATAAAGATAGAGGAAATAAGCTGTGATGTTCTATCTTATTGACAATGCAAATTCTAGTGTTCTGGTTTTTCTATACCTATGTGAACTCTTGAGTTGTCTTGTATCAACAGTGAGAATGGTTTATTTTTATTGTCATTCCTAAAAAACTGAAGGTGGACTGGAATAATGGCATTCTATGAATAAAGAAAACTAATTTGCTCAGACTTCTGCTTAGATGATATAAAACATATAAAGCCACTTGAACAGTACCTGGTACATAGTAGTTAACAAATGTTAGTTGTTTTTCCAGAAGTCTACTTTGCCATGCCCCACCTGTGTTCCCTTCCCAACGTAACCTAGTCTAGCTACAAGTCAGGAGCAGGTTATGCTATTAAGAAGACCACTTTAATTCTGGCCTCAGAGAATTTTGTTTTGTTTTTGTTTTGTTTTGTTTTAATTCCCCCACCTCCCAGTTCTCTGCTCAAAGCTATCTGAGATTTCTAGATGGTTTCTGACAATGAACAAGTTCAATAATTTTAATATCCAGCTTTTTGGTTTGAGCACAGTATGACCAAAAACATTTTAAAAGATATTACATTAGAGAAATGCAAATCAAAACTACAATGAGGTATCACCTCACACCAGTCAGAATGGCCATCATCAAAAAATGTACAAACAATAAATGCTGGAGAGGGTGTGGAGAAAAGGGAACCCTCTTGCACTGTTGGTGGGAGTGTAAATTGATACAGCCATTATGGAGAACAGTATAGAGGTTCCTTAAAAAACTAAAAACAGAACTACCATATGACCCAGCAATCCCACTACTGGGCATAAACCCTGAGAAAACCATAATTCAAAAAGAGTCATGTACCAAAATGTTCATTGCAGCTCTATTTACAATAGCCAGGGCATGGAAGCAACCTAAGTGTCCAACAACAGATGAATGGATAAAGAAGATGTGGCACATATATACAATGGAATATTACTCAGCCATAAAAAGAAACAAAATTGAGTTATTTGTAGTGAGGTGGATGGACCTAGAGTCTGTCATACAGAGTGAAGTAAGTCAAATAGAGTAAAACAAATACCATATGCTAACACATATATATGGAATCTAAAAAAAAATGGTTCTGATGAATCGAGGGGCAGGACAGGAATAAAGACGCAGACCTACTAGAGAATGGACTTGAGGATATAGGGAGGGGGAAGGGTAAGCTGGGACGAAGTGAGAGAGTGGCATGGACATATACACACTACCAAACGTAAAGTGGATAGCTAGTGGGAAGCAGCTGCATAGCACAGGGAGATCAGCTCGGTGCTTTGTGACCACCTAGAGGGGTGGGATAGGGAGGGTGGGAGCAAGATGCAAGAGGGAGGGGATATAGGGATATATGTATATGTATAGCTGATTCGCTTTGTTATACATCAGAAACTAACACACCATTGATAAAGCACTTATCCTCTAATAAAGATGTTATTAAAAAAAAAGATATTACACAGGGCCATTCCTCACAGACATTCCAGTTGAAGGGTAACAGAATATACCATCCCAAAATAATCCACTTCGGCATGTGAAAAGGCAAGCGAGAAGTGGCAGATACAAGAAAAGCTCTCTGCTCTTCCCCATTTGCTCAAAGGCAGGATATAAATTTGTACAGACATATCCCTTCCCTCTCTACGAAAAAGGATAGAAATTAATCCCTGGAGAGAACTCTAGACCCTTATCAGCCAAGAGATGGCATAGGGGGAATCCACATAGCAAACCTTGCTAAAACTGGTACTTATCTACCACCAGATTCCCTATGTATCTGTCTTTCCACAACTTGTTGCCCTTAGAAGCTCAAAGTCCTTTTCCTTTGTCTTTTCAAATTTCAAAAAATTAATTGTTCTTTTGTTAAGATTCTATATAAGCCCAATTTCTAACCATACCTTTGAGTTACTCGTCACTGGGTAATCCCATGTATGTGTGTGTACAGTGCACATGTTAATAAAATTCTGTTTGTTTTTCACTTGTTAACCGCTTTTTTGTTAGTCTAATCTTGTCTAATTTTTTGTTAGGGCCACAGTCAGTATTTTTCAGTCTAAGCAGAAGGCTGAGGTGTTTTCTGACACCACCAACTGATTCTCCAACACCATCTGGGTGTCCTACGACTCAGTTCAATTCTGACACTATCTACCTGGGGTTAGTATCAGATCCCACAGCTTAAGGGCTCAGTCCCACAAGACTGTCCCCACTTCAGATGCCAGTTGAAAGGCACAAGTTTCTGACTAGCTATACATTCAGGGGTTCCCACAACCCCCTCCTCAGTTTCAATAATTTGCTAGAACAACTCACAGAACTCAGGAAAGCACTTTACTTGCTGTGACCAGTTTACTAGAAAGGGTACAACTCAGGAACAAGGGGAAGGGACACAGAGCTTCCATGACCTCTCTAGGTGTGTCACCCTCCCAGCACCTTGATGTGTTCACTAACTGAGAAGCTCTCCAAGCCCTGCTGTTTAGGAGTTTTAATGGAGGTTTCATTACTTAGACCTGAGTGATTAAATCACTGGCCATGGGTGATGTGACTCAACCACCAGCCCCTCTCTCCTCTCCAGAGGTCAGGGGCTGGAACTGAAAGTTGCAACCCTCTTATGCCTGGTCTTTTGGTCTCCAGCCCACTTTCTGAAGCTACCTAGGGGCCCTTAACTACCAGTCATTGCATTAGCACATAAAAGACGATCTTATCACTGCAGAGATTGCAAAGGTTTTAAGAGCTAGGGACGAAGGCCAAATATTTATTTTTTTATTATATCTCACTCCCCCCACCCAAGAAGATTTGTGGGAATCCTAGTTAATGTAGAGGGTGGCAAGAAAGGAGCTAACTCCAGTTACTCACTTTCTCCCCACCCTTCACCTGGCTTCTCTGCACAGTTGGAAATAAAGTTGGGGAAGAAACAAAGCCAGAATTGTTTTAGTTCATCTTAGTCCTGATCCCATGAGCAAAAGCAGAGTGTGTCTGGAAACCATATGAATGTGAAAAATCTTTCTATTGAAGGCAAAATCGAGAATGGGTGAGAGAAAATCACTAGGGGTGAGAAAGTACTAGAAAGTTTTGAAAAGTTGTTGAGTTAATAGCCTGCTATAGTTCTCTGCCCTACGCTCTTGAAAGATTATGAAAACTTCAAATGGTGCCCTTTGACTGCACAATGCTTTACAGCTGCAGCGGCCTTGTGTTTGAAACTAGCAAATATAGTGGTTAAAATGTTTCTCTGAGTTCTTTACATTTCTCCCCTTTTAATGTGTATTTTCCTTGTACCTGTAGATCTTCAGTTTTTATTGTGACCTTTTATCATGTTCTTCTTTGTGTTATTCATCCTTTCTAATTGATTCCCCATCTCAACTCTCTCTGGTTGCCATGCAGTGATCCAGTGCTGCTTGCAAGGATATTCTCTTTTATTTTATCTTTTTGCAAGTTTTTAACACTTGCCTTCCTGCTTCTCAAAATTCACTCTATCTATCATGAATGACAACAAGAACACCACCATAGGCCACACATCTCTACTGTGTTTCCCCTCCAAAAACTGGTTTGTAATCATTATTCGTTTTGATTTCTTAAGGTTTTCATTCCAGTAAGTTAATTTTTTTTCTTATAGGGCTGCTTTTTAATAAAATTAATAGACTATTTTAGTTTTAGGTTAACAGAAAAATTGAGCAGACAGTACACAGAGTTCCAATATATCCTGTCAAAGCTCCTCCCGCCACCTCCCCAGACCACCCAGCTATTGACGTCTTGGATTAGTGTGCTACATTTGTTACAGTTGATGAGCCAATATCGATACATTATTATTAAAGTCCATAGTTTACATTAGGGTTCATTCTTTGTGTTGTACATTCTGTGGGTTTTGACAAATGTATAATGTCATCTACCCAGCATTAGAGTATAAAGAATTGTTTCACTGCCCTCCCCATCCTCTGTGCTCCACTTACTCAAGCTTCCCCTACAGAAACCTGGCAAACACTGATCTTCTGAGATTGGCTTTTTTTTTTTTTACTTAGCAGTTTGCCTTTCAGTTTCCTCCATGTCTTTTCATGGCTTGATAGCTCATTTCTTTATATTGCTGAGTAACATTCCATTGAATGGATACACCGCGGTATATTTACTCATTCAGGCTTCTTAATTGCAGAATCTGCAATTCTGGCTTTCTTCAGTACAATCAAGAGATTTATTATTCTAGATTACAATTACAACATATTCATCTTGATGCCTATGGAAAGCCCTGATTTTTCATAATTCAGGATTCTGCAAGAAACAAGTGAGAACTGTACTTCATCTTTATTCCCCATCTGGTCTCACTTGAGGAAAATTTCGTGTGAACATCAGTGATATACTAGACATCCTATAATCTGAATTCTCAGCCAAGATTCTCATTTGGAAAGTATCATACAAGGTAGAGGACATTCCCCACAATCTTCCTTTGGTAAATTGTCATCTTTGTCACTAAGAAAAACAATTGAAAAATTATAAAATAATACTTCTGTTGTGTTTATCTCAGATATATTTTGTGTCCTATATATGCCATCTTCCATTCTTTGTTTATTTCATGCCTTGGTCTATTTGGGCTGCTATAGTAAAATACCACATTGGGTAGCTTTTAAAAAATAGAAATTTATTTCTCACAGTTCTGGAGAAAACTTAGAAGTCCAAGATCAGGTTGCCGGCATGGTCAGGTGAAGGCTCTCTTTTGGTCTGCAGAGTTCTCATGGTATCCTCACTTGGTGGTAGGCGCTAGGGGGCTCTGTGGGATCTCTGTTATAAGAGCACTAATTCCATTCATGAGGGGTCCATCCTCATGACCTAATTACTTCCCACAGGTCCCACCTACTAATACCATCACCTATGAGGGTAGGATTTGGGGGGACATAAACAGGCCATAGCATTTGGTAGGTACTCTCCCTATCAGCACAAAGCTGGATGAAATCCAGGTGACCCACGTGAACTTGGCTGATTCCTTTCCCTTCTCACCCTTCAGTGAAGCTCATGGGCAGGTGAGAAGATTCAGTGAATCCTGATGGTTCAATGGGCAAGTTTGTCCCTAGGTAACCCAAGTAGGACTGACTTAACATGAGTGAGTTCTGACCTAACATGGGAAGCACACGGTGAGGAGGGACATAGTGTAAGTTCTTAGAGGGCAATGTCTGTACTTCCCATTTCATCCTCTATCCCCAGGATCCAGTGGAGTTACCTTTCCTTGATGAAAACTCAGTGAGCTTCTTTCAACTTACTAGAATAGGACAGAGTTTTTGGCATGGTGGATATAAAAATCAATCTTGTTTAAGTAGTATCTGATTTGTTTACCCAAGGTGGTAAATTAGAAATGAAGAAACCTCAATTTAAACTTAATTCACTGAAGATTTATTGAGGACCTAACAGATGCTAGAAATTATGCAAGGTGGGTCGGGAGATAGATGAATCAGAAATGAATTTCAGTCTCCAAGAGTTTACAGTTTTAGGAGGCGTGATTTGTTCACTATAAGTAGAAAAAAATCTAAGTTATGAGAAAAGAGTAATAGAGGTAAAGGAGTCGGTAGAGACTTCTGCATGGGAATATCCTGTAGCATGAGTAACCATGAAGGGAGAACTAAATATTCCTAGAGCAAAATGTCTGAAGTCCCAGGTGGTGAAAACTATAAAGGCAAGAAGATGGGCAGCTGTCCCCATCTTGTTAATAAGCATGGCTGAGTGTTCAATATTGTCTTTCTGCGTTTTGTTTCCTATCCCATCCCACAAGGATTTTCTCTCACTGATTCTTTTCTCATGCCTCTAATATCCTTTTCTCTTCTTCCTTTTCTCTGACTCTTTTTAAATTGGCCACTAATACCTCAAAATTCAGTATGTAGTGACTATATTGAATACATTTTTATGTGGCTTATTTCTACTTTTTGAAGGTATGTGAAGTAGTTTGTATGTCCACAATACTGAGGTTTGTTTAATGTCTATGGAGAGTTACTATGCTAAGCTCTTTGAGGCAGGAGTATGTATATCTTATTCACCCCATGTCTAGAATAGTGCCTGGGACATAGCTGGTGTCTCAAAGCTACATTGGAAAAAGGTTTCAGACCAGAAAATCCGGAGTTTGTATTCATTAGCTCTGTGCAATGGAAGTTTTGCCCAATCACTTTTAAGTATGTCTCCTCATTTAAAACATGGGATGAATAGTCATATTTCAAAGTTTACTCATAAAAATCTGAGAAAATAAAGGATAGGAAAACATTTGAAACTATCAAATATTTTAAGTATTGTATGTTGCTATTTGTGTGCGTGACAGTCAGGAGCTCACAAAAGAATCCAATTCTCCAGGCCTGAAAAAGGCCTCATCCTGCCTTTCTAGTTAACTGGGTTTGATATATTTTTGAGGTTTCTTCAAGCCCTGTAATTCCACATTTCAGGGTCATCTCATTACTCCAAGCTCAAGATATGTGTCTTGTGAATCTTTCACTTGGGCCAATATTTCCAAACCTACTCCCTTTATTCTACCCCCCCACCCCACTACTGTGTACCTTAACACATGTTAGGGAAAGGTAAACTCTTTGCCTTTCTAACTTGACACAGAGAGCAAGGTCCTACAGGTTTATTTGTAAAGTGGGTCATTATGCAGCACAGAACTCAGTGTTGCATAAAGAATATCTGAAAACTTTTCAAATTTCAGCCCATTAGCAGATCTATTCCCCACGTATATCATTAGAAGTGAATTTAAATGCCACCATCTTTGTAAGGGCTGCATGGGTGATGCAGCATGTCAGGAAAATGCACACTGATGAGCCAATTTCTTCCAAACTCAAGGCTGTAGGGATCTGGCCCCAGGATGTCCTCTTGACATGCATGTATGGATTATAAAGTGCTTCTGAATAAAAGATGCTGAGAGGAAAGGAAGGGAAATGACATATCGTATAATTTCCAGGCCCTTAAAGGATTTGAGAGAGGAGTAGAGAGGAGGTTCTAGGCCATTCACTGCCCTGGGAACACATACACCTGGGCATGTACGCACACAAACTTACATACCCCGCCCAAACTAAACAGCACTGGAAATGGACAGATCACTTTTGAGTGAAGTGGTCACTCAGGAACAGTGTAATAGCCAAGATGGATTCACACTCTTAGTTATCTCCCTCATTTACTCTGCCCTGTGCAGTTTCACAGTCTCTTTCACAGGTCTGTTTTGGGTTGTGAAGGTGAGCTCTTCTTTGGACCAAAGCACTGTCTTCATGTTGCAGTGGAAATATCCCTAGGTAGGACACCTGAGCCATTCTGTGTCACTAACAGGATAAGAGACTGCAGCTTCCCTAAGTCAGTGTTGTCTTTTCTCTTGATAATAACTGTTCTCAGGGGTGGTGCTCTCGTATTACTGAAGGGAGCTCACCAGCTCTAGCAAAGGTAAGGCAGGATAAGGACTCAATTCAAAATCCGGTTTAGAATAACTTAGGTTATCCCAAGCTCCCAGCTGGTTGACACTAAGGTGGCATTTGATAATCGCTGCCTTACGGAACAAGAACCCAGCAGGCACATTTCATAAGGGAAATAAGGCACCTAAAAGTGAGCAGGAGTGGGTACATTGCCTCTACCCTTCTAGGTTCTTCTGGTTGGTCTAAGAATTAAATGGACATGAGGTAGATTAACAGGAGAAAATCAAAATTTAATAACATGTATACATGGGAGAGACCCAGGAAAATTAACTCTCCAAAATAGCTGAAACCTTCAGCTTAAATACCATCTTCAGCTAAAGACAAAAGAGGATGTTTTGGGGTAGTGGTTTGGGACTTCAAAGGGGAGAAAGGCAATTCACATGGTGATGGAGAATGAAATGTTTGGTAAATAAATGTTTGCTGGGCCGTGCAGAAACAATGGGACACAGAGTGGTTCTGAGTTTACCCCTCTATATGTAGTCCACATACTTTGCAGATATCCCTGGTGATAGCTGTATTCCTGGGACATGCTTTATCTAAATTCTTTAGGCAGCTAAGGGGGAAGTAAAAAAAAAAGACTTCCTGACTCTCCCATTTCTTAAAAATAATCAACATAAATTAATCCTCATGCCAAAGAGATACATTTGGGAGGGAAAATTCTGCCTGCCCCCGCCCACCCCGTTACATTGGGTTGTCAGATAAAACACAGGATGCTGGTAAATTTGACGTTCAGATAAATGATGAATAATTTTTATATAAGTATGTTCCACATATGCCCACTTAAATTTGAACTTCAGATAACCAACAAATAAGTTTTTAGTATAGGTATGTTCCAAACATGCCCAGTTAAATTTGAGCTTCAGATATAGGAATAATTTTTTAGTACAAACATATCCTAAACATGCCCAGTTAAATGGGAATTTCTAAAACAATGATTTCTTTTCAGTATAAGTCCCATGTAATATTTGGCCAAGGGGATCACGTTAGGTGGAGGGAAGGGAGGGAGGCCCATGACTAATAGCCCTTCAATGCTGTATGGAATTTGGGAAGAGTTTCCAATGGAATCAGAAGAAAGCGTGAGGGAAAGTGTTGACATAAAGAAACACCACCCCCATCAAAAAGGAGACACCATTATCATGATCACTACAGATGGAATAGTTGAAACTAGGCTAAAGAGCAAAAATAAGTAATTACTGTAATCCCTAAAAGCTTTGGTTGTGCGTTTAATTTCTAAATTTTGAAGCATTTTTCTTACAGTAGGTTCACCACGAGTGCTTTACTTTAATTCAAGTAAATTTCACTATTTACTCTAGAATATCTTTGTTGGAAAACCTGTCCAGCAAGAAACATATTCTTGTCCAGATTCATTTACCTTCTCCCTGCTTCCTAAAATCTATTTATTTGCACATATTAAAAAAATGCTCACCATTTCTGCCCCATAACCAGAACCAATGAAATATTTAATTATTTAATGTGCTTCTCTCCCTGACATCTGGAGGGGAGTCTGGGCATTTTGAATAGAAATACAGGGCAATGTCTCTGTTCCCCTTGCCCACCTTGGATTTGGCTTCCTCCTAATTTATGCCTTTCTTCTCAGGAGTAGTTCATTGCCCACCTCTGCCTTCTGCTTCGTTACCCAACGTGAACATCCCTTGGCATGTTTTTCCTCAGGTGAGAGGGTGAAATGTCTCAGTTTAATAGCTTGTGAGCAGGGCCTCCCTGGTGGCGCAAGTGGTTGAGAGTCCGCCTGCCGATGCAGGGGATACGGGTTCGTGCCCCGGTCTGGGAGGATCCCATATGCCGCGGAGCGGCTGGGCCCGTGAGCCATGGCCGCTGAGCCTGCGCGTCCGGAGCCTGCGCGTCCGGAGCCTGTGCTCCGCAACGGGGGAGGCCACAACAGTGAGAGGCCCGCATACCGCAAAAAAAAAAAAAAAAAAAAAATAGCTTGTGAGCAGAGATGGCACCTGAGCAGCAACGTGATACTCGCTCACCCGCCTGCAGCTTCAGTGGGAAGGGATTAATCTGGCATACAAAAGCAAGCACAGATAAATTGCTAAACAGTGTAATACAGTGATGGCATGCATCTCTGAGATGAGAATCTTGAAAATCAATAAGAATTGAAAAAGGAAGAATTGTAACTGTCAAAATGCAGGATGTCAGCAGGATATTTGAGTCAAGGTCCACGCTGGCATCTCTGGTGTGCAGGAAAATCATCTGTTAAGAAAAGTTGTCTCCAGGGTGACCTTTGTCATGTTTCTTTGAAAAACATTGCATCTCAGCCCAGAGACTGGATTCTTCCCCAAATCATGATTGACCTACACATCACAACAGCCAAGTGTTAGGGGGCGCTTCCTCAGCGGGGGAGGGATGTCTGAGGAAGGATGTGAAGCCAAGTTTCAGAGGTCATGCAGGGAATGGGGTCTGGATATAGTGAGGCCCATTTGAAACACATGTATGATTAAAAACAAAAACCTGTTTCTGGAAGACCTGCTAGGAGTACAGGCAGCAACAGGGCACAGCGAGGAAAGAAGTTAACATAAAAACACTGGGCCCAGAGGCCTCTCCTGTCTCTGTTACAACATGAGGCTTTACCTTTTTAACATCTCTTTCTTAAGAGATCTTTATTTTTAATTTTTTTTCCAAAACTGTACCAATTTATATTAACACAAACAGTTCCTATTGCTTCACATTGTTGCCAACCCTTGGCAATGTAAGTTATTTGTGTTGGTTTTTTCATTTGTTTTTGTTCAGTCATTCTAGTGGTTAAGTAGTAGTGGTTTGGCGTCATGGCTTTAATCTATTTCCTTATTTCTGATGAGATTGAGTACCTTTGTATTTGTGTAGCGCCATTTAGAGATCTTCATCTGTGAACTGTCATATTTTTTGCCCATTTCAAACACTGGGTTCTCTATTTTTTTTCTTATTGATTCATAGTTTTTTATATCTTCCAAATGTTTTATCAGGTATATTAATTAGAGATATCATCTCCTATTCTATGTATTTCCTTTTTTCCCTTAATAGTGTCTTTTGATGAACAATTCTTAATTTTAGTGTAGTCCAATTTATTTTTTTTATGGCTTATGCTTTGTCGGATTCTGTTTGGATCTTTATTTTACTACCCACTATGTTTTTTTAAGAAAAATTATGTTAAAGGATATCTCTTTGTGCATTGACTACCTCAAGCTGTAACTAATTAACATATCTGTTCAAGAGAACAATTTTGCTTTTGCAAATTAAATCATATAGCATAATTCACAGACCCACCAATACCATCAATTCCTTTAGCAAACTGTGCTTTGAAAATGTACATACTATCATTGGCTTGAAGATAGAGGGATTAAAGCCCATACACGTGTTTTTTTCCATTAGGTCCATGTTTATTTTTCACATCCAAGGTTTCATGGGTAATATTCTTTAAAGCAGCACTTCTCAAACGTCAGTGTGCCTACCAGTCACCTGGAGATCTAGTTAAAAGGCAGCTCCTGATTCAGTAGGTCTGAAATGAGACCTGAGACCCTGCATTTCTGCTGGGTGATGTCAGTGCAGCTGATTAGAGAAGCACACTTTGAGGGGTAAGGCTCTCTAGCACAGGGCAGATTTTGCTTCCATGAAGAATACATAAGAAACATTATTTACGTACTAGGTGTTACCTCAGGAAGATTTTAAATAGATTAAACTGCTCCTTTTGTTTCCCCACCCACTGCAAGATGTAGTTAAATGAATTACAGAGACCTATATTCTCAATTTTTCTCAAATATAAAATAGATTTCAGTTGGCAATTGCTAATTTCAATTTAAAACATCTAAAGGATTTGGAAGTGTGGTTCAGCTTGCCTTGCGTATAACTAACAGAAGCTTCTGAGGCTGAATCCTGTAAAGCTGAAACCAACCAGTTGTCCAACATAGGTTAGTATCTTATTTGAAAGAAATTTCTTACTATAGAATTTGGAAATGATAGTTTAATTTGAAATAAGCTTATATCCTTCTTCTTTTTCCTTTCTCGTCCAAATACTTTCAGACTTCCCACTCAGCTTTTGCCAGCCTACTATGAAGAAGACTAACTTAACAATGGCACTTTAGATTTGAGTATCTTGAGCAACACAGTGTTTAGAAATACTCCCAGAATTTGATACTGCATTTTAGGCTTAGCTGATTAAAAAAAAAAAAAAAAGTTTTCAGAGGGGGAAATTCTGGTTAACACTGGTTAACACTGCCTGGCCAGGTGATCAAGGTTAACATTGCCAGTGATAAGTTATATTGATAGCAGATACTCCATTTGATATAATGAGAAAATCACTTTACTTTTGCAGCCTTTCTTTCCAAAACCCATAACCCCAAAGTAATCATGAGAAAACCATCAGACAAACCTAAATTGAGGGACTTTCTACAAAATACCTGACTAATACTCCTCAAAAATATGAAGGTTATTACAAAGACTGAGAAACTGTCACAGACCAGATGAGACTAAGGAGACGGGTTGACTAAATGCAGTGAGGTTCCTTGGATTGAATCTTGGAACAGAAAGAACATAAATGGAAACCTGAGGAAATCTGAATCAAGTCTAGTGTTTAGCTTAGGTAACAGTAATGTATCTATATTGGTTTCCTAGTTTTGACAAAAGTACCACAGTGGGCTTCCCTGGTGGCGCAGTGGTCAAGAGTCCACCTGCCGATGCAGGGGACACGGGTTCATGCCCTGGTCCGGGAAGATCCCACATGCCGCGGAGCGGCTGGGTCCGTGAGCCATGACCACTGAGCCTGTGTGTCCGGATCCTGTGCTCCACAACGGGAGAGGCCGCGACAGTGAGAGGCCCACGTACCAAAAAAAAAAAAAAAAAAAAGTACCACAGTAATGTGGAAACATTAGGGGAAACTCAAGCAGGTGAGGGGTCTATGGGAACTCTCCGTACTATCTTTGCAATGTTTCTGTAAATGTAAAGTTATCCCCAAATACAAAGTTTATTAAAAATGGCATTGAAAGCAGGGTGGCATGGGGAAGCACTTAAGAAACTACTGGAACACATCCTTTTTGAGAGCATACTTCATGGACACATTTTTTCCCTGTAAAGCGTGTGTGTGTGGGGGGGAGTGTTGTTCAGGAGTGTGTATTTTGCTAGTGACATACTGAGAAAATTCAGTAATAACAAGAATCAAAGACTGCCACTGATTCAAAAAGAAACACAAAAGGACACCTCAGGGTCTTTCAAAAAAATAAAGTTCTTAGTCACAAAAGTAAGCTGAGTCCCTCAGCTGGCATATACCAAATTGCTTTGAAAGAAAGCAAAGTCTGGAGGAACTGTTGAAAACTCTGTCGCGTGACTAATCCCAAGTTGGACCCCAGTGAAGCAAATTGGAGAGATCCATTAGGTAGACGAGACTGTCCATTTCCTCAGAATTATCGACCGGGGAGGTGCCCTTGATCCCTGTCCATGTGCCACTGGAAAAGCTCCCCTGCCGGAATCGAGTTAAGTGGAAACGTCACAATCGATAAAAGACACTCTATTTTCCATTTGCTCATTGTTTTATAAGAGCTTATTTTGTAACAGTACAAAAAGGATTCAATTCAATATAGGTTCACCTTCTGGGTGGGGAGAGGGCTCCAGATATTGACTTTAAGTGCCTGATAAAGTTTGCAACAAGGCTCCGTTTGCTAACGTTCTGGCCAAGTGGCAACCTCAGCCATGGAGGACCCAGGATAAGTGGATGCTCAGCATCGCTCCATGATATTGGAGCCCCTTTTAGTGCAGCGACAAAGTCAACAAACGTCACTTGAGCACCTACTGGCTGCTGAACCATGCTGGTCAAGCACCTTTCATAGTCCTCAGTTACAAAGAGTTTCTCCAATTTGGGTTTCCTTTTTCCCTTGTTAAATAGAGTTTAAATTAGTCATCTTCCAGCTGCTCATACCATTCTTCTACTTTCATGTACAAGGGTGGCTCAAATAATACTGTTTAAAGCAATGTTTAACCTTTAGAATGACCTCATGTATTTTTTTAAAACTTTGGATTTTGAGTTTGTGATGGTGGTGGTGGTGGAGGTGGTGATGACCATGTGTTTGACTCCATTTAGAAATATTCTTTCATATTCTTTACCCCCTCCTGCCCTGCCCAAAGTGAAAAATAATGGAATCAGCCAGGGATGTGGTTTTGTATATATTTAATATATGCAGTGGGTAATTTTCAAAGATGGCTGTGATCATTCCTCCCCTTCATGAATGCATACACATCTCTGCAGTTGACATTGCTACTCTTCCCATCAAGAGGGGGAATCTATTTCCCCACCCGTGGGATCTGGTTTGTGACTTGCTTTGGCCAATGGGTGTTAGCCAACGTGATACAAAAGACTTGAAAATATGTGCTTATTGGGGCTTGCTTTCTCTTGCTGTCGAGAATTCTTCTGCCCTCATATGAACAAGCCAGGGTTAGCCTCTTGGAGGATGGGAGGCCCCAAAGACCGAGTCCTTGGCTGCCTCAGCCATCACAGAAAAGGCTCCAGACATGGAAGTGAACTCCTCTTAGGCCACCTGGCCCCAGCCAAGCCACCTCAGCCCCAGAGAACCACCAAATTATTGGAAATGTTAAATGTTTTAAGCTAATATGTTTTGGAGTGGTTTGTTACATAGCAAAAGCTAACTCATACAGTATATATTCTTTGTTAGATTTGTTTGCTGTATTTTTTTTCCTCATTTAACCTAAGTCTTTAGAGTCTCAAATCCTAATTCATGTTGAGGTCCAGATCAAATATCTTGTCCACAGAGAATCTGCCTCTATCTGTGAGACAGAATTAATTGTTCTTATCTTGATAATTCCATGCCACTATGTCATAGTTCACATGTGACACTTATGCTATACTTCATCATACCTTTATTGTCCATGTCTGTTTTTCTCTCTTTTACTAAGCTCTAAATGGTAAGATCTGTACATCTTTGGGCATAGCCCTGTCTTCAGTGTAGCAGACGCTGAAATATTTGTTGAAATGAAGTGTAGAAAAGTTCTAGGAAAATGTTTTCTTACTAACTAACTTCTTCGTGCTGGGATCTTTGAGGGGCCCCAGTATATAACAACACCCTCTTGAATTTTGATCAACCTGAGAAATAAGACAGAGGGGGTGGCAAATGTAGACTGTAATATCTATTTTATTACTGATAAAGCGAGGTTAGAGGACATGGTTCATCTGTAAGCCAACATGCTTCCTAATTCTCAATTCTAGAATTAAGCAAATGAACCCTCCCGGATGTAGTTGGTACTGTACTAAAGCGTGTCTGAGTGGGATTGAAGGACACCTGCCTGTCCCTCCCCTATTAGAGAGTTCACTCTCTCCATGTCCCCAGTGTGCATTTTTGTATGTCTGCTTTGGTGTTCACAGCTTTTCCTAGCAGTCTTGAAAAATTACATTATAAATTACAGGTCTATCTCCCCTCTGCCCCCAACCCAAGGTTCTAATTCCTTTGGGTCAAGGCTTGGCATCTTAGTTATTTCTGGGTTCCTTGTGCCTGGTAGAGTTCTAGGCACAGAGTTAGTTCTTAGTAAATAATTTTTGAAAGACTAAACCCTGTAATTCTGTGATTCTGGAGGTAGTTTGACATCAGCTTTCTCACTTAATTGGCATTGAAATCATCACAATTATTACATGGCAGCTTCTTTATGACATAATAGTGTATGGCCAGAAGGGGAAACTGAACCTGTATGTGATGCTGATTTTAATAGGCACATGTTTGATTAAGGAGAACAGTTGGAACTTACGACAGTAATAAGGAGTGATTTTCACAAGTGTTGCTGCTTGTGTGCTAACTTAACCACCTCTCATATTTGCGGTGTTTTTTTTAAGACTTAAAGATAAAGTGAACATGACATGTTCTGAAAAGTGAATAGAGCGATAGCTGACTTTTTTGTTCATATTTTCATTCACTGTTATAGGCAAAATGCCTTTGAAGAAGTTTCTGTAAGGAATATTGTTCTTAGATTCTAACGGGGTATGTGGTGTTGATTCCCAATATGCATCCCCAGTGTCTTCTGATTTAGGAGGTCTGGATGGAGGCCAGTGTTAAGTATGTTTAACCACCATCCAGGTAACTCTGATTCAGGTAGCCTATTCACCAGCTTACCAGTAAGGGATCTTCCAGTTGAAAGGAATAGAGATCTGCACAAATAGCTCAAGTGTATTTTTGTGTTTGTGTGTGTGGCTCTTTTTTTTTTAATTTTTAAAATTTATTTTATTTTTTTATACAGCAGGTTCTTATTAATCATCCATTTTATACGCATCAGTGTACACATGTCAATCCCAATTTCCCAATTCATCACACCACCACCACCACCCCTCCACCGCTTTCCCACCATGGTGTCCATACGTTTGTTCTCTACATCTGTGTCTCAATTTCTGCCCTGCAAACCAGTTCACCTGTACCATTTTTCTAGGTTCCACATATATGCGTTAATATTTGTTTTTCTCTTTCTGACTTACTTCACTCTGTATGACACTCTCTAGATCCATCCATGTTTCTACAAATGACCCAATTTCGTTCCTTTTTATGGCTGAGTAATATTCCATTGTATATATGTACTGCAACGTCTTTTATCCATTCATCTGTCGATGGGCATTTAGGTTGCTTCCATGACCTGGCTATTGGAAATAGTGCTGCAATGAACATTGGGGTGCATGTGTCTTTTTGAATTATGGTTTTCTCTGGGTATATGCCCAGTAGTGGGATTGCTGGGTCATATGGTAATTCTATTTTTAGTTTTTTAAGGAACCCCATACTGTTCTCCATAGTGGCTGTATCAGTTTACATTCCCACCAACAGTGCAAGAGGGTTCCCTTTTCTCCACACCCTCTCCAGCATTGTTGTTTGTAGATTTTCTGATGATGCCCATTCTAACTGGTGTGAGGTGATACCTCGTTGTAGTTGTGATTTGCATTTCTCTAATCATTAGTAGTGTTGAGCAGCTTTTCATGTGCTTCTTGGCCATCTGTATGTCTTCTTTTTTTTTTTTTTTTTTTGCGGTATGCGGGCCTCTCACTGTTGTGGCCTCCCCCGTTGCGGAGCACAGGCTCCGGACGCGCAGGCTCCGGACGCGCAGGCTCAGCGGCCATGGCTCACGGGCCCAGCCGCTCCGCGGCATATGGGATCCTCCCAGACCGGGGCACGAACCCGTATCCCCCGCATCGGCAGGCGGACTCTCAACCACTTGCGCCACCAGGGAGGCCCTGTATGTCTTCTTTGGAGAAATGTCTGTTTAGGTCTTCTGCCCATTTTTGGATTGGGTTGTTTGTTTTTTTAATATTGAGCTGCCTGAGTTGTTTATATATTTTGGAGATTAATCCTTTGTCGATTCGTTTGCAAATATTTTCTCCCATTCTGAGGGTTGTCTTTTCATCTTGTTTATGGTTTCCTTTGCTGTGCAAAAGATTTGAAGTTTCATTAGGTCCCATTTGTTTATTTTTGTTTTTATTTCCATTTCTCTAGGAGGTGGATCATAAAAGATCTTGCTGTGATTTATGTCAAAGAGTGTTCTTTCTGTGTTTTCCTCTAAGAGTTTTATAGTGTCTGGTCTTACATTTAGGTCTCTAATCCATTTTTTTTCTAATCCATTTTGAGTTTATTTGTGTGTATGGTGTTAAGGAGTGTTCTAATTTCATTCTTTTACATGTAGCTGTCCAGTTCTCCCAGCACCACTTATTGAAGAGACTGTCTTTTCTCCATTGTATATCCTTGCCTCCTTTGTCGTAGATTAGTTGACCATATATGCATGGGTTTATCTCTGGGCTTTCTATCCTGTTCCATTGATCTGTATCTCTTTTTGTGCCAGTACCATATTGTCTTGATTACTGTAGCTCTGAAGTCAGGGAGTTGATTCCTCCAGCTCCGTTTTCTTTCCTCAAGACTGCTTTGGCTATTCGGGGTCTTTTGTGTCTCCATACAAATTTTAAGATTTTTTGTTCTAGTTCTGTAAATAATGCCATTGGTAATTTGATAGGGATTGCATTGAATCTGTAGATTGCTTTGGGTAGTATAGTTATATTCACAACATTGATTCTTCCAATTGAAGAACATTGTATATCTCTCACTCTGTTTCTATCATCTTTAATTTCTTTCAACAGTGTCTTATAGTTTTCTGCATACAGGTCTTTTGTCTCCCTAGGTAGGTTTATTCTTAGGTATTTTATTCTTTTTGTGGCAATGGTAAATGGCAGTGTTTCCTTAATTTCTCTTTCAGATTTTTCATCATTAGTGTATAGGAATGCAAGAGATTTCTGTACATTAATTTTGGATCCTGCTACGTTACCAAATTCATTGATTAGCTCTAGAAGTTTTCGGGTAGCATCTTTAGGATTCTCTATGTATAGTATCATGTCATCTGCAAACAGTGACAGTTTTACTTCTTCTTTTCCAATTTGTATTCCTTTTATTTCTTTCTCCTCTCTGATTGCCATGGCTAGGACTTCCAAAACTATGTTGAATAGTAGTGGTGAGAGTGGACATCCTTGTCTTGTTCCTGATCTTAGAGGAAATGCTTTCAGTTTTTCACCATTGAGAATGATGTTTGCTCTGGGTGTGTCATATATGGCCTTTATTATGTTTAGGTAGGTTCCCTCTATACCCACTTTCTGGAGAGTTTTGATTAAAAATGGGTGTTGAATCTTGTCAAAAGCTTTTTCTGCCTCTATTGAGAAGATCATATGGTTTTTCTTCTTCAGTTTGTTAATATGGTGTATCACATTGATTGATTTGCATATATTGAAGAATTCTTGCATCCCTGGGATAAATCCCACTTGATCACGGTGTATGATCCTTTTAATGTGTTGTTGGATTCTATTTGCTAGTATTTTGTTGAGGATTTTTGCATCTATATTCATCAGTGATATTGGCCTGTAATTTTCTTTTTTGTAGTATCTTTGTCTGGTTTTGGGATCAGGGTGATGGTGGCCTCCTAGAATGAGTTTGGGAGTGTTCCTACCTCTGCAATTTTTGGGAAGAGTTTGAGAAGGATAGGTGTTAGCTCTTCTCTAAATGTTTGATAGAATTCACCTTTCAAGCCATCTGGTCCTGGACTTTTGTTTGTTGGAAGATTTTTAATCACAGTTTCAATCTCATTACTTGTGATTGGTCTGTTCATATTTTCTATTTCCTCCTGGTTCAGTCTTGGAAGGTTATACTTTTCTAAGAATTTGTCCATTTCTTCCAGGTTGTCCATTTTATTGGCATATAGTTGCTTGTAGTAGTCTCTTAGGATGCTTTGTATTTCTGTAGTGTCTGTTGTAACTTCTCCTCTTTCATTTCTAATTTTATTGATTTGAGTCCTCTCCCTCTTTTTCTTTTTTTTTTAATAACCTCTTGGTTATTTAGTAATGTATTGTTTAGCCTCCATGTGTTTGTGTTTTTATGTTTTTTTCCCTGATATTGATTTCTAATCTCATAGTGTTGTGGTTGGAAAAGTTGCTTGATGTGATTTCAATTTTCTTAAATTTTCCGAGGCTTGATTTGCGACCCAAGATGTGATCTCTCCTGGAGAATGCTCTGTGTGCACTTGAGAAGAAAGCATAATCTTCTCTTTTCACATGGAACGTCCTATAAATATCAATTAAATCTATCTGGTCTATTGTGTCATTTAAAGCTTGTGTTTCCTTATTAATTTTCTGTCTGGATGATCTGTCCATTGGTGTAAGTGAAGTGTTAAAGTCCCCCACTATTATCATGTTACTGTCGATTTCCTCTTTTATAACTGTTAGCATTTGCCTTATGTATTGAGGTGCTCCTATGTTGGATGCATATATATTTATAATTGCTATATCTTCTTCTTGGATTGCTCCCTTGATCATTACATACTGTCCTTCCTTGTCTCTTCTAACATTCTTTATTTTAAAGTCTATTTTATCTGATATGAGTATTGCTACTCCAGCTTTCTCTTGATTTCCATTTGCATGGAATATCTTTTTCTGTCCCCTCACTTTCAGTCTGTATGTGTCCCTAGGTCTGAAGTGGGTCTCTTGTAGACAACATATATGTGGGTCTTGTTTTTGTATCCATTCAACAAGCCTGTGTCTTTTGGTTGGAGCCTTTAATCCATTCACGTTTAAGGTAATTATTGATATGTATGTTCCTATCACCATTTTCTTATTTGTTTTGGGTTTGTTTTTGTAGTTCCTTTTCTTCTCTTGTGTTTCCCACTTAGAGAAATTCCTTTAGCATTTGCTGTAGAGCTGGTTTGGTGGTGCTGAATTCTCTTAGCTTTTGCTTTCTTGTAAAGCTTTTGATTTCTCCATCGAATCTGAATGAGATCCTTGCTGTGTAGAGTAATCTTGGTTGTAGGTTCTTCCCTTTCATCACTTTAAGTATCTCATGCCACTTCCTTCTGGCCTGTAGAGTTTCTGCTGAGAAATCAGCTGTTAACCTTATGGGAGTTCCCTTGTATGTTATTTGTCAATTTTCACTTGCTGCTTTCAATAATTTTTCTTTGTCTTTAATTTTTGCCAGTTTGATTACTATGTGTCTTGGCGTGTTTCTCCTTGGGTTCATCCTGTATTGGACTTTCTGCCCTTCCTGGACTTGGGTGCCTATTTCCTTTCCCATGTTCAGGAAGTTTTTGACTATAATCTCTTCAAATATTTTCTCGGGTCCTTTCTCTCTCTCTTCTCCTTCTGAGACCCCCATATTGCGAATGTTGTTGTGTTTAATGTTGCCCCAGAGGTCTCTTAGGCTGTCTTCATTTCTTTTCATTGTTTTTCCTTTATTCTGTTCCGCAGCAGTGAATTCCACCATTCTGTCTTCCAGGTCACTTATCCGTTCTTCTGCCTCAGTTATTCTGCTATTGATTCCTTCTAGTGTAGTTTTCATTTCAGTTATTGTATTGTTCATCTCTGTTTGTTTGTTCTTTAATTCTCTACATCTCTGTTAAACATTTCTTGCATCTTCTGGATCTTTGCCTCCATTCTTCTTCCAAGGTCCTGGATCATCTTCACTAGCATCATTCTGAATTCTTTTTCTGGAAGTTGCCTATCTCCACTTCATTTAGTTGTTTTTCTGGGGTTTTATCTTGTTCCTTCATCTGGTACATAGCCCTCTGCCTTTTCGTCTTGTCTTTCTGTGCATGTGGTTTTTGTTCCACAGGCTGCAGGACTGTAGTTCTTCTTGCTTCTGCTGTCTCTCTTCTGGTGGATGAGGCTATCTAAATGGCTTGTGCAAGTTTCCTCAACTAGCTGAAGTTTAAAGGCCATCTTTCTTTTGTAAGCATACAGAGTTCTTCCAGGAATCCAGGGAATGTTACACAACCTGAGTTCTATAAAGTCCAGTACCAAGGCGTCTCCAGGGACTGACTTGACCTTCACCTCTGTCTCCCATGCTTTCTCTAATTGTTTTTCTGTGTATCTGATGTCTTCTAAACCTCAACCAGTTGCCTTGAAGTCTTTAGTCCCTTGGGACTTTGATATGTACCACCACCCACTGCATCCCAACTCTCCCAAAGTTCTCACCACCACCTTGGAACTTACCTGGGTCTTTTGCTTTAAATTCCTGAGAGAGAATTTAACTGGGGCAATTCACACACTGGAGCCCTGGTACCCAAAGCAAAGGTCAGGGACAACCTCTGCAATACCATTCCTGGTTGGATATCCATTCCTCATCCAGGCAGCTGGAGGATGGCAGCAGATGGGAAGGGTCTGTAGAAGTTACCAGCTGGAAGGCTGAGGGGCACTGGTGAAAAGTCCATTAGGGACACTTGTACCTTCTCACCATTTCAACCTCAGGCTTTGTGACAACTGACAAAATAGGGCATGGATTCATGTAACAAAAGACCTTTACTTTAAGGAATGTTTGCCACAGGGTAGGCAATATGTGACACTGCTGTAGAGTGTGATGTTTTAATAATAGAAATACTCGAAGGGGGATGTTCTAAGATGTTTATGTGTTGGGAAGCTTTTAGAACCCAAAGGCTAGCAGATAGATGATACTCAATTAGGAAAGAGCCTTTATTGAGTTGAGCTGAACATTCAGTGCTTCTCATGTCTTAATGTACTCCTGGGAATTAGTTGCATTAAGCCCCATTTTAGCCAGGTAGAGTTTTCCATGTTGTTTTCTGGGAGGGGTGATTTTAGTTTTTATTTATCACAGTCAGTCTGAGTATGATTTACGTGATGGAACTTTACCTGGATCAACTCATTTCATATATTGGGAGTAAAAATTTAAAAAAAAGAAAAAACCTCATACTCAGATTTGATTTCCTTGGTAACATAATAATTAGTTTGAGTTTTATGTGTATTTGTGCTGTAAGAAAAGGTAAAAATTTTAGAGTCAAAAACCAAATTATTTTCTTAAAACTTGTGAACTGTCCCTAGGTTAGAAAGATTTCATTTTGGACAATGCAATGAAACTTAAGTAATTATCCATGTTGTGTGTCTGTATGTTTGACAGCAGTGCCTTAAGAATATTTTGATATGCAACCTTTCTTCTTTCCCTTTGTGTTGTCAGACAACATGCCAGCTGTCAGATGCAGAAAAGCAGGAAACTTTGGCATTGCTATTCCTGCCACCTTTACCACGGAGTCCCAATAAATAGCATAATAGGATAAAGCAGCCGCAGAGGGAGAACAGCAGGTGGTACTCGTTGTAGCAAGAGCTGAAGGTGTAAATGAATTTCAATGTCTTCATGATACCAAACAACAATAAGATTACAGAGAATGAAGCTTTTGTTGAGAGCCCAGTATTTCAAGAAAATAATAATGATGGTGATAATTTTCATTACCATGCAGCTTTTCCCTTTGTAAGAGGTTTCAAAGAAGAAAGGCCCTGTTTTCAGAAGAGCCAATTTTCCCTCTTCTCTCTGAAGAGTCTCTCTGAACTCTGCCTTTTCAGAAAGGGGAGGTGATATTGATATGAGCCAGGTGGTAGGTGGAGGAAATTAAGTATTGTTGAAATGTTACTATAAAATACGTTTTGCTCTAATTACCAGAAAAGGAAGCCATAGTGGCCTTCATCTGGAATGTTCTTAGTTGTCACTCTGTTTCTCAGCTTGTCTATTTCCTGCCCATTCCTTGCCATTTCAAATTTGTCACTACTTCTAAGGCCCATCCTAAGTTCTATCTCCTTTTCTCTCTGCCCTGAGTGCTCCCTATTGATGGAGCTTTCCTCTGACCACCTACAGCACCAACAGAAACAATACACCACATGATTCAGCATTCGTATTATACTTTAGCTGTGTCTTACGCTTCATGTTTTTAACCAACTACTTGAGAAAACAGGAGGTAACTTGGCCTCCATTGTGCTCTCAGGGTGTCCAGCATGTGTCTAGATTCATAATGACCACCTTGTGCCTTAATTGCAATCAACCCAACCAGGGAACATCAAACCAGCCCCAAAGAGGGACAACTGATGATAGAAGTTGTGGCCCCTCTCACTGTGTGATGTCTTTTCTTACCTTATGCCACTGTCTCTGTCTTCTCAGCTCCCAGCCCTGGCTCTTCTCGTGCTTCTGGTCCCACACTTACCCCTCAGGCTTGGTTGCAGCTTCAGCTACTACAGTTTGCTCAGCCCCACTCTTCCCCCAGCTGTAGCTGTGCAAGGCCCTCTGACTCCTAGGCCCTCCGGATGGCTGTCCTGCTTTAGCCAGCCTGCAGGATCAGGGATCAGACCGCAGATGCTCGATTGTAAATATTTAACTTTATCTCTTGCGGTCAATCAAAATCAAGGCAAGCTTCATGTCAGGGTCACAGCTGTGCTTAATCTGACCCCCTCTGTTTCTCCAGCCTTTTGCTCTTGTGTTTCGCTCCCCTTCCCTCACCTCATTCTGGTCTTTCTGCCCCTTGAAACTTTAGGACCCTTGCACTGCCATTCCCAGAATGCTTTCCCTGCAGCCAGTCACATGTCTGGCTCCTGCTTTTCTTTTCAGGTCACGCTTAATGTTAGGTCTCCCTTCCTAAATTGACCTCATCCAGTCACAGCCGGTATTTACTACCTTCCTAGAATACATCACCCTCTATAATTACCTTGTTTATTGGTTAATTTGTATACCATTTATCTCTTGCCATCAGGAGAATAGAAGCTCCATGAGAACAGGGACTTTATCTTTTCTGTCACTGAGAAGGCATTGAATATAGAAAATGCTTAATCATGGTTGAATGGTTGCATATATATGGAAGGAGTGAGAACGTAGAATAAAGTTCTTTACTGATCTCTGCTCTATTTCCTTTCACTCCAGGGACCGTGGTTTTTCTGTTGCTATGTATAGTTTGGCACCTAATTGAGAACTAAATTGTTAACGTCAGAGATGCCAAGTTGTCTTAGTAAACCGTGGCTGGATATCCATGTCACGCCTAGATTAATTACCTGTTTTTCCTCGCATCTAAATAGAGAGTGTCACCAATTCTAGTTGAGCATTTGCTGAGTCTACCACGTGAATGAGACAATGGTGCCACGTGTGTGGGGATTGAACTCCACCGACAGCTCTTTTTGCCCGGCCCTATTTAATGTTCAAACGGGGTTCTGTCCAGTTGTCCCGGTTGATATATACACCAACACAGACAACTGGGAAGATCAAGTAACATTAATTACCTGCATCGCACAGACAAGCAATCCAAGGCTCAGAGGCTCAGTCACAAAACTGAAAATAACTTAAAAAGAAAAATAAGGAGTGAACATACATTCTGGTTGTGAAAGCCAATTTTTTGTGATTCCCTTTATACCACTGTCTTTCTCTTGGTTCTCTGACGCGTTTTTCCAGGTTTTTTCTGTTCCTTACAATCAGTCTACTTGAATGACCTTTCCAAGACCAATGAAAGGTGACCTCCTGTGGCAACATAATCCAGGGGTCCCTCGTGACTTCCCTCAATAAACGTGTTCCTGGGAGGGTTTTGGAGACAGTCTCCTTTCTTAACTCTAGGGTGAGGTCTACACATTTTTTGGGGGTAAAGAGCCAGATGGGAATTTTAGACATGACAAGAGATGAGATAAATGTCTGCATTTTTTTCAACACTTGAAAAATGTAAAATTTATTCTTTTCTCCCAGACAATACGAAAACATCCCAACTGGGCCTGTGTGCCATAGTTTGATGACTTCTACTCTTAGGGAAGAGCAGAAATATTAGCCCAGGATTCTTAAACCAGTACGATGTTGAGTTTAGTATAATGTAATATTATGTAATATAACATATACAATATATAATACACATTTAATATAATAAACATATATTTTATATACACCCACACTCTCTGAGATTTCCCAGACAACATCAGTCTCCTAAACTCGTTGACCTTGCCTTCAGCTACAAACATGTGTCTCTTTTTTGGGGGGTGTTCACTTCTACGCTTGTGTCCTGGCAGCCCTCTCTGAGATTCTTTAACATTGGTGGAAAGTTGGAAGGGGCCATACCTTTCAGCTTGACCGTAGGAAAGATGCTTTCTCTGGGGTGTTGCTGGTCAGGGCATAAGCCTTGTCATGGGTTTCAATGCCTGGCTGCTCTTTCTCTCTCACCTTCTCTCCTTAGAGGTCCCACAGGGGCCTTTCTGCTTATTCAGTCTCCCAACTCCCCACCAGGACACATCATTTGACCAAACCCTCACTAGACTTGACTCCCAGATTTTTAGTAAATGATAAAACTTTGTCTTGAGAACAATGCTGTACTGGTGAGACCACTAAGTCAAACAGGATTAGGATTGTTTAGAGTCTTATTTCTCTCTGTCTATGGGTAAAGGGCCTCATTTTTAACTGTAGGAGAAAGTAATGATAGAGGCTTAAGAACTTCCTGACCATTTGTGACTGAGTTGTCGGGTCATGCCTTAAACCATATTTTGACTATAACACAATGGCTTGGCTTTATTCTATGGAAAGTTCTTCCTACTGATTTTTTAAAAATTAATTTTTATTGGTGTATAGTTGATTTACAGTGTTGTTAGTTTCTGCTAACCCTAAAAAAGAAAAAAAGAATGAAATAATGCCCAATGGTTTTTAATAGGACTTTAAACACCATCCAGAGTTAGAGACAAAGCCACAAGGATCTCCCCACATGAAGCCAGAACAGAACTGCATGCTAGTCATTAGGCCTGGTCCCAGGTACTTCATTTCATTGCTTCCTTCCTGGTACAGGGATGGTTACACTTCCTGCTACCTTGCAGTTAGATGAGGTCTGTAACTCGCTTTGGGTGAGTAAATGTGAGAGGGAATGTCATGTGCCTCTTCTAGGTGGAAATAGCTAGTTACCAGAGCAAGACACTGAAGTGCTCTTTTCTTTCCCAGCTTCAGGGTACAAGGAAGCACAATTGAGATAGAACCTCCATCCCCTGGGGCCTTGAGTAACTACAATAAGCTGAGTTTCCCCATCAAGCCATACAGGTTAAGTTTATGAGACAGAAATAGGCCTCTATGGTTCTAAGTCACTGAGATTTGAGGCTTTATTGTTACTGCTGCTTAACCCAGCATCTTGACTGCTATTATCGGGCTAGCCCAAATGCTTGAGAGTTGAATGAGGAAAAAATATCTGTTAAGCTGCTTGTTTGGAAGAATCACTGTTAATAGTGGTTTCCACGTAGACTATTTCTAGAGACAACCATGCCATGTACTATGCCTGTTGAGCTGGAGCTGCGGGCAGTCATGTGTCTTTGAGTAGGAAACCAAAGACCAAACTTCTATCACAGAAAGGGAAGAACACACCCTGGCAAAAAAAAAAAAAAAAAAAATGCGGATACTGCGGTGAGTGCCATTGCATTTTACTCTGCAAAAATTTACCGAGTGCCTCTGCGTACAAGGCATGGTTAGAACCTCAGAGTACTTGATCAGGCAGTTTCTGAAAGAAGAACTGTAAATATTCTCTGGTTTCTTGCTTGTTTTCTTTGTGGTCAAGCAATGCACTTTGAAGACACTTAATTAGCAGCTCTTGCATCTCTTTGCAGATAATTTACAAGTCTATTCTCTAAAAATGGAGAGGTCAATGAGAGTAGGATCCTGTGGCTGAAACCTGGAAAGGACCACTGGCTCCCTTCACTGTTTTCACTGGGCAGCTGGTTCCTGCAGTTTGCTGAACTCGATGGAAAGAAGCACCTGGCTACTCACATGACGTGGGGGTTATTTTGACCTCCTCGGGTTGAAACTTAATGCTAGTTTAGTGGGCCCTCTCTGCCAGCATGAGCTGGTAATGTGAAAAATCAAAACTGACAGCACATTTAAATCAACAGCCCTATCCCAGATTGGGTGTCTGTACCTCTCATGGAACAATTTAAATCCCCAGATGGAAAAAAAAAGAGCTCTATTGCAATTGCTGGAGGAAGTGTATTGAAGATAGAACTTACTAACTGCTGAGAACCTAGGGCTGGGCAGACCAGGTTTAGCTTGCAAGCAGGGAAACTTAGCCACTGACCATTCAAGAAACCTGGAGAAGCCACAAAATCTAAAGGTGGACTTGCTTATTTTTGTCCTCCACATACTTGCATCCTCTGTAGAATTTCCTGCCCTAAGCAGCCTCACGGAGGCATCATCCTTTTCTCCTCTTATTGTTAAATAACCAGATTTATTCAGTAGTATTTTTTGTGAATCTCCACGAGGCTATCACTTTGTTAGTTGAATAAGGAAATGTCAAACTCATGGACAAGTGGTCTCTTGAGCCCAGATGTTTATCATATAACCCGAGACAGAGTTCCTTTTGCTAGTAGGTCTTCCGTAGTTGTATTTTGCCAATGTGCCAGATGGAAATGAAACTTTGGAATTTTGAATCATAAATATTTCTGTGTGTGGTAGCAGAGTAGAAATATGGCCAAGGAGGCAAATCAGAGGCTATCCCGAGGACGAGGAAAGGATAAACACTTCCATGCTGGCAGAACACCGAGTATTTGCGTTTCCTGTCCAAAATCAAGATCTGGCACATGATGTCAATACTTCTGGTACAGGAGCCAGTACTGGTTATTAGAAGTGGAGAATCTCTTTTTTGTTCGTGTAAAGGGGCAAGGAAGCACCTGTTCCTTTATCAGAACGAACTCTGTGGTTAAGAGGCTCAGAATTGAGCAGACACTCAATTTTGAACAACTTGGCTTCATAAGGTGGGATTAGGTGAGTGTTGCTTCACGTGCAGAGCTTGGTTGGTGTCCAGTTTGTGTCTTCCAACTAGTGTAACTGATCAACACTGATCACCTCAGAGTTCGTATTTCCCCTGACATCTGATTCTACTATGGGTGCGACAACTAGTTCACGTGGGCTTTAAGCAACTTTGCACAGGTACAACTAGACAGCATCTTGCTCAGGTGTGCACCACACACCTCCTGCATTCGTTGTGGGGTTTCTCTGACCCTGTGACACAGGGTGACTGTCGGAGCTTCTTGGCATCCTGGAGGCCTGGGAGTTAATGCTCCTGAGGGTAAGCCTTGGCCAATGGGAGTTGAGAGCCAGGGGATAAATGCTTCCTCTTCTAACCCCCCAGGTGGACACTTCCAAGGCACATTTCAGAGGCTGCTCAGAAGGTCCTCAGGGATCAGGCGTCACGGTGCCATGGTTGGGGCCAACCTTATTGCATGTCTTTGCGTTGGCTTCCCCCCTTGCCTGTCTCCACCTCCTGCCCCAGATATCCATTTGCCAAAGAAACTACCTGCATGCAAAGTTTGTCTCAGGCTATCTTTTGAGGAAACCTGTCCTAAGATACATTCTATTCATAGGCCTCTCCTGCCTTCTGCAGAAGTGTGCAATTTTAGACTAAATTCAGTCTGACTGCTATTGGGACATTATTAGTGAATATGAAAGATCCCACTCACTTTTCCACTTCCAATATGGTTTTAGCACCAGGGGCCAGTGGACTGAAATGATCCCATTAAAATGATCAATAACCATATTTTTCCCTTTTTAATATAGGAGAGGTTCTTTTAATGTGTGTTTCTAGTCCACTGTATTGCTCCTTTGTGAGTCTTGTTATAAAGCCTTGGCCTTAGGAAAGAAATTGAAGTATAGGGCTATTTCATGGTGTTTGCCTTCGTTCTCTGTATGCTTTTTGATCTTTGTAAAGTATAAACTGTCTGGGGAGAGTGCTGATGAGGAAGCCAGCACCAGTTGTAGCCTTGGTCCCCGCATGGGCTGATCAGCCTTGCATGGCGGAGAACCACCACACAGCCTGAAATTGCATTCTGAATTCTGGTGGAACACGGTGTAAGTGTTTGCTCTTGGTCACCCCAGGTGGCAGATGACAACACACATTTGACCCTCCCTCCTGAACACCAAACACAAGTGCCCGTGACAGTGATTCGGAAGTGCAGTGTTGCCTGGGATGAGAACACCTTTATGTAACAGGACATTTTTAGCTGGCTGAGCAGGGTCCAGATGAGACTCCTGTAGGCAATGCCCTTCGAGGCACAGGTGCCCAGGTGTGGCAGGACCAGGCTCTCTACTCTGCATGACACCTCTGCTGCATTAATGGGGTTGGTTCCCTGCTGAGAAGGTACAGCCACCTAGACACTGGTGTTTGTGTGTGTGTGGAAGGGCACGAGGACCAGGCTAAGGGAACTGGAATCTGCCATGCTGCTGAATACTCTAAAACCCGTGAGTTTATGGTGTGTGTTCACTGTGGCGCTTTCTCCCTTGCCCGGAATGAGTTGACTCTGCTGCCATATTTCTAATGGCAACGAGTCATATGGCAACTCAGGAGGCTGCTATTGTCCTCGAATTTCAGAGAATGCCCGTTGGCTCCCCAGGACGACTGCAGCTTTGCAGAGACTTTGTTAAAAGTCGAACTGATTCTCTACAGTAAAGCATGCTTGAATTTAGTTTTGTGGTCCAGGAATGAGGGGTGTTCTTTCTTGGAGGAGAAATTCATACAACGTAAAGTTAACCATTTTAAGGTGTACAAAGCAGTGGCATTTGGTATATTCTCACTGTTGTAGGACTGTCATCTATCTAGTTCCAAAACACTTTCATCACTCCCAAATGAGACCCCACATGAGAGTGGTAATGAGGTTTTAATGCCTGGCTACACCAATAATTGCCCCTTTTTTTTTTTTTGCGATACCTGGGCCTCTCACTGCTGCGGCCTCTCCCATTGCGGAGCACAGGCTCCGGACCCGCAGGCTCAGCGGCCATGGCTCACGGGCCGAGCCGCTCCGTGGCATGTGGGATCTTCCTGGACCGGGGCACGAACCCGTGTCCCCTGAATCGGCAGGCGGACTCCCAACCACTGCGCCACCAGGGAAGCCCCCAATAATTGCCTTTTTATGAGGAGGGGAAAAAAATACAAGAACAAATCTTATATTTATGCCTTTTAATTTTATTCTGTTTTTTAATGACATATCCTTTTTGGCTCCTTCAAATTTATAAAGGCAATATATTTTCAGTGTAGAAAACTAAATAAATCATGAAAATCAGAAGGAAAGAGGTACCAAACAAAAAACAAAGTAACTACAAGGCCAGTTTGGACAAAATTGTATCAGAATCCTTGGCTAAAGGGCCTGCTCTCCTCTCTCCCCTGTGTCTGGGTGGAGGTGGGGACTTGTGTATAAGTATCCCATGAAAGAATTTGGACAATGAGTTTTTATCAATCCTCGTGGGATTTTACTAATTCTTTTTTAGTGTGTCTGAGAATTACTGGTTCAACAGCAAGGGTGGGTTAGAATCAGGTCAGACCCGAGGTAAAAATCTAAGCCCTCCTACTTTCTAGCTGTGTGACCTTGGGTAAGATAGGTAAAATTTTTCTGAGCCTTGCTTTTCTCACCTGTAGAATGGGATTAATATCGGCTTCATGAGGCTATTTTGAAAAGGAAATGCCTTGCACACAGTGAGTGCTGAATAAATGACAGCTTTTTAAAAAGAAGCGAGAAGGATAACATCAGACAGAGAGGCAGATGTTCGGGGGCTCGCTTGACCCAAACCCCATGCAAGTGCCCTTCTCAGGCATGTCATCTACACAGCAGGTTTGATTGAAGCTCATGCCTCCACAAACAGAGTCAAACTCCCACATACTGAAGGTGGAATGCCAGACATCTACTACTGGGCACTGTCATCTACTGCCAGAGACCATCTCCTGATTTAAAGCAAGATGACTTTGGGTAGCAAGTGATGCTCTGGCACCAGCCCAAGAGAAAACAATCAGGGACAGAGTGCTGAGCCATGCAGGAGGGTCGTGTGCCCTGTGTCAGGCTAGCTCAGTTGCAGGGAGGGCTTTGGAACCAGCCCCTCCCAAGGCTGTAAGTGACCCTGTTTGACAAGCAAGGCCCTGGCTGCCTGGGTGGGGTGTTGAATTCAAGTAGCTGAGAGGAAGTCACATACCCTACTCCTGAGGGCTGGTTCTGTGCAGGGCCTGAGTGCCCCATTTTTTGTGGTCCAGCTATGGAGTGAAATTTCGAATCCCACCACCTTTGCCTGGGTGACAAGTCCAGCCTCTTCAATTTGTAATTTACTTAGCAAATTGTCAAACACCTATGTGTTAGACACCATTCAAGGTGTTGACATCTGGAAGTAAGAAGACGTGGTCCTGGCCATCATGGGAGTCCCCGTCTATTGTGGCCATTCCCCAGAGTACCCTACAGGTCTCTCCTCTCACAAGGTATCCCATCCGTGGCCATACAGGTTCGAGTAACAGTATATAGGACATGACTGTTGGAGAGTCCCAGTACACATCAGCATTTAAAACCTCTAAGATGTCCCACGGTAATGGCAAAAAGAAAAATTAACTCTAACTTGATGTTGGCTATGCTTATTTAAACATGAACTCTTTTTGCCACTTAACACTGCTTAACATCTCCGGGAACCAGTGTTCCCTGCTGGTCTAGAAGAAATCTGTCACAACATAATATAAGTTTTACAGACTGAGATTCATAAGCAAAACTATCCAAAGATTATACTTCCTATATAGATGCAGCTTTTTGGAGTGCCTTCAGAGCCTTTGAGATCTGATTCCATTTCAGAAACTTCCTAAAAGAGAGATTGCAAACGGCAGCGTTGCCAGGTCCTGCATGTCACAGAGGCTGGCAGGGGTAGGGGTGGGGGAATGTGTCTGCACCCACTGGCAAATTCTTGGCACCCTGGGGACCTGGACACTCACATCCCTCAGTCACTGCTGTTTGCTGCAAATGTGGGTCAGACCACTGAGAGCTTTAAGTTTCTTAGGAGAACCTGGAAATCAGTATTTTTTCAATATGAAATTTCACAACATTCATTTGTCTTCAAATTTATAAAACATCATGCTGGCCAAGCACAAAGAAAACAGCAACAACAAAATTCTACAGGCCAGTACTATAGATGAGCTGCCAGGCTATGACCTTGCCCTGGGGAGGTGGGGTTGTGGCCTATTTTCAGATTAATAAGAAGCATAAAATCAAAGGGTCTGTGAGGTAGATGCCATGCCGACATAATTACATTGGTGAGCAGACCCTCCGTGCGCTGGCGGTTTTTCTCATCCATCTGTCTTGACTTGTCAGTCAGTAGCCTTCTTCCTTCCTGATACAGTTTCTGCAGCTAGCTTCCAGGACAACACAACCTCCTCCATTTTCTTTGCTGTTCTTTCTTTCTTCCCCAGTGCTGGAAATGTTGAAAGCACCAGGGCATAGTCCTTGACCCTGATTTCTCTTTTATTTGCACAGTCTTCTTTAGAGATCTCACATAGCCTAATGGTGTTACATGCCATCTCCATGCCGAGAACATGCGTATTTATATTTCCAGTCCAATTTTCCTTCCTGAACTCCAGACTTGTATATCCAAGTCTCTCGTCATCACCAGCCTAGTAGCTCTTGAATCCAGCAGAACCAAAGCAGACATCCTGGTCTCCCCAACCCCCCAAATCTCCACACACAGCCTCCCCATCTTGATCAGGGTCTGGGCACTGGTTGCAGTGGGTTTGTGGGGTTAATTCTCTCACCTCCTTCAAAGCTTGAATTAAATGTTCCCTTCTCAGGGGGGCCGACCCTGACCACCCTGATTTAGATTATATGCCCCACCCTTGGTACCTCTGATATCTCCTGTCCTGATTTATCTTTTTTCCATAGCACTTATCTTCTACCATACAACATATTTGTATTTACTCTGTTTATTGTTCAGCATCTGCCTCATACTAGCATGTAAATTCCACAAGGGTGGGGAAAGCTGTCTGTTTTATTTATTGTTGTACCCTTAGATTCAATATCAGGGACATAATAGAGGCTCAGTATATATTTGTTGAATGAATAAATGCCAGTTGTCAATTGGCAAAGAATTCAGGAGAAGATATATTTATAAAAGCTCAAGCTTTATAAAAGTTCAAGTGTTACTTGTCCACTAATTGTATTGAACTGCAAACTATTAGTGTAGTTTGAACCACAAACCATCTGAATATCTTCAAAATGTATTTGGTAGATCAAATAACTATTATAGTAGGGGCAGGTTTTAAGAAATAATATATATTATATATTAATAAGTGTATATACATATATATGTAATATTAAAAAAAAATTTTCCTGATCAGGAATTTGACATCTTGGTCTATTGACCAAATATTCTAATGGACATCTGACTGTTTAAGCATTCTAATAGCTTTCTGCTAGGGTTCCAAACTTCAAATTAAAAGAAAAAAAAAATACTGCAGACTTCTCCCTAAGCTGAATAGCTCATTTCCCAGTGTGTTGCTAATCTCCAGTTTTGCCCCAAAGATAGTATTTTAAAAACTTTCACACTGAGTTCCTTTGTGTATCAAAGACAAAGTTATTATCAAAATTATTACTCATGTTCTTTGTCATGCAAAAAAGCATGAGTAATGTTTTTAATAACGCAAGCCATTATAAAGTGGATGGGCTGAATTCATTGTGTCTGTTTCTAACCCATTTTGGGAAAGAACTTTTCTCTGCACAAAGGTGTAACCCCTTGATGCCTGCATGAGTCTTTTCCCCTTATTTTTTGATACAGAGTTAAACATGTATTTCATTCATAGATTCAGAACCAAAGCTGCAACTTTTCAAGACCCTTTCTTTTCAAGATGGAAAGGTTTTGAAAGAGACAGGTTCACTGTGAGGAACAACTTTTTTTGGAAAGAATTGCTTTGGAAGGAAATAAATGTTCAGGAAGTTTTAAAAAGTTTGACTGATATTCCTTTGTTCAAAATGGTTTAGGGGGTAGGTCCATCAGACAGGTGATATTTTAGGAGTTCAGATTCGCTTCAGGGTTGAGGTCATATTATTACTGGCAAGCTTGGAAATAATCCCATGGTACATGGAGAGCAGAGCCCTGGCCCCTGTGCCCCCATTCCCCTATGTGATGTCCAAGCAGACATCACTGAGATCAGGGAGTCTCGCCATCTTTTTTAAACATGGTGGTCCATGTAGCTACCACCAGTCAATTTGAGTTGGCATGAGAAATTACAGTAATGGATAAAATAAAGTAGTAAGAAAATATTTTTGAAAGATGGATGGTAATGTCAGGTGAACTAACACTCATGAAGTCTGTAGTCAACGCCAAACTTTGGGTGCCTCTGCTGCTATCTCCGTACCTTCCCAGATTCTAAAATGCAGGTTCCCGTACAGCCTTTTGACCAATACCTGGTGGCCCTTTCTGAGACGTCTCAAGCCTTCATAAAGGGCTTTGGAGCAAGAGACATGGTTATAAGAGCTTCGTCTTGGCTTATCATCCCAATGTACTTTGAACATCTTGGCTGCACACAGCAAGCATCTCTGTTCCACACTCCTTAAATTACTAGATATACAGATATGACATATTCTGAGTTTCCTTCAGTAGAATCAGGTGGCCTATAACTTTCCTTCCTTTTACAAATAGCAGTCTTTGTTCTAGTTAAGAAGAGTCCCAGCCTATAAAGCAGTTATATAACAGGGGATGAGGAGAGAAGGCCTGGGAACAGAATAGCTCCCCAGAGAGAGGAAAACACATCATAACTTTCTCAAACACCAAACCTGTAGTGCTTCTCTGTGGTTGGAAAAATTTGATGTTTATTTTTCCTTCTCATTTTCGGAGAAGAAATGTGAAAGGATCAAAAGAATGGATTTGCCTGGATGTCAGTGTGGCCTGATTAGGTTGCAATTAGCCTTTTTCTCTCTTCACTGAGAGAAGCAGAGACCATCTGCGGAAATTATTTAAATTCGTGTGCCTTCCAGGGAAGCCGTTTTATTTGCCACTGCATTTATTGTATCGCTGGGGAGCTTGACGGTTGTTCCAAACTTCTGCTGCAATAGCACTAGTGTTGCTGGTGGCCATTAGATTAACGAAAGGAAAAATGTAACTTTCCTCCAGCTGAAAATTAACACCTTAGATTAATTAAAAAACAAATGCAATCAAGGCCCCTGGATTTTTCTCCGAAGGTCCTTCCTGTGGGGTAGGGCCTCAGGACTGCAGTGAGGCTTCTTGGCTTATGGGGAGGGAAGAGTTGAATGTTTTATCAGGATTAATTTATAATGTAATTTGCCCAATGTGAATAGAGTGGAAACCAGTGGGAGTCTAAAGCCTCTCTTACTCCATACAGAAGAGATTGTCAGTGCTGGGTTTCCTTTTCTTTACGTTTTTTTTTTTTTCTTTCTTTCTTTTTTTTTGGTAGAGAGAGAGGAGAGAGATAAGGACACGTGGGGCTGCGTGATGCATTTTGGAGTCAGGCTGCCTTCTGTCCCCAGCCCAGGTGCCCCGTTACTGTCCGTGGGACCTTGGGCAAGCTGCTTCATCTCTCAGAAACTCTGTTGCCTTATCACCAAAATGGGGATAATAAATAATAGAACTCACAAGCCACAAAACCCTAAGTACGTTAGAAGTGCTCATTAGATGGTGGTCATTGTGGGTAGCGTCTTTATGGAGGAAGATGAATGGTTAGAGGTGCTTTGGCACTTAGTAATAGTCATTGATCTCACACACACAGACAGTATTGGTAGAATTATCCATATTACTTGGTCTTTGGGACTAACACTCATGTTCTAAGACACTTGTTTTAATTATGCTTTTGCTGAGTATAATTTCATTTGGAAGGACTTGATTTGACAAAGGACGTATCAGAGTCCAGTAAATTCTGTAATAGCAAATTTCCTTCTATACATTTTTACTAATTGTTTTCTTTTGAAGATATCTCCATGCTTTAGAAATGTTGTGTTTCTTTTATAATTCCTCTAACTAAAAATTTGGCTTCTTCTGTACCCTTTTGCATAGTGTTTAAAACTTTTCACTGTCTTGACCCAATCAGCTTTTCCTACCTTAGCCCATGGACCGCACTGAAATATACCCTAGCCACACTGAAATTCTTGCCATTTTTTAAACCATCATGGATTTTCATACTCTCTGCTTTGGCTCATAAGAGTTCCTCTGTCCTTGAAAACTTTTCTCCCTTCTGAATCTGGAAAATGCCTCTTTTCTTTTCATACCCATGTCATATCTTTCTCTCTTCCTCTTTGAAGATTTCCTCTACTCTTATTTCACATCCTGGCCCCATCCTTCTTTGCAGGAACAATTCATTTCTCCTTACGTTCTATTGCCTTTTAACTTTGTGTATGACAATAACAGTACCATCAAGGTGTTATTAATTTATGGGACAAAATCGTTACCTACAATTTCTGGGACGTTACAGTATTCCAGGCATTGCGTGAAGAATGTACTTGCTTATTCAAGCTTTAAAACAGCTTAATTAAGAGGTGAAAACTATGATTTTCGGCATTTGGCAAATGAGGAAACTGAGGCTCAGAAGTGCTTGCGCAGTCCCACAGCCAGTATGTGGGACAGCGAAGGCTGGAACGTGGGCCACTCTGTCTTTAAAGTCCATATTCCAAAACACATGCTGTCCTTCTGAGCTGTTGCCAGAACGAATTCCATCTTATTGTAATTTGTGCACATGTCCGTCTCTCCTTTTTAAACTGTAAGTCCTCTGAGGTCCAGGACCATGGCTCATTTGTCACGCTATTCCCCACAACTAGCATAGAGCCTGCTACCTGGTGGGGTCGCAGATTGTGTTAGAATACTTGGATCCATCCAGGCAGAGGCTGGCAAAGATAAGAGTTGAGGACAGTGGCCCCCTACTCTCTGAAATATGACACAGTCCCATAAATGACATCAGTTTGTGTGTCCCTCAGACAATGACAAATGAGTCTCAGTCCCCTTGAGCACATTAAGACACAATTACATTCTGTTAGCTCAGCTCTCCTGCCTTCTAAATTAGAGTAGTGAGCACGGCTTCTCTGCTCTAGTCACGTTTTGCTGCAGCAGATTCCATTCAACCTCCTGACACCAATTTGTGTGATATTTCAGCGTTTAGCGCGCAGACGGGAAAATGGTATTCCCGCCTGTGTCCTCCAGGCAAACAGCCCACTTGCAGATTTGGCTGTGTGATTTGCACTTCCCCAAGTCTGGTTGACTCTATTGAAATTCTCCTGAAATTCACTCATTAAACTCTCCCATGATCCATCACTGTGAAACTGATTATCACAGTGTTGTCTTTTGCCGTTATTAATCTTTGGAGATTGATGCTCTCTGGTGCTTCTGACTGACTCACATGATTTCAGCTATTAATCTTTATCTCAATCAAATTATTTACTGTTTTAACTTGGAACGTCTTGCTGCCTCTGGGGTTGAATCTCATCAGCTCTGATGGCTCCCAGTGAAAGCTATTTTAAAAAAAGTCCCACAAACTTTTTGGTTCACAAATAAATCCTACCCACAAGAATTCCTGGACAATGTTGTTATTTTCTTGGGCCCCTTTCCAAATGCTGTATATTCTCTCCCTTTTTGTCTTTCCTCCTCCATCATAGGGCCAATTAAGTGTGGTACCTGAGAAGTGACCCACAAAAATTCTCCAATTAGATGTCCAATTCACAGGAGACTACTGTGGTGGACATAAGAATGCTCCTTGCAGAGCTCCTACTGCAAAAAGCATAACTGATTGAGGGTCCCAGCTACTGCCATTTGAAAGCTACCCTCGGTTCCTAACAAGACTTCTCCTCCTACAGACTACTTCTAGCTAATAACTGAAAGTGTTGGGGATCCTAAGGCAGGCCCATTCCTGGGAGAAGAGACTTCGTTGTTTACCAGTTTTGGCTCTAAGACTCCCCTGTGCCTTTGCTGAACCTGCCTTATGCTGCAGGGCCTCCTCTCTCTCTCTCTAGCTCACTTGGGGTCAGATTGCAGCATGATCGGATGGCTCTTCATACTTTTAAAACTAAAGTCCCAGCTTCCTCTCAAAGACCTAGACTAATCCAACTCACTTTCTACTGCTGTCCAGATAAAGACTTGGCTACACATGGAGAATTTAACTTTAAAGAAAAATGATATTGGGAGGATGAGAGAAATAGGCAAACCAGAAACCTGTATCCTCTCAAGGAGAAAACGGAGCTAGTAAAATTATTAATGGCATGAAATTGAAATAGCTGGTTTCTAAGATAGAGCATGTGGCATTTGTTATTTCAAGGACTCACTGCCTAATTAACCTAATTAAGATTCAATATATTCATTAGGATGTATTCACATACTTCTCAAACAATTGGAGGTCAGAGGTCGGGAAGAGTAATGACAAATAAAACAGGGAGGGTGCAGTTTTATGTACTCTGAATCATCCTACCGATAATCATATGTTTTTGACTCTGTAACTTGAATGTGGTGATTTTTTTTTAATAGATGTAAACTAGTTTCAGGCATGTGCGATAATAAAGGAGATGTAAAGAGATGGAGATGGTAGTCATTAAGAAGACTAAGTTTCAGGAGACAGAAACCAACCCCAATTCATGATCTCTTTAGACAGCTTATTTCTAGGAGAGTGGATATTTTTCTTCCCCCCTCCTTTTTTTTGAATAAATTAACTAAACTATATAGGTGCATGTTTTCAAAAATTGTTTGGGTTTAAAACTAAAAAATCATTATTGGAGAATGTAAGTACTGGAAAACCAGAACTAAAAGACTAATAGTACTCATAATGATGACTTAGATATATAATTCTTGGAGTTTACAAAACGCTATTACACAGTTGTCACATTTACCCTGCTCTGTGTGATCCTATCTCCCCTAACAGCATCATGGTGGAAAACATAACAACGGCTTCCCATTTCACAGATGAGGAAATTGAGGCTTAGAGAAATTACAACTTACCCCAAATCACACAGCTCATAGGTGGTGCCAAAACCGGATGGGACCCCATGGTTGTGATTATTACTCGGACCAGTATCCCTGCTATGACCTCCCCAAGATGAAGTGTGACAAGTGCAGGGTGTAGATTCTGACACATCTTGGCTGTGTGATTTGAGGAAGCTGATGACTCTCGGGACCTCAGTCTCCTTGTCTTTTCTACCTTTTCCTGAGCATGTGAGAATGGTAGGTGGCAGAATCACAGTAGAGAGAAATCAGAAAAGCAGGTCATTTTATTGTTGTTACAAACCAATAGGAAGTTGATTTCAAATACTTACCTTACATTTCTTCCCAATGAGTAGATTATGTTTGTGTCTTTTAAAGAGACATATAACATCCCTAGTAAACATGAATTCCTTTCTACAAGTGTTTATGGGGCAACCTCTCCATGATAAACATTGGGCTAAATGTTGTGGATAAATTAGATGTTGCCACCCTCCCTGGAACTCATGGTCTAGGTAAAATGTCTCTCACACTGTCTCCCTTAATCATTTGGGGGAGCTAGTTAAAAATACAGATTCAGGGCCTCCCTGGTGGCGCAGTGGTTAAGAGTCTGCCTGCCGATGCAGGGAATACGGGTTCGTGCCCCGGTCTGGGAGGATCCCATATGCCGCGGAGCGGCTGGGCCCGTGAGCCATGGCCGCTGGGCCTGCGCATCCGGAGCCTGTGCTCCGCAACGGGAGAGGCCACAACAGTGAGAGGCCCGCATACCGCAAAAAGAAAAAAAAAAAAAAAAAATACAGATTCATGGGGCCCATCACAATCTGACTAAATCAGAATCATTGAGGTGGGGAGGGGGGCCCAGAAATGTATATTCTGAAAACATAGACAGGTGCTTCTGCTCTAACTCACAACCATACAGTTCAAAAGCACCATACCAGCTAATCCATTTTCCCCACTTAGATGATTTACATTAATTAATTAAACAAATTACTTGGGCATATGTGGCCGTGACCTAGGAGGAGGGAACTGACTCAACATAAAAGGAAAAGAGTCACAATGTAACGGTTCCTTCCATGCAAGTAGGAGTTATATTCTTCTCCCCCTGCTCTGCTTATTCAGGACTAGCTGAATGAAAGGTTGATCTGATGGAGCCCTGACCTAGGAGGAATGAAACCTGGAACTTAATCCCCCATCAGCCAATAAGACATGCCTGCCCTCTGGCTCTGTCTCCTGATTGGTTCAGTTAGGTGGGATGGGCACCGTGACAATGACATGCCCTTCCAGTGAATATGCAGAATCTAGCAGAGAACCTAACTCACTGGCTCTTGAAGCTTTTTGTTGATGAGTAGTTTCTTGTCTAGAAAGCCAAACATCACAGAATGATTCCAGAATGTTCAAAATGAGTAAAATTCCAGATACCCACATGTTGGCCATTTAAGTATATAGAAAGGGAATTTTTAAGATACGGCAAAATCCCAGTTGCCAGCCAGAAAGAGTGGATGTCATGGAATTATTTATTCAAATCTATTTATGGAGTTTCTGCTCTATTTCAAGCATTGTGCTAGGTATCAGCATTGTTTGGGGGTGGACTCTTTTACTGTTATTCTGCAGATGAGCCCAAATCACCTGTTAGGTAATACCCTAGTATTCTTCCTCTTTCCCGTCAAAGCAGAAAGAGACGGTTTGACTAAGTGGAGTAGTGGCGGAGAATCAATTGAGCTTTTCTCTGCATGAAACCCACACCTTCAAAGGTGGAACTCACTTCCTCTCAGAAGAATGAAGTGTATACGGATCCAAACTAAAAGCGTTCTATCACGTTGCCTTTTAACGTTTCTTGCTGCTTTTAGAAAAGGGAGAGAGAATCAGATTCGGTGACACCACTTCTAATGGAGTCTTTACCTTTGATGGGTTTTGAAGGAAAAATCACTGTATGTGCTCTCTATGAAATGCTTTCTGTCTTGCAATGTCAGTTTGCTTTTTTCCAGTCACAGGCAGGGATTCATATGTGGCACTGTGATCCTGGGGTCTGGAGCAGATCAACTGGTAGCTCCAAGAGGTCATTTGGGGCAGCCACTGCCCATGCACTGAAAATGTCAGGGGATGGTTCCCTTCTTGGGGTGTCTGAATCAGGCCTTCTTAAGCCCTGGATTTGATCAGGCTGGCATCTCGCTACCTTCCTGCCTCTTCCAGGCAATACTGTGTTACAGGAAAGTCAGGCCGTGGTCCTCACTATGATGGAATTAACCTATGACACAAGTAACTCACTGTCCTTACAGCTGAGCTGATTCTCTCTCCAGCCATCCAGAACTCTCCTGACCCCATACCAAGTCCCTGGAAGAGTGGTCAGCTTTGCCTGTTTCCATATTATTTTTTGAAGTTAACATTGAATACATTTGTTAATATTGATTACAAAATTATTTCAGGCTTTCTTAAAGAAGTTAGAAAATATAGGAAAGCACAAAGAAGAAAAACAACGTTCCTTTGTTCATCTTTCTATTGTAAATATTATATATGTGAAATATATATTAGAAATATATATAAATAAGCAGAAAATATAAAATAAATAAATAAAAATAAATAAGTAAACAAATATATATATTTCTTTTTTTTCTGAATCACAGGTCATATTGCACACATTGTACTGTTATTACTTTTCACTCAACATTGTATTTGGAATATTGCCTCGTCTTTGAATCTTCTTTTAAAAGATGAGATTAGAACCAAAAGTTATTCCATAGGATTGATGTGCCAAACCCTATTTAACCATAGTCTATTATTAGATATTTGGAGGGTTTTTTTTAACTTTGTCTACTCTTCTATCAGAACTATACTTGCATTCAACTCTCTTTGAACATCTGTGATATTTTTTCCCTCAGGATAAAATTTTCAAAGTGAAATTTTGCCCATTTATTTGAAAATTTTTAGGGACTTACATCATCCACCACTGATCCAGGAGGACCCTTGGATTAAATTCACCAGCACACTGCAGGTGAAGGTGGTGGTTTACAATCTTGGTTAATTTGATAGATCAAAATAGGTATCTAATTTTTATAAAATTTTTCACTGTTTTGATAACTATACATTTTCAAGTGTTTTCCAGTTAGGTTGACTGGATTTTTGTGTGTTTGCCTTGAATATTTTTTCTACTTTATGTTTATTAGTGTCGTTTTATGTATAGTCCACTGTAATTAAGGTATCTTTTTATTATCTTACTCTTACTTAACATAACAGATAGTTCAAAGTCTTTTGACTGACTTTTATATTTTAATGATAAAGTTTTAATTTAATTTTCATGTGGCCAAATATTTCTAAAATCTTTTTCATGGTCTCTTCTTTTGCTTTCTGATTACCTCACACTGAAAGTGAATAAATTAGAAGGAAGTATAAACTACATTCCCCTTTAGTTATTATAGGATTCAATTTTTTTAACTTGTTTAAGTCACCTGGAATTAATTGTGATGTATAAGGGGAGTATATATTAACTTTTTTGTGTGTGGGAGGGAGGAATCTAGCCACCATTTATGAAATATCTCCTCCACTGATTTAAATGCCTCCTTTTACCTATATTGACTATGTACATATTTTAAGATTTAATTAGCTTCTGTTTTTTTCCACCTGTCTACTCTTGGGGCAAGGCAACTGTTTTAGTTACTATAAATTTTAAATACATCTTAATATCTAGCATTTTGCATTTCCTGGATTTTTCTTTTTAATTTGGAAATTATCTCAATTTCTACTTTTCAGTCTGATTTTTTTTTTTTTTTTTTTTTTTTGTGGTACGCGGGCCTCTCACCGCTGAGGCCTCCCCCGCTGCGGAGCACAGGCTCTGGACGCACAGGCCCAGCGGCCATGGCTCACGGGCCCAGCCGCTCCACGGCATGTGGGATCCTCCCGGACCGGGGCACGAACCCGTGTCCCCTGCATCGGCAGGTGGACTCCCAACCGCTGCGCCACCAGGGAAGCCCCCAGTCTGATTTTTAATATGTGAGTTTTCCCCTTTGATTACATAGATGAACTATTGTTGTAAAAGTTCCTTGGGTGTTCAAACTGACCTTTTCAGATAACTTTCAGATTTCCCTCCTTCACTGCTGTATATAATAAAAGGCTCCCATCTTAGACCACAAATCTCTATTGAGTGCTAGTTAATACCTGCTAACACCAGACACCAGTAATTATTAATAATCATTGCTCTTACCATTTTCTTTTACCCCTCCCATTTTCTCTAATTATATAATAATTGTCTCAATCTGTGCAGTTAAAAAGCTCAAACTTTAGGGGAAGTTATAGTACTTTTTTTGCCTGTATTTCTTTTTTTTCATCCTGTGGGATTTGGAAAGTACCAACACGTTCTCAAACTCTCTCCAGAGACCTGAAAAACATCAACATGAGTAGTAATCTCAAATTTGCTGTGCAGTTCCATTTGATCTCCGTGGAAAGAAAGGAATACTATTTCTCCCAAGGTTTGCTTCCCTGACAACAGCTCAGTGATCCATGCTAGAAACTAGCATCTCCTTGACCACAGGCATCGAGAGGTGGAAACTGTATGTCTTTCTTGCTTTCCTCCACAAGTTGAATGATAGGTGTTATATCAAAATCTAATGTACTACTGTGTACCATTGTTGGGGCTTTTTATAAATGAAGAAGTTAGCATACATGTTTTGCAAGTAAATTTTCCATCCCATTAGTTTCACATTTCCTGTCACTTGCTCTTTTTAAGTGACCCAGAGTGTCTGTCACTGTTTGGTCTTTTCTAGATGCTTTGAGTTCATGTAGACATCTTCTAAGAGGCAGTATAGCATCATGGGCAAGAGCAAGAGTTGGTGCCCTTTTCTACAGGAGGCAGATAGTACCCATTTTTGGCTTTATGAGCCGCCGGTCTGTGCTGCAGCTACCCAACTCTGTCGTCGTAGCGAAAAGCAGTCACGGACAGGATGTAAATGAATGAGTGCGGCTGTGTTCCGGTAGAACTTCAAACATAGGTGGCAAGCCGAGTTTGGCCTGTGGGACACGGTGTGCTGATCCCCGGTTAAAACTATAGGTTCTGGAGCCAGGTTGCTTGGAAATGAATATCTGTTCCTCACTTTCTAGGCGTGCGATCTAGGATAAGTTTCTTAATCTCCTTGCACCACAGAATAAGGGTGTCCATAAAACGAGGATGACTATAGAATCTACTTTAAAAGGTCATTTTGGGGATTGAAGGAATTAGTACAGATAAAGCTTTAGAATTTATGTGCCTGGAACATAATAAGCCCTAAACTAAGGGTCAAATGTTGTATTAGGGCTTCCCTGGTGGCACAGTGGTTGAGAGTCCGCCTGCCGATGCAGGGGACACGGGTTCGTGCCCCGGTCCGGGAAGATCCCACATGCCGTGGAGCAGCTGGGCCCGTGAGCCATGGCCGCTGAGCCTGCGCGTCCAGAGCCTGTGCTCCGCAACGGGAGAGGCCACAACAGTGAGAGGCCCGTGTATTGCAAAAAAAGAAAAATGTTGTATTAGTTTGAGGTCAGTATACCACACGGATCATTGATGAATTCATCACTGCAAGAACATTTTTAGCTAGTTTTCAACATGTTGTTAATATACATTTTCCTTTCTCTTAATTTCTATTGTTTAGGCCTGGGGTCCTCCTTCATCCCACCCCAGTGTAACATCTTTAAGGAAATGCCAATGGAAACGTGTATCTGCTACAGGCTCTTTTGTTTTATTTCCTGAAGGGCAGATTTCAGTTGGCACCAGCCTCATCCCAGGATACTTTGTAACACAAAACAAGGTCTGCTGTGTTACAGCTACAGAGAAGCTCATTGCTTGTATTTCTTTTCACACTGTTTGCCAGTTACTCCATGGTTTCTTGGCTAATTATTTCCAGCATGGCACTGATTGAGCTGTTAATAAGGTGTGAAGGTGCCTCGAAGATACCTTCTGAGTCTTAAACAAGCCATCTACATCTCAAGCTGCAAACCGCTGTGTCCTCCAATCCCCCCAATATTTGGGCGATAGCATCTCCAATTGTAAAATTAATCAAACTTCTCTCGGTGACAGAAATGTTAATTTAAAATTTTTGTCACAATTACCGGGAGTGTTATTGCAGCTTCTGACTTGTAATTAATTTCTCCTTCCCTTTCTCCATCACTGGGTAGGACTCCTTTGTAATAGTGATAAATGAAATAACTGCTTGACCTTCTTTTATTTAAAATAAATTACTTTACAAGAAAAAAATTACCTCTAGGTAATCAACACCTTTAGATAAACAGGGGAACACAGGACATTAGGTACTTTATTGTTTCTTTCTCTCTCTCTTTTTAATTTGTGTGTCTTCAGTGATTGAAACGACAAATGGGGAAAGAGTGAAGTGAGTCTACTTTTATGGCTGTGTTCTCATGTGGAACTAATTTGGGTTGCGGTGTTGGTTTTTATGGGGTCTGGGGAACACCAGCAAAATCAGAGTGTGATACTGAGGAGAGACTGCAAATGAGAATAAAAGAAACCCACAGGGGGAAAAAAGGAAACAAGATGTTACATTTACTTGAGCAATCACTAGGAAGGTTAGTGTTCTCTCAGTGTGAATCAGCCCCTTACTACTCCAAGTGTGGGCTGCAGACCAGGTGCATGGTGACAGCTGGGAGCTTGCTAGAAATGCAGAATCTCAGGTCCTGCCCTAGTCCCACTGAGTCCAGGAAGATCCTCATGTAACTTGCACATGTACTGGAGTTTGGAAACTCTGGAGCCCAAACTTAAAGATGAGGTGCCCAGGGGTGGACATTACAAGTGAGGTTTATAAGCAAACAGAAGAGGTCATGGTACATCACCACTGCTTGTGCAAAGAATGAAGAATAAGACATTCAAGGGGAATATTTGAATTGCAGAAAGCGGACAACGCAAGGTGTAGGAATGCAAAGACATACTTACAAACAGGAACTGCTTTCCTGGTTCCCGTGGCCCTGCTTTTGTGTGACTGTCAGACTTGTCAGCTCTTGAAGGGCAAGGACCATTTGCCTGTATCACAGCACAAGGTCACCAAACATCTGAGTGCCTGAGTGAGTGGAAAGGGTAATGGAACTAACCAGCCCGACCGTAAAAATTCAAAGCAGTTGGTGTAAGGATGTAGAAAGCTTTCGTAGAGCAAGTGGGTTTGTTTGTGTGTTTAGCGAGAGTGACTGTGAGAGAATGAATAAAGATTTCTCATCTCTTGAGATCGAATGATAGAGGATGGGAGAATATTACCTGGCTGAGATGCTGGAGACTGAGAACAACATGTAAGTGCAGCAACGCTCACTGGGGGCTCACGACACGCCAGCCCCATGCTGGGCATGGGAAGTGCAGCCATGAAGATGGTAGGGGCTCCACTCAGGAGGAACTCAGAGAGTCTGAATATGGTGGGGCGACAGACTCAGTGTCCCTCTGGGGCTCGGGTTTATTACTTTCTTTGGAATACATTACTTTTCCCATTAATCCAGTCAGTGGCTCTATATTTAGCTTCCATGTTTGCCTCCAGATCTTATCGCAAGTAAAGTTCGTGAACAGTGGTGACCTCTGGGGCCACGTTCACACCAGCTGGGACAGTTGGAGTGCCACTTCCTGATGTAACTGGGAAGGTGCTTATTTGTTCCTGTTGCTTTAGTAATCAAGGGAGTTAAAGAGGATGCCTTTTAAAACCTCCATCGTCAGCGGAAGGCTCCGCAAATAAAGATTCCATACACAGTGCTTTTCTGGGAAAAATAAGACTGGCTTGGGATCTTTGTTGTGAAATCCTCTGTCAAAATTAATTAAGGGAATCCTGTAATTACAATTTATGCATCTAGATGGCCCCCAATGGCTTGTTGCTTAATATTGGATTAGTTTTGAAACACATGAAATAACAATGAAAAGACTAAATGACCTCCTCCCCCCTTTTTTATAAACCTTAAAGGAGCTAAAATATCTTTGATTTAGTTATATCTTAAGGACAGTATGGTTAGGAGGGGACTGTTCCCTCCCCCTTTAAACCTGCTTGTATTCAGTATAACTCATCAGATTTAGGGGCCCAGGGATTTAGCCCCTACAGACAAATTGGTATTATTTTTTTAAAGCCAGGCCACATCGCAAACAAACCTATTGCAGGTAGCAAGGCTGGTAGGAGATAATTGCCAGCCCCCAGGTTCAGAGAGAGGCATGCACCTCCAGACTGGGCTCCTCTGGCCCTTGATAAACTGAGTTATCACTAACACACACATGCTGCTGAATATATTATTTCATTCACCAAGTGGATATTTAAAATGACTTTGTAACATGCCAAATTAGGTTAATTATCTTTTAAGAGTGTTTTGGAAAAACTCTAAATGTTCTGTAATAATGCTGCAGGGCACTTGGTGTAAGCTGGCCTTTCTTATTTAAGAATCATGCATTTTTTGTTCCCACTTTCATTATGTCCCTACCTCGAGGGACACCCAGCGAGTGTCCCTTCAGGTACCTTCTTCCTCTGCCAGCCCAGAGTCACTTTCATGGAGACCAAGGTCCTATGGGAGGCCTCCCCTCCCAGCTTTTCTGTTCTTATCCCACTGTGTGCCCCTGGGAGGCTGTCGTGAATGAGCCATGACTGCACTCAGTTCTGGTTCTTAAAGGCCCCCACCCATTTCTGTCATCTTGATACTTTGGCAAAGACATCTCAGTTCAGCAGGGATGGAGCCTCATGAGGGCACAGGCAGGGCCTTATTCACCAGAGAATCCTAGCACTGGGCATATGCTTGAGAAGCAGGCACCGAGGGGTAGGTGTCTAATGGATACTGCTGACATGATCCAGAATGTGGCTGGTCCTCAGAGATGGTGGAATGTGTGAACTGTAGGGTATTCTTGTTTCATGCTGACCTTCTTGACAAGACTTCTTTGCCTGTGTGTGATAGACAACACTGTTTGCTTTCATTCAGTAATTATTCACTGCAGGTCAGCAATGTGCCAGGCATAGAGACACAGGGTAAATAAGATGGCCAAGACTCTGACCTTGGGGGAGCTGGAGAATCACCAGAGAAAAGAGCAGTCAAAGACATAGCTGCACAGTGAACTAAGTGCTCTGAAGGTCATAAAGGGGGAGAAGTGATCGTTATAGGATGGGTGGACCTAAATGCCAAGGACCATTCGGGGTGGCCTCTTTGAGGAGGTTATATTTATATTAAACCTGAAAGATGAGAGAAAGCCACAAGGGGAGAAGTGTTCCAGGCAGCAGAAATCACATATATAAGAACCCCGAGGTGGAAAAAAGTTTGACAGTTTCTAGAAACTGAAAGCAAAGCATGCTGGCTGGAGAGTGGGGAATGAGGGATAGTTGTCATTGGGATACTGTTGGAGAAGTAGGTGCAGGGTCTGGGTTGAACAGGGCCTCATGGGTGTTGGTGTATTTACAACACCCCCGTGGTCCTGTGTTGCTAAGTCACTGCAGTGCTTTAGGCAGAGAAGTTATATGATTTCATTGACAAGTTTAAAAGCTCCCTCTAGCTACTCTGCCAAGATTGAATTGGGCTTACAACTACGAAATATAGCTGAAAGAAATTTGAAAAGATATGAATAAATGGAAAGACATCCCACGTCCAAGGAGTGAAAGACTTAAGAGTGTTAAGATGATTTATTTTAACCAGCCCCACCCTAATCCACGACATCGCCTTCTCTTACCTTAGCCCCTGCCCCAAATTCTTTCTTATTGCTGTGCTGGTTCACACTCTTTCCCTTCTTCCAATCCAAGGTTTTCTTTTTAATAGTGGCAAAATATACCTAACACAAAATTTACAATTTTAACAATAAAGAAAAGGGTTATTGTGGGTGTGTGTGATTGATAGGGATGGAAAATCACCCATTCGTTTTTTGGTTTGCTTGTTTGTTTGTTTGTTTTTTAATCTTGAGCCAAAATAAGACTACCTCTGACTGCACCATAGTTTACTTTGAATGAGCAACAAGAGTTGTTCAACGAAAAGAGAAGCTCTTTAAAGAGAGCTTTGGTCCTGGGTAAACCAAACTTCAGAAAACTTGATATAAGGCCATCCAAAATGAGCAAATAGAAGACATCTTTTAGATGTTGACTCCATTGTACATAGGTGTTTGCTTAGCATTTATCTCCAGAGAGAGGCTGGGATCAGAAAACCTGAAGTTTGAATGTAAAGTAGTAAACTATCTAAGACAGCCTATTTATATATCTAATAGAACAATGGGACCCATTTTGCAGACCCATAATCTAGCATGAGTTCTCAAGAATTCATGTTGTAAAGCAAGATAAATCTTTTTCCTCTTTTTTCACCCAATCAAGAATCTCTCAATCCATTCATTGCCTTCAGAATGATACATAAGCTTTAGAACGCGAGAGCTGGAAGGGAGCTGAGAGGAGACGGAATCCACCCCCCTCATTTTACAGTTGAGGAACATCTGATTAACTCATTTGTCCAAGGTCACACACCTATTAATGGCAGGCTCAGGACTAAAACTCAGATGTCCTGATTCCCAGGAAATATAGACTTTGCTTCCAGTCTTATAAAGGGGTCATTGCTTCTATCATTTGAAATTGAGGTGTGTCTAAATACTGCTGGGTTCATTCTCATCCCAATATGGATGTGTAATTGTCTAAGGCATCATCTGTTATTCTGCCAAAGATTGAACACACCACTCAGTGGGAAACCAGTTCTAATTTAAGTCAGGGCAAATGACGTGGTTTTTTTTTTTTTTTTTTTTTCTGCTGTGGGACATGACAAGTTTCAGAAATAATGAGCTCCACTCACCAGACTTCTCTTTGGCTTGGGTATTGTGCTCCAGAATCATTCTTACGAATATCCTCTAAGGAGCTGAAGGGTTATACGTGGGTTCTCAGAGCTCTCTTTTATTACAGAGATCATTCTTATCAGTTATGCATAAGCACATACCGACAGAAAGAGGACTTTGCAGTATTACGTGCGTGTGTTTAGCTGAATGTGGAATGGTGTACCGAGGTTTGAGATCATTAAGGTGCAGGTCTCATTTTTATGTAAGCCCTCTCCGGCCTGAGGCACTTTTCTCATTACAACCCTCCCTGCTACAATCTCCTGCCATAAAGGGAGTTTATGGTCATGACTGGATATTTTTCAACTCACTGGAAAATATCAAAAGGCAGATAGTTTATTAATGTCAAGCCTTTGAACAGCTGGTTGAAATGGAGGAGTGGGAACAAATGCTCCTTAGAAGCTCCTCCATCTGTGGGAAGAGGCAGTACCTTTTGTGTTATCCAAGCCCCACACTGCTACACAAATGCCACCCCCTACCCAAACACTTCTCTTTGTGTCTGCTGTGTGACCTAAATAATGTTTCTTCACCCTTTCAAGGCACAGGCTCTGTGGCACATCTGATGAAAACCATGGACTTCCTCCCCTACCCCCAGCCCCTGTGCACATGGAAACACACACCCAATGTTGCTCATAATTTCAGAGGGTTTAAGGACCCTCTGGAATACACTGAGGGGCCCCGAGCTAAGAAACCCTGGTTAGCATGCTAACTTTCTTTATCCTAGAATTCAGGACTTATAAGCTTTGGGGAAATTGATTTCTTACTTGAGGTTTAAAGCATGAACACTGATCAATATCTGGCCATAGTCCATAGTAATTGAAATAAATTTCTCATCAAACATTCTCTTAATGCATACTAGGTGTATCATGCCAGGTAACCTGCAAGTGCCTGAGATACCCTTACTCGGAATTACAGTCTAGTTATGGACAAAGTCAAACTAGCACATAGCATGGTTGGTTGATCACGAAGTAGCAAACTCCACCAGGTAAGGCTCAGAAGTCAGAGATCTCCTTGGGTCAAAGTGACGAAAAGGTCTTTCCAGGGATGGTAGGAAATGATCTATTGCTTGAATCAGGAAAAAGTTTAGGTAGAAAGAGGCAAGATATAGGGGTGGGAGAAGGATATTTTAAGCAAGGGGGCAATGCATGAGCAAAGCTATTGGGGAGAATGTCAAATCAAATAAGCAAGAATGTGAATAGCAATGAATACATGCAATAAAAATTTTCTATTCCTGGAATCACCTAACATAAATCTTCAAAGCTGGTGGTTCTATCCTAATTCTGATGAGGAGGAATGGTTATTTAACCAAAATAAATTGGCCACAGTATGGAGTTAGACATATATAACATCATTTATTAAATGGTGTTTTGTGTTCTCAGCTAAAAGGTCTGTTCATTTTAATCCTTTCTCTGTAATTCCTTTCAATTCAGTGGTATTTTCTAGGTGTCAGCAGCTCTTAATAGGAGACTCAATATGTCTTCAATTTCTGCTGCAATCTTGTTGTTTCATTCTTTTTTCCTATGGTTACTAAAAATAAAAGATTTTTGTGTATTTGAGTATGTATGTCCATGCATTTGCATATCCATATACACTTGCATATGTGCAAAAATACTTGCCTGTGTGCCAAAAAATAAGAAAGGACTCTGAAGGCTTTCTTCTAAAGCATTGGCAGTGGCTTCCTCTGGGGACTAGGATTGGAAGGTGGTGATGGTAAGAGGGAAACTTGATTTTACTCTACATACTTCTGTATTGATTCAACCTTATACAAGAAGCATATATTACTTTTGTAATTAAAGAAAAAGAGAAAAAAGAAAGAAATTGAATTTGATACACCTTGAAGTAATATGAAGCCTTTTGAAGGTACAAAGGAAAACAATTGTGCCTCAAGGGAAATTTATTTTATCAGAACCTGTATTTTTTTTTTCTTTTTTAATGTGATGAAGCATCTTGCCCTGGATTTCCAGTGGGCCTGCTTTGTTTAAATATGCAGATCTCTGCTAACAATTTATAGTACCTGGAAGTGGAATTTGTTAGACTGGCTTCTCATCCACACACTCGCGTACACATGTGCTTAGCTGATGTTGGTTCCTCTCTCTTTTTCTGTAAAATTGGGACTTTTGAAGCTGATGTGCTGGTTTTCCCATAATCTCTCTCTCCTCCACCCTGTTCCTGGGGCTGTTTCCTGCACTGTGCCCCTGGCCTCAGGATGAGCTGGAGAACCATGACTACAGTGTACCTGGCAGAGCTCCAACCCTCTTTCTGCATTCTAACCTCTCAATCGTACCCAGAATTAAATGCACATTCTTGCTGTAATGTGAGCTAACAAGCCACACAGAGCCTGCCACTCTGGGTTGGGGGCATAGTTTACCTACACAAACAGATGGAAAGTACAAAAGGATGACTGGTAATTAAAGTGTGAAGATCAAAAACATTTGAGGGAATAGAATTTTTCTTGTGGGATTATGCTATAATGTGATGGGGCAAAAGAGCAAACAAAATGGCATATCTAATCTAATGACTACTGTGTAAAGTCACACCGTTAATGAAAAAAGTAACGGCAGGAGTACATAGAAACACTTTAAGATGCTGTATGAAGAAGGCAGGAACATGGATGTTCTCTAGTTTTGAGAGCATCAAATTGCTTCAGGAAGTAGAAAAAGAATGGTAAGGAACGACCATATGCCTTTTGGGATGAGTATGATAACTGGTAGTAATAGTATAGAGGCAGCATGGCATGGTAGTTAAGAGCATGGCCAATAGAGGTCTGAATTCTGGCTTCTCCACTTATGAGCTGTGTGACCTTGGGCAAGTTACTTAACCTCTCTGTGCTTGAGTTGCCTCATCTGTAAAACGAAGTTGGTTATAGTGACTACTTCTTGGGATTGTTAAGAATTTTAAAGAAGCTCGTATTTACACAGAATTTAGAATGGTGCTTAGTCCACAGAAGTTGTGATGAAAAACTAAATTAAGAAATATATGAAGCATATATTGAGCTCTTAAGGCTTGCCAGACCCTGAACTGAGTGGGTTGTATATGCTCCAGTTTATTCCTCAGAACCTTGTAAGAGGTTTTATGATTGCTTGTATTACATAGATGAGGACAGTGAAGCTCAGAGTAAATGAGTATTTGTTAAAGATGGTGCCAGGAGCAGAATTTAAATACAGGCAGTCAGATTTCAGAGCTCATGCCTTCAACTATGATCATCTACTGGAGACAAGAAGGGAGGAGTTAAAGAAATTCTGATCCGAAATTAAGCGTTCAATCCCCGGTTTAAGATGTTGTAGGCACAGCGGGTACAGGGTTTTCTTTTGGGGTGATGGGAAACTTTTAGAACTAGACGGTGCTGATGGTTGCACAACATTGCACATGTGATTAATGCCACTGACTTGTTCACTTTAAAATGGTTAAAATGGTAAATTTTACATTATGTGTACTTTACCACAATAATAAAAAAGATTGGAGGTGCAAGGAGAAGTAGCTCCCACGGAAAGAATATATTAACTGTTAATCTTGTCATCAACTACTGTAACCAGGGTGCACTAGAACAACGGTCCATCTTCTCCTTAAGGCTGATAGCTCTTCCAGAAACAGGGATGCTGCTGCTTTATTAAAAAAGACATTGAAATGCAAATTCTGGGTGTGATGCAATCTCCCTGTGGCAAGCACATAACAACTATCCCTCCCATCAGTTGAGAGGTGTAATTGTATTTTCCTTCCTGATAATAAAGTTCCTTGCATATTTTAAGTCCTGAATTAAGAAAGTAGAAAAGCAAAGAGTCCAGGAGGGATTTTGCTTTCTGTGAATAATAATTTTATAAGATTAAACGCAACACGAAGAGGAATGAAATTAAGGGGAAATATTAAGAAATAAAAATTAAGCATAATTTGTTTTTAATTTTTGTTTTTACTGAAGTCCGTGTAGAGCCCATTGTCTAGTTGCTGGATAAGAAAAATTGATTTTGAAATTCTTCATGGTTGCTTGGTACCAAAGCTTTGGAAAGATTTAATCCTTGAGTGAAGAGGGTAATAATCGGCAGTATGTTGTGGTCATGTGGTTTAATTATTAAACAGAACATATTTGTTGCCCACTCAATTAACTGGCAGTAATAAGGAGACTATTAAGAGTAGCCTAAGCTGGGTTGATTCTTTAAGAGCTAGTTTGTCTTATTTATTCTATTTAAGCCCAAACAGGGATATCAGACTAAGTCATAGAATTTATATCTACAACATGAATCACGAAATTGTAAAAGAGCCCTGTGTGCCTTGTTTCCTTATTTTGGCCATGAAGATGAGGGTGAAGGTCTCTGTCTTATTTAAAGAACTGGTCTCATTAACAGATACCTTGAGACAGTTAAAAGAATTTTTATCTTGTGGGAAACCAAAGCAAATGCAGCGTGCAAAACCAGCTTCTGATATAATGTCTAAAATACGTGCTCCTTTTGCTTACAAACAAAAGAAAGAGGCCAAAACGATGGAACAGACTGTTGCTATAAATGAAAGCCTGGTCATGGAGACCCCAGACTCGGCTAACACCTGAGGAAATTCAACACCAGGTCCTCGCCATTTCCCTCCAAAGTGTATTTTATTCCTTAATAACTCACCAGAGGAGACTCATGGGGTGAGGCTATCAGCTCTTCTGTCCTCTGGTTTCAGGACATTGGCTTCTATACTTGGGAAACATGATACTGCTCTTGTTGAATTTGAAAATGGTGGGTTGGCTGGAGATGTCAGGTGGGCTGGCTAAATCTTCCAAGGGATTTACAGTCACACTGCTCCATGCCATGAAGATCATCAAGCTAAGCAGTAACGTTTGGATATACTCCTTTTAAGATGTGGTGTGCTTTATAGTGTTTATTCTTACAACATTTGGTCCATTCACTTTGCTAATTTGGGGGGTGGGGGATAAAGAGACTAAACATTTAATACTTTGGTGAAGGAGTTAAAATAAATTGCTTAGAGAGTTTGTTCCTGCCGTTATTGTCAGCCTCAGTAGACTTAGAAAATCCAGGCTTTTACCCTCCTATGATAAAACTGATTTGTATTCTAAAAACAAGAAAACAAACGACCCTGGCACTGCCTTTATAAAGTCAGCATCACTGTTTTTGTAGCTTGTGAAAGACAAAATGAACCTGTGGGCCCTCCCCACCCCCCCAAGAGAAAAAGGCAAAGAAAAGCTGATTTCCTCCCTAGAAAGGTGAGCTCCAGAGGGCAATTTCTTGAGAATGGCATGTGACTTCATCCCTCATGTCTCCCTTTCCTGGAGCTGCTATTCATTTCAGAAGTGAAGAAGCACAGCATATGGGGAAGCATAGAAGGGTTTCAGGCTGGATGTTGATATTGTTTTATTCTGTTTCACAGTTCTGTGATAGGAAGACGAGATGGCAGATCCACTCGTCCAGCTGCTTGGATGGTCTTGGACTCAGGTAAATAGTAACATTTCTTTACATTTACTGATAAGAAACCAAGAACCCAGTTTTCCCAAAATTGAATGATGTAGGTGACAAAATATTCTGTGCTAAAAGGTGGTTACTATTTGATTTATTCTGAAAAACATACATGCGGAACAGAGTTCTTATTTTGACTTACTTGGTCTCACTCATTCCCAGGATGATAAATGTTTTGCTTGTGCGATAATATTTTATGCGTTTGAAGGTTTGAATCATTGAATTCTACTTAAGTGTTGCAAGATGTATTGCTTCTCAAAATTCCTCTGATATTAGTGTGATTTGGGTCTTAATCTTATGGTCTGGAATGGTTACACTGGTCCAAGATGCCAGTCTCTTTTGGAAACATGGTATCATATTCCCTAGTCTATCATTAGTCACGCATTTAGTGTTATTAGGATTCATGGGTTTTTTTTAACTAGCATAAGACATATCAGCATCAGAGTGTTACCATAATCTTTTATTTTAGGTATTGGGAATGGTATTTGTTAAAAGGTGAAACATGTCACCTCTTGTCCTGATTTCTGTTTTTATAAATAATATTTGGTGTTATAGACTCTCTGGTGATCCAAAGTATCTTTTCTATGTTAATCTGGAATGGTATGTTGCTTATTTAGGGTAATATGGAAATACCCAGAAGACAAAAATCTTGTAAAAAAAAAGAGCGAGAGAAGGTATGTGTTTCCCAAGAAAATAGAACTATGTCCTGGGGCTAAACTTAGGTTGTCTTTTCATTGCTCTCTGATTTTGTTATCTATTCTTTGGGGATAAGAGGTTAGATTCTGGTCATGAAGCAGCTGTTTAATTGTCTCCTAGATGGGTGAAATGGATTTTGAAAAACCTACCTTCCTATGTGCCCTAGGTCCTTGGTTTGTGGTCTCAGTACCTTGGACAGTTTCCCCTTTGTCCCCTCTTAAGATAATGGTCCTGAATTTCATGGTCTCAGATCCCTTACACTTATAAATTATGGCGGACTCCAGAGGGCTTTGTTTACATATTTACTATGTTATAAATTGAAAATACAAAAAAATTATGTATTTATCTACTTTAAAAAAAAACAATAATAAACCCATTATGTAGTAACTAAATGCTTTTATGAACAGTAGCTACATTTTCCAAAACAAAAAGAAATTACTGAAAAGAGAGGCATTATTTTACAGTTTTGCAAAACTTTTTAATGTATAGCTTCATAGAAGACAGGTGGAGTCTCTTATCTGTTTCTGCATTCAATTTGTTTTGATATGTTTGTTTCTTTGAGGTGTAAAGGAAATCTGGTCTCACGCAGATGTGTAGCTGTAAAAGAGATGGATATCTTAATGTCCTCTTTTAGATAATTGTGGGTATTCTTCCTTGACAATATACCCAAACTTGACAAGTGGTAGTCTTTCTAAAGCTAGTTGCAGTATGAAATCTGAAACCAAAAGAATTAATGTTTTATGTTTTGTTACGTTACAATCTATTGATCTTTCTTTTAGTTTAAATGGGTCTTTTACCCATGAAAGATTTTGTAACATTATTCACTGATTATTTGGAAAATATTGGTGCAGCTCTTCCAAATGTTGACACATTTCATTGTACAGTATTTTAAAATTATATTCATTATATCACCATTTATCTTCTCAGAAAAAAAAATCTTTATGTATTGGAGATCTTTTAAGTTTACAGATACAATTTTTCCAAAAATCTGAATTTTGCTTAGAAGCTCACATTTTATCATTGGCAACCTATGCTGCAAGTTGTTCTGTGGAAATGACAGTTGTGCTTTATTTAATTTAGAAAAAAATGTCTGCCAAATACTCAAGTGTCAGTACTATTGCTTGTCCATTGTTCTTTCAGATAAAAATTGTGTTCCACCGAGAAAAATGGTTAGTTCTGCTCTCCACTCAAAGAGTCATGCAAATGCTTTTCCTTGAGACAACCATTCTGCTTCAGTGATAACAGAAGGGTTTTATGCAACTTTCTCATTTTGTCATACAGAATATTAAAAAGATGCGTACTCAAGGGCCACAGTTTATTAGACTTAATTTTTAAAAACTCCCTTAGCAGGGACATTTTAAAACGTAACCTCCTCTTCCTTTTTCTCCTCTCCCTCCTTCTACATGTACAGGTGCGTGTGTGTGTGTGTGTGTGTGTGTATGGGTGTGTGTGTGTGTGAGAGAGAGAGAAAGAGAGAGGGAAGGAGGGGGGGGAGAAAAAAGAGAAGGGGAGAGAAGTGGGGAGGGGAAAGAAAGAGAGAAAGAGACAAAGAGAGAGATCGCCTTGTTCTGTGTTAAGCCACTTAACAGTTTTACCACGTTTACTTTTGTGCCATCAGTGTATAGGTTAAGAGTGAAAAAGGCAATAACGTCTTAGGTTTATCATGACAATAGTTTTGACCTGTTCGCTTCCCTAAAAGGCTCTTTGCACCCCAAGCCTTCCACCCCACCCAAGGGTTCTGTGGACCACACTTTGAGAATTGCTGCTCTAGAGTAACTGTTTGTTCTGGATAGTAATCCTTTACGAAACTTCGTTCCTTGCTTTCTTTTGTTTTTAACTTTCTGAACTTAACTAAGTTATCAGCTGTACTGTGACTCCTATCCTGAGTGCTTTACCTGTGTGAAATACTTATCTCTAAGTGAATCGCTTAGCAGACATTCCCACTGAAAAATAAGTAAAGACAGAGATGGTCTGTGAAGAAAAAATATTAAAAAGCATTGATCCAAACATTTAGTGACTAGGTAATATTACTGTGATCTAATCACAGTGGCAGAATGTTCCTCAAACGTCGAAACGAACAGCTCTGTAATTTTCACACTGTGTTACATGACAGATGGCAAAAACTGTTTTGATTTTCCCCAGTATCTGAGGAGCAGCAGGCAGAGCCTGTGCCTCCCACTTTACTCTCGTTCTGTGTCATCTCTGGTTGGCTTGACAGCACACCGATTTTTACCTCTGTGATCTGTTCTCTGGATGACTATGTTTTCAATAGCTACTTAGTATTTCAGTACTACTTAGTATAAAAATAAGATGTGCAGGTCCCATCAAATAAACTAATTAAGGCTTAGGAAGTGTCAAAATCCAAAAGCCAGGAGGAACAGTTTAGGCATTGAGTATAAGAGACACAGAGACCTGATAACTAATGTGTTGCCATGGCAACAAGAGAATCAGTATCCCTCAACTGGGCAGATAGTTGACAGTAATTTTTGCTAGGTCAGAGAATTGGAGAGACAGAGAACCACCTTGTGCTCTGCAAAGAATTGCTCTCTCCTTTGTAACCAAAAAGCTTCCGAAGGATTTGTAAATACCTGTAGTACCCGTGGTACAATTCCAGCCAAGTCTAGGAGAAGGTGGTCTTCATGGTCTTGGAGAAGGTCCTTACCACGTGAAAGGGGGTTCTGTTAACTGCTGCATTTTCTTAACGATGCCCATATTGTCTTCTCCAGAATCCGAGTGTAAAGACATGTTTCTTATGCATACTGTTTTCTATAAATTAGCGCCTCATATATGTCTAAAATCTGGCATGCTTTATCTTTTTCTTCTGTTTCTGATTAAACATAAAAACAGGCAAAGAGGCAAAGAACTTCTGCATGTGATTTTCATTGCTGTCTTTTCAGATGTGAAATTAATATTTTCTTGGATGTGGTGGGTTGGGGAGGGGGAAATTTCTCCCTCTATTCCTTTTGAGTTTTTGTGGCTAGACTATACAAGACCGATTAACAGGAGAAAAAGAAACAAATTTTAATTGTGCATACAGAGGTCTCATAGAAATGAGACCTAAGAAGTGGCTGACACAGGCAGCTTTTATACTTTTTCAACCAAGAAACAATACATTTAAGAGGAACTGACAGGACAAAGAAACTTAGGTATTGGGAGCCCAATTAGTGACGAATCTAAACAGAGTTTGGGCTTGGGGTAGTGAATTAAAGTAACAAGGTCTGTTTATCCAGGCTTCTTGGATTCTGAATTCCCTGTCTCTAGAGATAAGGGTGTCCTTTTTTGCCTCCAGACGCAGGGAGTATACCTTTCACATAAGAAATTTATTTCCTGCTTTCAGGCAGACAGAAAGGAGGGTCAGAGTCTCCCTCTTGCGCTGGCCGTGTCTTAAGTAACTTTAATTCAAAATAATCAATATGCCACTGAGGCACATGTTGGGGCAGCCCGCCCTGAACCCCAACAGGTGTCACAGATTCTCTGACACCCCATCATGGCTACTGATCAGATTGGAACAGGCCTTACTTCATGCTTTGTGGAAGTTTGTCATTTAGCAGAAAGGGGGCCTCAATGTGAACATCTGTTTTCCCAAACATGATGCTCAGGCACAGCAGGATTCTGAGTTGGTTGGTGCATAATAATATCTGACCCAGTAGAACAAGAGATTTCATATTATTCATTTAAAAAATGATGCAGTGCCAAACGGAATGGATGATAAATTGCAGCATGAAGAACAAATATATTGTTACTCCCTCTTTTTCAGGAGTTCCTACTCTAAGGGTCCATGTGTTCCTTTTTCCCTCCCTCCCTCCCTTCCTTCTTTCTTTTTTCAACATAGTCTTAAACTATTTTGAAACACTGACCAAGAGTCAGTATACAACTTAGTCACATAAAGTTCCATAATGTCTTTTCGGCAACAGTTCTGGATGGCTCTCTCTTATTAAGTGCCACGATGTGATATTATGGTGAAATTAAAGTATGGGCATGCAGTTTTAATACAAGGGCATTAACAGAAATGTCACCCCTAACCAATTAGGTGCCGGGAAATCTTCCCTGTAGCCAGAGAACCATGCTCATTTTTGCCTTTTGCTGTAACTTATAAAAACAAACCTTGTGATGTAAATGCCTGTGAGTTAGATTTCCATTTGAGAGGCAGGAGACAGGCATCAGTGGGGAAATGGGGAGAGGCAGAATTTTTGTTCGTCTGTTGCAGACAAAGGATTTCTGGCCTGGGGCGATCCAGCTGCAGCTGCTGTCAGTATTGAGGCAATGGGACTCTTTTTCTAACTAGATCAAAGAGAGGAAATTCTGACTGTGATCCACTGTATCAGAGAGAAATGGGGGGTGGGGGAGCGAAGGAGAAAAAGGAGGGAAGAGGAAGAGGAGTAAAGAAATGGAAAGGGTGTTAGTTCTTGTGGAAATTATTTGCTGGAGCTGCCACTTTGACGTTAGAACTATATCTGGATCCATTTGCAAGATAGGAGCCTAAAGGAAAGAGGAAAGTCATGTGATTCTCTGTTGTAGAAGCGAGACGCGGTGCTGGGATCTGTCTTTTGAGAGAGAATTGCAAACGTCAAGTGTGACTAATTCAGATCAGGTTTATGAAGAACACGCCTGGTTTCTTATTTGCCAATTACATCCAGTCCTATTTTTTCCTTCCTTGGCATTCCCATGGTATTGTTTGGAGAACACGCCTTGGGGGCCAGCCAGTTGTCTGTTCTTGCTGGTAGCTGGGTGAAAGTAACACTGGCCAGAGGGACCTTCTGGGCCCACTCCAACCGCCTTTGGTGCTTGGACATGGTGAGAATCTGGACCTCGCCTGGGCCTGTGCTCTCCTAGTCTCTTGATACTGACCTATCATTTGGGCTACTCTATCTGAGCAACTTGAATATATGGGAAAATTAGTCCTTTTAATTTTACAACCTGCCTTTCCCCATCCATCCTTTTTTAGTTTCATTTGAGAAAAGAAGTACAGTGAGTAGAAAAAGAAAATGAGAAACATAAATAAACCTGAGTAGTTGAACAGAATGACTCTACAGGATTTATTTGTGCATTCCAACAATATTACTGAGTGCCTTCTCCATGCCAGGAGTGTCCGGTTCCTGGAGATAAACATACTGTAGAACCAGCAGACACAGTGTCTGCCCTCAAAGGCCACAGCCCATGGAATCAATAAGATACCTATTCTGGTTCATTTTGTTATTTTGGTTGAACAAATCCTTGGGAATTAGCTTAAGTTCTTGCCTTTCTTATTGTTTTTAAAGACGTTTGAGTTTTGTATGTATGCAGAGTTCATCAACAAAATGAATTAGAGAAATGGTAACTGATTTTATTGGAAATTTGATCCAAATGATCTGTTTTCATAACATATGTCATATTCTATACCCAGGAAAAACATTATTAAGGTTAATAATGGTAATTTCCAGGCTGCATAGCCGTGGTTAAGTAGCTCACAAAACTACCAAGCTCGGGCTCAGGGTAGCTCCTTCTCTTTGAGTCAGATTCGCTCTTGCGAATAGCTGTGTACCCTTCAGTGGACTGAGGGGGTTGTCCTAAAACTGCTCCAGTATGTCAGCCAATACTACATGTGGCTATTTAAATTGAAACTAATTAAAATTAAGTTAAATTTAAAATTTAGTTTCTCATTCGCACTAGCCATGTTTCAAGTGCTCAGTAGCCACGTTTGGCTAGTGGCTACCACGTTGGACAGAACCTCATACAGATCAGTTCCATCATCCCAGAAAGTTCTGTTGGACAGTGCTGCTCTAGAACACATTCAGCTGGCCTGTCTTGTGCATCTAGTATGTGCTAGGAATTGTCCTGGTAAAATCAATACACAGTCTCTGCCCTCAGGGGCATTTGGTCCAGTATAGAAGCAGATTATAAATAAGACAAGCAGAGGCTGTGATAACATCAGTGAAGGGTAGGAACAGGGTCGCTGGGATGGACAGTAGTAGAGATAAGTTATATAACAGAACAGTGAGGAAAGACCCTTTTAAGGAGCTGGCATTGAGCTGAAAGCTGACCCATGAGAAGGAGCCAGCCTTGTGAAAGCCAGAAAAATAATGTTTTGGCACCAGGAACAGTATGAGCCAAGCCACCGAGGGGGAAAGAGCTAGGCTTTTCTATAGTTCCTCCTCATGTATAGAGAACTTCGCCGGATGCGGTGGAGTGAGGGTGACTGAGAGAGTGGCACTCCTTTCCCTGAGTCACTACCCCAGTTCACAGGGATGCTTCCTTTTCCTTGTACCTGGACTCTCTTCCAATCCATAATATAATATTTTCTCTGCTGTGACAGGAGGCCTAGTCCCCCTGGCCTCAGGATAAAGCTGGGGAGACATTGGAAAAAGCACATGTAGCTTTTATTAAAGATACTTATGTTTCAGGGACCTGACATATTCTGACTGGGGTGAACAATGAGCTGGGGAGGTTCTCTGTGCTAATGTTTGTTATTATCTTTATCTGCAAAATTTCTTCTTAATTCAGACCTATGGAAGCTTCTCTAGGATGGTGGGTGGCTGTTTTTGAGGCATTTCCTATTCTCTGAGCAGAGCTTTGAGTGCCCAGCTTGGCTGAATACATCTTCCAAGTTCAGAGCATCGGGGCCTTTGAACCTGGGAGGGGTTCACGTGTCCTCCTGTGCTGGCCTCTGAGAATTTGCAAGAGCTCACTATGGAGCACTCCTACCCCTGTGGTACATGCAACAGGCCACAGCTTGCATTGACACTGGCTAATGGCCTATATTTAGAACCCTCTGTGATCTCCAGAAACCCTGGTCCAGCTCTTGGAGGAGGGGAAGCAGTACGCAGTTGGACTGGTGACAAGACTTAGCAAAATTCTTACTGAGTCCACCTCCTGTAGACCAACAATAAGAGCAAGGCTTGGGAAGTAGGGCTTAAACAATGAAATCTTTTTATTTTCACCAGGACACTGAGAACTGGGGCTGCAACTGTTGCTTGCTGAGGAAATTAAGTGGTAATGAAATTAATGAGGCATTAAAAGGGGTACATAAAAATGTCACAGTGTTGAGAGTGCAAACTGGAAGGTCTTCTGAGAAAGTTCCCCACTCATCAGAAAAGTTACCTGGAAATAAAACCCCAACTGAGCAAGAAAATAATCCCTGAGCATATTCTGTGAAGATTATTCTTAGTCATTGTTCTTTCTGGCTTGCCAGATGCATAATTTGAATCTAACTACAAAGCGTGCAAAAGAAAGGCAAGGAGCATCTTTGCAAGTAAGAGATGGATTGTACCACTTTCTATATTATGTCTCTCATAACCATACACATCTTTTGTATTCAGGTGTATACTACGGTCTATATCATATATGATTTTCAACTGGAGAGAGTTAGTCAAATGTGATTGAAAGGGTGTTTTATAAAACTAAAACCAAACATTATTTAAGGAGATGATTCTTTTCTTCTTAAGCGAATATAACAAAAGCAACCACAAAAATGTTTTCTCTCAATACTTACACTGAGAGTACTGTGGGTGAGAGGGAGTGCCAGGGGCTCTGAAGGAGCTCCAGTGATGTTTACAGACTGATGTCCATTGATGGATCTTCAGGGCAGAATTAACAGTCATACAAATCCTTAAAATGTTTCATTAATAGGATCCACGGTAGACAGGTATAGAAAAGAATTATGTTGTGGAAGGGTTTTATTTCCCTAGTAGCTTTGCTGGGATTTAGAGAAAATGACAGAAGGGAAGGTTAGTCAGAGGGGTTTGTTTGGATTTGGTTATTCTTTTTTTTTTTTTTTTTTTTTTTGCTGTACGCGGGCCTCTCACTGCTGTGGCCTCTCCCGTTGCGGAGCACAGGCTCCGGACACACAGGCTCCGCGGCCATGGCTCGCGGGCCCAGCTGCTCCGCGGCATGTGGGATCTTCCGGGATCGGGGCACGAACCCGTGTCCCCTGCATCGGCAGGCGGACTCTCAACCACTGCGCCACCAGGGAAGCCCTGGATTTGGTTATTCTTTATGGGAAAAGCCTATGGCTCTGTGTGTGGTGTGTGTGTGTGTGTGTGTGTGTGTGTGTGTGTGTGTGTGTGTGTGTGTGTGTGTGTGTGAAGGGGGGAGGGAGGGGGAGACAGAGAGCATACACACTGCTCACTGCCTGAGAATTGAAGGGTGTAAATAATGAGGTGGCGCCTGGCTACATACAAACTGAGGCAACACACCTTCAAGAGAAGTGAACTCTGTGATGTTATTTTGTCTCTACATCACTAAGAAGTTTTTCTCATCAATTTGATTCCTGTTTTTATTGAACTGAATTGTATTTTCTTTGCATTTGTACACAGAAGCTCATGCTAAAGCATCTCAAATTTGTAGTGATATACTCACCACATATATTTACTTTGTGGATATGTGAAAAAAATCTCCCATCTATGCTGAGATTAACGTCATGGAAGAGGCTATCAGAAGTGTGTTTTTATTCTGGATAGACTAGGAAATTTTTTTCAGAGCTAATATAAAATTAGAACCTGTTGAGTGAAATTGTCTTCACCATGAATCAACTTTATTCTTTAGGATCAAGAGGGATTCTCTGTGCTCATTGAGGACATTTTCTTTTTGTATGTTTGAGTATTTAGACGGGACCTGGTGCATAAGGAAATCTGAAAATATGATACTATCTTGGTTTACTAGCTAGTAAAATCATCTAGGATTATTAATAATTATATGGATCCTGTGACTCTTCACGTAATAAGCTAGTGCTTCCCCTTTTACCACTCCAACCCCAATTCTGAAAAGTTTTTAGTTTTATGTCTTTCTTCTGTAGAAATCTGAGAAGAAATTGTATTTTCTCCATATTCAAATATGGGGTTTTGAAAGCTTACATGACAGACTTTTTTTGACTTCCTTCTCCTTTATTCTCAATGTAGAGCGATCAAGAAAAACCTACTGATAAAATGCCAGTAGCGTTGACTTTACTTTCCACCAAAATTGCTTTACTCTTTGGCCTCACAAAACAGCATGATAATAAATTGATTCTTATGGCAAGTGAATCAGATTCTATATATGAAACCCAGACTTTATTTGGCCTATTTAAGGAAAACAAATCCTTATTAGTCTTTTTTTGTGTGTGTGTGTGGTACGCGGGCTTCTCACTGCTGCGGCCTCCCCCATTGCGGAGCACAGCCTCCGGACGCGCGGGCCCAGTGGCCACGGCTCACAGGCCCAGCCGCTCCGCGGCACGTGGGATCCCCCCGGACCGGGGCACGAACCCGTGTCCCCTGCATTGGCAGGCGGACTCCCAACCACCGCACCACCAGGGAAGCCCCCTTATTAGTCTTTTATGAGTAGATTTGGTTAATCTTCATGCAATCAATGGAAAGAATAAATGCATGTTGGGAAAAAAAGACTTTGGCAAAGGTGTAAGTTGAATTTGTGACCTCCCAAAATTTATATGTTGAAGCCCTAGCCCCCAGTACCTCAGAATATTTAGTGATCAGATCATTGTAGATGTAATATGTTGAAGTCATCCTGGTGTATGGTGGGTCCCTAATCCAATATGACTGATGACCTTGTAAGAAGGGGAAATTTGGAAGGCATACACACAGGGAGAATGCCACGTGAAAATGAAGGCAGAAATCAGGGCTATGCTTCTGTAAGCCAAGGAATGTCAAAGCTTACCGGCAAACCACCAAAAGCTAGGTGAGAGACATGGAATAGATTCTCCCTCATAGCCCTTAGAAGGAACCAACACTGCCAATACCTTGATCTTGCAAATGGATCCAGATATAGTTCTAATTTCAAAGTGGCAGCTCCAGCAAATAATTTCCACAAGAACTAACACCCTTTCCATTTCTTTACTCCTCTTCCTCTTCCCTCCTTTTTCTCCTTCGCTCCCCCACCCCCCATTTCTCTCTGCCAATACCTTGATCTCAGACTTTTAGTCTCCAGAACTGTGAAATAATGTGTTTTTGTTCTTAAGCTACTCAGTTTGTAGTACGCTGTTATGGCAGCCCTAGGAAACTAATACAGACTGCAAATGGAAACACAACACAGTTGGGATCACCAAGGCCACTCATCATTTTCACATAGTGGTGGTATGTTACCAGGCTAGAAAAAGAAGGCTTACCAAAAAAACAGATGCTGGCAGTAGTGGACTATTTACCAATATCATCATAAAGAAGCAGAGTTATTAAAGGATCTGCAATCACTGGGAAATTCAGCCCATGACGTTGATGGATGGAACTTGGCTTTTCCTTTCTGCCAAAGCTGCTGACTGGATAAATGTTTTATTCATGAGGCCCAGGGCAGGAAGGGATGCCAAAGGTTTAAGAATATTTTAAGAAACTCTTTCAGATGTCAAACAAGTTGTCAGGAGGCGTTAAGCAAGGAAGCTGAGGTACTACATCAACCCAGCTGGGCAATAAACCCCTTGCAAAGACTAGAAGCGATGACCGTGGTCTTGGAAAGCCACTCCATTGTGTTGTGTGTTTTGTATTTTGTATTGACTTGCATTCATGGTCACAGCTCAAAGAAGCAGAAGTTCCTGCTATGGCTTAAGGGTCCCTCTGTCTCACCGAGGATCCAAGCTAACCCAATTTGGAGGATAGTCCTAGGCCTTGAAGTTCTACCTGCCCATGGATCCAGTTTCAGGATCTTTCCCCTGGATTGGCAACTGCCTGAGCAGAGGGAGTCATTTAAATGACAGTGTGTAGCTTTAGCTGAAAGTCTCAGGAGGCCCCTTAGCTACACATTTTAATTACCTATTAACGAAATGGTATTTCAAATTACTTAGCACAACAGACTATTTTCTGCGGTGAGGAGAGAGGGCAGCTTAAGTGTGGACAAGATACAAATGTGACTCTCATCTGCCTCTCTGTAAAGAAAAGTCTTTTATAAAATAGCAGGTTCTAGTAAATAATGTTTGTACTTATTTAGACAGCAGTAATGATGGAAATTCTGGGTACATGTAATGAATTGCATGAAAATTCCCTGTGTCTTTTAACTCTCTATTGAGGCCAGATCATTTTAGTAATTTTTATAATATATATTAATAAAGTTTTAAAATCACTTGGAATTATATGAGAATAAAGTGTGGCTGTGACATAGTTGTTAACCCAAACATTTTCTTATTGCCAAGGAAGCACACACCCAAGTCCAAATGAGTCTTTCCAAATTTTAAAACTATACCAGGTTAAAATGAAGAGTTACAATATAAAATTCGTCAGTGGATGAAAAACAGACACGTTCCAGGTCTCTGCTGCCCTTTACGTTTGGGGAGTTTCAGTATTAAAACCCTAAGAACTTTCCCTGGGGTCCTGGGTAGAAAAAAATCAAAGAGCAGAAATTGACAGGAACAGCCATTCTGAAGCATGCTGTCAAGATGCATCAAAATATGCAACAATATCCTCCCCTTTCTATCTGTCAGAGCCATTGATTATTTTCAATAAAGAAAGCCAGTCACAGTTGCTGGAATAGTAGAACTCAGCATAGCAACTAGGTGACATCTGTCACTCTCTAAATAGAGAAGTTAAGAAAAAAATTTACTCACTGCATCAAAAGCATATTTTTGGAAGCATAGTTACATATGGTTTCATAAAGGATAAAAATAGAACATAGAAAAAGCAAATATCTATTAGACCCCAAGACTCTTCCTGGGCTTATTGGGTGTTTTCCATGAGACTGCTTATTTTATGTCCCTCTCTCAAAACAAAACAAACAACAGGTTAAGAACTTGTGAGTTTCCCAACATCCTTTCAACAAATTCCTATTCTGCTTCTATCAGCCAGAGTCTAGTTTTAATTTTCTTTTTCCTTGCAACTAAGAAACCTGACTGATGAAATATTGTGACTTCATTTTCCTTGAAAAACCTCAGAGGGCTCAAAATGCAGTCAGGTTAGAACGAAGCTGTTAACCAGAACCTACTATATGATTATAAGGTGGTATTTGGTGGTTTTTCTCTGTGTCGAGTTCAATTACCTCAACGTGCTCAACCAATAGTAGAGAAAAATAAAAGAAGCTTATTCACTGTAATACAAAATTAATAGTAAAAACAGTGGCAGGCAGTAGCAACTAACATTTATTGAGATCTTATGCTGTGCCAGACACTGCTAAAAGCCTATATAAATTTTTTATTGAATCATCCCAATAAACTGAAGCCAGAAGTACTGTTATCATTATTACCATCCTATTTATGTAGAACTGAGGCACAGAGAGGTTATGTAACTCATAGAGTAGCGCACAGCTAGGAGATGTGAAACGGGTTTGAATCAAAGAGCTGTCTGATTTGTAAGTTGTGATCCTAACCTTGCGTACACTTAATCATTCTACTTTTGACGCTTAAAAAGCCATACAGGGGTTTCCCTAGTGGTGCAGTGGTTACGAATCCGCCTGCCAATGCAGGGGACACGGGTTCAAGCCCTGGTCTGGGAAGATCCCACATGCCGTGGAGCAGCTAAGCCCGCGAATAGCTAAGCACCACAACTACTGAGCCTGTGCTCTAGAGCCCGCGAGCCACAAACATTGAGCCCATGTGCCACAACCATTGAGCCCGCATGCCACAGCTACTGAAGCCCACGCGCCTAGAGCCCGCACACCGCAACGAAGAGTAGCCCCCCCGCTCGCTGCAACTAGAGAAAGCCTGTGCACAGCAATGAAGTCCCAACACAGCCAAAAATAAAATAAATGAATTTATTTTTTTTTAAAAGCCATATAATTTCAAGATAGCCCTACTGAGACCTTAAGAGAAAATAGGTCTGCAAGTTATCTTCAATGAATTATATGTAAGATAACCCCAGAAACAGATCATAATTTCACAGGTTTAAACATGTGTTTGAATGGAAGACATACTGGCTTGCCTTTTTATGATAGAAAAGAAGGGAGTGATCTTTGGCAAGGTGGGTGAGGGCAGGGCTGGGGAAAAAGGGGATATGGTTTATAGTCCTTAAATGTTTAGGTCTACAAGTTTTATTAGCTGCCATCACCCAAAGTTATATCTGCAGCCAGCTAGAGTCATACTCTGAGCACTATGTTTTTTTGAGATCAGTGCATTGGTTTCAGAAAAAAAAAAACCAAAAAAACAAAAAACATGACACAGTGAAGATATCTGCCTGGTACACTCTGCTGAAGTCTCATTTGCAAAACACAGTATCCCAGGGTTCCACACACCCTATTCTGCCATTAGCTGCATGCACAAGCAACTGCATTACAGGAGACATTTAAAATATATAAACATTAACTTATCTACTTGAAATTCATAGCAATAAGCCCTGCTTAAAAGTATAATTTAAAGCTCTTCAGAACAAAGATGTAAAGGATTAACAGTGCTTAGATCAGGAATAAGTATATTGAAACATATCGGTTGGCATGCTCTGATGGGCATTGTCAAAGAATCTCCTAATGCTTGTTTGGGGAGAATGCTATCTGGTTTACTTATAACATTTTAAACATTTTATAAAATTAAAACATGGAACCCTTGGAGATTTTCTATCTTCAGCTAAGCAAAAGTGTTTTTTAAAAGTTCCCTTAAAATATTTAAAAACAAATCTATTATAGAAATGTCAAGAAAAGTTTCCAAGGGAAGAACCAGCTTATATTCTAAGAGTAAATGTAAAACATACCCATCTCTGAAATACATGATATACATTAATTTAAGTATCATATATAATACATAAAATGAATTAGATAAAAATGAAATATATCTATACGCACAATATGCAAATACATATATATTCTACAAAATATTCATACAGTAAAAAATTGGTACAATTATAGTAGATTACAACTGGTTTATACTCTTGTTTGTTGCTTTTCTCTTGTGTAACTAATTCTGCATGCCTTTGGATCACATTATACCATTAAATCTTGTGATAATTTGAAAGACCTATTGCTCCCAGCTGCTACTGCATAAGCAAACCAAAAGAATAGTGTAAACTGGCATGAGAAGAACGTATCATACAAGCTTCGTTAGTAAGAATTCCCTTTTCTGCACTCACATTTGCATGCTGTTGTTTGAGGTTTAGTAAAGATGAAATCCCTAAAAGGCTAATAGAATGGGGCAATAATCCATGATCATCGCTGATACACAAATGCCCGAGTTTGTGTGTGTGAACTAGTTGTGTCTGATTTGCCTTCTAAGAGTACTTTTACTTCACTGGTCATTTTCTCACCAGTCTCCATTATTTCTTCCTTCATTTTGCTGTGGAACTAAAAAACTTTCTGTATTACTTTTACCTGGAAACAAAGTGAAGGAATATCACTGCAAATATTTTAGATTTAAACACAATGGGCTTGAAAGAAGGATGTTAAAACAAATAACTCAAACTCTACACAGTATGATATAACCTAATGGAATTTGTGAGCCCAGAAATGTAATTTTTTTTTAAAGAGTAAGTCCTGCAGAAAACTGGGTAAACACTTGGAAGGTTGATCTATGATGGGTTACCAAGCAACTTGGTAGTAACTTGGAGCTGTTGGGGGAACTTTGACTTCATGAATACAAACTATACCCCTCACCAGAAAAGGAATGACTTCCTGGGTAGACAATTAGTCTGACTTGATTTACTTCATTTATTCATGAAATATTTATTGAATGTCTACTATATGCCAGGCTTTGTTCTTGACAGTTAGTGTGTGATGAATGATACAGCCACGTTCCCGGGCTGAATAGAGCTTAACTTTGGCAGGTGAGAGTGATTATGATATTATGTGTTGAATGTAATGGCAGAGCAAGTAGAGGATGCCAGTCTCAAGGATCTGGGGATGTTTCCAGGAGGAAGGGATTAAGCTGGGGTTTAAGGGATTGAGAAGTTAGCAAGGAAGTAAGGGTTAGAGGGCAAGAGTGTTCCACACCAAGAGGGAGCATGTGCAGGTGCTCAGACGTGAGGGAGATCCTGGGGTACCTGAAGATACAAAGAAGTTACCGACACTGCAGCTGGTCCGAGATTAGTAAACGAGACATACATTACAGTGGAGTGATGAGAAGTGTGAAAACCCACAGCACTGGACCATAACAAATGCCTTCAATAACCAATAAAGGAAAGCAAAAGCAAGTGAAATGAAGCCAAGCAACTCGGCTAAATTTCAAGACTAAATGGAAAACTCCGTGTGAATGCTGAGGCAGATGGACTGCACATCACGGAGATGGATTTACCGTAGTGGACATAGGAAGGCTGGCAGTGATAGACAATGTTTCGGGAAATGGCTGAGAGTGTTCTGAAGCACCATTCATTCAGGAATGGGCCTCAGCAGGCTGACATGGTTGATGATGATGAACATGGAAAAAGCATTGTTTTGAAGATAGATGGGGGTGAGTGTGTATAAAACATGACTTTCCTTTTGGAGGATATTAGGTAGGTTTTCTAGAGAATCTGTTATCAGTTCCCAACAGTTTCTACTCAACATAACTCTGGGGGTCATGATTAGTTATCCATTATTGGGCCATCTACATTAATAAAGCTACTTATTTTTAGAAAGTTCTTTTTAAAAATTAAATAAAATGCTTCAATGATACCAAAGAGTGTGGAGAATTACATAGCAAACACCTATGTGCCTTCCACCCAGCTTTATCAGATATGACTTTTGCCAAATTTGCATAGGATATTTTTAAGAAATAAAACCTTACAGATAAGTTGGTTTTCCATGTACACCAGTCTCCAGTCCCATTCCCCTCTTTCCTTCCAAAGGAAACAAGTATCTTGAATTCGGTGTTTATCACTCCTATGTATGTATGTATGTTTTTTAATAATTTTACTACATTTGTATCTATCCTTAAAGAATACCCAGGATTGATATTTTTATAACTATAAATGGCATTGTGCTATAAATATATATAATTCTGCATTACTTTTTACAAAGCATTATGCTTTGGTGATTTATCCATGTTGATATAGGAAGCTATAATTCATACTTTTTAACTATTCAATAGTATTTCATTCTGTGAGCATACTGTATTTTAACACTTTCTTCTGTTAATAGATATTTATATATATATTTAAATTTTGCTACTATAAATAATGATGTAGTATCATTTTACTCACTTTCTTGTGAAAATGAAAGAAAGTATCAATAGGGTATGTATGTCTCGATGTGGGATTGCTAAGCTGCAGGAAACACCCATTTCCAATTTTACTAAATATTGCCACCTTCTTTCCAAAGTGGTCTCATCAATTTACGTTCCCACCAGCTGTATATGGAGATTCATATTGCTCTATATCTTCATCAGCACATAGTATTGTCAGACATTTCAGTTTGTGTCAATCTAATGAGTGTGAAATGGTCAAAGTCCCACCAGGAACACTCTAGGTTTTTCAATAGAGGAAATTTAATACAAGGACTTGACTAGACAGTTGATGGAACAGCTGAGAAGCTAAATAGAACGGTGACAAAGCACCCACAATAGTAGGAAGCCACTGTCAACCCTAGGGCTGGAGAGATACATGGTGAAGGTGGTGTTACCAGAGACTAGAGGCTGGGGCCCCTATCAGAAACTAAAACTGGGGTGGGAGACGGGACCTGGGAGTCTCCAGAGGCTCACAGAGGCTGCCCAGAGCTCCTACAGGAAGCAGAGGGAAGAGGAGAGAAATGCCAGGCTCTCTTTCCTCCTGTCCTCTAATCTCCCCCTAGTGCCTCTCACTGGCTAGACTTATCTGGAAGCCACGAGTTACTTGTCCTATAAAAAGAATAGAGGAAGAGAGGAAAATAGATCTGAAAGCAGATAGTTGACTAGAGCAAATGTTATTGCATTATGGCTTTAGCTTGCGTGTCTCTTATTTCAAGTGAGCATTTTTTTAAATGTTTATTGGTCATTTTGTTTTCTGTGATTTTTTAAATTCATATTTTTCCTATTGGCTCTTCATTTCTAATTTATATTTAGGGATTCTTTATTTAGTCTGAAAGTTATTCAGTTATATGTATTGCAAATGTTAGTCATAGTCTGTGGCTAATTTTCCACTTTGCTTATGGTACAGAAGTTTAAAAATCTAATATACAAACTTGTCGGTCCTTAACCTTTAAGGTTAACACTGTGTTTTGTTCGAGTCCTTCCGTATCCTGACCTATATTCCTCTATATTCTCTTTTAAAAGTTAGTTTCAGTTTTCATATTTGTCTTTAATGCTCTGGAGGCTTGTTTTTTTTAGAGTGTGATCTATGTCTTAAAATTTTCTTCCATAAAGATAACCAATTGTCTCAGCCCATTTTTACATACTCTCTTAATTTTTTTATTGCTATATATATGTATATATGTATTCCCATATATATATGTGTGTGTTGGTCCCTTCTGGTATGAATCTATTTCTGGGATATCTACTCTGTGTCATTGGTCTAGTTTATATCCATGAACAACTTACTATTTTAATACAGCTTTAAAATAAGACCTGGTTTTTAGTAAGACTAGTGCATTCACCTAGTTTTATTTCATATTTGGCTAGGGTATGTCAGACTTTTTGATGCTTTAGATGAATTTTAAGAGCCTTTTTTTCAAGTACCATTAAAACCTGTTAAAATTTTCATTCATGTTATGCTGAATTTATAGATTACTAGGAGCAAAGTGATCACCTTTATAATTGTATCTTCCCATTAATTAATTTTATATATGTTTCCTGTTATTTAGGTCATCTTTTATGTATTTCTTTGTTTTTAATATAAAAACCATTTTATATATATTTTCTAATTTCCTCCACAAAGTTATCACACGCTTTTGATTGATTTTTTTCTTGATATGTTATAGTTCGGATTATCATTAAAAATGGCATTTCAAAAAATAACATTTTTAATGCATTGCTGCTAGTGCAAAAGAACGTAAATAATTCTATGTATCCAGTTAACATCCAGAAAATTTGCTAAACCTCTTTATTAGTTCTGTTTCTATAGATTCTCTTGGATTTTCATGAACACAAAATCATACTAGAATGAATATGGTAAATTTATTTCTTCCTCCCGAACCTTTATGCCTTTGACTGACTTTGTGTGTCTTACTGCACTGGCCTGAATATATTGATCAGACGTGTTGACAGCTGCTTGTTCCTAACTTTGAAAGGTATTCTAATGTTTCACCATTAAATAGACTTTTCACTGTAGGATTTTTGTTGATTTCTCTTTTCAACTTAAAAAAATCACTTTTCTTCCTAGTTTGCTGAAAGTTTTTTTTTTAATTTAATGAAATAAGAGATATTGTTTTGTATCAGGTGCTTTTCCTGCATCTATTGAGATGATCTTTTCTGAAGACTTCTTTGAAGATTCTGGTGGAGTAAAATCTAAACTTGAAAAACACAAAAATCAATACTGTGTATTTCCTATGAACATAGGTAGATGTGAAAACATTTTTTTTTTTTTTTTTTCTTTTTGCTGTATGCAGGCCTCTCACTGTTGTGGCCTCTCCCGTTGCGGAGCACAGGCTCCGGATGCGCAGGCCCAGCGGCCATGGCTCACGGGCCCAGCCGCTCCGCGGCATATGGGATCCTCCCAGACCGGGGCACGAACCCGTATCCCCTGCATCGGCAGGCGGACTCTTAACCACTGCGCCACCAGGGAGGCCCGTGAAAACATTTTTTTTAAAGGACTGTAAGACTACATACAAAAGCGATTATAGCTGGTCCTTTTGGAGGGGAGAGAAAAAAATTGAAAGTAGATGGGGGAGATAGGACTGAGGATGGTGGGAAAAGAGCGATTAGTTTTTCCTGTAATGTTCTAATGTTTCTTTTAAAGGGGAGTGTGTTCGCATCTAACTTTCATAACTGTTTTTAACAATGTGTGCCTAGAATAAGCAGGTGTATGAAATTAATGATAAATTTTGAGTCATAGAAATATGGGTGAATGCAATTCCTTTCTCCGCCGTATTTTGCTATAACTTTCTAATTTACAAGAACAAGAACAACCACAGAAAACCAGTGAGAACGTATTATTCCTCTTGATTATGGGTGACATATGATTTAAATTGTTCAAATTCAAGTTTGGTCTTAATATTTGGAATCAGAAAATTGAAAGTGTGAACTTTGTTTCTTCATGCACATCATCAGTCCGTTAAAACTCACATATTTAAGTACCTAATTGAGTATGGATTGGGCAAGATAATTATATACGCCTATCATCTAATAATATGGATGGGAAATATAGACAGACTTTTCAAAGAGTCATTAAACCAACGTGAATGGAAAGTGAAATATTGCTATCTCTTACAGACCAATAGTACTAGTGTTTCTTGGCTGGATGTAGCAATATTTCAGGCAGCCAATTCCTATTCTTTGTATATTTTTAAACAGTGTACTTTTCTCTGGGAAGGTCTATTTTGCTTTAGTTTTTATGTTTTCCTAATTTGGGGACCCAGGAACTTGAAAAATCAAGCTTTTCCCTCATTTATGACATAGAGTTAAACATTCCAGCATAAGCTTCTGAGTACCCACTGCTGGGTTTTCCAACTAGCAGATTGTCAGTTTGAGCATAGACTTAGCCTGCCAGCAGAACATAGATAGATAGACAGACAGACAGATATACACATAGTACATATTTGTGTGTATATATACATACACACATACACATGTGTATACCTGTATATATACATCCAAGTATATTTGAATGTGTGATACTTCAAGTAAAAGAGTGAAAGTAATCATATTCAGAAAAATTGGAGTTTAATTTTTGTTACTTTATCCTCTGGTATTGATTTAACTTGGGACGACATGTGAGGAGGGGATGAATGGGGGAGTGGGTATCATAATCCTTTTAGTGCTTGAGCAACTAAACATTCAAATGTGGCCTTGTGAGCACATCTCCTAGTGAGCAAGACCAAAAAGCGGGGGGGCTTTGTGAGAGTTTTTGTATTTTCAGGCAGGTAATCCAGATGTTTACAAAAGACCTGAAAACTGGGTCAGGCAGGATGTACATAGAGTGAAGATGGAGTGGGGCATAGCTAAAGAGGTTTGTGTGTGCACATGTGTGTGTAAAATATAGATTTAATCTTGAACAAGGTGAAAAAACAATCCAATCTGCTATGATTAAATGTCAAATGGCTTCAAAGAAAAATGTTTTCCCAAATGGTAATAGAGGATTAGCCTACGCAGGTGAAATCAAAAGCTAGACTCTGAGCATGTGGGCATTGGGGGTCATGTTTGCTACTGTGAGGAAGGGCATCTAGGGAGAAAAGATGGACAAAGGCCTGAGGAATACGCCAGATGGTATCCACTCTGAGTCTTTCTCCTGTGACAGCCATACTTGGTGCCCTTTCCTGACTTGTTCATGCTTCTTAAAACCTCATCCTTTAAGATGTTTCCCAACTCCAGAATCCATCCTGATGTGGTCAAAATAAGCCCAGGGGAGAGAAAGCTTCATGCCTAGGCTGTTAACAACTCCACATATCACTGTTAGATACGAGCATGATGGGCAAATAGACTTTATTTTTTCCTGGATATGCTCAGAGCTTGGGGGTATGTTTTCAACACTTTATCATACTGTTTCTGGTTACAAACAAAAAGAAAAGAAATTAGAAGTTGTTAGGCTTGAATAATGTCAGGTAGGATATTTTATTGAAATAGCAAGTCTGAAGATATTAGAGACGTAGATTCATCTTAATCTTTGCTCTTAGGACCATTATTGTACTAAACATCAGTGTAATAGTATTTCCAAAATACCAGCAAAGGTTGCTTCATGTGGTTTCAAAAAGATGGACACATGAGCAAATCCTGTGCCTGGAGCCAGGTTTGAAACCCAGAGCTTCACTGAGTGACCTTGGACAAGTTGCTTAATCACCCTGAGCTTCAATTTTCTCATCTGTAAAATGTGGTAACAATACCTCCCTCATAAGTTTCCTATGAGGAATAAATTATACAGTGTAAGGAAATTTAGCATAATGCCTTGCACAGTGCAAAGTACTCAGGAAATAGTGACAGTGGTGTAGACGTGGTGATTTTTCAACACTGAATTTATCAGTGCTATGTTTTGTGTTTTTATGGCAGTGGTACTGTAAGCAATGGCATGTACACACATCCAACTTCAATGGCTTAACTAAATGGTGGTGTATTTTTCTCACGTACAAGGAGAGGTACCCCAGCATTCATATGGCTGATGGAGTAAATCCGGAAGCACCCAAGCTCCTTCCATTTTCTGTTCTGCCACCCTTAACAAATGACCCTAATCTTCACAGGTGCAACATTCTCATGCCCCTTCAGAAATCATGCCCAGGCTCCAGTAGAAAGAGAGAAAGGGCAAATGGCAGAAGATGTGGGCCAGCTGAATCTGTCCTTCTTCCATCAGGAAAGCAAAGCTTCTTGAAGGTCTACCCAGTGGACTTCCTCTTATACCTCATTGGTTGGAATTTATTCACATGAGCAGCCCTGGTACAAGGGAGCCTGGGAAATTGTTTCCTTTAGTTAGGAAGTTTGCTGCCCCAAGCAGAATTGTGGTTCTGATAGGAAGAAAAGAAGGGAGAGTAGACATTGAATAGGCAACCAGCAGTGTCTGTCATAGTTTGACATTAAGAATTATTTGCTGCCCGCCCCTCCAAATGTCCAAGGTCTTAGTAGTGAGAGGGAGGGAGGGAAGGGGGGAGAAGGAGAGAGAGAGAATAGGAGACATATGTTATGGCCTGGTTTAATGGAGGAGCTGGGCTGTGCATGGCAAAGTCCAATATCTCTTTAGGAGTAAGCAAACATTAAATTCTAAGCAAGAATTTTTCGCTCCTCCTAAATATTCTCCTGTCATAGAGGACATCATGCTGTATTGGTTAAGAACAAGGTTCAGAAATGAAGTAGCCATGACTTAGAATTCTGGCCATGTCCCTATTTGAGTGTATGCCTTTGGGCAAGTTATTTAATCTCTCTAAAACATAAACTCCTATGAGGACTTTGTCAGTTTTATCACTACTGCATCCCATCCCCTAGGAGAGAGCTTTGTTATAAAAGGCTCTCAGATATTTGTTGGGTGGATGGATGGATGGATGAACTTCTTTGAACTCTAGACTCCTTAGCAATGAAAGGCATTAATAGAGACCATCTTTAGAAGCCATCATGAGGATTAAATGAGAAAATGTTTTGTAGAACACTCCATTGACTGTACTGTTAGAGAAACACAGTTTTACTTGAGCGCCAAGGCTCCCTGAACCTGGGAATCTCTGTAGGCCTTTTTTTCCTAGCAATCAGCATGGGAGTTTTGACCTGCTCCATTTCTGACCTGGGCTGATTCACCCCTCCTTAGAGAACCTGGTGGTTCCCTGCTGCCGGGAGTTCACCACATTGATGCCGAAATTAGTGTGGACGCCCAATCGGCATAGTGCACTACAGCCCAGAACTCCTGGGCTCCAGCTGTCCTCCTGCCTCAGCCTCCCTTCCGAGTTGCTGGGACTATGGACGTTTGCTGGGCTTAGGGCTTTTTTCCTGAGCCAGCTGTTGATCTCCAAGTCTGTTGGCTTCTTAAATGAGATGCACTATTATGGTGACACTTAAGTTTAGTACTAATGTATTTAAAGCGAATATCCGTGTAGTGTATTTCCAAAACGTATTGGATGACGAGTTGAAGCTATGTGGGCATGCATCTGTGTGCATGTCTGCATACACACTTGCATTTGTGGCTTAATTTTGGCTAAAAGTTTAATGAGCTTTCAAAATCAGCTATTTCAAACCAGGCTTGTTGCTAATTAAGGGTTAGCACACTAAATTAGCAGTAAATTAATACTCATTTTTGTTCTAGCACACTAGAGTGGCAGGGAAATTACCTAAATTAGACTCAGGTAGTGATGCTCATCATGGCCAAGAATAATGGAATCTAAAAGGATTTTCTGTGAAACACTAAGAGTGAGGGATATCCATAAAACCAAAAATTCTGCCGTCCTTATTTAGTTACTTACAGTAGATGGGTCTTTAAAAGTGGTGATTTAAAAGAAAATTTCCCAGAGCAGGATGTGCCATAACACTTAGCATAGGCCAATATAGGAGAATTAAGGCTCAGAATGGCCTCATGCTGACAAAGTGAGATTGCCAAAGTGGGTTGCAATGCAAGCAAATCCAACACCAGCAGTCCATCAAAAGCCAAATGATTCCTTAACATCCGTGAGCCATTTCATGATAGTTCGCAATCATCAACTCCTCTCCATTACATAGCAGGGTTTTGGCGCCAATGCCAAAGCTGGGATATCTTCTTTGGGGTTAGCAGTCCTTGCTTATGCTTTCTAATTTGAATTATTTATTGAATGGGTGTGTTCTCCTGTGACAAAGTAGACAGTGCCACCAAATGCAAAGTAACTGCCGCCAGCTTGATGCCACATTTCTTTGGAGAAGAATGATTCACTCCTGTGTAGAAGGTTGCAGTTTACAGAGAGTGCTCAGATGCATTGTGTCATTGTGAAAAGACATAATTTCCAACTCCGTGGAACACAGACTGCAGGAAAGCATCAAACCATGCCTGGCATGCCTCTGAGCTCAGTGGTTCCTGAGGCCCTCTCTGGCCAACTTGGAGGTCTGGGCCCAGGGGTATATGTCTGCTTTGTGTTTCTACCCCAGCCGTTCACCCTGCTCTCGCTCATCATGAGAGTTTCGACTAGCCATTGGCTAGGTCTGGACAGGCCAACTTTGCACTAATTATGAATTAAAGATGTCAGTGGCAAAGGATCTCATTCCAGATATTTCTACACGTAGTTGATATCAGCTTTCGTAAGTGTGACTGAACTCCAAATGGCTTGCAGTCATAAGGGAATGACCAGTTGAATAGCTATTATTTCATCCAATTGATGCTATGCTTTTTGTGCAAAGGGAAACAAGATTTTTTTCCTGGTTCTTGCTTTCAGTAGCTGCCAAAAAATATTAGCTATTTTCCCTAGGAAGCCAGCTCCTGTGGAAATGCTGTATGTTGCAAATGGAAACCCATGTTAATTTTCAGCAAATGTTACCAAAAAATAGACATTTCTACCTGAACTTAATCATTAATGCACTTACTCCCAACAGAAAAATGACTATTTATTTCATGGAATCTCTTGAATCCTGCTCTACCAGTAAAATAAGGCTGAGAAAATAATCCAGATTAAAACACAGTATCTTATTGGTCTTATCCAAGGTCCATGAGTCCAGGCAAGGACAAAAATAAAGCCTTCCCTCTCATGGCAGGCTCCTGGATACCCTGAGATCCAATCTATGTTCAAAGAGAAGAGATTTCTCTCTCTCTCTTTTTTAATTGAAGTATAGTTGATTTACAATGTTGTATTAGTTTCTGGTGTACAGCAAAGTGATTCAGTTATACATATATGTATGTATTCTTTTTCACATTCTTTTCCATTATGGTTTGTTACAGGATGTTGAATCTAGTTCCCTGTGCTATACAGTAGGGCCTTGCTGTTTATCAGTTTTGTATATAGTAGTTTGTAGCTGCTAATCCAAAACTCCTAATTTATCTCTCCCCTACCCCTTTTCCCCTTTGGTAACCATAAGTTTGTTTTCTATGTCTGTGAGTCTATTTCTGTTTTGTAAATAAGTTCATTTTGTCATATTTTATGATAGATTCCACACATACGTGATATCATATGGTATTTCTCTTTCTCTTTCTGACTTACTTCACTTAGTATGATAATCTCTAATTTGAAAAGATACATACACTCCAATGTTTATAGAGCAGTATTTATAATAGCCAAGACACAGAAGCAACCTAAATGTCCATCAACAGAGGAATAGATAAAGAAGATGTGGTATATATATACAATGGAATGCTACTCATCCATAAAAAATAATGAAATAATGCCATTTGCAGCAACATAGAGATCTCTTTTTTTTTACATTATAGATGCCACTGTACGCCAGAGCCTCCTTACATTTTTATGATTACTATCCAAATATTTACAGAGATTTTTTCATTTGCTCACAGTTATCTTGGCAATAGACTTAACCATTTTAACAAATAGTGAGAATGGTTAGTTAGTTGATACCTTTCAAAGCAACATTTCCCAACTACTGTAATGTCCAGAAAATGACAGCTTGAGGGAGCAAAATTGGAGGGTGGTGGAAATTCACATCAGGTAGTTACAACTGCCACAAGAACACACAGCTAATAAGTGGAAAAACCAGGAATTGACTCCATAGCTGACATTTCTAATCACTGTCCTCTATAGTGTCTCCACTACAGGCTTCTGATGGCAGTAAGATGTGTTAATAGTAGCGGTGGTATAGAAGTAATGGTAATAATAGTAGCATCAGCCATCGTTGGTTGCATTCCTACTTATGAACCAGACATTGAGATATTGTAATAAGCATTTTCATGGAGTATCTTTTTTATTCTCAAAACAGTCCTATGAGATAAATGCTATTATCATCCCCACTTTTCAGAGGAGGAAACTGAAAATCAGAGAACTTATTTACTCAGGTACAAGATATTAGGTGGCTGAGCTGGGATTTCAACCTAAGAGTTAGACTTTATTGCTTGTGCTCTAACTGCTACTATATCCTACCTCCCTGGAGAAAGGAGATGTCAGATATGTTAACATCAAAGAAGGACCAAACACTGGACATGGAGGGCATTTGAAGCTTGGAATGACACAGACAAGTCAGATTTCAGATCACGTTTGGTTTGCCTTCTCCGTTCAGGCAAGCCCTGAGACCAGGAGCCACATGGGCCTGTTTGAAACAAGCATGGGATTCCTGGGCTCCTCAGACAGGAACTTGACCCACAGGAATAAAGAGATAATGGTGTACTGAAGTGTGTACTTCTTGCGAGGCAGTGTGCTCAGTTCTGTAGCATAAATATCTCCAACCACCCTATGATGTAAGTGTTGAAACTTCTTCCTACAGATGAAGAAGCTAAAGCTCAGACATGCTAGGTAACCCTCACACATTTCCCCGCCATGAGTGACAAACAAGGGCAGGTGGTGCACAGATCTGTCTGACTCCAGGGTCTGTGGTCCTAGGGACCAGAACTTTGGAAAGGGGACTGTGTGTTTGCAATCCTCATTCTCATCTCCACAGCTGGGCTGCATCCTGCGTGTGTCACTTCATTTGCCGGTACTTGTACCCTTCTGGGGAGAGGGACTCTGCTCTCTCCCATGACAGTGCATTGCTTTCCTTTACACGTTACTTTACTTTTTGCACTCTCTCCATGACAGTGACTTTAAGGATTCCTCAGTGAGGTTGGTACTGCTCCCAAGAGGCCATGTTGGAAACCTGTGATTATTGCAGTGATTGTAGGTGCAGTGACTTGCATTTAGTAGGTGGGAGTCTGGAGTGCTAAATGTCCTGAATACCCTGGACAGCCCCATGCACTGAAAAGTCCCAGTTCCTACAAGACTTCCAGATGTCATTCAGAATTTCATGTAAGTGCAAACACCATTTATACCTATCCATGCTTTGAACTTGACTCCAGTCTACATATAAAACATGAAATATTCTCCTCAAGGTTTTAATATGCTCTGTACTTTTTAGGTAAGTAGCTGCTAGGTAAATGCAAAAGAAAAGTGTAATTTTTTTTTGGTACAAAAAAAGCCTCTACCAGCATCCCTTTAGGCTTTCCAAAGCCCACTATGGGATCTGTATTCATTTTCTATTGCTGCATAACAAATTACTACAAACTTAAAACAATACACATTTATTACCTCACAGTTTCTATAGGCCAGAAATCTGGCATAGCTTAGTTGGGGCTTCAGGATCTCTCACAGACTGTGATCAAGGTGTCAGCCAGGGCTGGAGTCTCATCTGAAAGCTCAACTGGGAAAGAATCCACTTTCAAGCTCACTCAGCTTGTTGGAAGAATTCACACTCACCGTTTGACCCAGAAGCCTCAGTTCCTTGCTGGCTGTCAGCTAGAGGGTGCCCTCAGTTCCTTGACATGTCGCTCTCTCCATAAGACAGCTTACTTCATCCACGCAAGCAAGGAGAGTCTACTGGCAATATGGGAGTGACAGTCTTAAGTAACATAATCCTGGAAGTCATATCCCATCACCTTTTCCATATTCTATTGATGAGCAGCAAGTCCTGCTCAGGACTCAGTGGGAGGGTTTACAGAAGTGCATGAATACCGCAGTCCTAAGACTCTAAGATGAGCTCCGTCTTAGGGTCTGCCCATCACAAGGGCCCAAGGATAAGTTCTGCAGCCTTGCATCAATGTTTGGGAGTGGAACATTACATGGTACCTTCCATCAGAGGGAAGTTTTGGTGTAGACTTGGTGAGTTAGCTGCTCTTGGAAGTTCTTCTACATTTATTTGGGTCATAAACAAAGGCTCAGAGAAACCAGTACAATGCTATTTCCTTAATTAAGCAGATTAACATTAATTGCATTCGGCAGAGTGGGCTTTAAGTAAGGAGGCTAACTTAGAATTGTTCTTAGGAGGGGACTTTGCAGCCTCTTCTCCTCTTCCTCTCTGCCACACTCATTTCTTCTGCTATTACCTTTGTATTCAATGCCTCCTTGAATTTTTCATCTCAGATTTTTCTGCATCAGTATTATGGTGTGTGTGTCTGTGTGTGTGTGTGTGAAATATTCATTTTTAATTACACAGGCTTGGTAATAGGTGTGTAGTCATGTTGGATCAGCCTCGGATGCAAAAATCCTTATTTCCAGCTGATTATATCTTGAAAGGATTTGTGGCCTCGGGCACCTGGAAATTGGAATGCATCATTTTTCACTAGTTGAACATCAAGGGACAGAAATTAAAGGAGACGGGAGGACTTTGGCAGTAGTGACCCTTAAATCAGCCAAGATGAGGGTGGACTGATTGAAACACGACAACTTGGGGGTGGGGGGTGGGTCCACATGTCCACCCTTCCGCCTCCTCATGATTGCGTGATTGCCACAGCCAAAGGTACCATAGGTCCTTCCCACAGGCAAGGGTTAAGAAGTAGGTCAAGTATAATGGGTTAGTTTCTAAATGTGATGCAGCAGGCAGGACCAGGTAGGGAAGACCGAACTTCCCAGGGCAGCGATGAAATAAGAGCAGAGTACACATCTCACAAATCACAGAGGCCTGAGGCCCCCTTTTGCATCTTGACTCCTGCAGTGGGACCATGTGGCAGTGAGAGAGATCCTTGTCTCTGAAGCTGCAAAGGTAAAAGACCTGGAAATCAGATGCTTAGACCACTGGGGTAGAGAAGAGCTCAGAGTCATTGTATCCTAGACCCAGAAGGAGCTTTTAAAGAGCCCTCTCTATCTAACGCATTCATTTGGCAGATGGGGAGACTCAATCTAGAGGGATTTGCATGAGTTCGCACAGATGGAGCCCCGTGAAGGCACATGAGGCCCTTTATACCTTTTGCCCCTTTTAAGTAAACATCCCCAAATGCTGGAACCTCTACAAGCTTCGCCAACTTGGAATGGGAAAAGCTAGGTTTTGCTTTGTTCTTACAGTTGGTATTGTGAATGGGTTCCTAGCCACTTCTCCTAGCTGTCATAGGTTGTATAGCTATCCCATCGTGTTTTCCAATGGCCCTCCTAGTGAGAGATTTATACATCTCTGCCCCATTTAACTCCAGTAATTCACGTGATTGTTTAGGCCAATGCAATGTGAGTAAAAGTAAAATGTTTCTCTTAAGAGGCTGCTCAAGGTTCATTATGTCTTTTTCTCTGAGGTGAGAGGGGCGATGTTCCAGACAGAGGCTGACCTGTCAGCCTGGATCCCAGAGTGGAAATGATGCCGGGCAGAGTCATAGCCAGGTGGTGATGGACAGGCAGTGTGAGCCACCTTTGTTATGGGGGTTAATTCAGGTTGTCACCGTGGCAGGACCTGGCCCATCCTGTCTGACTCAGCATGGTGGGTGGACTGTGTACGCTCACGCCTGTATGTACGCTCACTTCCCAGTACGCAGTCTTCCCCCAGGTGCACGTGCGGCCATCACTGCTTCCTCCTCCTCCCTCCAGCCAGTCACCACGCGCTGCATTTCCACTTTATAAGCCTCACATTTCCCCATCCCCACTGCTTCTGCCTCTCATTGCCACTGCAGCTCGACCTCCCCCCTCAGGCCGTTCCCCATAAGCAGCCAGAGGGAGCAAAGGTCAGATTTAATGTGGCCAACAAAGTCCTTCCACAATGGCCCTGCTTATCTCTCACTGTGTTCCTCCTCGGACCCTCCTCTTCACTCTTGTCCAAATTCTCTCTGTCTCTCTATTTAATTTAATTTATTTATTTTTTGGTCGTTTTAATTTACCTCCCACCTGCACCACTCAGCCACCAGATGTCCTCGTGCATCTCCCTTCTGCCCAGCCCCATTGACCTGGTAACTCCTACTTACTCTTTGAACCCCAGTGTGGAGTCACCTCCTCTGGGAAGCCTTCCTGATCACCGGAGTGTGACTTGGGTGTGAGTCCTCTCGTTCACGGCACCCTGTGCTTCTCTCGTCACTGCTCTGCATGACGCTGTACTTTGATTGTCTGACATGTGACTGTTCCCCAGTAGACGGTATCCACTCAAAACTTTGTAAAGCAGTATCTGGCACCTAGTAGATACCCCTTGAGTATTTGCTACTGAATGTTGATTTTTCATCCTGAAGGCAAAGGAAAATAATGCCCATACATTGGAATAAAAGACTTTATCTTGAAAAGTTTTTTTTTTTTTTTTTTTTTTGATACCAAGTGTTTCTGTTTCATGCGGGGAAAGATAAAGCTGTTGGAAGGAACTAGAACTTCCAAAAATACATGGAATGAGCTACATATATTGTAAAATATGGGTCATAGTTCTGTTTTGAGGGTGCAAAAAATCACAAAATTTGGGCTTCCCTGGTGGCGCAGTGGTTGAAAGTCCGCCTGCCGATGCAGGGGACATGAGTTTGTGACCTGGTCCAGGAAGATCCCACATGCCGCAGAGCGGCTGGGCCCGTGAGCCATGGCCGCTGAGCCTGCACGTCCAGAGCCTGTGCTCCGCAACGGGAGAGGCCACAACAGTGAGAGGCCCGTGTACCGCAAAAAAAAAAAAAAAACACAAAATTTTTATCAAGATAAATATTTAAAAGCACCCATGGTTGCTTGGAGAGTGTGAGGTGAGGCAGGAGCAGGGTTTGAATAAGAACTTGTTTGGGTCTGTGGGTCCTGGTGGATTCAGTGGGGGGTTTGTGTGCATGAGAACCGTGTTTTATTTTTAAAAATACTTCCTCAAGAGTCTGTTCACCAGGGAGTCCAACCTTTCCCTCCCTGTTCTGTTCTGCGAACGCAACCCGATTCAGGAAACAGAGTTGGAAGAGATACTAAGAAACAAGAATCTAGGAAGTCAGTGTGGAGAAGGGAGGTGGGGGCCGAGTGTCCGGCAGACCTTGTGGTCCATGAGTGTGTCCTGGTGGTTGTGGTCTATTTGCTGGGCAGAGAAACTCGACTGGTTGACAGTTTTCATCTCAGTGACTCTTAGGGGATGATTCTGAGCACATTGATGTGCAGAAGAATTATGGGTCAGTTTCTATGGCTAGAGTGTCCCCACTTCTGGTCAGTCCAGAACATAAGACAGCTTGAGAGCATCGAGTTCCTCAAGTAGGAGAACCCTGAGGTGTGGGTTGCCATCTCCTAACTCTGAATGGTCATGGGCCCTCATGTGTATTGATTATAGGAATCCACTTGGGCATAGCTACAAGATAAAAAGACTTTGTCAGTAGGTAGGTAAGTAGGTAGATATGTACGTAGACAGGCTGACTGACAGACGGATGGACGGATGGATGGTAAGATGAAGCTCTACAGGGGGATATACAGGTAGATAAAGGAAGACTTTATAAGGAGCACAATCATGGAAATATAATCTTCCATGATACATATTTGCGATTCATTAAAAGTCAATACATAAAGTCTAAATAAATATGAAGTCCTACCAGAGACTTCATTAAATTAATCCAACCTTTAAAACATCTTTAATTGATTTGTATATTCAAGGCATGATTAATACGTCATTTAGAATGAGGTATCACCAAGGGCAAGTTGATAAATTTAAAAACCACTGTGTCCAGGCATAAGAGAATTTCTCAAGAAACAGGAGAGCTTATTTCTTTTGTAATAACACAGTTGCTCTCCACTCATGAAAAGACATAAGCAGCATAATGAACAGATTAGGCACAGAATCACCAACAAGGTACTGGACCTGCTAAAGCAATGAGCCCTGTGAGCTGTCCTCCTGGGAGAAGCAGTCCCAGGTTATATACAAACTGCAAGGGCCATACCTGAGCTAAGCTTTGTCCACAGCAACACAGCTGCAGTTGGGCTGATTTCAAAGAACATGGGGGAGGACGTGGATTCGATATGGCTTTTTCCCCAGAACTAGTGATCCTTCCTTTCCACCTGCAGCGCCCCTGCATGCTATGTCAGCCCTACACACCTTGCCCTTCTTCCGAACACAGCTCCCCTTTCTCTTTAGGGAGCCATTGCAATCACTAGAACCAACTCTGTGGTTCTAATGCAGGTTGCTCATCACAGGACCCAGACTCAGAAGTGGGCACACGGTGGTCCAGATGAACTAGTCACAAAAACCCAGGCCATAAGTCAAGCCAGTCAGAATTCTTCACTGGGATTTTTTGAAGGGGATGGTGATCTTTCTTCTGTAGTTGTAAAGCCATGGGGATTGGCCATTTGGGGAAACAAAGCCAACATGCAGAAAGGAAAATAAGTAAGAAACGGCCAGGAAAGGGGGGCATCAGCTTCCAGATGACACTTTTGAGTCCCTGAAATCTCTCCAGTTTCTCTGATTCTTGCCTTCCTGAGACATGCTTCCTCGAGCATGTCCAGAGCTGTGAGCTTCCTCCAGTGTACTTTCAGTAAATACCAATTTTCTTAGGTTAGTTGGATCTAGGTTTGTGTCGTTTGCAATGAAATGAGTCCTAAAGAGCTTCCTCCCTTTCACACCCATTGCTGAATACCTACATTATGGGTAAAGAATGCCCCAAATTTGCCCTAAAGAGCCTCATGCTCCATGGAGGGCATAGAAAGAGGCAACGGTGACCCCTTTTGTTTAGGAGGGTGATGGGTGTTTCATGGAATGTAAAAACTTCTGTGCAAATATGAAAATCCAGTTCAGGTAGTAATATGGTGAATTTTCCTAAAATGATTCTGAGGTTAAATACTTCTCTTGTGTTTCACAGTGTGAACTGGTATTTTAATTAAAATATTTTTTAAAAGTTTAAAAGTTTTCTGAGTCAAAGCAGTATGGGAAATACCAAGTTATACAGAAGCATGCTGCAGTAATTCTCAGAGCCTGTAAGACTAGTGTGTTTTGGAGTACCGAAGAGTGGAGCTGAGTGTGCAGAAAAGGAATGCAGATTTCCAGGAATTGAAACTTGGAGAATAGAGATGTTTCCGTGACACTCAGCCCAATACCTTGGGGCAGGATATCAGAATGCAGTCTCCACTTTTAAGGAAGTGGGAGCCCAAGTTTTCCATTTATATTCTGGTTTAGTCTCTTAGTTTGGTGTATTTTTATGCTTTAGCTATTTATTGATTTGACCAACGTGATTCACTGTTCAGCAAACAGGGCCACATTAATGCGTTAAAAGTTCATTATGAGGATAACGGACACGAAGTAAAACGGAATCACGTGATGTGAGTGTAAAAGCTTTTTCCCTAGACAGCTGAAAATAAATTGAAAACAAATTCAATTAAAATAGCATTCAACCTTTTTATTCCTTCCCTGGTGTAATTCCTCTAAGGGGAGGCGGGGGCGGTCCAAAGCCAACACATTGCTTTGAACGGCCGCTCGTCCTGCACCGAGCAGACCCGGGCAGACCCGAGAGGGTGTGTGCTGACGGCGGGGGGGCTGCCTTGGGGAGCTGTGCTTTCAAGGCACATGTCCCTGCCTCCCCCGCGCATCTCTGCCTCTTGTTTTCTTTACCCGTTCTGCTTTCTCTCTGAGGCAAGGTAGATTTCCCATCATCTCATACCCTTCCTTCATCTCAACCTTAGGTCTGAAATCTTGGCCCATCCCAGCCTGTGCCCACACCCACATGAACACATCCTGTCGCTGCTTCATTTTCCCTCAAACGTTATCATGATACCTCTACCCACAGGGATTTTCAGGCCAGACCTGGGAGTCTTTCACTTTTTCTTTCCTTGTTTACTTTTCCACTCTTTTGTTTTTATCATAAAGGTAATACTTCCTCTACTAACAAGAGAAACGATGTAGTTGTGTATTTTCAAAGAGAATATTCTTCTTCCCTTCATTCCCTCTAATCAGACCCCTTCCACCCTGGCCTGCCAGAGGTCACCAGTGTTACTACTTTGGTGTGTGTCATCCATGCTGACGTCTCCCCTTTCCCTCACTTTGCTATAGCCAACCAGCCCATCACGAAGTTCTTTTGATTCTACCTTCAAAATGTTTTCCAAATCAATGCATCTTTTCCCAGGTCAGTTAGGTATTGTCCTTACCATTGTCACCCTTACAAGGCGTGTTAGTTTCCTAAGGCTACTGTAACAAAGGGCTAGAAACTACGTGTCTGAACCAACAGAAATGTATTGTCTCACAGCTCTAGAAGCTAGAAGTCTAAAAATCAAAGTGTTGACAGGGCCAGGCTCCCTTTGAAACCTGCAGGGGAATCCTTCCTGACCTCTTCCTGGCTCCTGGAGGCTTGCTGACAATCCTTGGCATTCCCTGGCTTGCAGCTGCATAACTCAGTCTCTGCCTTGGTCGTCCCATGGCGTTCCCCCTGTGTCTCTGTCTTCGCGTGGCCATCTTCTTATAAGGACGCTAGTTGTATCGGATGGGGTCTCAACCTCCTCCAGTATGACTCCATCTAAACTAATTATATCTGCAGTGACCCTGTTTCCAAATAAGGTCACATCCTAAAGTACTGGGGGTGAGAACTTCAGCATATCTGGGGAGGAAGGGGAGACACACCACAAGCCATAACATGAGGCTACAGTTGACTGGCCTTCCCCCTTGTACCTCTTGCTTCCCCAAAGCAGACCGTGCGCAGCAGTCAGAAGAGTTCTTCTAGATTTGAATCAGATCCTGGTACTCCTTTGCTTAGAGCCCCTGAAAGCCTTTCATCGGAACTAAGATAAAACCCAAGCTCCGTGATGTGGGCGAGGCCCTGTGTGATCAGGAGTCCTTCCAGCTCTGCTGCCCACGGCCCTTACCTGCAGCCCTTTTCCTGAAGGGTCTTCTTGTCCCACCCCAGCCCCCGCTCCCCCATCCTGCCTGTGTTTTTTTTTTTTTCCTTCATCAAAACCTCCTTCATCAAATTACACTGTAGATGTTTCTTCTTCTAAGAGGCTTTCCCAAACCCCCTCAAAATCATCCCCCAGTGTAGATTGTTTTTCTCCCTTCCTCTCCTATAGGCTTATAACATCTGTACTTATGTGATTATCAGGGTGTTTGTCTGTCTGTCTTACGACAGGGGTTGGCAAACTGTGGCCCGTGGGCTAAATTTGGCCTGTGGCCTATTTTGAAAGATCCTTGAGATAAGAATGATTTTTACAATTTTAAGGATTGGGGAAAAGAATGCAAAGGGAAATATACCCTCTGTGGGTATCCTCACCTGGAGGTGCCATCAGCATTGGCCATCTGAGGCCCATAGAAATGAGGGCTGTGGCTAAACTCCCCTGGTCGTCTTCTCTGAGGCCAATAGGTCTTTGTCTTCCTTATTGTTCTCCAGCACAGAGTCCTGCTTATTTTCTTTAGAGCATGTTTTCTGATGTGTAACTATCTTGTTTAATTTGCCTGCTTGCACTCTGTCTACTCCTCCAATAGAATGTAAACTCATGAGAGTGGGGTGCATGGAGTGCCAGTCACCCCAGTATCCTCAGTGCCCAGCCTCCAGTAGACTGAATAAGGGAGTGAGTACTGTGCCTGTCTAGTGAGGGAGACGGGTGTCTGTGAGCACAAGGCGTGGAGGACGGTGCACCAGCCCGTGTGGAACAGCGGCTCAACACCAAAGCCAAGCACCTGGTCTGGCGATCGAACTTCCATGCGTTTCCTCAGCAACACCTGTGCTCAGCTCTTCTCAGCTGCTTGGGTGCATGGTTGAGCTAAGCTTGTTTACTTTTAAGGTTTTGAACATGAAGAGTTCTGGAAGTCTTTTGCACCTCATCTTTGTTTTCTTCCTGTTCTCTCTCTTTCGAATCCTATAATTTACTGCAGTCACTCATCTCGGATTCTCCCTGGATTCTGCTGTCATCCTATTTCCTGAATCCCTCTTCCTTTCCTCCAGCCATGACAACTGGTCCTTTCTCTCTCATGTTGGGTCCCTGTTGTCAGTATGGGGAAGCCAGTTACCTGGGACTCCTTGGCCAGTGATTTTGGGCTCCATCATTCCATGGCCTCTCTCTCTGGTTGCATTAATTGGTCTTCAGTGTTAATTAAGTATCTAAATCAAATTTAGAGAATAGAAGTGTGACTTCTGGAGGCAGGCAGCCTGGACTAGAATCCCAGCTCATCATTAACCAGCTGTGAGTCCTTGTACAAGCTGCTTAGCTTTTCTGTGCCTCAGTTTCCACACCTGTAAAATACAGTAATAGTATCTTCCTCATAGAGTTGCTGTGAGGATTCAATACATTCAAATGTGAAGCTCATGACACAACATCTGGCATATAGTAGGTGCTAAGTACTGGCCAGCTTCTTTGTCATTCACACGTTTGCACATTCAGCTCAGGAACAGTCTCTTAAGGATGCCTCTGCTAGGTGCTGGGAGGCTTCCATCGTGTGGGAGGCTATCTGTGTGCAAGTGCAATTGTTGGTTTAAATGGGGGCTTGGCCCGAGCTACTGCTTGTAGAGGAGAGCTAGGGCCTTTGGTAGCAACCTCTGGAATGGTCAGCATCTCTCTCCACCCGTCTCACACGGTGCACTGGCCATGATGCTCCGTGTACCTCTCTTCCTGACGGGCCACGATGCCTGACAGATGTCTGAGGCCCTAGGGAGAGGAAAGAAAAGAGAAGAGGTGACCTGCAGCCCACACCACGGCTTGGAAGCAACAGGCTGTGATGAATTACTGGGCCAGGAATGGGACAAAGTGCCAAGGAGCAGCGTGATTAGTACATCAGGCCTGCTCCCTGCTGAATCGTCATCTGCTTCACGAGTTGCAAAGGCAGGTGCTGTCTTGAGAGATGGGCCAGTGCCAGATGCCACATGCCCCGCTGCGCGGCACTGGGACTCAAGCTGTGACCTTCCAGAGACCCTCAGTGACAACTGAGCCCTCCATGCCTCTTGGATCTCAAACCACTGGGCAGAGGACTCATTGCAGCTTCACCACCCAGAGTATTTCATGTGGCTGTGGGCAGCTTCCTCCCAGCAGTTCTCACAAGCGGCCGGCAGATGGCGCAGTTTCTCCTGTGTTCCAGCCAGAGGTTTTCAACTGGCAAAGAGTTTTCACAGCTGAGAACCAGGGGTAGTAAACACCCGTAATATTTTGAATATAAAATGTAAGAGGCAAAAGACACTGGAAGCCACACGTTGGGGTGGCTTTAAAATTTTTTTTTATTTTACAGACGGAAGATGGAATATTCATTAGAATTTACAAAACACTTTCACATTCATTACCTTGCACAAGAGACAGAGACAGAGGAGAGAGAGAGGTCAAAATAGATTTTAACTGACTCCCCTTTTGGAAAATCGGTAAGCTGCATCTGAGTCCTCCATCTGCGTTTGATTTTAAGATTTTAAATTGGATCATTCAACCCTAGATTATGTGGCAATATCATCATTGCTGTAATAATATTGATGATGATAATTACAGAAAAAATAGCTATTATTTATTAAGTGCTACTACAGACTAAACATTTTAAATGAGTTATCTTGTTTAATCCACAGAACAAGAACATGAGGCAGGAATCACATAGTGATTTTTTTGACAAATCTTGAGAATATGTCTGTATTCACGCTCACTGTCTCAGAAATAACCAGGAGAATCTTTAAAACCTTACAACAATATTACTGGGTAGGAACTCTTTAATCATCATGTCACTGATGAGGGGAATGAGGCTCAGAGAGGTTTAGTAATGCTTCTAAAGTCACAGAGCTAGCGAGCAACAGTTAACTCCAGAGCACGTTCTCCTCCAACAGCGTTAAGTTAATGGCCCTCAAATCTTAATTGCCTGAGTGGATTTGCCTCTGTGTAGTTCTTGGTTTCGCAGCAGCTTCTTCATTAGCCTGAGACTTTGCCTATAAGAGCATTTTCTCGGTGCTCTGTTCTCTGCCTCTGTGGGATTTGTCGAGGTGGGTTTTGCCTCTGAGCTTCCGTCCTCACGGCTACTGAACCAGACGTCCAGCTCCAGTTGGCTAGTCCAGATTGGTGTTTGGAACACACTCAATAGCCCAGGATGGTCCCATATTTCTGAATTATTAGAGGGATTTGACTGTTTGGCAGAGCAAATGGGCATGTGAGATGTTTGCCCCGGCAGAGTTATTTCATGTCCTTTGTGAGTGTCTCTCAGTCTCAGATGCAGAGGACCCTGCTTCCTGCCTCAGTAGTTGTTTGACAGCCAGCACGGGGCTGAGTGGAATGTTTCTGCCGTCCTAACTTTGGACTGTCCTTCATTCTATCTCCCTTCTCTCCTTTCTCTTCCCTCTCTCTCTCCACCCCACTTTCCTTCATTGCTTGCGCACTTCATTTCCAGACACACATTTGGGTGCCCCATTTGGATGAGAAGGGGCTGGTTAGGTATGCCTTTCATGTGTCGTAGGGCTTTTTCTCTTTAGCATTTGTGTTTTGAAAGTGCCTCATTGGTATATAGGATGGAACATCAGAAGGGCTTCTTTTCAGGACTACTGAAAATTTCTGTCTGAAGAAGACAGCTGTCTCTTAATAATTCAGTGACTCGTGCCCAATGCTCGGTTAGCTCTGCAAATGGGGCTGTTGGTGGCATCTCGATTACCAGCCCTCCCTCAGCCTTCATCATTGGCTCCATCCTAGTTTCTAAAAGTCTCAGTTCCTAAGGCTCAGACGGACCACTTCTCTTCTGCCAGAGTAAGAATGTCCTATGCTCGGAAAGATGTCCTGTTTCAGAGGTTGCCCTTGAAGAGGGGAGCAATAGAGCATGTCCTGGAGCTGAGGGAGCCCTGAGGAGGCCAGAAAGGCAGGCGGCCTGCTTCCTACTCAGTCCGTGTGGCCAGAGGAACATTCCCCAAAGTGTTCTGCGAAATGATATTGGGTGCCACATGCACACTTGTGTACACACACGCGTGTGCGAACACACACACAGACACGGAAGCAAAATGGTTCCCTTGTCAAGTAAGTTTTGGGAGCACTGGGTCAAAATGCTTTCTCTCAGAGCCCTTAATTCTAAAAAGGGGCCATAGCTTGGAGGGGTTTCCACAATTTGTAGGCCAAGGAATCTCTTCTGGCAGATTATTTCATGGGGCTAGTAGTCTGTGGAACACATGCTTAAGTATTAAGGGGTTAAGGGGCGTGAAGTATGCTGCCTACTCTCAAATGGTTCATAAAAAACACGTTTTAATATGGATGTGTAAAAACTAAATGTTAAAAATCGGTGAATCTGGGTAAAGATTATATAAGAATCCTCCATATTTTTTGTTGCATTTTTTAGTAACTTTGAAATTATTTCAAAATACTGTCCATGAAGGTGGCTATTTAGAGATAAGATTCACCTCGGTGATATAAAACAAGAAAACACCACAAACACTGAGGACCTATGGAAATGGGGTTGCCTATTTGCCTCTGGTCCCCCGCACTGGGAGCTTTGGTGCTCCATGTGGCCTCTTTGCGGAGCTGGACAGAAAGCTAGGTGTCCTCAGCAGGTCATGGTCTTCCTGGAGGACATTAAAGAGGAGCACTTCTGCTCCAGACAAGATGGAATTGGGACTGAAAGTGGCAGAGAAAAGAGAACAAAGATATCGCACCACGGCAGCTCCTTCTGTGGGATTTGGGGAGATCCTTTTCCTTACCTAGAGAGTTCTGAATGTTTTGATGAATGCTTATCCCATGACAAAGTTTATGAATTCCAACCCAACATTTTTAATCTCCTGATTCTATGATCATGATACAGGAGTGTAAAGGATCAAATTCTATGACCGTTTGTGCTCCCATAATTAGAAATTGGCCATCCAGATACTTCCCCCACCTTGTGCCTCACATTTGCTCCTAGACAGATCTGTGAGCTGCTGGCCCCCGTCTGTCTCCCCTGTCCTGGACCTGCCTTCCCGGTTCCAGCCCTCCACGTCCGTTAGTGCCAGACCGCTGGGTGGAAACTTCCAGCCAGCAGGGTCGACCTTGAGAACCCCAACGAGGCTGACTCTGTGTGCTCTCAGTCCAAGGTGTCCAAGGCTCTCGGTCCTGGGTGCCAGAGTGTGGCAGGCACCAGGCAATGGTGAAAAGAGGCTCTCTTCCCAAAGCCCGTCATGTTTTGTCTCTTGGACCTCAAGGCCACCCTAATCATGTCCAGAGCTTCTCTACTGATTCCAGGAGCAGTGATTCTGCTTTGAGCTAGAATTTTGCCAAGCCTCACATGTGAAACACTAAGTACGCAAATAAATAAAAGTAAAACAGACAAAAGACCAAAGGATTTTGTCTGTCTGTCTCTCCTCTGACAGTATAGTCTCAAACTCAGCCCATTATCCCAGCTGGGGACAAACCCAACACTTGCTACTTCCTCCCCTCTTATTTTTCCCGCCCCCCAAACTCTGCTCCCAGACACAACACCTGCTATATATTTAAACAGCCGTGTTAAACGGCACTCAGGAGATGATGAGAAAGTGGAAATAGTACCAGGAGTTGTGGTCGCCCCACTCAGAGAGCCCCTTTTTGTGTGTCTGGCTCAGTGCTGATTGCTTTATGTGACTTATCTTATTCAGCCCTTCCAACCGCTCAGTTCTAGTGTTATTCCCATCTTTCAGATGAGAAAACTGGGAGGGTAGATAACTTGCTCAGGACCTCACAGTTCACAAGCGCTGGGATGTTAGCAACTATCCAGAGATGTTGGACCCCAGAGCCTGTGTCCTTAGCCCACTTTATAATTTTGCTCCCCTCCCCGAAACAGCAGAATTGATGGGGGTGTTGTGTTCTGGCATCTAGGCTCTGGGGAAGGCTGCCCCCAGTGACCTGCTCCCTATATCATTCCCATCAGGAGTGGTTGTAGGACCTTTCTGAGTCATTTTTACACACGCTAATGCCCGTGTTACAAATCTTAAGGATGAAGTTTTTAAAGCTAGTTAACTCTTAATAATCTAATGGAAGCCAGCAAAACACCTAATTTATCCACCTTTTTATATTTGACCTTGGAATACATTGAGGATTTGGGGAACAGCAGACTCTCATCCTTCATCTTGTTGGCTCAGGCTGATATTAAACTGAGTTTGCCGTCCCAGGGTGCCACTGAGTCCAAAGAAACATGAATAGCTCAAAAGTGTGTTGAGTCCCTGGAAAAGTTGGCCTGGGAGTTGAGCATCTATAATAGAACACCTACCATGTGATTATTGGAAAGACCATGATGTAGATTGCATGTGCTCCTTGCTAAATGGGTTTCAGGTGAGAAACTTGCTGCTTCTCTGTGTAGTTGAGTTCTCAATCCATGCTAGAAAATATAGGTAAAATTTCTGCTCTGACAGACACTCATTAATCCTCAGTTTTGTACCCCTAATCTACACTTGTCTTAATTTCCTCTAAATTATTCTCAGACATTAACTAATACTGACTAACTGCAACCAAAAATAATTATTGCTATCTGTTCCTTTTGTAAATATAACTCCAGCACAGAGCTGGAAGAGTAATGTCATGTTTACAGAAGGCAGCTAATTAAGCTGAGTTCCAGTTGCTTTCACTTTGCCAGAAGGAGCCATTTTCACAGCAAAAATTGGGTGGATGCCTTTATGCTTACCGGGAACAACTCAAGGTAACATAATTCAGGGTTCCCAAGACAAAAATTTAGCACAAGACAAATTTACAGACCTCATTAAGGAAGATGTGAAGGTCTTTTTACTGCAGCCCAACAGTCTAAAAGGGGTATCATTCTGGTGCGTTTATTTAAGGAATAATATATATTTCATTGTTTCCTAATGGAGGTAATTGCAAGGGACTCTTAGGCCATCTTTGAAGAACACTTCTATTTTTGAATCTTTCTTTTCCAGTTTATGAAAATACTTCACTATTCTTGATCTCATAATTTCTAAACTTCCTAACGAATCTGAGCATTGTTGAGCCCAATATCCAAAACTATGGAAGTTGGACCACCCACCCTTTCTGCTTCTGTTTATTTCAGAAATTTGGTCTTAAACACATCTTGACCTTTCATATGGGAGGATGGAGGCTGTGGTGGTACGATTCCTGGAGTTTTCATTAGAAACAGTCACCTGAAGGAATTTCTCTGACAAATCTGGGTTTGAAAGTACACCTTAAGTTTGCCTTTTCTTTTGGGTTTGTTCAAACTCAAACCAAACACGAACCACAGCTTCCCAAAACAACGACAAGCTGCACCCGGCATTGTAAAAGATGCTGGATTCCATCCCTGTAAAGAAGAGTGTTTTCCTTGTCCCGGCTTCAGGGGAGAAACTCAGGAGTGTACTGGTGCTTACACACTGCTCCACTTACAAAACCTTTTCAATGGCACCACTTCACCATGTTTCTGGATGCCGTGCTGATTTTTCTTCCTGCCTGCACAAAATTCCAAATTTGTTTCCATCTACTGGAAGTAGCGATTTGGCAGACATCGGCACTTTTTCCATGTTTAATTAATTCCTCTAATTTTGTGGTAAATGAGAATAATAGGGCTTAATTTTGCTATTTATGTAAAATTGATTGGTAATTACGGAGAGCACGGGGGATTTGGCTTTACAAAGGAAAATTAAGTGACCTCTCCGTCACGGTGCCTTGGCATGCCTCATTCCCTCATCGGGAAAAAGCAGAAATGGCAGCAAAGCAGATGTTGAGTGGGAAATGAATGTAGGTTTTGTGACCTTTTGCAGAAATTGAAATACGGAAGTTTGCTGGATCTTGTTTAAAGGTTTAAATGAGCTCAGACTGGAATCATCTAGAAGATAACATATGCAGACACAAACCTGTTAGACTGGGCTTTATCGTCTCATATTTGGTATGGTTTGGTCACTTTAATTCCAATATATTCTTATCTATTGTGCTCTGACCAAAGCAGGGGGTGGATGTGGGAGAGAAGGGTTTCTTCCTGGAGGTGCTTTATGTTAAAAGGAGATCTCATAGAAGGTGGTCTCAGGATGGAGGATTTTAGAATTTTCTCTCTTTTAAAACTTTGCATAACAGCTCCAGATGATCACTGATTCTCAGTAAATGACTCACATTGTAAGTACAATGGAACAGACAGAAATATCTGGCAGTATTATTTTCCCCTAAGTAAATTTTTTTCTCCAATAAAGTAATTCACCCTACCTGTACGTGGTAAATCAACACCGAATTATAGGAAGATTTGCATTTAAGAAAGCCTCTGCTCCTAGTTGAAAAGAAGAACAGAGTGCCCAGAACACAGGCACTGCCAACAGGATCTGCCCTGGTTTGGTAATTTGCCGGCTGTGGTCCATTTAGCAGATCATCAGGGGTCAGGCTCAACCTTCTAAGTGCTTTAGAACATTCCATCCATTGATGTTTAAGGTGGAAAATAGAGTTGAGAAAACAGAAAGTCCTACGGGATCAATTGCAAATATCACTGCATAATTAAGGATATTTCCTTATTTTTTTAATTGATTTCACACCTGTGGTCTCCCAATATAGTTTTTTGTTTTGTTTTGTTTTGTTTTTTTGGCTGCATTGTGACTTCGTTGCTGCACACAGGCTTTCCCTAGTTGCTGTGAGCAGAGGCTACTCTTCATTGTGGTGCACAAACTTCTCGTTGTGGTCGCTTCTCTTGTTGCAGAGCATAGGCTCTAGGCGTTCAGTCTTCCGTAGTTGTGGCACATGGGCTCAGTAGTTGTGCCTCATGGGCTCTAGAGTGCAGGCTCAGTAGTTGTGGCGCATGGGCTTAGTTGCTCCGTGGCATGTGGGATCTTCCCGGACCAGGGCTTGAACCTGTGTCCCCTGCATTGGCAGGTGGATTCTTAATCACTGTGCCCCCAGGGAAGCCCCCAATATAGTTTTGATAACATTAAAATTCAGGAACTAGCATTGCCCTCTTGAAAAACAAATTTAAAGTACTCAGACAAAAACCCAAATTCATTTGTCCGGATACACTTTCTTCCTTTCAGAATCTTCTTTATGGTAAATCAAATCAAATGATAATTTTTGCTTGTTAAAACTACTGAATCAGGGGACTAGGGGAAGATGGACAGTGGAAGTGAAATGTTTGGATCTTCTCGAATTAGCACATAAAATCAGACAGGGAAACTAGTTAGCTAAATGGAAATTCATGAAAAAAATTTTAAGGAAAACAACGTGACAAGTTATACCACAATCCACAGAATACAAGTAGGTGTCAGCAACATCTGTCTGGGAAAACAAAGAACAAAAAAACAGAGGAAAGCAATGGGGCATCTGACAGACCTGAGAACAGGAAGAAGAGCCCCCAAAAGATCCAAAAGATACTAATGGAAATGCATGCAGGCCAGTTTTTTAAGTGGCAGCTAAAACTGGGAGTGGTTTTGCTGCATCCTATAACAGGGAGTATCTGCTAGGTATGAAGAAGCTGGAGCAATCTTTTCTATATCAAAACTGACCCAAACAGGTTCTTTTCATGACAGGGCTCTACACCAAGGTGAGACTGCTGGAAGTGGAATCAAAATTGAACAGGACAGGGTCAATAGATACAAAAGAAAGAGAAGGTCCAGCTAAAAATGTGAGACAGGGACAGAGACAGAAAATCTCAAAAAAGCAGGTCACCAATACTATATTCAGTAGTGGTTGAAAGTACTTAATACTACATAAGTAGTAGTTCAGTTGAACTTCCCAATTTAACTGTGAACTTAAAAAAAAAAAAAAATCTTCCCTGAACCAAGCTTCCTTATAAAAGTTCAAGGAAACTAATTTCACATAGAAATGAGCCATCTAAAAATATCCAGGTTAAATCTCATACAAAGTTGTTAAAAGAAAAAAAGAGAATAAGTAGTAGAATATATCCTTATAAAGTATGAAAGGCTGACAGAAAAGGATGATCAGAAAACAGATCAAAATTGTGACATTCTATTTCAAAACAAGTTAAGACATTAAGAAAATTAAATGACATGAAAAAAACAACAAAAGTCAAAATTAGAAAAATTCAAGGTAGATGACAGAACTCAAGGAAGGAATAGAACTAAAAAGAAAAAAAAAGATTTTATAAATAGTGGCTAAAGTAAAAGAACCAAAAGAGTTAATACACACAATAAATAATGCCATAAGAAAATAGAATATGAAAAGGAAGGCATTTTTAAAAATCAAATAAAAACATAAAGAGATGAGAGGATTTGCATGAAATTAACAAATACTGAAGACAGGCAACAAAGATCCAATATACGAATAATAAGTTACTGAGAAAGAAAACTGAAGCAAAGGAGCTGAGCAAATACCAAAAAATATAATTAAAATTTTTTCAGGATTTCAAAAAAATGGAAAATGTACATTGAAAAGGCATACTTTTCAATATTAACCGACAGCAAGATATATTCCAAAAGAATGTCTGGAATTAAAGAAAAACAGGAAAGGAAAAAAAGAAACTTTGGGCATCTAGGTAAAAGAAAAATATGATTTGGAAAGGAAAGGGAAGGAATATTAGATTTCATCAGACTTTTTTTTTAAATTCTCCTGTATAAATTTACTATTAGCATTAAATTCAGAATTACATGAAACTGATTGGTTTTAAGAGTTAAATCACTTCTAGAAAAATAGTTCCACTAAAGACATCAGCTCTGGATTTACTAGAATTTATATTTCAAACTAATTTATCAGATATTTATACTATGTTGTTGCAGCATATAAAATACTCTTAAGGGCTTCCCTGGTGGTGCAGTGGTTGAGAGTCCGCCTGCCAATTCAGGGGACGCAGGTTCGTGCCCCAGTCTGGGAATATCCCACATGCCAAGGAGTGGCCAGGCCTGTGAGCCATGGCCAATGAGCCTGTGCATCCGGAGCCAGTGCTCCACAACGGGAGAGGCCACAACAGTGAGAGGCCCGTGTACCACAAAAAAAAAAAAAAAGAAAAAGAAATACTCTTAAGAGCTCTAGTATCAGTTGCATCAACAGAAATATTCTCAAAATTAAAAATTATCAAAAATTTTGTTTACAATCTTCTATTTACCAACAGCAACTGACATCACTTTCAATTATATTAATTGAAATTAAGTTGCCAAAATGATAATTTTTTATTTCTTAATAAATTGCAGAAAAGCAAGCCAGAAAAATCTTATTATTGTCAAAATATAATACTAATAAGGAATTATTAGTTATTAAATTATATAAAATTATGATCCAAAAGTATTTTTTTGCAAGTTGTAAATTTATGTTGTTACTTAATATATCATTATAAAACCTATTGTGGAAAAGGAGCTCCAGAGACGGGCGCGAGTCGCGGCTGAAAGCGCGGAGCCCAGAGACGGGCGTGGGACGCTGGGGCTGCTGCTGCCGCCGCCAAGAAGCCTGTGTGCGAGCGCAGGACACTGTCCACACCGCCCTTCCGGGAGCCTGTGCAGCCTGCCACTGCCGGGGTCCCGGGATCCAGGGGCGGCTTCCCTGGGAGAACGCACGGCGCGCCTCGGGCTGGTGCAACGTCACGCCGACCTCTGCCGCTGCAGGCTCGCCCCGCACTCCGTGCCCCTCCCTCCCGCCCGGCCTGAGTGAGCCAGAGCCCCCGAAGAGGCTGCTCCTTTAACCCTGTCCTGTCTGAGCGAAGAACAGACGCCCTCCGGCGACCTACACGCAGAGGCGGGGCCAAATCCAAAGCTGAGACCCAGGAGCTGTGAGAACAAAGAAGAGAAAGGGAAACCTCTCCCAGCAGCCTCAGAAGCAGCGGATTAAAGCTCCACAATCAACTTCATGTACCCTGCATCTGTGGAATACATGAATAGACAACAAATCATCCCAAATTGAGGAGCCAGGAGTCAGTGCTGTGCCTCTGAGGTGGGAGAGCGAACTTCAGAACACTGGTCCACAAGAGACCTCCCAGCTCCACATAATATCAAACGGCGAAAATCTTCCAGAGATCTCCATCTCAACACCAGCACCCAGCTTCACTCAACGACCAGCAAGCTACAGTGCTGGACACCCTATGCCAAACAACTAGCAAGACAGGAACACAACGCCACCCATTAGCAGAGAGGCTGCCTCAAATCATAAAAAGTCCGCAAACACCCCAAAACACACCACCAGACGTGGACCTGCCCACAAGAAAGACAAGATCCAGCCTCATCCACCAGAACGCAGGCAGTAGTCCCCTCCACCAAGAAGCCTACACAACCCACTAAACCAACCTTAGCCACTGGGGACAGACACCAAAAACAACGGGAACTACGAACCTGCAGCCTGCAAAGAGGAGACCCCAAACACAGTAACATAAGCAAAATGAGAAGACAGAAAAACACACAGCAGGAGAAGGAGCAAGATAAAAACCCAACAGACCTAACAAATGAAGAGGTAATAGGCAGTCTATCTGAAAAAGAATTCAGAATAATGATGGTAAAGATGATCCAAAATCTTGGAAATAGAATAGACAAAATGCAAGAAACAGTTAACAAGGACCTAGAAGAACTAAAGACGAATCAAGCATCGATTAAAAACACAATAAATGAAATAAAAAATACTCTAGATGGGATCAATAGCAGAATAACTGAGGCAGAAGAACGGATAAGTGAGGTGGAAGATAAAATAGTGGAAATAACTGCTGCACAGCAAAATAAAGAAAAAAGAATGAAAAGAACAGAGGACAGTCTCAGAGACCTCTGGGACAACATTAAACGCACCAACATTCGAATTATAGGGGTTCCAGAAGAAGAAGAGAAAAAGAAAGGGACTGAGAAAATATTTGAAGAGATTATAGTTGAAAACTTCCCTAATATGGGAAAGGAAATAGTTAATCAAGTCCAGGAGGCACAGAGAGTCCCATACAGAATAAATCCAAGGAGAAATACACCAAGACACATATTAATCAAACTGTCAAAAATTAAACACAAAGAAATCATATTAAAAGCAGCAAGGCAAAAACAACAAATAACACACAAGGGAATCCCCATCAGGATAACAGCTGATCTCTCAGCAGAAACTCTACAAGCCAGAAGGGAGTGGCAGGACATACTTAAAGTGATGAAGGAGAAAAACCTGCAACCAAGATTACTCTACCCAGCAAGGATCTCATTCAGATTTGATGGAGAAATTAAAACCTTTACAGACAAGCAAAAGCTGAGAGAGTTCAGCACCACCAAACCAGCTTTACAACAAATGCTAAAGGAACTTCTCTAGGCAAGAAACACAACAGAAGGAAAAGAACTACAATAACGAACCCAAAACAATTAAGAAAATGGGAATAGGAACATACATATCAATAATTACCTTAAATGTAAATGGACTAAATGCTCCCACCAAAAGACACAGACTGGCTGAATGGATACAAAAACAAGACCCATATATATGCTGTCTACAAGAGACCCACTTCAGACCTAGAGATACATACAGACTGAAAGTAAGGGGATGGAAAAAGATATTCCATGCAAATGGAAACCAAAAGAAAGCTGGAGTAGCAATTCTCATATCAGACAAAATAGACTTTAAAATAAAGACTACTAGAAGAGACAAAGAAGGACACTACATAATGATCAAGGGATCAATCCAAGAAGAAGATATAACAATTGTAAATATTTATGCACCAAACATAGGAGCACCTCAATACATAAGGGAAATATTAACAGCCATAAAAGGAGAAATCGACAGTAACACAATCATAGTAGGGGACTTTAACACCCCACTTTCACCAATGGACAGGTCATCCAAAATGAAAATAAATAAGGAAACACAAGCTTTAAATGATACATTAAACAAGATGGACTTAATTGATATTTATAGGACATTCCATCCAAAAACAACAGAATACACATTTTTCTCAAGTGCTCATGGAACATTCTCCAGGATAGATCATATCTTGGGTCACAAATCAAGCCTTGGTAAATTTAAGAAAATTGAAATTGTATCAAGTATCTTTTCCGACCACAATGCTATGAGACTAGATATCAATTACAGGAAAAGAGCTGTAAAACATACAAACACATGGAGGCTAAACAATACACTACTTAATAACGAAGTGATCACTGAAGAAATCAAAGAGGAAATTAAAAAATACCTAGAAACAAATGACAATGGAGACATGACGACCCAAAACCTATGGGATGCAGCAAAAGCAGTTCTAAGAGGGAAGTTTATGGCAATACAATCCCACCTTAAGAAACAGGAAATATCTCGAATAAACAACCTAACCTTGCACCTAAAGCAATTAGAGAAAGAAGAACAAAAACATCCCAAAGTTAGCAGAAGGAAAGAAATCATAAAAATCAGATCAGAAATAAATGAAAAAGAAATGAAGGAAACGATAGCAAAGATCAATAAAACTAAAAGCTGGTTCTTTGAGAAGATAAACAAAATTGATAAACCATTAGCCAGACTCATCAAGAAAAAAAGGGAGAAGACTCAAATCAATAGAATTAGAAATGAAAAAGGAGAAGTAACAACTGACACTGCAGAAATACAAAAGATCATGAGAGATTACTATAAGCAACTCTATGCCAATAAAATGGACAACCTGGAAGAAATGGACAAATTCTTAGAAATGCACAACCTGCCAAGACTGAATCAGGAAGAAATAGAAAATATGAACAGACCAATCACAAGCACTGAAATTGAAACTGTGATTAAAAATCTTCCAACAAACAAAAGCCCAGGACCAGATGGCTTCACAGGCGAATTCTATCAAGCATTTAGAGAAGAGCTAATACCTATCCTTCTCAAACTCTTCCAAAATATAGCAGAGGGAGGAACACTCCCAAACTCATTCTACGAGGCCACCATCACCTTGATACCAAAACCAGACAAGGATGTCACAAAGAAAGAAAACTACAGGCCAATATCACTGATGAACATAGATGCAAAAATCCTCAACAAAATACTAGCAAACAGAATCCAACAGCACATTAAAAGGATCATACACCATGATCAAGTGGGGTTTATTCCAGGAATGCAAGGATTCTTCAATATACGCAAATCAATCAACGTGATACACCATATTAACAAGTTGAAGGAGAAAAACCATATGATCATCTCAATAGATGCAGAGAAAGCTTTTGACAAAATTCAACACCCATTTATGATAAAAACCCTGCAGAAAGTAGGCATAGAGGGAACTTTCCTCAACATAATAAAGGCCATATATGACAAACCCACAGCCAGCATCGTCCTCAATGGTGAAAAACTGAAACCATTTCCACTAAGATCAGGAACAAGACAAGGTTGCCCACTCTCACCACTCTTATTCAACATAGTTTTGGAAGTTTTAGCCACAGCAATCAGAGAAGAAAAGGAAATAAAAGGAATCCAAATCGGAAAAGAAGAAGTAAAGCTGTCACTGTTTGCAGATGACATGATACTATACATAGAGAATCCTAAAGATGCTACCAGAAAACTACTAGAGCTAATCAATGAATTTGGTAAAGTTGCAGGATACAAAATTAATGCACAGAAATCTCTGGCATTCCTATATACTAATGATGAAAAATCTGAAAGTGAAATCAAGGAAACACTCCCATTTACCATTGCAACAAAAAGAATAAAATATCTAGGAATAAACCTACCTAAGGAGACAAAAGACCTGTATGCAGAAAATTATAAGACACTGATGAAAGAAATTAAAGATGATACAAATAGATGGAGAGATGTACCATGTTCTTGGATTGGAAGAATCAACATTGTGAAAATGACTCTACTACCCAAAGCAATCTACAGATTCAATGCAATACCTATCAAACTACCAATGGCATTTTTCACAGAACTAGAACAAAAAATTTCACAATTTGTATGGAAACACAAAAGACCCCGAATAGCCAAAGCAATCTTGAGAACGAAAAAAGGAGCTGGAGGAATCAGGCTCCCTGACTTCAGACTATACTACAAAGCTACAGTAATCAAGACAGTATGGTACTGGCACAAAAACAGAAAGATAGATCAATGGAACAGGATAGAAAGCCCAGAGATAAACCCACGGACATATGGTCACCTTATCTTTGATAAAGGAGGCAGGAATGTACAGTGGAGAAAGGACAGTCTCTTCAATAAGTGGTGCTGGGAAAACTGGACAGGGACATGTAAAAGTATGAGATTAGATCACTCCCTAACACCATACACAAAAATTAGCTCAAAATGGATTAATGACCTAAATGTAAGGCCAGACACTATCAAACTCCTAGAGGAAAACATAGGCAGAACACTCTATGACATAAATCACAGCAAGATCCTTTTTGACCCACCTCCTAGAGAAATGGAAATAAAGACAAAAATAAACACATGGGACCTAATGAAACTTAAAAGCTTTTGCACAGCAAAGGAAACCATAAACAAGACCAAAAGACAACCCTCAGAATGGGAGAAAATATTTGCAAATGAAGCAACTGACAAAGGATTAATCTCCAAAATTTATAAGCAGCTCATGCAGCTCAATAGCAAAAAAACAAACAACCCAATCCAAAAATGGGCAGAAGACCTAAATAGACATTTCTCCACAGAAGATATACAGACAGCCAACAAACACATGAAAGGATGCTCAACTTCTTTACTCATTAGAGAAATGCAAATCAAAACTACAATGAGATATCATCTCACACCAGTCAGAATGGCCATCATCAAAAAATCTAGAAACAATAAATGCTGGAGAGGGTGTGGAAAAAAGGGAACACTCTTGCACTGCTGGTGGGAATGTGAATTGGTACAGCCACTATGGAGAACAGTATGGAGGTTCCTTAAAAAACTACAAATAGAACTACCATATGACCCAGCAATCCCACTACTGGGTATATACCCTGAGAAAACCATAATTCAAAAAGAGACATGTACCAAAATGTTCATAGCAGCCCTATTTACAATAGCCCAGAGATGGAAACAACCTAAGTGTCCATCATCGGATGAATGGATAAAGAAGATGTGGCACATATATACAATGGAATATTACTCAGCCATAAAAAGAAATGAAATTGAGCTATTTGTAATGAGGTGGATGGACCTAGAGTCTGTCATACAGAGTGAAGTAAGTCAGAAAGAGAAAGACAAATACTGTATGCTGACACATATATATGGAATTTAAGGAAAAAATGTCATCAAGAACATAGGGGTAAGACAGGAATAAAGACACAGACCTACTAGAGCATGGACTTGAGGATATGGGGAGGGGGAAGGGTAAGCTGTGACAAAGTGAAAGAGCGGCATGGACATATATACACTACCAAATGTAAGGTAGATAGCTAGTGGGAAGCAGCCGCATAGCACAGGGAGATCAGCTCGGTTCTTTGTGACCGCCTGGAGGGGTGGGATAGGGAGGGTGGGAGGGAGACGCAAAAGGGAGGGGATATGGGAACATATGTATATGTATAACTGATTAAATTTGTAAAATTAAAAAAAAAAAAAAAAAAAAAAAAAAAAAAAAAGAGTTTCTGTTTGGGATGGTGAAAAAGTTCTGGTGATGGTTGCACCATTCTGTGGCAGTAATTAATGCCACTGAATGGTATACTTTAAAATGGTTAAAATGGTAAATTTTCTGTGATGTATATTTTACCACAATTAAAAACTAAAATAAAATAAAATAAAACCTGTTCAAAAAAAAAAAAAAAAAAAAAAAAAAAAAAAAAAAACCTATTGTGCTTTTTTTTGAATTTTTGAATTTTATTTTATTTTTTTATACAGCAGGTTCTTATTATTCATCCATTTTATACACATCAGTGTATACATGTCAATCCCAATCTCCCAATTCATCACACCACCACCCCCACTCCCCACCGCTTTTCCCCCTTGGTGTCCATACGTTTGTTCTCTACATCTGTGTCTCAATTTCTGCCCTGAAAACTGGTTCATCTGTACCATTTCTCTAGGTTCCACATATATGTGTTAATATATGATATTTCTTTTTCTCTTTCTGACTTACTTCACTCTGTATGACAGTCTCTAGATCCATCCACATCTCTAAAAATGACCGAATTTCGTTCCTTTTTGTGGCTGAGTAATATTCCATTGTATATATGTGCCACATCTCCTTTATCCATTCGTCTGTCGGTGGGCATTGAGGTTGCTTCCATGTCCTGGCTATTGTAAATAGTGCTGCAGTGAACACTGGGGTGCATGTGTCTTTTGAACTATGGTTTTTGCTGGGTATATGCCCAGTAGTGGGATTGCTGGATCATATGGTAATTCTATTTTTAGTTTTTTAAGGAACCTCCATGCTATTCTCCACAGTGGCTGTATCAATTTACATTCCCACCAACAGTGCAAGAGAGTTCCCTTTCATCCACACCCTCTCCAGCATTTGTAGTTTGTAGATTTTCTGATGATGCCCATTCTAACTGGTGTGAGGTGATACCTCATTGTAGTTTTGATTTGCATTTCTCTAATGATTAGTGATGCTGAACAGCTTTTCATGTGCTTCTTGGCCATCTGTGTGTCTTCTTTGGAGAAATGTCTATTTAGGTCTTCGGCCCATTTTTGGATTGGGTTGTTTGTTTTTTTAATATAGAGCTTCATGAGCTGTTTATATATATTGGAGATTAATCCTTTGTCCATTGATTCGTGTGCAAATATTTTCTCCCATTCCGAGGGTTGTCTTTTCGTCTTGTTTATGGTTTCCTTTGCTGTGCAAAAGCTTTGAAGTTTCATTAGATCCCATCTGTTTATTTTTGTTTTTATTTCCATTACTCTAGGAGGTGGATCAAAAAAGATCTTGCTGTGATTTATGTCATAGAGTGTTCATCCTATGTTTTCCTCTAAGAGTTTTATAGTGTCTGGTCTTACATTTAGGTCTCTAATACATTTTGAGTTTATTTTTGTGTATGGTGTTGGGGAGTGTTCTAATTTCATTCTTTTACATGTAGCTGTTCAGTTTTCCCAGCACCGTTTATTGAAGAGACTGTGTTTTCTCCATTGTATATCCTTGCCTCCTTGTCATAGATTAGTTGACCATAGGTGCGTGCGTTTATCCCTGGGCTTTCTATCTTGTTCTATTGATCTATATTTCTGTTTTTGTGCCAGTACCATATTGTCTTGATTACTGTAGCTTTGTAGTATAGTCTGAAGTCAGGGAGTCTGATTCCTCCTGTTCTGTGTTTTTCCCTCAAGACTGCTTTGGCTATTCGGGGTCTTTTGTGTCTCCATATAAATTTTAAGATTTTTTGTTCTAATTCTGTAAAAAATGCTATTGGTAATTTGATAGGGATTGCATTGAATATGTAGATTTCTTTGGGTAGTATAATCATTTTCACAATACTGATTCTTCCAATCCAAGAACGTGGTATATTTCTCTATCTGTTTGTATCATCTTTAATTTCTTTCAGCAGTGTCTTATAGTTTTCTGCATACAGGTCTTTTGTCTCCCTAGGTAGGTTTATTCCTAGGTATTTTATTCTTTTTGTGGCAATGGTAAATGGGAGTGTTTCCTTAATTTCTTTTTTAGATTTTTCATCATTAGTGTATAGGAATGCAAGAGATTTCTGTGCATTAATTTTGGATCCTGCAACTTTACCAGATTCACTGATTAGCTCTAGAAGTTTTCAGGTAGCATCTTTAGGATTCTCTATGTATAGTATCATGTCATCTGCAAACAGTGACAGTTTTACTTCTTCTTTTCCAATCTGTATTCCTTTTATTTCTTTCTCCTCTCTGATTGCCATGGCTAGGACTTCCAAAACTATGTTGAATAATAGTGGTGAGAGTGGACATCCTTGTCTTGTTCCTGATCTTAGAGGAAATGCTTTCAGTTTTTCCCCATTGAGAATGATGTTTGCTGTGGGTTTGTCGTATGTGGCCTTTATTATGTTGAGGTAGATTCCCTTTAAGCCCACTTTCTGAAGAGCTTTTATCATAAATCAGTGTTAAATTTTGTCAACAGCTTTTTCTGCATCATTTGAGATGATCATATGGTTTTTCTTCTTCAGTTTATTGATATGGTGTATCACATTGATTTGCATGTATTGAAGAATCCTTGTATCCCTGGGATAAATCCCACTTGATCATGGTGTATTATCCTTTTAATGTATTTTTGGATTCCGTTTGCTAGTATTTTGTTGAGGATTTTTGCATCTATATTCATCAGTGATATTGGTCTGTAATTTTCTTTTTTTGTAGTATCTTTGTCTGGTTTTGGTATCAGGGTGATGGGGGCCTCCTAGAATGAGTTTGGGTGTGTTCCTTCCTCTGCAGTTGTTTGGAAGAGTTTGAAAAGGATGGGTGTTAGCTCTTCTCTAAATGTTTGATAGAATTCACCGTTGAAGCCATCTGGTCCTGGACTTTTGTTTGTTGGAAGATTTTTAATCACAGTTTCAATCTCATTACTTGTGATTGGTCTGTTCATATTTTCTATTTCCTCCTGGTTCAGTCTTGGAAGGTTATACTTTTCTAAGAATTTGTCCATTTCTTCCAGGTTGTCCATTTTATTGGCATATGGTTGCTTGTAGTAGTCTCTTAGGATGCTTTGTATTTCTGCAGTGTCTGTTGTAACTTCTCCTTTTTCATTTCTAATTTCATTGATTAGAGTCCTCTCCCTCTTTTTCTTTTTTCTTTCTTTTTTTTTTTTTTTTTGCAGTACACGGGCCTCTCACTGTTGTGGCCTCTCCTGTTGCGGAGCACAGGCTCCGGACGCACAGGCTCAGCAGCCATGGCTCACGGGCCCAGCTGCTATGCGGCATGTGGGATCTTCTCGGACCAGGGCACGAACCTGTGTCCCCTGCATTGGCAGGCAGACTCTCAAGCACTGCACCACCAGGGAAGCCCCCTCTTTTTCTTGATGAGTCTGGCTGATGGTTTATCAATTTTGTTTATCTTCTCAAAGAACCAGCTTTTAGTTTTATTGATCTTTGCCCTTGTTTTCTTTGTTTCCATTTCATTTATTTCTGCTCTGATCTTTATGATTTCTTTCCTTCTACTAAATTTGGGTTTTGTTTGTTCTTCTTTCTCTAGTTCCTTTAGGTTTAAGGTTAGATTATTCATTTGAGATTTTTCTCGAGTCTTGAGGCAGGCTTGTATAGGTATAAACTTCCTTCTTAGAACTGCTTTTGCTGCATCCCATAGGTTTTGGATCATTGTGTTTTCATTGTCATTTGTCTGTAGGTATTTTTTTATTTCCTCTTGGATTTCTTCAGTGATCTCTTGGTTATTTAGTAATGTATTGTTTAGCCTCCATGTGTTTGTGTTTTTTATGTTATGTTCCCTGTAATTGATTCTAATCTCATAGCGTTGTGGTCAGAAAAGATGCTTGATATGATTTCAATTTTCTTAAAATTACTGAGGCTTGTTTTGTAACCCAAGCTGTGATCTATCGTGGAGACTGTTCCATGCTCACTTGAGAAGAAAGTGTAATCTGCTGTTTTTTGCTGGAATGTCTTATAAATATCAATTAAATCTATCTGGTGTACTGTGTCATTTAATGCTTGTGTTTCCTTATTAATTTTCTGTCTGGATGATCTGTCCATTGGTGTAAGTGAGGTGTTAAAGTCCCCCACTATTATTGTGTTACTTTGGTTTTCTCCTTTATAGCTGTTAGCAGTTGCCTTATGTATTGAGGTGCTCCTATGTTGGGTGCATATATATTTATAATTGTTATATTTTCTTCTTGGGTTGATCCCTAGATCATTATGTAGTGTCCTTCCTTGTCTCTTGTAATATTCTTTATTTTAAAGTCTATTTTATCTAATATGAGTATTGCTACTCCAGCTTTCTTTTGATTTCCATTTTCATGGAATATCTTTTTTCATCCCCTCACTTTCAGTCTGTATGTGTCCCTAGGTCTGAAATGAGGCTCTTGTAGACAAGATATATATATGGGTTTTGTTTTTGTATCCATTCAGCAAGCCTGTGTCTTTTGGTTGGGGCATTAATCCATTTACGTTTAAGATAATTATTGATATGTATGTTCCTACTACCATGTTCTTAATTGTTTTGGGTTTGTTTTTGTAGGTCCTTTTCTTCTCTTGTGTTTCTCACTTGGTGAAGTTCTTTAGCATTTGTTGTAGAGCTGGTTTGATGGTGCTGAATTCTCTTGCCTTTGACCTGTCTGTAAAGCTTTTGATTTCTTCATCGAATCTGAATGAGATCCTTGCCGGGTACAGTAATCTTGGTTGTAGGCTCTTCCCTTTCATCACTTTAAGTATATCATGCCACTCCCTTCATGCTTGTAGAGTTTCTGCTGAGAAATCAGCTGTTAACCTTATGGGAGTTCCCTTGTATGTTATTTGTCATTTTTCCCTGCTGCTTTCAATAATTTTTCTTTGTCTTTAATTTTTGCCAATTTGATTACTATGTGTCCTGGTGTGTTTCTCCTTGGGTTTATCCTGTATGGGACTCTCTGTGCTTCTTGAACTTGGGTGGCTATTTCCTTTCCCGTCTTCAGGAATTTTTCGACTATAATCTCTTCAAATAGTTTCTCAGGTCCTTTCTCTCTCTCTTCTCCTTCTGGGACCCCTATAATGCGAATGTTGTTTCATTTAATGTTCTCCCAGAGGTCTCTTAGGCTGTCTTCATTTCTTTTCATTCTTTTTTCTTTATTCTGTTCCCCAGCAGTGACTTGCACCATTCTGTCTTCCAGGTCATTTATCCGTTCTTCTGCCTCAGTTATTCTGCTATTGGTTCCTTCTAGTGTAGTTTTCATTTCAGTTATTGTATTGTTCATCTCTGTTTGTTTGTTCTTTAATTCTTCTAGATATTTGTTAAACATTTCTTGCATCTTCTTGATCTTTGCCTCCATTTTTTTTCCACGGTCCTGGATTATCTTCACTATCCTTATTCTGAATTCTTTTTCTGGAAGGTTGCCTATCGCCACTTCATTTAGTTGTTTTTCTGGGGTTTTAACTTGTTCCTTCATCTGGTACATAGCCCTCTGCCTTTTCATCTTGTCTGTCTCTCTGTGAATGTGCTTTTTGTTCCAGAGGCTGCAGGATTGTAGTTCTTCTTGCTCCTGCTGTCTTCCTTCTGGTGGACGAGGCTATCTAAGGGGCTTGTGCAAGTTTCCTGATGGGAGGGACTGGTGGTGGGTAGAGCTGACTGTTGCTCTGGTGGACAGAGCTCAGTAAAACTTTAGTCCACTTCTCTGCTGATGGGTGGGGCTGGGTTCCCTCCCTTTTGGTTGTTTGGCCTGAGGCGACCCAACACTGGAGCCTACCAGGGCTCTTTGGTGGGGCTAATGGCAGACTCTGGGAGGGCTCACGCCAAGGAGTACTTTCCAGAAATTCTGCTACCAGTGTCCTTGTCCTCCCAGTGAGAGAGATCCACCCCCCACCTCTGCAGAAGACCCTCAAACACTAGCAGGTAGGTCTGGTTCAGTCTCCTATGGGGTCACTGCTCCTTCCCCTAGTTTCCGATGCGCACACTACTTTGTGTGTGCCCTCCAAGAGTGGAGTCTTGTTTCCCCCAGTCCTGTTGAAGTCTTGCAATCAAATCCCACTAGTGTTCAAAATCTGATTCTCTAGGAATTCCTCCTCCTGTTGCCAGACGCCAGGTTCAGAAGCCTGACGTGGGGCTCAGAACCTTCACTCCAGTGGGTGGACTTCTGTGGTATAAGTGTTCTCCAGTTTATGAGTCACCCACCCAGCAGTGATGGGGTTTGATTTTATTGTGATTGTGCCCCTCGTATCGTCTCATTTTGGCTTCTCTTTTGTCTTTGGATGTGGGGTATCTTTTTTGGTGAGTTCCAGTGTCTTCTTGTCAGTGATTGTTCAGCAGTTAGTTGTGATTCCAGTGTTCTCGCAAGAGGGAGTGAGAGCATGTCCTTCTACTCCACCATCTTGAACCAATCTCCTCATCAGACTTTTTGACAACATTTTAATTCAGAGGAAAGTGAAAGAAAGAAGACTTAAGGGAAGAGTTAATGTCTACTCAAAATAAACTTCTTAAAGGGCACAGATAATTATAACACATGAAAATTCACAGAATATCATCCTGTGAATTTTTGTTTGTTTTAAAGGATTCTCCTAGAGTATCTGCTTTAGGTCAGTAAAATGACTATAAACATCAATATACAAGTCAGCAGTGGACATTAAATGTATTCTAACTTCTATATCTTTGAGTAAAAAGGAGGAAGATGATGCTAAGTAGTGGCTCTATGACCTGACAATGCAGACACAGTACAGCCATAAAATGGGGGAGGGATGTGATTATAGGATGTATGTAAAAAAAAAAATGATTTTAACTATTTTCAGGAGTAGTAATTGGTGGTGTTAATATTGCTATTCTGAGGCTTACATATATATGTAGGCATAATCTAGAAAAATTAAGTAAAATTCCTGTAGTCCTGAATTTGAATTTTGTGGTCCTGAATCATTATGAATTCATGAGATATTCAGGCATTGAGAATTAATGACTGCTAACATCAAAAAAGAGTAAACTACAACACAACATGTCTCCAGGAAAAATAACACACTACCACCATTAGTTTTGCTAAAGGAATCAAACCTGATCTGATCAGGCCTCTGGGTTTGACTGTCAATTTTAAGAAATACCAAGGACAGAGGAGTGTGTTGAAATGCCCTGAGTATGCAACCAACAAAACTCCAGATAGTAGGAAACTCCACAGCTCAAATGGTGCAGGGTCTCCAGCAGATACAAACTGAAGGAAACAAATGGATGGAGGTGATAATCTCAGCTAGGAGCCCTTCTCCATCTTGCTTGTATATTGGAAATAGTAGAAGTATTTAAGAATTAACACTTCTGGAATTATTTAAAACTTTGATTGCAGGATAACAAAATTTAGGAAAGATTTGAGGATTCAATTCATTGACACTGATAGAAATAGCTATTAATAATGGAAAGCATGTCATGTGACTGTACTATAACTAAGAACCTTAGATGTATTCTCTCTAATCTTCACAATGACTGTGAAATAGTGACTCTTATCCCCATTTTATAGCTGAGAAAATAGAGACACTGACAGGTTAAATAAATTGCACAAGTACTTAACTAATGTTTAGCTGAGTTGATAAATAGTTAACCTAGGCCTACTGACTCCATAGCCGTAATTTGCAACTACATAATGTAAAAATTATGTTTAAAATCCATATTAAGAAGCCTGTATTGTAACCTTAATTCTATCATTTAGGAATTTTAAAAGGCTATTTGCATTTTTTAAATATCTCTTGTTACTATCCAGGCATAAACCTAAAAAAAACGGTGTGGGATTTTTACTTTAATCTTAAACAAATGGTATTGGGATTGAATTGCCAGCATATCAGAAAGAGTTTATATTGGATATTAATTTTTGGCTCACTAGAAATGTCATATTTTTTAACTCTTATTCTATGCTTCGAGAATTGTCAACCACAGCTTCTAAACATTTTATCACTTTAAATCTTATTTTGCATCTTTCACTTTATGGAGATTTTTGTTTAGCTACTTGCTTAAAATCTTGGTTTCTGACAGAATCAGAACAAGATGATTTTGATGATGCCCCTGAAGGCAAAGTGAGAAATCATTAAACTGTTCTCAGTATTCCGTAACCGGTCCCTTGTACTAGGGAGCTAAGCTTGAACAAAATAACTGCTGAGATGCTGACCCTGTATAACTGGTTCTCTGCTTAGCACAGGCCAAACTTTCCATGCCTGGTAAACAAGGAGTAGTGTCATAAAATAACACTGATTTCAGGAAATTTCTCATTCTGGTTGGGTGGCATATAAATTTACAATCTATTCTACCCCATAATGTTTTTATTCATATGTCACCATGAGAAGCAGCATGATCTGAGAGCATCATGGACCACCCCAGAGATTTCTGGAGGGGATTGAAATAATAATACTTCAGTTTGCTATAAGGCCAGGAGTTTCATCCATAGAACCTTTCTCTTCCTTTCTGTTTCCTTTCCTGCCCAACTCATTTGTGCTCAGCTTAAAGCCCATCTTGAAATGGTGTTAAATCTAATACCACTCTCAGATTTCATCAGTCTTTGAAGTTGGCCAGGGCTACATAGAGTAAAAAGGCAAGCAAAAATGGACCTCTATAAATTACAGATTAGAAAGTATTTATTAGAACACCCAGGTTCTGATGAAATTTTGCCCTCCAATATACAGGGCTTGAAAATTGAACTGGTTTTCTCCTCTGAAATGACTTAAAGAATTTAAAAATCTCCTTTGTAGTGGTTTGTGATTCCTTGTGTGTCCATTGCTCACACTACCTCAGTTCCTTGATTTTAGATTTAAAAGTAGAGGTGGTAACTTTTGCTGCATTACAGATTTACCAGAATTCCATGTTTCCCTGTGATCTGCATGTTGCTGATTTAGTCCCTGTCCTGAAGGCTTTCGGGTCCTACAGAAAAGATGTAAATGAACTTGGACCCCTGCCCAGAAATACAGAGAGCCACTAGGCAGCATTTTGCATTGAAGGTCAGTGCATGTTTAAGAATATAGAGAAAAATGATTAGCCATGGATTTGTTTCAGATCCAGGAAAGAGAAGTCAGAGAAAACCATCCCTTCCCCCTTAGGAGATTTTGTGGAGGAAGTGGATTTTTAGGAGCTGTTTAAATGATGGATGAAAGACCACTAACTTCACATGGATTCTGTATTGGTGAATAAAATAGCTTCAGATCACTAAGGTATTATGAGGAGAGTACTATAAAAATACACAGCAAGATCTAGGTTAGAAGTGGCCCTTTAAATCTGATCACCCACCTATTCTTTAGGTAATCTAATTCCTCTTCTGAATATCGTTGTGTATTTGTGCTTTTGTGTGTGGCGTATCCAATTTTGGTTGATATGGGCAATAATTTTAAGGATGATATAAAATAGGACCATTGCAAAATGTAATAAATTTGCACAGTGAAGTGCCTTTGGGATTGATTAGGACTGTTTTGCATGGCTTAGTAAAGGTGAAGTGTTATCTCTCTTCTCTTCAGAAAAATGAGTTTCGTTATCTCAATGAAATATTTTTATGGAAAATGATCATATGCTTTTCTAGTATAAACCTTCAGACTATAACTTTTATAGTGGTCACGTCTTCTTTGTTATATTTTATTTGAAATTTCAACTTTTCTTTTTCTTTCTCTTAAGAAGAAGTAAGTCACTTATCTTCAGGCTTCAGCCTTCCCCTTTGTCCAAAATCTAACATGTCTTCCACCCAAAACTTATTCTCTCAAATGTCAGATGGAGAGAGAAATGAATAGATGCATCAGTGGTGCATGGATGGATGGATGGATGGGAGCATGGACGGATGCATGGCTGGGTATGTGGATTGCTGCATGGGTGAGTGCATAGATGAATGCAGGTTGATGAATGCATCACAATTCTCCTCGTCCCTGTCATCACTATGTTCCATGACACTTCTCATCAGGTGGATTCAGGAATTAAAGGATAATGGGAAGGAAGGATAGAAGGACACAAAATAAATTACTTTTATAAAAATGAATTGAATTCAACAGAAGAAAAATGAATTGTAATACAACTGGAGGAACTGCTAAAATTCACTTAAATGTTTCTTCTATCCCCAAAGATACTGTAGTGCCTAAAATACTTTAAAATGATTTTTAAAAATTTATTTGTGCCAATCCCCATGCTAGATATTTTGTATGTTTTCGTTTGTAAGAGACCTCTGCAGTTTATATGGCTGGCACTTCATAGTGAGAACCTTCCATCGTTATAACAAGACCTTTGCAGTTAACCACCTCTTAGTATTTGTCTTACGATACAGTCCCGTTCATCGCCAGATCTATAAAGAGGGGTACTAAACGCTAGTCTGAAGGGTTCCTCGGTCCATCTAGAGCCCCACAGTATACATAAAGCCAACCAGGAGAGCTACTGTTGTGTTAATTTGTTTTGTTAGATTAATGATTCTTCTGTTAATATTTAACCTTTTGTCAAATTGTGATGTGTAGGGTTATACATCTCGATCAATACAAATGAATAATGGGACAGGCATACTTTTTCATCTCATTTCTTTTCCCACTAGTACACAGCACTCTGTTTTCTTGGCAGTGCGTTTTAAATGGTCCATAATTAATTAAGCAGAGAATGACGTATCTTTTCACCATGTGAAAAGAAGCACTGATGTGCAGACTACTAAGTCCTCATTCTTTCTGCGAAGCAAACTGGGGCTGATTTACTTATTTTTTCTAAGTTGTATCTCTCTTTAATCTTTCCTGAGGATTTGGAATATTGAAGGAGTCCCTCTGAGGTCTGGATTGAGGGGAGAGATGTGGTGTGCTTCATGGAGTGCGTGCAGATCAGGTGCTATGTGCCTGGTGGAGCAAATCTGAAAGCTTCTATGTGTTTTGGTGATTAACAACATCTAGGACATTATTGGCAATAGTGCTAAATAAGAAGTGAATAGTACTTGGGAATTCTAATAGCATGGTCTAAACTTATAAAGCTTTCTCCCCAAACAGAAAAAGTACAGGTCAGCCCCTCACAATATCATTTTGCCAGTTCTTAATTTTAAAGGCATTCTTGTTTATTCATTCTCTTAACAAAATTTGTCAGGGAGAAGTCCTCACTCCACAGAGTACCCAGGCTACACAGCTTAATGCCATGGTATACACTGAATGATCTCCTCTGCTATATTCTTGCTGACCAGTTGTTTCTCTTCTTCTTGAAGAGAGGCCATTACCTTGCGTTGCTGTAATTCAGAGCCTCTTAGTCATCCCTTCCATGGTAGGTTCCTGAGACTGGATGAACGAGTAGAGGACTTGTAGAACAGCAGTGTTTTGTTTCAATGATCATTTCTTCCAGGAATAACATGGCCACTGTCCAGTGCTGTTAATTCCCTTAAAAAATGATTTTACACTATAAAGAATGCCTGACCATGAACTCTCATGTGGGATTTAGCTATGTAAACTCTGCCAGATTTGAGAAGCTCACCTTAGGAACTGTCTCCCAAGACAGCAATTTCCTGTGAACATCAGTCTTGTAGGACACATTTGTTTCCTCTGACTTGGGCCTGTAACCATAGGCTGCATTCCTATTATTTCCAGCTTGAAGGTACACCATTGCCCTTTCCTTCTGTGTCACCAGTCTCAAACACAGGAGCCTTGGGGTCTTAATGTTGAAGGGCAATCACATCAACCCCTGTCTGTTTCCACGGACCTGTGAGTTCATGCTTCCTGCCTGAAGGCTGACCTAGAATCCTAATGAGCTGAATTCAAGCTAAACTTGCTTCTCTGGTTGATGCTTGGGCCATCTGTTGACCTTCTGTAGCTCAGGCAAGAGTTTTTAGCCCTGGCAGCATAGATGAGAGAGACATGGGTTGTATCTGTCAACTTTCCTATGTTTTTTGCACTCTTTCCTGTGTTTTTTACTTTTTTCACTTCCCAAATTAGTAAGAAGCAAGTTTAAGCCACCTAAAGCATTCACTGTTTGCATACATGGTGCACTTAGTTATTTCTGTCTTCAGACTGTAGGGCCAAGATGATTCAGGTCTCATGGGATTCTACACAACAATGTTGGTAGAATAAATGAAGTGATCGATGAATGAATAAGTGGTATTCAGATGAATTAAAGATGCTTCTGCACCCATAGTTAATGACGAAGTGAAGGATTTTACACAACATGGATGCACCAGCTCTGATCCTGTAGTCTGATCTCACTTATCTTCTCTGAACATAACACCATGAACCACATTAGTAGGACAACAGCTCTGAGTTCTTCCGATTGGTGGTGAGAGACCCAATCAACACAAAGTCACTGTTACAATAATTAGCATATGATTATTATGGTCACATGTAAGTGGCTTCTTGGTCCCTGTTAAGACTAGTAGCACATTTACATAATGACCTCTGTCCCTACCCTATGCTTTTAATTCTAGCTCCCCTCTCCCCAGCCTCCCACTCCCCACACCTGGCTGTTGCCTCTGGAGTGTACACACCATGCTCCCGGTACCCAGTGTCATTCTGGACACTGGGCCCTCTCCCCTTGCTCAGATTTCTTTTGAACCTGTTCCAGTGCTCACACAATGCTCCCGTGCTCTACCTTGACAACTTGTGTGGCTTCTCCATAACTGACCCTTAGCTTCGCTGCTCTTCAGGTAAGATCAGTGAGGTAATTATCTCAGGTAATTACTCCTCCAGCCCTTCAGGTCAGTATTCCGGAGCTTGGCCTGTCCCTTAAAGAGGAAGATCCGACAGGCCCACACCTAAGGGACAAGGTAATTCTGTGACTCTAGGAAAGAAGCATGGACTTGAACGGATGACCAGGGAGTACCAGTTACACAGAGCTGTCATGCAGACAGCAACATGAGCCTAAACCATTTGAGTCATGGTGTTCCTGGGACTCTTCTTTAGGAAAGGAACTGTTTCCTAACACACTGTAAACTTCTGTACAACAGTAGCTATTACAATTACTAAAAGCTAACATATTGAGCACTTTCTCTGTCCCAGGCTCTCAATTCATCCTCATAAAACGTTGGCATGGTAAATTCTATTACATCAATTTAAGAGCTAGGAAAGTGAAGTTCAAAGAAATTATATATCTTGACTAAGACCACAAAGCTAGTGAATGAAGGAGCCAAGATCTGGCCCTAATCTGGTGTCCTTAATGACCATTGCCACCTCCCCGCAATAAAGGAACCTCTCTGGGCAAAAATGTCTTTCCATTTATGAAATAAAGAACTAGCATTATAACATTTCAGGTCCCCAGAAAGATTGCCAATATCAGGAAATACAATTGTTGTCAAGCACTTTGCATATAGGAAATGCTAAATCAAGCTAAATTAAATTCAGTAGAGTTCTAGACAGTTAACAAGCCTTTATTAAACCCCTGCTGTGCTGGGCACCCAGCCGTGACTTGGGTTAAGCCTAATACTACTTAATTTATGAAAATGCTGCTCTAATTATTTTGTTTCTTAAATTTAGGTGCCCTTAAGAAGAAAGTAAAATTTTAAATTAAACATAAATTATTTATCCCAATTCTCTGATTTCCATTCCATTTAACATACCTTGAGTAGGTACCTAGTTGTAGTAGACATTTTAGAGGGTCTGCCTAGGTCACACTTACTGCCTTTCTCCCACAGTTACCCCTCCCTTGACACCCTGTGGAGGTGGGTTACTTACAGCCATGTTGGACCATCTGTTCTAAGTAGGGCCAATCAGGTTCATTCTTCTGTGACTTCGGGATTGAAATTTAGAATCTACTCATCAGTCTTTGCATGTGGCTGACATGTACCACGTGAACCTGGAGAGAGTGGAGTATCTTTGTGCCATTTAGACAGAGTCACAGGGGACCAGACTACAGCAGGGGAGAGGAGAGCACAGCAAATGTGTAGGAGAGAAGCAAAGATGAGAAAAATATGCATCTAGAGAGACAGACAGACAGACGGACTGACCAAAGCAAGAGAGCTCAGAGCCATGCTGAGAAATGTGGATTTGAAAATGGAAATTCCCAGCATAATCCATACGTGGTGGTGAAGCTCACCACTCTTAATACTGCACTTCGTGGAGTGAGGACTTTGCCTGGTAAAATGTAATGAGAGCGTGGATAAACAAGGATGTCTTTAAAATGAAGAAGTGGCAAAGTAACATTTTAAGAAACTAAGGAAACCTGTACTTTATTATTCTTTTCTGTTCTCGGACAGAGCCTTGAAATTTTATGTCATGGAATCAGAGGAATTGCCGGGTTATATTTCACTTATTTAAAGGCATCATTGCCAGTAATGGCCTAGGCGTAACTAAAGGCCGCGATTAGGACGGACCATTAATTATTGCTTTGCTTGCTCTTCCCTCCTCTACGTATCCCTCAGATATCAAGACTGGCTTTCTGGTTGGGCTACTATTTCTTCTTTGCAAAATGTGCTGCTCTGTATAAGGAGCTCCTGGTCAAGGCAGATCTGTGTCACCCAGGTAGAGGTAGGTAGGGAAGTGATGACGTGCCCTTCCCGTCACAGCTGAGATTTCCCAGCATGGCCTCACCTGGTTTGGTGAACCCCTGCTACTTCACCTTCACCCCCTTGAACTTCTGACCTTCTGCGTTGTCTTCTGAAAATTTTCTCCCGAAATTTCTAACTGCATTCTTGATGTACTGAGTGCTCTGATCTGGGCCATTTCTGGTCTTGACAGTCATTGCAGGACATTTCTGGAGGCCCCGGAGAAGGAGCTGGGGATAGGTCCCTGCCTTTGTAGTGCTGATGGTGTGTAGAAGAGACAAAGAGGGAGACACACCCATACCACAGTGCGCGACAACTGCCGTATTGGGCTGTCTGAGACATTAGAGGGTGCCCCTCTCAGAGACATAGGTCTAAGAAGGCTCCCTAGCAGAAGCAGCTCCTGCACTGTGGCCCCAAAGCTGTGTTGTATTGAGCTGGGTAAATCGTGCGTGGATGGATGATGTTCAAGGGTCAGGAGCCGCCTGTACGAAGACCCACGGTTAGAAAGTGCACGGTGCGCCGCTTGGACTGAACACGGTTGATCAAACTGGGGCCTCGGTGCCACGGGAGAGGGAGGTTGAGAGACAGGTGGTCCGATCACGAAAGGCCTTACAAGCCTTGTAAAAGGGCTTTTGACTTGAAAGAATTCAAGAGTGGCCGGAGAGTTTTGAGCAGGGAAAGTCACACGCTTTGATTTGAATTTTCTAAAGATCCAAGTGGTTGAACTGAGTCCACAGCTACTGGTCAACTGAACTTACTAGACAACAGATGTGTTTGCCTTTGATGCAGGAACTATTTTTTTTTTAACCCCAAGAGTCAGAAGTCCCAAGAAATTAAACATAGAGGTATTTTCATTTCAGTCTTGTTACCTCAGCTCACCAGAGGAATCAGTAATGTTGTGTTTGACCTATGAATGCTTCTCTGAGTTTTCATTTCCATGGCAGTATCTGCAGAGGCAATCAGAAAGTTGAACAAGCAGAGTTCATGAGACATAACCGCTGGAGCAACTTTATTTTTGTCTTACACGGGCCACTAAAGACTCACTCAGTGGAAGCCATTCTTCCAGTGTTCCTAGTTGAAAGTTCAGCCAGTCTCAGAACTTTCTGATCTCCCTAAGCACTGTGGTCACTTTAAAATTTCACAAATAAGTTTAGTTACTTAATTTAAATGTTTCCGTCTCTGGGGAACAACTTGCCACTCCATTCAAGGCCACGGTCTGGGAAGGGACACAGCAGGATTTTAATATCTTACCTTCTCTGCCACCTGAGAGTTTCTGCCTTCACTGTGGCCCCGAGGCGTGGAACCTGGGAAGGGAGGCGGCCTGGGGGTGGGGCACAGAAGAAAGTTTGTCACTTGGGCGGCACCACTAGAAGATGGCAGGGTGACGTCCCAGCGTGACATATTGAAAGCTGACTCCTTCTCCTGCGAGACCTTGGCTTCAACTGGGCCCCCTGTGCCACAAGCAGCTCATTCTGTCCCTCCGGCTGCCCCTCCCCCTCAGCCCCTGCGTTGTGCCGTCATCCCCTTCACATGGCGACTCTCAGGGGGGACTTCCTCTGCTCTTTCAGGCAGGCTCCTGAGAAGGAGGTAAAGCGGCTCCCTGGTCAGCCCTCATCTGCAATCCTGTGTAATCCACATCTGATTCCTAGGAAAGAGTCATGCTTCCTTAACCTTGACGTGTTCTGGGAGTGGAGGCCGATCCCAATGCAGCCATCTCTGTGTAGCTCCCACCTGCTCGCTTCCTCAGGCAGGAGCCAGAGCCCAGTCTCCTGGGCCCCTTGGCTGTGGAGCACACGTAGCAAACTCTCCACTGAAGCCTTTCTCCTGGAACTGGGCCTCACTCCTTCCCCATAGCGGCTAGGGTGTGGTGGGGACTTAGAGCACACCGACTGCTCTCACCCCGAACACCCTCTCCATAGTTTCTGACTGCCCGGCCCTTGTGTAGCCTCATCAGAGGCGAGGGACTCAAAAGTCAGGAAACCGCTTTCTAGACATTTCTTTTGACCATTTGGCTTATGGCACCTCTTTGGAATCTGATCTTTCTCATGTCTCGACACCACAGTCAGAACTTCCAATGTAACATTGTGCTACGTAGACTTGTAAGCACACTGCAGCCTGTTGGGGAGAACTAGGCAAAAAGGAAAGGAATGCCCCTCATCCTCCTTGCTTATGAAACGTGAGTATGTGCTAGAGAGAGGGCGGAGAGGCATTCGCTGGCAAAAGTTAGGAAGAGCCTGAGGAGGAAGACGAATGAAACAGAGAAGGGAGAAATCATAACAAAAGTGGACTTTCAGTGGAGCATTTGAGAAACACTCATTGAGAAGATGAGTCATTGCTCTGGTTAGAAGTCATATCAATAACTGATCAAATAAATATGCTTAGTTGGAAGCCCAGTCGATAGCCTAGAGCTGTTGTTTTGGTTTTAGGGAAGCATCCCAGAGAATCTTGAGAACATACAATTTATGAAAGAGCCTTTGGGTTTGTAAGAATATGGTCTCACTTATTCCAGGAATCCTGCTGATTCCTCAGCAGTCAGGCAGACCATTAGTTCCTTCCATCTCCAAACAACTCTATTCGTATTATATTATAAACCAACTCACTGAAGGCCAGAAGGCAGGCCTAACACTCAACTCTGCAATTGGAAAGCACTTGTAGTTTTGCTTCCACATTTTTGTTTTTCTCCCTCACATGCGTGATATTTGGGGACTTCTGATCAGAAACATCTGGGCAAAGCTGAGTCATCTTGTGTCTACACTAAGATGTCTCCTGGAATACGTACCATGTGGTCCCAGAAAAAGCCATGAAGTCTCCACTCTCACCCTGGGTGATGATGAAGAGCCACGGTCCACCCTCCAGGACTGGCAGAGCAGCTCTACTATGTCTGGTCTGGAGAGCATAGCAGAAGTCCACACTGTAACTCTCCAGGTTTGGGCTGCTGAGTAGACTTTTTTTAATGAGTGTCGAGATCTCAGTGGTGAACATTTTGGCATTCAAATTACCAACTGCATTATCCCACTCAGAAAACAAATAGCTTATGTGGATGAAAACTGCAAGGTCAATTTTAATTCATCTCATATAACTCTCATTGACTAGGTCATTCTAGTTATCTTTTTCAATAACTACTCATATATTCTTACAAAAGATCGTGAACACCTTTTAGGGTATCCTTCCAGGTCACTTTAACAAGCCTCACTATCAAAAGCAATAGATCTCCTCCCCAGCAACCATCCTGTACAGTGTGACCCTGTGCCCCAGCTTCATCAAATTAGATTAACCTTGGGTACCATCTTACCCCAGCTGGACCAATCAGAATTACGCCCTTGTGATTTGGAATTGAGATCAACAGAAATCAAGGAGATTGTCTTCATGTAGCCGGACATGTGGCAACTGTGCTCAGGAACTGTGGTAAAGCTGTCTTCGGCTAGCTGCCTGGAGCAAAGTGAGCAACCAACAGGGTGGGGAAAGAATGATGTAGATTCACAGAGAGCAACAGTCAAGAGATGGGGAGAGAGCACTGTATGAGTTCCTCACAGCATCCCGTGCCCAGCATCAACCTTTCCTGAGGCCTGGCTGCCTTTCTGGCCTTGGTCTCCATGTAGGGTGACAGCACGATCTGGTTTTTCCAGTTCAACTATACGAGTGCTCCCTTTCACTGTTTGGACAGTGACATCCACAGATACCCTATTTCTCTGAGACCTTAATTTTATCCTTGTAAGAGAACCCCTTTTTCCCAAGTTAGCTCGAGCTGGTTTTTCTTACTTACATTAGGACCAATGCATATAGCAGCCTTAACAAATAGACATTTTAGAGAGTTATCTCCATTTTGCAGATGAGAAAACTGAAGCTCTGCGGAGTTAGGCAAGTCATCCAAGATCAAACATCTAATAAATGATGAAGCTGGGATTTCAACCAGATCTGGCCACCTCTCGGTCCGATACATTTTCCATCAGGCTTCAGTGTTTCTCAAGGACACAGACTTGGGTTGTTTTTGTAGGCAATAGCAATTGTGTCTGTCTCGAAGCCTCTGAAGACAGATTGGGTGTCCAAAAAATGAATCTCAAACTTTTCTGATTAAAGATCTGCTTTCCAGTTGCTCTTTGAAATATGAGATAGAAAATGGCAATGCTGATGAAGATGAAATGAACTCGGGCAGAAGCCTGAGCTGAATTTGGGAAAGATGATTAGTGAATTGAGTGCTGGTGAGAAACAAAGAGGTTGTTTGCCTTTTTCCTGTTATCCATGTGTTATTGAAAAGACAGACTCAATCCCATCTGAGAGCGCTCTAATTAAAAGGTCTTTTGGATAAGGCTCCAAATGCAACAGAGGGACAATAAATTAAAGTATATGTGTTCTTTGTACTGTTCTGGTTTCATTAGCCACTGGGCCACATCTTTTTCTATTACACATCAGGGATCATTACATGGAAGGGCAGTGAAGGCCCGTTAGACATTGATTCTTAGACTTTCTTCTTCCCAGGTAAAGTCACATCTTTCAGAAATGAGAGTCATATGTATTTTATATATATATATATATTTTTTTAATTTATTTAATTTATTTATTTTTGGCTGTGTTGGGTCTTCATTGCTGAGCACGGGCTTTCTCTAGTTGCGGTGAGCGGGGGCTACTCTTTGCTGCGGTACGCAGGCTTTTCATTGCGGTGACTTCTCTTGTTGCAGAGCATGGCCTCTAGGCACATGGGCTTCAGTAGTTGTGGCACGTAGGCTCGTAGTTGTGGCTCACGGGCTCTAGAGCGCAGGCTCAGTAGTTGTGGCACACGGGCTTAGTTGCTCTGTGGCATGTGGGATCTTCCCAGACCAGGGCTCGAACCCGTGTCCCCTGCACTGGCAGGCGGATTCTTAACCACTGCGCCACCAGGGAAGCCCTGTATTTTTAATTAACTTTAACTGGGTGCTGTTGTTTTTCACATAGCTCTAACACAATGAGTATAATGTGGCTGGATTGTCTCTTCAGAGATGACCTGGCTCTGGTTCGAACGCAGAAAGTGTTTTGGACTAGACTTCCCTAACAAAAGCAAGGGCTCCTCCCCAGGGATGGACACAAACTCCCACCAGAGGGAACCCCACCCTGTCACCACCACCCATAAAATCCCACCACCTTTCCAGATACACCCATATTAGCACAGATCGGGGATCCTGGAAGCTAAAATATCCCAAGCCCAAGAGAATGGCTGTTGGCATACTTTTCTGAGTAAAGTGCTTATATTTTCCCCTGCACTTCACCCTGTCCTCTTAATGGCAAAGGAAGTGGCACTAATTTTACTGGTCAGCAATTGCAAGAGATCAATAAGAGAGCAGACGTGCCAATTTGTAAGAGAGGTGTTATTTTTAAACAGGCTGCCGAACTCCAAAATTGCATTGAGCTTTTAAGAGCAAAAAATTGACAAACCAGGTTTAATAACTTTTTCTTCTTTCTTGTTTCCAATATGTTATCATTGTTTTGTTTGCTAATGTCATTTGCTTTTGCTGTTGCCAGAGGAGAAGGGTGGTGGGAAGGAAGAAGAAGAAAGATGAATGGGCGGAGGGGAGATGCAGGGAATGCATCATAAATGATCAGGGCCCAGAGGATGACATAATACCTACTAGTAACTTTAAATTTTCTGGCAGTGTATGCATTGCTGACTCTTTTATTGGTTGGTCCGCACTGAGAAATATCATTTAATGCAAATTCGTCATTTCATTACAATTCTCCAGCTAGTGTAAATCAGATTTCAACATTTGCTCAACATTGAGCCTAAAGCCTCAGAGAACCGATACGCTTCAATGCCTGTGGTAATTTCTTCTCCGTCAGGTTCCTTTCCCTGGACAAAGTTGTCCAGTTTTGCTGTTCTACTGATCAGGCTTTACGAAAGAGGTCCCAGACCCACTGAGCATCTTCTGTATTTATATGGTCCACCCTGGATGTGGAATAAATGGTACTGGGGGGGTCTGATTGTGAAGGAGAACAGTATAGAGTAAGCAAGATGATTCTTGATCTGCCAGTTGGTAAACCAAAGCTCATTATCCCCATTGATGGGAAATACACCAATAAAGGGGCCTCTGGGGCTAGTAAAAGAAACATCTGGTTTTTCAGAACATTTCTTCACATTTCAGTTTGGAGGAATGTGTATCCCTTCTGTGCTTTTGCTACTAGATATTCCAGAAAGGGGGGTGGGGGGCAGGTTTTTTTTTTTTTTAACAATTGTCTAAAATTGGAATGAGGGGCAAATCGTGCTTTGTTCACACCTGAAGGGAAAGAGCATATGAACAGACCATGCAGAGTAAGTAATTCCCAAATGATTCTTTTCCTTCAGCTTAAGATATTTCTATGTGGTGAGAGTCACACATTCTCAAATGTATTTACAACTAAATTACTGTACCAACATTTAGATCATTCCCAAGTAACAGTGTGAAACCAGCAGCCTCAGAAGTATTTATAACTGAGACGCATGATTGGTGGCACAGAAATTGTTTTATAAGATACTGCACCTATCATTTTCGATTGCTGACTTAAGGTGAAGGATCTGTATACAAATATAAATTGTTTGTGTTAAGGAAATAGTGATTAAATATGGGCTTTGTGTATTAGTCATTAATCTTTTCATTTAAATGCAAATTCTTCATTTCAACCACTACCTGAAAATACATCTAATGGGAAACAAGTTGGATCTTCTGATTTATTATTTCAGACAAGGCTTTTAAAATATGCATTTTCTTGTCATGGGGAAGGGTACGTTCTATTTACATTCTTTAAAAAATGCACTCCTAAAAATCCAGCCAACCAAATATTACTTGAAACTCAAATATAAACTTTATATTTTTTCTTTATGAGCATGGGGTGTGTGTTTGAGAGAGGGGTGTGGTGGTGGATATCCCCTCTCCCTCAGTAATTCCCAAATCATGGCATACTGGGAGTCTTGGAGTTATTATTAGAGTTTACTAACACTTGTCCCCACCAGGCATTATCTTAAGAGTCAAAAAATAAATATGTCTGGCCTACATATTTTAATAGTAATTAATAGCATTATACAGTAGAAGACAGCATATCAAACTCTCAACTAGACTCACTCATTAAATCTCACAATAACCCAGTGAGGTGAGTGTTATTTTTTACGCCCAGTTTACAGATCGGGGTGAGACCCAGAGATTAAGGAGCTGGACTAAGATTACATAGATGTTTAAGGAGCCAGTACTCAAACCCAGATCAGCTGACAACCTGTGAATTCACCTCGAGACCCTGCTGACTTCCCAAATTAAATTTTATTTAAAGGAATTTTTGGCTAATTATTTTTTTAAATCAATGTTTAAAAAAAGAATATGATTCTCAAGTATGAGAAGCCT